>NC_085842.1:242884675-244084675 GCF_035594765.1 Anolis carolinensis
TAATTTTAGACTTCTTTTATACTGGTAGCCAGATTTTCCTCATTTCCATGGTTTCTTCCTTTCTGTTGAAATTGTCCACATGCTTGGACACATGCTTCTATTGAAATTGTCCAAATTTCAATAGTTTCTCTGTGTCGTCTGGCATGGTGGTTGTTAGAGTGGTGCAGCATTTCTGTGCTCTCAGATTGACTCATAAAGTACTCTGCTAGGACTGACTTCTCTGGTTGAATCAGTCTGCAGTTCCTGCCTTTCATTTCCCTTCATTTGGGTTTAGGCATTCCTGCATTTGGTGGTTCCACAGATATATAAACCCCACTTGCATAGTTAATAATCAGGGCCAGCTAACACCTCCGAACAAAGGATTCCCCAGGCAGGAATCAGCCAGGCTTTGAAGCTGCAAGGCTTTTCAATGCTAATCAAGATGATCCATTGCAACATTCAGCACTTGCCAGATACAGACAAGAGTTCTTTCTCCCACTCTGGACCTTCCTCAGATATATGAACCTCCCTTATCTAGTCTCCGATATACCTCACAGCCTCTGAGGATGCCTGCCATAGATGTGGGCGAAACGTCAGGAGAGAATGCTTCTGGAACATGGCAATACAGCCCGGAAAACTCACAGCAACCCAGTGGTTCCGGCCATGAAAGCCTTCGACAATTACAATTCGTTCTCTTTGAAATCTCCCAGAGAAATTAGTTTCCTCCTAGGTCCATTGATTTCAATGAAGCACAGGGTCCACAAAACACATCATAGCCAATGTATCAGGGTTTAAAGTGTCCCAGGACTCTAGATTTATGTATACATTCGGCGCCATTTAATCCTATATATATTAGAAGAGTTCCCATAAAAGGAACTTCCTTCCCAGGCAGGAACGGACAAAATTGTATTATTATTAGTGTCTACCCAACCCAGTATTTGCTGAGCCGGGAAATGAGTCAATATTCATGCTGCTGTTGAGGGTGAGCTGTATTTTATTGTTGTTTTTCGCCGCTTTGTTTTTGTTTTCGTTCAGAAATAACTTTCGGGGAGGTTCATGACCCCTCCATCCGAATGTATTGTATTTCCATATATATATGAAAGTTGTGTGAAAATAAAAGAGTTGCGTTAAACGGACCTATTTAGATTAAAATCAGCGCCCCCGACCAACAGTTTCTGCGCAAAATTATATATACAAATGGTTTTATAGCAAAATCAAATGGTGTTTTTTGTATCAGCAAGGCGAAGGGCCGTTTTCAAAGACACCTTTATACACACAACACATCACTTGTTTATAGTTCTTATATATCTGTATCTTTGCAGGGCCGTGTATATATACATATATACATATATACATACAAACAAACGGTAAGCGTAACGAAGGCTAGTTACAGGCACTTGATATAATCTTTCCAGGTTAAGGAACACAAAGTCTCCGGCTGGCACTTTCGCGGCGCAGTTTGACCTTGAGGGCGGAGAGGTGGGAGCGTTTGGCTTTTGGAAAATATTGTTCACAGTGTCAACACAGAAGCACAGCCTGTTCCCTCCGCACGACGTCGGCCATAAACCACCCATAGATCTGGGTTGCTGCGAGTTTTCCGGGTGCTATGGTTATGTTTCAGAAGCATTCTCTCCTGACGTTTCGCCTGCAACTATGGCAGGCATCCTCAGAAGTTGTGAGGTTCCTTGGGAACGGATCAAGTAGGGTTTATTTATCTGTGGAATAATGTCCAAGGTGAGAGAAAGAACTCTCGTCTGTTCGAGGCAGGGGTATATGTTTCAACTGGCCACCTTGAATGGCCTTGCAGCTCCAAAGCCTAGCTGATTCTTGCCTGGGGGAATCTTTTGTTGGACGCAGCATATTATTTGAGAACACAGAAATGCTGGACCACTCTAACAGCCACCATATCAGACTACACAGGGAAGCCATTGAAATCTGGGTCAAACTGCATTATATGCGTCTACACTGACCCCAGGACGCATTTCAAACTGCATTACATGACAGTGTAGATCCAGTCTTGGTCTGTAGCATTGTAGCCTCAAGCTCACCTTCCTACCCCAAGTTGGCATATGGAAAATATTAGTTTTAAGTACGATATAAGAGAAAAATTAAATAGCAATGCAAAAAAAAAATCCAACGTCACCCTCAGTGCATCCTTTTCCTTTCCAGGCAACAGATCAACCCTTTGCCTCACTCAGTTCTTTCCAGGGAAAGCTGTTCAGCATCTAATGAAAAAAGGGTGTTTTTAGCCCAATTGGAAACACAGTTGAACCAAAAGCGCCATCTATTTCACCTAGATTTATTCCAAAGGCGCACAAGACTGAAAGCAAACCACGAATGCTGGCAAGGCCCCGAAACTTAGGCTTGCTAGGTGTGTGGATACGATTTCAAAAGGGGCAAAAGTCGGTGGCAAAGCCCGGCCCAACCCGCCGCATTTTGCACTACAGCTCCCATGGATGCTGACTTGTGGAAGACGGGAGTTGCAGTCGAAAAGATCTAGAGAACCCCCGTTTGAGGAAATGTCCCACTTGCTAAGCTTGTTCAAATGGCAAAGAAGGCCAGGTAGCCACATATGCCTGATAGAAACGGCAAAATATACAGTAGAGAGACACCACTTTGGCCGGAAAGCAGAATGAATTCAGAGACATTCATTTTAGCAAAGTAGAGGATAATAGCACACCAGGAATGTCGCTGAATTCTTGAAAAATCCCAATGCCCCTAAATCCAAAGAGTCCCCCTTAGAAACTACGGGGTCGATTTGGGGGAAAAGATACTTCCTCTTTAGGAAAAGATGTCAGGATCCCAATCCTTGCCTTAATTTATCCTTTATGTGGACAAAGCATCCATAGCACGCAAGCACACACACACACACACCCATACTGTGTGTGTATGTATGTATGTATATAGTCTCCCATTGCAACCCTACTCAGAAATTTGAACTCAGAGGAACAAACTATCCCAGACTGCATATACATTATATAATTACTGCAGTTTGATTCTTTAGTTGTTATAGCTCAAGCAGGCCTGTAAAAAGGGGTTTAACCCCCCCCCCCCCCCGAAAATTTTCAGGTTAAAAAAAACTGGTTTACTCATGAATTTTAACTGGTTAACTGTGTTTCTAACAAACGTTGTGGTATTCTTTTGTAACTATAAATCAGGGGTCCTCAAACTTTTAAAGCAGAGGGCCGGTCCACAATCCTTCAGACTGCTGAGGGGCCAAATTATCATTTGGGGGGAAAACCCGAACAAATTCCTATGCACACTGCACATATCTTATTTGTAGTGCAAAACAACAATAACAATGAAAGAACAATACAATATTTAAAAATGAAAATAATTTTAACCAACGTAAACCTATCAGGATTTCAATAGGAAGTGTGGGCCTGCTTCTGGCCAATGAGATAGTCAGGTTAATTAGGGTTGTTGTTGTTGTCGTTGTGTGTCTTCAAGTCATTTCAGACTTTGGGCGAGCCTAAGTCCAAAATTATTTATTTATTCATTTACTACATTTATTTACTACATTTATATCCCACCCTTCTCACCCCGAAGGGAACTCAGAGCAGCTGCATGTACATACAGTATATTATATTATTAGCATAGCACAATATTAGCAGTATACTATATTGAACTATACCACTATACTGTAATATTATATGTAATATATAACATATAATTAATATTATTATATGGTATTATTGTTAGCATTATATTGTATAAAATGATAATATTTTTATCAATATTATATGTTTATACAATATATTATATTATTAAAACTGATATAAAAATATTATATTATAAATGAGGGCGGGGGCCAGGTAAATTACCTTGGGGGGCCGCATCTGGCCCCCGGGCCTTAGTTTGGGGACCCCTGCTATAAATGATCAATTAGCAATCATTTTCAGTTATTTTAAGACTTGAAACTTTGTAACTAAAATAGAAATTTGATTTAATGAAGTCTATATAAAATATACTTGAAACCCATATAAGTTAAAGTATTTTATGTTATGGCACGATGAAAAATGCCTGTTACTCTTTGTAATCTTTTACCTAGGTCATTGCTATCTTAAATGCTAGTTATAAGTTTTAATCCTGGTTTTATCAGTTTTATCTGCTGTTAATTCCACCCACATCGTGTGTTTTAATCAGTTTTGGCTATTTTTGGCCTTACTAACCTTGCATACCTTGTATCTCATACCTTTTACAAAGCAATAAAAATGTTGTTGTTGTGTTACCGAACTACTCTTCATGATTTCCTAAAAAAGTTTCAAACACCCATTCCCCCCAAATTTTTTTTTCTGGCTAGGCCCTGAGCTCAAGGGTGTGGAAGCCTGGGAGTTGTAGTTTGGCGAGGCATCAACCAACACAGAGAGAAAATTTAAGACCTTGTAAAACTATAATTCCCAGGATACCTGGCACTGCTCCATGGCAGTTTAAGGGCCCTTCCACACAGCCATATAACCCAGAATACCAAGGCAGATGATCCACAACATCTGCTTTGAACTGGGTCATCTGAATCCACAGGGCCATATAGGCCAGTTCAAAGCAGATAATGTGGGATTTTGTTCGGCTGTATGGAAGGGGCCAAAGTGAGGCCAAATCGCATTAATTCCATAGTGTAGCTGCATCCTCAGCTGGCTTTATTTTTCTTCCCGACCTAAGCTCTTATTTGTATCAATTAACTTTATTTTTACTCCTCCTTTCTCTCATATAGGAACTCAAGGTGGCTAACAATACGACACCATGCATATTAAAACAATGCAAATGCATTCAATAAAAATATATAAATAAATAAAAATCAAAGCTTTGGTGTCATTATCCCCCACCCCCACTCCCTCTTCATCATGTTTATTTATATTGTATCCCTCTTTTTCTCACCACAAGGAGACTCAAAGAGGCTTACATTAATAGCATTTCAATCCAGTGAGTTGCTGTGAGTTTTCTGGGCTGTATGGCCATATTCCAGAAGGATTCTCTCCTGACTTTTCATCCACATCTATGGCAGGCATCCTCAGAGGTGTGAGGTATATTGGAGACTAGGCAAGTGTGGTTTATATATCTGTGGAAGGTCCAGGGTGGGGGAAAGAACTCTTGCCTGTATGAGGCAAGTGTGAAAGTTGCAATTAATCACCTTGATTAGCATTTAAAAGCTTTGCAGCTTCAAAGCCTGGCTGCTTCCTGCCTGGAGAATCCTTTGTTGGGAGGTGTTAGCTGGCCCGGATTGTTTCTTGTCTGGAATTCCCGTTTTCTGAGTGGTGTTCTTTCTTTACTGTCCTGATTTTTTAAAAAAATACTGGTAGTCAGATTTTGTTCACTTTTATGGTTCATCCTTTCTGTTGACAAGTCTCCCCCCAGGAATCAAGCAGGCTTTGAAGCAGCAAAGCTTTGTAATGTTAATCAAGGTGATTAATAGCTTGCATTCATACTTGCCTCAGGCAGAGGAGAGTTCTGTTAGGAGATTCAGAGCTGTTAGGCTCAAAAATCTCTTGTGGTGATTTCACCAAAAATATAGCAGGCAAGCAAGAGAAGAGTACAGACAGAATCCCTTCTGGAATGAAAGCATGCATCGGAATGTGAGGGAAGGGGGAGAGAAATTCCCTTACTCGAAACCTGTTTCTAATCTAGCTACTCATTGAGGACTGGAGACTTGTGAAGTCCAGGGATGAAACCCAACAAGTTCATTCTCCCACCCTGAACATCCCATAGATATATAAACCCCACTTGCCTAGTTTCCAACAGACTTCACAACCTCTGAGGATGCCTGCCATAGATGTGGGTGAAACGTCAGGAGAGAATGCTTCTGGAACATGGCTATGCAGCCCGGAAAACTCGCAGCAACCCAGTCTTTGAACTGCCCAGGGTCAATGCTATCAAATCCTGGGAGTTGGAGTTTGCTGAGTCTCCATCTCGCCTTGTCAGAAAAGCCTACAGCTCCCAGGATTCCCCCAGCACTGAGCCAGGGCAGTTAAAGTGGGGTCAAACTGCATTCAGAGAAATCTGTGTCACCTAAAACACATTTGAAAGGGAGAGCGAGAAGTGGACAACTCCAAAAGGAGGTTTTTGCTTAAATACAAAATAAACACAGTAAAAACCGAGCGGTCCTCGACTGGGATTGACTTTAAATAACTGTTATCTTGAGGGAAAACAGTCCCAGTCTGTAGGCGTGTGTGTACTATAAACGCTCCGACCCAGGAGGCTGCAAAGGCCGCTGAAGCCAGCCACCCGCTTTGAAGGGTCCCTTCTCTGGCCAGAGAAGAGAGCCTGGACCAGAGCCGGCCCTAGGTATTTTTCAAGTGTAGGCGAACAGAATTTTGCCGCACCCCCCCACCCCACCCCAAAAAAAACAATCACTGAAAAATAAAACTGTTGGATAAGCGAAAATGTTGGATAATAAGGAGGGATTAAGGAAAAGCCTATTAAACATCAAATTACATTAAGATTTTACAAATTAAGCACCAAAACATCATGCTTTACAACAAATCAACCGAAAAAGCAGTCTCGACTGTGCCCCCGTATGTTTGGCGCCCGAAACAACCGCTTAATTCACCTCATTGTTGGACCGGCTCTGGCCTGGACCGAAAAGCCATCCAGTTTCCCCTCTCTGAAGGTGCCAAAACACCCCTGAGACTGACAGGTGGGGCCTTGCCTATTATTCATGTGGGGGAGGGGATACTTGCTCTGGATTTTAGTTCGAACTTTTAAAATAACCTCTCCAACAACAATCCTTGTTGTATTTCTGCCCTTCTTCAAGTCCTTTCCAGATTTGAAGATCCTAAGTAGAGCCTAACCTGATTTTCTAGGTCTGAGAGTCTGTGGCCCCTCCTACACTGCCATATAAAATCCAGATTATCTGCTTTGAACTGGATTATATGGTTGCTTCTTTGGGACTCTTATTGAATGACCATACATTTCACTGGCCAGACAACTATAATTGTTATAAGACTTAGTGTATAAAACAGATTTATGTTTCACTGTACATGTCTATTAATATTGGGTTTAAAAAAACATTGTAATTGATATACTGTGATTGTTATGTATTTTATATTGCTGTATTTTATATTGTTATATTTTATACTGTTGTATTTTATTGTATGTTGTTGGGCTTGGCCCCATCTGAGCTGCCCCAAGTCCCTTGGGGAGATGGGGCAGAATATAAAAATAAACTTATTATTATTATTATTATTATTATTATTATTATTATTATTATTATTATTATTCTACTACTACTGTTTGTAGTGGTCTTGTGTCTTGGAATGGAAGCTTATCCCAGCTCACCAAAGGTAAGGTTCTGCTAGTTATGAAGTTTACTTCTAGTACTCTGCTATATTTATGGTGGAATCACCCCAACTAAGGGTTATTTTGAGTTTAACAGATTCCCCAACAGTGAGCAGAGAACTGAAGCCTGGTCTCCACCATTATAATACAGATTATCAAAGCAGATAACCCATATTATCTGCTTTGAACTGGATTATATGAGTTCACACTGCCATATATTGTAATCCAGTTCAAAGCAGATCAAGGATGAAGTTTGTTTCCCAGCTCTCTGTATTTGTTGTTCAGAAAGTCACTTATCTCCAAAAAGAGAGGAGGCTGGGTTTTTTTCATGATTCAAAAGGTTCTCAAGCTTGTGTTGTGGGTTTTGAATGTTGCTATATTTTGCTGTCCCTAGTCACATTTCCAACTATGAGGCTTATCCACAGCCAGAGCCTGTTCTTTGTCCTCAAAAGCATGGATCTCCCCAGCCCTCCTGACTTCAGTCTCATTGATCTCAATGAGGCTGCTTTCCCAGATTGTATAGGCTGGGAGCAATCCCAATCCCAAGAGGTTAACTGAAAATGGACACCAAAATGGCATGTCTTTTGGCCGAATTGCACAAGCCTAGGAACCAGCCTAAGTGGCTTCACTTGAGAGTCCTCAAGTAACATTGGACTGTCATATTTCCAGGCCTAAAACCCATCCCTCAATTCATAAAGGCTTGCACAGCTTTCCTAAATACCAATCAATGGAAGTAGCTGCTAGCTGCTTCTCTATTTGATTCATTGGCCAAGCCTTTCCTCTTTCCCAACAATTTCTGTATGGTAAGAAATCCTACAAGGCTATACTCACACTGCAGTTTGATGCCACATTAACTGCCATGGCTCAGTGCTGTGGAGTTCAGAGATTTGTAGTGAGATATTTACTCTTCTCTGCCAGAGAGCTCTGGTGCCATGACAAATTAGCAACCAATAGAGGAGGCTTTGTGTTGCAACTCTTAACTGGGATCTGCAACCAGAACATGTACATGTACATATTCTAAAAGCATCAGAACTTAGAAGAGTTGGACAC
Source organism: Anolis carolinensis (assembly GCF_035594765.1). Classification (NCBI taxonomy): domain Eukaryota; kingdom Metazoa; phylum Chordata; class Lepidosauria; order Squamata; family Anolidae; genus Anolis; species Anolis carolinensis. Next base: position 242,892,977 of record NC_085842.1, read on the forward strand.
ATCTACACTGACCACTTCCAATGCCTTCTATCCAACGAGGTTGAGTTGTCCTCAATGAGGCTGCATTGCCCTGGTTCAGGCAAGCAGGAGAGGTGGCTGGAGGGCGGGGGCAGCACTTTCCAAAGCTGTCTGACATTAGTCACCCTCCCAAGGAGCTCTCCAGATACCATTTGACTCCAAAGCATGACTAAAAATACCCGGAAAGCCCAGGAATGTCACATCCAGGCCCTTCTCTTCTCCACGCACACCCCTGCATATCCTTCCCGTAAAGGAGTCAGGGACAGTGTTGGTTTAGGAAATGCAAGGGTTGCCCTCCCCCACACACCTCAGGTTTCCTGGCCTGGTAAACTGACCACAAATTGCCAAGAGCTTTTGGGCCTGTCTTTGGGCCTGCCAACACCCTCTTCCTCCTTTGCTTGGGGACTTAGGTTTACATTCATGGTGAGAAGGAGGAGGAGGCAGCAAGGGCCATGCAGTGTTTTTAGCCTCTTCTTTCCTCCCTCAGCTGTTTTGGGATTTTCATTTGCCTCTCCCAGTGCCTTCTTCTTCCCCATATCATGATGAATCAACCAAGGAAAGAAAAAAATCAACTACCAGTCTTCAATGACAAGCAGTGATACCAGGCCTGAAGGTCTGAATCTACATGTGTTTGCAATCCTGTTTGTTTCAATTTATTATTTATTTATTACAACATTTATATCCCGCCCTTCTCACCCAACAGGGGACTCAGGGCGGCTTACAATAAAACACACATATAAAAAACTGTACATTACATTTTGAAGCAAGTACTGTACACATCTATTAGAATAAGAAAGGTACAGCTCAGTTACATATCTGCTCAGCAGGCCAGCGCCTAAGCTCAGTGGGAATTTATTGTCCTTGTTGCTGTGTGCCTTCAAGCTCTTTCTTACTTATGGTGGCCCTAAAGTGAACCTATTATGGTCTTTTTTATTATTTTTTTTACTGAGATTAAGGGTACATCTACACTGGAGAATGAGTGAATTTTGATACCACTTTAACTGCCATGGTTCAACAGTATGGAATCTTCTCTGGCAAAGAGAGCTAATGCCTCCCCAAACTACAATGCCCATGATTCCATAGCATGGAGTCATGGCAGCTAAGGTGGTGCCAAACTGCATAAATTTTGCAGTGTAGATGAATCCAAGGAGGCTGGACTTGCAGTTGGGGCCTTCCCTGTCAATGGTTTGGTGTATTTGCCTTGCTCAAAATCAAAGTGCATGCCACTCAAACCCAGTCAAACCCAGTCAAGGTATTCTGTATACAAGGCAGAAACATCCAACACGTATCCTTGTAATTGTGTGCCTTCAAGTAATTTGTCTCATGGCAACTCTAAGGCAAACCTATCAGAGGGTTTTCTTGGCACGATCTACTTAAACGTGGTTGCCCCTTACCTTCCTTTGAGAGTGAGACAGTGTGAGTTGCCCTGGATCACCCACATCACAGTGGTTCTTAAATACAAATAATAATAAATTCAATAAAGAGAAGGGCAAAGGCAAACCCACCTCTGAACCATATTTACAAAGAAATCTCCTGCAACAGGGTCACCTTAAGGTTTCCATGTCAGAAATGACTTGAAGACATACAACAACACAAGAAATTAAGAAATACCAATAATAAGATCAACCAAATCTGCCATCTGAGTGTCTCTTTCACTCTCCTTAATAGTAGCCCTTCTGCCTCTGATTTTATACATGGAGAACTGAGGCTAGCTTAACAAGAAAGGAAGGGTATAAGTGATTTCCAAACCTACAGCAAACGGTTCCGCTTTTACTGTTTGTAAGTGCAGTACTATGTTTGTGGAAAGGATGAGCTGAGAGCCTTCTCAAAGATAAAAGAGCTTCATTGCTTTTAAAGGGTCCAGAGGGAAAACTCTGCTTTGAAAATATTGACCCTGGAGTGTCACATCCTAAGCCAGTAAAGAGCAGCGCAGGGATGACCTGCCTCCACATTGATTTAACATGTGGCCAGACGGACAGGGCTGCAGGTGTAGGAACTGCTACTGCTACCATCCCCATCTTCAGCTTGCCTCCCTTAGACCCCACTCCCCTTTCCTGGGAAATTTATTAGCAAGGTTAACTAAACGGCAACCCCGGGTGCAATTTCCAGAGGAAGAATGCTTTGATCCCATTCTCAATTCTCACTGCGGGAAGGAGATTGCATTGCCAAACGCCAGCGTTCCCTGCACCCCCTGCCCACCCTCCACTCCAGCTCCCATCCTCTGCCTTGCCACTTGTTCTGGCAGATATGTTACCATTTAATCCATAAGAAATCTTCCCGCAGTTCCTCACACCCTCTCTCATTTCTGGCTTTAAGATGTTTCCTTTGGAAATACATTTGGCCTTAGAATGAATCCACACTACACAGCTAGAGCAGCTTGATATTATTTTAAGATTCATAACCCCATTCTGGGATCTGCAATTTGGTGAAGAAGTTAGAACTCTCTGCTAGACAGCACTAGCCATGCACCCTTGATATATACAGCATAGAAGTTTATAGACCTCACCAAATCATGGATCGTGGTATTTTGTAATGTGGAGCATAGATGTTATACTGTACAGTATAGGTGTAGATATGCTCTATTTCATTAAAACATTCTCCCAGAAATACTGGAATAATTGTCTTTCTGGATCAAGACCACTGAGGATTCATCTATAGGTAAAGGTAAATGTTTTCCCCTGACATTAAGTCTAATTGTGCCCAACTCTGGGGGTTGGTGCTCATATCCATTTCTCAGCCGAAGAGCCGGCGTTGTCCGTAGACACCTCGAAAGTCATGTGGCCAGCATGACTGCATGGAGTGCCGTTACCTTCCCTCCGGAATAGTACCTATTGATTTACTCAAATTTACATGTTTTTGAACTGCTAGGTTGGCAAAAGCTGGGGCTAACCATGGGAGCTCACCCCGCTCTGAGAATTCAAACCACCAACCTTTCGGTCAGGAGGTTCAGCAGCTTAGAGGTTTAACCCGATGTGCCACTGGGGGCTCCAGGTTCATCTATACTGTAGTATTAATGCAGTTCCCCTCACGAGATTGTCACCTTATCATGGTGAGGGGGCTTATGTGCCCCAGTGAACCTATGAGCGAAGCTGTCAGTATCATGAGGGGGTCTCCCATGATGGCGGAGTCACAGGGGAAGAACCAGACAAAGAACCATCTGAAGACCTTAATGGCAGAACAAGTGGATGATAACATGGTACATGTTACAACTGATGTGAAAGGAGAAGAAGGCTGCAACAGATGAGAGGCCACCAGTCGTCATGTTAACCATGCCATTGTGAAAATTGTGTGTTGATTGCTCTGCACTGATCTTCATGCACAAAACAAATTCACATACAGGCGTCTTCTGAGAAAAACAAAGCCAACAAAAGCCCCATGGTGATTGGAGAGTGGTGACTGGCACATGGGCAGTGTATATGGATTCAGTCATTCTAACTCAGGGTCCTACACATTTGAGAGTTCAGCAACTGTATTCTCATTGCAAACAATCATTTGGATTCAGAACTGGTCTCTACAGTCACTTATGGACCCACCACCAAGACTCTATCTTTAGAAAACAATCATACTCGGCCACAAGTGATAGCTGATGATGATGATTAATGCAATTTGATACCACTTTAACAGCCATGGAGCACTGCTATGGAATCCTGGGAGTTGTAATTTGATGAGGCAACAGCATTCTTTGGCAGTGAAGGCTAAAGATCATGTAAAACTACAAGTCCCAGCATATCATAGCATTGGGTGTGGCAGTTCTACATTGGAGGTGCACTGTAAGTCCGCCACCATCCAGCTGGAAGCTTCAGGTCAAATACTCACTTCCTTCCTATTTGAAGCTGAGACATAACTGACCTTATTTATGAATGTGTCAGAACTGGAACTGCTAGTTTGTTTTTAATCTGCCATATTATTCATTTATTCATTTATCTATTTAGCTTTGTCCCGCTTTTCTCCCTCGAATGGGACTCAAGGCAGTGATATCTCTTTTTCTAATATCTTTGACATTAGAAAAGACAACAGTGTTTAGTAAAGTGGTAGGGAGTAGGAAAAAAGAAAGACCACATTATAGATGGATAGACTCAATCAAAAAAGCCATATGCCAGACTTGAGCGATACTGTTAAGGATAGAGTGACTTAAAGGTCTCTCTTTCATAGGGCCACTATTAAGCCAAAGTCAACTTGAGAGCAGTTAACAGCACCAAATCTTTTATCATGCAACAGGAATGCTTTAACTTGTCATTAGTTAAATCCATTTTAGCCAATCAATCAAAACTTTATTAGAGTCCAAAGACCCAATTGGCTCAGCAGGAAAAGGTGCTCAATTTTCATCCCTATTTAGAACAGTTCTGCTGAAATCAATGGTAGTTAAGTTAAATGTGAGTTAATAAAGTGTATTCATGATAATGTTCTACTTTAACTAGGATGCCTTTAAACAGGGTCTATATTCCTAATCATGAATATGAATCAGGCAGACCTCCAGATGTTATGAGATTACAGCTCTCATCAGTCCTAGCCAGCATAGCCAATGCTGAGAAATGCTGGGAACTACAACATCACAACAACTGGAGGATTTATAGTTCCCATCTCTGCCATAGAGAATCAAAATTACATAAACTTGCACAGTATCAAGGAGTAGAATAGTGTTTCCTTCATGATACAATGATGGGGATTATTAAGCAGTTTATAAATGGGGTGGAGGATGGAAGAGAATATGTCCAGCAACTACCATTGCCTGGATTAGTTTGATTAAAGGGAAGACCAGCAGCAATGCTTGCAAGCCTTTCAGGGTAATGGAAAATATGCAAAGTGAATCTATAGCTTATGTGAACATTCAGCAGTATTGTCGAACATTTTGAAACTTTCCCCAGTTTAATAGAGAGATATTCCAAGACAACGGTAACTACTTGAACATATCACATAATTCCTGCAGACTATTCAGTTGCAGAGCGAGTGAAAACAAACTTCCTCTCTGAATAAAGATGTAAGGAACAAGGGAACCTAGCCATGTACTTCACCTGGGATTATTTGGCAATTTATAAATCGAAGTGGGGGAAGGATATGCCTGACTGCTAACCATTGATATGCTATGCTATGCTATTTTTATATGTTCAGGGATTCATTTTTTTATACAGGAAAGCATTCAAACATGAAAACCGTCATTCCTAACCTGACACGAAACGATCCAGCAAGAGATGAAGTACATGATTTTTCTGGTTGCAGTAGCTGACACAATTCCATTGCCATTAAGAAAATTGATCTTTTATTTCTTCATGTTTCATGTCAGTTGATTCTTTGCCACCCTCTTTTTAAGGCCCAGGCAGCTCTCAAAGTGAGTATCAAACCACCAATATCCAAGCAGTGAACCAGGCAGTATGTCAAGTCAGCAATAAATGTAGTTTCAGATAATCTCCCCAAATGTTTTAAGTAGTTTGGCAAATCTCTGGTGCAATAAATTTCAACGAGGCCATTTTTAGTCTACAGCTTTTAAAGGTAATTCTGCCGAGCAAATTTGTCAAGAGGCTCTGCTGAGTTTGCTCAACATGTAGCCTTGAGAATTCAGGATGGATGAGATAAAAGTTGCAAAGCTTCTACACAGAATGTTTAAACTATAAACCACAGACAGGTTCTTCCATAATAGCTGTTACCAAAGTTATAAGGTCAGTACCTAAACATTATTTACAAAGCATTTCTCAGTTTCTCTGTTATAGTCAAACTGGACTACTGAATTTGCTTTTCTTGGGGCTGCCTTTGAAGATAGTTTAAAAGCATCAGTTTGCCCAAAATGTCTCAATGTTTAAGGTAAACATAAAGGTTTTCCCCTGACATTAAGTCTAGCCGTTTCCGACTCTGGCGGTTGGTGCTCATCTCCATTTCTAAGCCGAAGAGCCGGCCTTGTCCCTAAACACCTCCAAGGTCATGTGGCAGGCATGACTGCATGGAGCGCTGTTACCTTCCCACCAGAGTGATACCTATTGATCTACTCACATTTGCATGTTTTCGAACTGCTAGGTTGGCAGAAGCTGGGGCCAACTGCAGGAGCTCATCCCACTCCCAGGATTCGAACCACCGATCTTTCAGTCAGCAAGTTCAGCAGCTCAGCAGTTTAATCCACTACACCACTGGAGGCTCCTTCTGAATTTTTATAAGGGCCAAATACTAAGACAACATTGTATCCCTGGTTATCAGTTAGCTTCCAGGTTCCATTTATGAGTTGATACCAGTGCTTGGTGGTGTCAGTGGACTAAGGACTACACTTTGGATTTTTGTCTGAAGTTTAAAAGAGCTGCCAAGGTTCTGAACCTGTTTGGTGATAGGGTTCAGCAGCTTGCATAATTCCATTACAGATATGACTAAACTCCATTAACACTGGAACCACTGGCCACCACCAGTTGATGCTGTTGAATGGTACAATGCCAGGAATCTTGAGGGCCAAACTTCATCCACAGAAATCTGTTCATCAGCCTTGGAGAAAGAACATTAATATGGTCAATTCAGTTAGTCCACCAGGCACAAAGAATAGGAATTTACAGTGATAGCCTAATCTTGATGAGCCTTCCTAAAGGAAGAAAGTTTGCCTTCCCTCCTCTCAGAGTTTGGAAAGCAGATTTTTCAAAGGAATACTTCTTACTGTGATTTTGAAAAATACCTCTTTGATGTTACTGTATACAACTGTTCAAGTTTTTAAGTCGCTCCTTAAGTTACTTGTGGAATTAGTCTTTCTCTTATTCTTCCTTGCCTTCTCAAATAAAAGAAATCTGTGTGAAACAGTACAAAAGACCTAAAATTTTCAACAAAACGCCCCCACAATTATTCTTCTCCAAGTAATGAGTAAAAATAGAAGCCAAAAACCTATGAAGGCAAAGCACCAGTGTTTAAATTGTTACATACAGTAGAGTCTCACTTATCCAATGTAAATGGGCCAGCAGAACGTTGGATAAGCGAATATGTTGGATAATAAGGAGAGATTAAGAAAAAGCCTATTAAACATCACATTAGGTCATGATTTTACAAATTAAGCACCAAAATATTATGTTATACAACAAATTTGACAGAAAAAGTAGCTCAATACACAGTAATGCTATGTAGTAATTACTGTATTTATGAATTTAGCACCAAAATATCATGATGTATTGAAAACATTGACTACAAAAATGTGTTGGATAATCCAGAACATTGGATAAGTGACTGCTGGATAAGTGAGACTCTACTGTACATGTTATCCTTAGTGCAGCTAATCATTTAATAAGTACAGTTGGCCCTCCATATGTACAGATTCTACATCCATGGATTCAACCATCCTCTACAGTTTCTGCAATGCAAACAATAGCCTTTTCAGGATATGGTTGATGAGAAAAGAAACAAGAGAGGAAATATTTTAAGACCTTCTTTGCTCATCTGATCAAATTTTGACCGTATGCTTTATTGCTCCATTGATATAGGGAAAAATTTGACCACAGATTTCCAATAATTTCCAATAATGTGTTTATTTTGTCTCTTGGAATGAAGTAAGAAAATGCAGTTCAAGTACAACAGCAAAAACTCTATCTCTTGAATCATCTATCTATGCATGCCAGATAAAGACAACTGTGTGAAAGACAAATTAGAACTATTTCCTCCAAAGGAAATTTTTGGAAGTGTACGCTTGTGAAATTGAGGGACCTATATCTTTTAAGTTTCTCTGGAGAGAATATAATGACAGGTGGGTCTACAAAACTGCTTTGCAGCAGGGGGTTGAAGGAGGTGGCCTTTCTGTTTTACAGTGGCTTGGATGACTGTTTTATGTCCATGCATTAAGAGACAGAGGAACAGCAAGCATGTGAAAACTGGGAATGCATTGCTGAAAGTGCAGCTGCCACATCCCATTCTGCTTGTGAGAAAGACATTATGCATGAATAATGGTGAGAAGGTTTCAGCTCTCTTGTCAAAGAAATAGCCTTGCTGGTATGCTCACTCAATATAAAAAAGAGGAAATAGAGAAAAGTTCTTGGTGGGAAAAATCTAGTAGCATCATTGAGACCAACTAATTTATTTTAGCACAAACTTTTGTGGGTACCAATCCACAGATACCAGTCTGAGCATCTGAAATAGTGGCTTGATATCCATGAAAGCTCCTGCTAGGATACATGCTGCAAGATCTCTTTTGTGTCTTTCTTCTCATGGCCCTAAATGAGGGAGAGAAGATCATAGGCTCCTTTTGCTTTTTTTGGTAACATCAACAGAGGCGTTGTTTATACGACAAAGTGATCCAAGCCAGTCAAGAAGAAGGCTCCACTGGCCCTTTATTGTGTCCCTGCCATGTTAATTAGTAGCCGGAGCTTGATGGATTGCCAACACGTGTAGTTTCTAAAGACTGGGAGCAATACTAAGAGTTTAGTATGCCATTCGTTACACTGGCCCCGGAGCCCGGAGGAAGTGTTTATTTGAAAAATGTATCACTTACCCAGAAGGAAACATTCCCAATCCACCCTGTGGGATGTCCTGCAGAGACAACTGTATCTACTATGGAGCACTTGGGCACAGAGGGCCATGCTGGGACGTGCAGAAAGCTTCCAGGCGAGAGAAGAAAAACAGATGAGTTTCAAAGCCCAAGCTTGGAAAAGCTTTTTTGCTTTGTTTTGTTTTTCACATTCAGCTCCTGAATACCTCCCACTTACCCACCACCCACCCCCAGCCAATATAGCCAGTTGTAGACCAACCTTCCAAGCCCTGAGAAGAATAAAATTTCTGTCAGTTGGTTCCCATTTTGCTGTTCTAGCAACAGAACCATTTCTATTTCTATTTCTCCTTTAGGAAGGGCAGAAGAAATGGACTGAAGTCACACACATCTGAAAAGGGGGCAGGTTATTTCACTGGCCTTGTCCAGTGTCTTTAACAATAGATAGATGAAGAAATTAAACAAGCCACATCTTCACCTTTCCACATCATTATTTTCTCTCTGCCAACCAGGAGATGCTTCAACTGAAAGATCTCAGCATGTGAGGTGTGAATGCAAAAGGAAAAACCTAATACCTTTCAGGTCTCCCAATTTAATCATTCTATTTCTCTGCTGTGTTGAAGAGGCTGCTAACAAGAGACTTATATGGCTCGACTATCTCAAAATTGAGGCTTTCTAGAATAATGGAAACCACCAGAAAGCATTATTTACTCATTTACATTTTTAGGGTGCCTAACACATCATTACAGCATAAGGCTGTTCTCATTGTTATTTGCACCTGCCAGAATGGAGTTCACCAAGACCTGGAGATTCAGAGACAACCTGTCCTTAAGAACCTGGTTTAAGAAGGTGTGGTGTACTGCCCTTGTTGAAAAGTTGACATTTAAATTGAGGTTCTTGTCTAAAAAAAACCTAATATGACAACTTTGTTTCGGTATGGAATAAATTTATTGCACTTGCCTCAGAACAATTATCTCATTGGAATCCACAAGAAAACCTGCTGAAGTTTCAGAGAAACCAGTTATAATGGACATAGTAAAGGTAAAGGTTTCCCCTGACGTTAAGTCCAGTCATGTCTGACTCTGGGGGTTGGTGCTCATCTCCATTTCTAAGCCGAAGAGCCGGCGTTGTCCGTAGACACCTCCAAGGTCATGTGGCCGGCATGACTGCATGGAGCACCGTTTCCTTCCCGCCAGAGCGGTACCTATTGATCTACTCACATTGGTATGTTTTCGAACTGCTAGGTTGGCAGGAGCTGGAGCTAACAGCGGCCGCTCACGCTGCTCCTGGGGTTTGAACCTGGGACCTTTCGGTCTCCAGCTCAGTGCTTTAACGCACTTCGCCACCGGGGCTCCTATAATGGACATACAGCTGTTGAAAATACTGACTTAGGAGTATCTGCACAAGATACTGACTTAGGAGCTAAACAAGACACACCAAAGTGTTGATTCTGTAGCAAAGAGATAAAGAAATAAAAGGTGGGAGCAGTATAAGACCCTCATTCCACATGGTATACATATTCCTAGATGGACCTCAGTTACCTGAAACTTTGCAGTCCCAATATATCATAGAGTTGTTCTAGTGGAGCTAGAGGATCCTAGAGACGTTTCCTATCCAGGAATTTGCCGGGTCCTCCAGACTCTGTAGTACCTTCTGGGGAAAGTGTTGCCTAGGATCACCTGAAAGACCTAGTAAATTCCTAGAGAGACCATTTTTTCCCTGGCCAGGAGTAAGCAAAACTACAATATGATTTCTGCAGTTATGGCAGTCTGTATATTAATAATATTTTCTGGTGTCATAATAAAGGAAAGAAAACAACAACTGAATCAGTTCATAAGCCAAAGATTCCTCTCGTGAAGAATAGATTCTCAACAACCTGGAGAGAAGTGCCATGTCGTCATTGTGCCAGAGGTATATGGCAAAGAGCTAAGTCTGACTCTGATGGCCATGATTCAAAGAGACAGGCTACCTGTGATCATTCAAGAGAAATGGCTTTTAAAGGCATATCCACTGACAGAACCTGCAGTATATTACTCGCCATGTGGCACATCTACCTCCTTCGGCTGTTGCACCGAGTCAACATCTGAGCTGTCATAAATAACACATAGGCAAAACCAGATGTGATCCTTTGTGTGTTGCACGAGGGACACATTTGTTATTGCTACAGAGGTGATGGATCAGCCAGTGACTTGATAAACTGCAGCCTGGTGTGTCTCCTCCAGCTACAATGGGGTTTCTACAGAAAACAGATTCAAGATGAAGAGGGACAGCAGATTAGCTTCCTCATCCCTGGGCAACATTTTTATCTCCTTGTGTCAGGTAAATGATTCATAATTGTTTCCACAGAGCAACAGTGACATCAAGTGTTTGGTTTTCCATTACCTTTGAGAGCCATGCAGAGAGAATGGTCAGAAGGCATAAAAAGGAACTTCTGCAGCGAAAGTTAAGGTCTGTCTCTCCAAAGCTGCCTGGGCTGGGCCCTTTTACAGCACATACAGTAATCATCGCACATGAATTCCACTTTAGTAGCCGTAGTTGTTGTTAAAAAGGTAAAGGTAAAGGTTTCCCCTGACGTTAAGTCCAGTCATGTCTGACTCTGGGGGTTGGTGCTCATCTCCATTTCTAAGCCAAAGAGCCAGCGTTGTCCATAGACACCTCCAAGGTCATGTGGCCGGCATGACTACATGGAGCGCCGTTACCTTCCCACTGGAGCAGTACCTATTGATGTACTCACATTGGCATGTTTTCGAACTGCTAGGTTGGCAGAAGCTGGAGCTAATAGCGGGCGCTCACTTGGCTCCCGGGATTTGAACCTGCGACCTTTCGGTCTGCAAGTTCAGCAGCTCAGTGCTTTAACATACTTTGCCACCAGGGCTCGTTATTGTTACATCTTATGAAATCATGGAATGTGAAGTTTGATGATAGGCTAGAGTTTCTTGGGAGAAAATTGTATGTTTGTTGTTCTGTATCTTTAGCATTTCCACGTCAGTTATAGCACTATGTTCCAGTTTAATTTTCATGGCAAATTTCCATGGAACCAGCCATAGAATTCTAGTGCCCCAGAAATGTCTACAAACTCCATGATTCCATAGGATAAAGCCATGGCCATTGAATTGGAATATAGTACTGTATTTGTATCAGGAGTGTCAGGAGCTACTTGAGAAACTGCAAGTCACTTCTAGTGTGAGAGAATTGGCCATCTGCAAGGCCATTGCCCAAAAGATGCCTGGATGTTTTGATGTTTTACCATCCTTGTGGGAGGCTTCTCTCATGTCCCTGCATGGAGCTGGAGCTCATAGAAAGAGCTCATCCACGCACTCCCTGGGTTGGATTCAAACCAGCAACCTTCAGGTCAGCAACCCAACCTTCAAGTCATCAGTCCTGCAGCACAAGGGTTTAACCCACTGTGCCACTGGGGGCTCCTATATTAACAAATAACACCATGGCACTTAAATTACCCATTATTATTCTGTCCTATTCAGCCCTTCAGGAAGTTAAAATATTAGTTTACTTTAATATGTGCAATCATAAGATTGCATAGGAAGGGTCTACCTTTTTGCTCTTTAGATTTGATGCACGATTCTCAATAATGGTACTCCAGGACTGCATCTACTGAAAGAAAACCTAGGCAGGCCAACTATGGCTCAAGAAGCTTAATGATGCCACTTTTTGGAATCTAAGGCTTGAATCGTAATCTATATAAATGAGGGAAACCAAAGTTACTTGGTGGGCAGAACTCCCTCTTGTTCCAGGCATAGAATTACACAAATGGAAATAAAGGAAGGATGGCGTGCTTTAAAGTCCCCAAGAGACCTTGGAAAAGAAATTGTTCCATTAGTCATCAACCCCCATCTATCATATACAGCCACTCAGGTTACACGGTTAGAGGCCATAGTTTCTGGACATTGTCCTGTAGCTATTTTCAAATGCATATTGTTACGCAGGTATTTCATGTGCAGTTCTGGTTCCGCAATGTTTTGCTATTCATTTTTGTTTTTTAAGCAAGAGCTTGTAGGCTCTTAACATTTGTTCGTATGGATACATACACCGGAGGCACCTATTTCTTAACAGCCCTATACAAACAGTGAGAACAACCCACTGGCCTTGTTGAAATTATTGAGGAATAATCCAAGAATGCGCATTGTGGGAGTCACACTTTTGGTCATGAATATGGCTGAAGTTACACAAATGGGATGTGAATCAGGTAAGGGGCAGGTATTGCCCATACAGTTGTAATAGCATATAGTTGGTTATCTCAAGGACTACATCTTCCCATGTAAGAGTGGCCTTGCCTTATGGGGAGGCCCTTGCCTCTGTTCCACTAGTATAGTGGGAAAATGGGAGATGTTTTAACATTTTTTTCCTAGAAAGGTTAGAATGGCACTCTCCTTTCATAGGTAGGTAAAGCCCTGTGTCTTTCAGTGGGTTTTTGAGAGCTAACTATTAGTCATGTGCACAAAATTCATTTGTCCCATTTCATCCATTTATTTCATTTTTTTTCCGTTCCTTTGGAGGCATGGAACAGGAAGACCCCTCCCGGTATAAAAATAAATTTGACACAAAAGCAGGCGGGAGCGGGTACCGGCTCCAAGCCTTCTTTTTGGCATTACAGTTACAGAGGAGAAAAGGGGATTGTGCTCAGGCTAAAAACTAGCCAACTCCACCGGCACTTCTCACTGCCGATTCCCCCTTCAATCAGGAAACCTAGCTTGCGCCACTGCTGAGGTCTCTTAATCAGAGCTATGGGCGGGCCCACAGTAAAATCTTTAGCATGGGGCTGGGATGTGCCGTGTTCGCTGGTGGCTTGCCAGGGCTTGCCCTCCATCACTTCTGCTGGCAGCCTTGCTCCACAACTACGCAGGCCCAGAAAGGCAAGCCCTTACTCAGCACCCGGCTGCAGGCCCCGGCAGACCCTGACAGGCTTGGGCCTGCATGCCACACATGCACTCACCTTAGAAAGAGAGTGATATGTGGCGTACAGGCCCAAGCCTGCCAGGGCCTGCAGCCGAGCGCCGAGTAGGAGGGACACGGCTGCAGGCCCTAGCAGGTACGGGCACTTTTGGCCTGCACGCCACACATGCACTCTCCTCGGAAAGAGAGCGTGTGTGTGGTGCGCAGACCCAGAAAGCACCCACGCCTGCCAGTACCTTTCTAGCCCTCTAGCCCTAAAACTAAGGGGAGGGAAACATGGGACGCCCACCCATTGCCACCAACGGGACAAAAATATTCATTTTTTTCATATGCCAAACAAATAATCTCATTCAGAAAGGTGTCCGTTTTTGGGAGAGGCGCTCGAAAACAAAAAAGGACCTTATGAATGAAACAAACAGAAACGAATAGTGATTTTATACAAATGCACAAGACTACTAACTACCATACAGAGAAAGGGGCATTTCATGTGCTTTGTTGTTTACATTTGTTCTTATTTTAATTGTTTGTCTTAGCCAGTTTTTATAAATAATTTAGTTATCAGTTATAACAGGATGGGTAGTTATGAATATGTAATCTAGAGCTATACACTTGTGACTGTCTTGTATTCATAATTCCTGTGTAGCCCCTAGGGATCATGAAGGTCCCCCAAGCAGTACTTATCGGGCAGCAGCTGCAGTTGTCGATGGGGTCAGTTCCTTTGTCCATCTACCAGGAAGCAGTTGGCCTTCTTTTTGCAAGTGATCTCCTGTGGAAGGGGGAAATGAGATGGATCCTGCTTCTGCTCTTCCCAAGGGAGATTGGTCATGGCAAGAAGGTGGCTTGTAACCTGTTTTTTGTTGTTTTTAGATCTACAGGAATATTCAGAAATCAATTTATGTGATACTCCCTCTATGACATATCTTAGGAAACTGTAACTGCTAAAGTATGGGGAATATTTGCACATAAAAAACCCCAAATTGCTCAAATTACATCAAAATATATGAAGCCCTATCCTCTTGCCAAGAATTAAGCAGCTTTCATGAAATATTTCCAGAGAAACCCATGCTGTGTCTATATCATCACTAGGTGGAGCCATTGACTCAATATTTTTCCAAATACAAAATGAGTCATTCCTGAGTCTTTCAGCCTGTTGCTGAAGATTTTTCACTCCCCACATCAAGATGATTTAATCTCTTCAAGGTGGAATTTATTTTAAATCCATGTTAGTTTGTTGCATTCATATCCTTTGTGGTCAGTACTCCATTACACTCAATCAGGGACTTAATGGTAGATCATAGCTATTCCAGATGTTTGGAAAGGAAATATCTAACCAACATGTATTCTGAGCTGTATTTTTTTAGTTTTAGAACAAAATACTGTAGTTGATTTATATAGCCAGCTACACCAGCACATTTTGTAAAGTATTACAGAAGAAGATATGGCTCACAGCTGTTTTTGGACCGGGGTTTAGTTCTAAAACCCCACATGGATACAAAACTCCATGGATGTTCTAGTCTCCATACAGTGGATAGTAAAACGGCATCCCTTATATTAAATGGCAAAATCAGGGTTTGCTGCCTGGGTTGAGGTGGGAGTGTGTGCAATATTTTCAAGCCATGGATGGTTGAATCCATAGATGTGGAGCACTGACTGTACTTCTTTGTGCAGCAGCTTTGTCCAATATACAAGGGCAATTCAACAGCTCCTGAATAATGATCAATTCCCCTGCCACTAACTGGCCAATAGAAGCAGGTAGTTGCCCTCCAGTTGCACGCACACACACACACACACACACACACACACTACCCCTCTCAGAAAGAAGGAGCAGCCTTCACCCGCTGGATCATCATCATAGCCATGATATGAAATCCTTAAGTTGACCAGAGTTGGAATCCCCACCCAGCTATAAAAGCTCACTGGGTGACCTTAGGCAATTCACATTATCTCAGCCTCACAGCAAAAACAAACTTGCAATCTGAACAACCCTTGCCAACAAAAACCCTTGATAGGGTCACCATGACACATAATGACAGCATGCAAGTTATAAAAAAGGTAAAGGTTTTCCCTGACGTTAAGTCCAGTCATGTCTGACTCTGGGGGTTGGTGCTCATCTCCATTTCTAAGCCGAAGAGCCGGCTTATACACACCTCCAAGATCATGTGGCCGGCATGACTGCATGGAGTGCTGTTACCTTCCCGCCGAAGCAGTACCTATTGATCTATTCACATTGGCATGTTTTCAAACTGCTAGGTTGGTAGAAGCTGGAGCTAATAGCGGGCGCTCACTCTGCTCCCGGGATTTGAACCTGCAACCTTTTGGTCTGCGCGTTCAGCAGCTCAGTGCTTTAACACACTTTGCCACTGGGGCTCCAGAGGGTTATAGAGTTATAGAGCTATGCATTTTATTATCTCTTCCCAGATGTAGGCCTATACGCAAATTACCTAGAACAGCTTCCCCCAACTAAGCACCCTTAAGATGTATGGGAGCTGTAGTCCAAAACACTAAACACAGGGTTGGCAATGGCTATCCCTACTGAAAAGTCTGATAATTTGACAGTGCCTCTCACAAACAGAAGGGGAACTTTCACTCATGTTCTCCCTTCTTTCCCATTTATCTTTGGTCATGATGTCTACACTCCACACCACTGGAGAAATTATACTGTTTAGCCAGCATTCCACCACCTGACATCCACCGGGAAATAGCAGCTAGCAATGAAGGACCAAGGCAGTGACATCTCCAGCCCATCCCCTGTTCGAATATCAGCATGCCAATGCCTTAAATCAAGAAATAGTTTTCTATGCTATACAGAGATACTCGCAGGAACACCTCACCAAGCGAGAGGCCAAAAGTGGCAAACTAAAACCTGGAACCTCAAGCCATGGCTGATACCGAATAAGAGACTCCCTCCTGGGCACCACAGAAGACTGGGTGACTTGGAAGGTGCTGAACAGACTGTGCTCTGGCACCACGAGATGCCAACCTTAAGAAATGGGGCTACAAAGTGGAGTTCACAACATGCTGCAAGTGTGGAGAAAAGCAAACCACAGACCACCTACTACAATGCAGTCTGAGCCCTGCCACATGCACAGTGGAGGACCTTCTTACAGCAACACCAGAGGCATTCCAAGTGGCCAGCTACTGGTCAAAAGACATTTAGTATAATGCCAAGTTTTTAATTTTGTCTGTGTTTTTAAATACATTACAACTGTACCCTTGGTTCACTTCTGATACAATAAATGAATAAATCTCTTTGGTTATCACTCTTTGGTGATTCTGGGATCATGAACAGGAGAATACAGGAATATTTGTCTCCAGCAAAAACATATGGATCCTAAACTAAAACTAAAGCTGTAATATATTTCAGCCCAATCTAACTAATAGCAAACATATTTCTTGATGACAGGTCATTCTGCAGCCAAAACAATGCCCTTCTTACCCAAGGGATGAATGCCAGCAGAAGAATGAAAACAATTTTGATAACTGAGCATTACAGTCAACCCCTGAAAATATTTCCAACCTCCCTCCCAAAAAAACAGTGCCATTTTATATAAGGTATAAAATGTTATTATGGCATTGTATGGAGATGCCTATCCTAAACCTTGTTGCCCAAGGCTTTGAGCATCCACAGATTTTGGTGCCTGTCACATTCCTTGAACCAAATCCCAGTGCACATCAAGGGCCCACTGTATTGCATGAAATTAATAGAGATGTTTTAAAAATAGATGTATTAATGAAGATTTTTGTGAGCAAATACATACACATACAATACTTTGAAAGGAGTGCTGCTTAACACAATATAATTGACTGTTACTTCATGCCCAATCCCTAAGAGGCTGGAGCCACCAACAGTCTCATCTTTCTTATCAGATAATTCTGCTAAGAACAAAAGTCTGCTGCTTATATAAAGGCAAACAAAGGACAGTGATGGGCATTCCTCCTACTACTTGATGGGAAGTGGCGGAAGAGGAGGAGGCCAGGTTGAACTAGTTTTTTTAAGGCTGAGTAGCAAAAATCAATGGGTGAAGGATCATGTTGCAAGCTGCAATTAGAAGGCGGGACAAAAGCTGTCAGACTGGGATTTGGGAGCAAGTCCAACTGATACCCAGTGGGACTTATTATTGAGCAAAGATGTGGAGGCTCACATGGCATGATGTCAAAGAATAAAAGTGAGAACTCTGACTAATCTAGAGAAACCTTGCCAGAAGATCTGACCTTTCAATACCAGAAACTCAGCTTCTTGATTTGTTTTCTTGTATAACTTGTTCTATATCATTCAATTAATTGCCGCTGTTCTGTATTAATGAAAATTCAAGAATCATTCTGGATATGGCAAAACCATGTGTATTCAGAAATTGTACAGTAGATTTTGATGCCTAAGGTAAAGAATAAGAAGGCATCATGTCCATTCCACCAACAGGACTAGCAGTTCAATCATTCTTCAACACTGTGGATGGAACTGCCTTCTCCAGTTTACCTGAAGACAGCAGGATAGCTTAAGGCATGCCAGGCTGGTTCCCTGGACTACCTAACTCTTCCATCGAACAAAGAGGGTGGAGGACAAACAGAGTGATGGTGGGGAATCACCATATCCTTCAGTATCTCTTGTCCAAGATCACCAACTCATCCTGCCTAATGTTACAATTGGATCTATGAGTCCTTAAACAGGAGATGAGAATAGGGATGGTTATTTTTTTGGTCAGTTCTTCATATGCTCCTTTGAAGACTCAGAGGTATAAAAAGCCACCACAAGGGCATTTTCTAAGTAAGTAAAGGTGAAGCTAGTTGAGAATACCTTGTCTGCATCTCTTTCCTGTGAGGATTGTGTTGCTAATAAATGGAAGAAAACAAATTGACATTCCCTCTGATAGCTTCAAACCTCTCCTGAATCAAGCATACTGATTGTAATGGAAGAACTGACAATACATGTAATGGAAGAATCATCTTTGGAGAATGAGAGACAGGATGGAAGAGTTTGCTTCAGAGGTTGAACCCAAGGCCCCAGTTGATAGCCCTTCTCTTGCACCACTATAGGCCCAAATTGAGCCTGGAACCTACAGAGAATATCTCTGTCCTCCTCTGATCAAGGATTGGGAGCCGATTCCCTTGAGCCTTAGGAAGAGATGGTGTCTGAAGAACCAGTCTGAAGGAGAGACACCCTTGAGCCTTAGAAAGAGATGGTGTCTACTGAAGAAATTGTGCTCCAGAACTCAAATGAGGTAAAATGTTTTGCTTTAGCACCAGCTATAAGCCATCAGCATCACCAAGTATGGCTACATGTAAAACATGCTCTTCTCAGATGGAAAGATGCTGAAAATAACTCAAGCCCTTGCTGCCTTTATCCTTGGTCTCACCATTACTACTATATGATGTTATAGAGACTGAACCTTGAAACATTCCACTGACAGCACTTCTGATGATGCCTTCATGATGTAGAAAAATGTTTTGTTGTCCATTAGCTTCCAGCTTGTCTCCTGAAGACCAACCCAATCTGACCCTGACTTCCTTTATTGCTACCCCCCCTGGAACTGCTGTTTACCCACTGAACTCTTTGGTCTTGTTTATCACTTATAACCATCAATCCAGATGGTGATCATACAAATGACAGTGCATATTAGTCTATTCTCAGCTGACAGAAAGACAGTTAATAAAAAATAAATCGAAAGACAAATTTTTCAGACCACCATCTGGTCCACCGACCAGTTGATCAGCTAAAATGAATAAGATGGGACTGGGTTACATCCATGCAAAGGGCCATCCAAACAGTCATGTGGATTGCATTCTTGAGCTCTGTTCAGTGACATTTTTTTTAGTAAAATGAACCACAGTTGTCTTTCCCAGCTGTTTATATCAGTGTTTGTGTCAGGAAAGCTGAAAGTAAGAAGCTCCCAAGAAAGATAGACTCAAGGTGATCAAGTTAGTACCAGGGCGATAAAGTTAATATCATATCTATACATGAGGTCTAATTCCTGTTATGCTGGGGACAGAATAAAGCAAGGAGACTGTAGTTATCTGTAGCCAGCAAGACATTTCTCAGCTGCTCAGACCAGCTGACCTAGAGGACTGCGACAGGATAGGTGGGCCAGAGAACAAGACTGTTGAGAGGAAAAGGCATCTTTAGTTGTGGCGTGACTGGTGCTGTTGTGGTAATCTTTGAGCAGTTAGACTCAATTTAACCCTCTCTGGGGAAGATTCCACCAAAATGTAGCAGAGTAGCAAAAGTAAACTTTCAAATACAGCAGTTACTTACACATGGTGAGCAAAGAGAAGCCTTTGTCTATTTAGGATGGCAATGGAGTGCAGAGTCTCAGTAAAAGTTAAAAAGGCATTTATTTAGGTTAAAAAAAATCCATTGTAGATAGAAAGGTTTAGGAGCTGTCTAGTCTATTCTAGACTAGTTTCAAAGAAAAAATAAGAAAGGAAAAATAACAAACATCTTGTTTACATCTTGCCTGGAGGAGCGGCAAGGTGTTGTTGCTAGCTTGAAGAACAAAGGGAGAAGACTGAACCAAAATGGTTCCAACCTCATGGTCCAGTTTATTGGGGCCATAAAAGACATTCTGACCAATGAGTAGTGACCCTGAAGATTCACATTTCTACTAACTTCAAAGTAAGGGATGTGACGTAAACAGGATAGAAAGAGGGGAAATACAGTAAAGCCTATCTAGGCATGCTTTGGAAACAGGGAAAGGATTCCCTCAATCTAATCCTCTCATCTATCTGACTACATTTAGACTTGAGTAGTCCAGGGTGATTCTCAACAGGTGCCACCTAAGCTCAGTGGAAACAGAATCCTGTTCATGCTCTATGTTAGGGTGACAGCAGAAGGAAAAGATAATGGGTGCAATGCCTATGAAGGAAGTAAGCGACTGGAGAAATAGGCTACTTGGAACAACCAAACTGTATCTGCTTTTCCTTGTCACTGCTGTGTGACCCTGGAAGAAAACCAACACTATTCCAGCCATGTGAGTGGGGAGCTCAAAATCCCACTGAGCTCCAAAGTTCACCAGATGATCTTGAGTAAGTCAGATTCTGTCAGCCTAACCTACTTCACAGGGTTGTTGTGAGGATAGAAATCAGCAGGATAACTACCCATGCATCAATTAGTTTCCACAAAATATTAATGACATTAGCAAAATTAGTGTCCGTAGAGCTGCATGGCAGCACAAAGGCTGAAGACCGACCTACATGCCATATACCACCAGTTTGATCTGTGCCCACTCAGCTAAGTCTTAACTGTATCAGGTTTCAGAATGAACAGCTGAATTCTGCATACAACTTTAGTTCATGCTGGGCATCTGCCAAATATACATAGCCAACTAAACATTAATCTGACATCTAGAAAAAATGTCCCTTGCATAATGATGAGAGGAGAGGTGAGTATTTCACTACTCAAGATCAAGGCATAAAACTTTCAGGGCCAAGCAATAAGCAAGTCAGTTTGTGAATATGACTCCTAGCCTCCATTGTTATTATGAAAACAATTGGCATTCATTTCTAATCAGATCAGCAGTGACTCTTAACCCAAAATTGCCAAATCAAGCTGGCTAGAGCCTATAATCCTTCAAATAGATGTCAGGTCATCATGAGCAATGCAACAAACTTCTTCAGAGAAAAAAAATTAACAAATGGGTAGCTTACCATGATAAGTCAAGTTACAGAACACAAGATATTCCAGTGGGCAAGAGTTTGGGAGAAGGATAACAGGCCAGCTCAGTACAAGGAAAAAGGATGAATAATGTTCAAAGGAAGTTATGTGTCAATTAGAATTGGAGTTTGGGGTAACGTGCCTTCAGAAATAATTTTATTCTGCCATAATGGCAATCCTCAGCACCCCATAAGAAATGAAATTGAAGAGTTGGTCTTATTTTTCAAACGCAGGATAGCTTCAAGATTAAAATTAACATATAAATATAACATCAGTCTTATTTCTCCTCTCGCGTCTGCCAAGCAAAAACACATAAAGGATGAATCACCAAAACAGTATAACGGGATGGAGGAATCAAGCTCGTTTTTCACACCTGTCGAAGCAAATGCCAACTGTGTCTGTTTACCATGAATCCAACAGATGTTCTGAAGCTGACCCTGCAGACCTCTTCAGAGGACTCGCTTTGAAACTTGGGAAAATGCAGAAATGACATGAACCAGGTATGAGGCAACAAGTGCCAAAAGGAAAGGAAGTATGTAAGTAGATCCTGGGAAAATTACGCATTTCACTATACCTCTCAGCATCCCCATTGTCTGGGCTTCGTAGTTCACTTACAATGTTTCCGAACCTCTGGAACTTGTTAGAATACTGCCTTGTTTAAAGGTGGACTCTTTGTATTCTGAAAATAGCCGTCCATTGTCTGAAGCAAAGCTCTTTTTCGCCTACTACTACCAGATTCTGAGGCCTGCTGCATAGAAAATTAGAGTTGTCCCTCCTCAAACTGACCTTTAATAGAAGCTTATCTTGAACTAAAAATAGTTTCAGGCTAAGCTGTGAAATAAGCAATAGGCTGTACAGAAAACTTAATGCCTTCAAAGGACATAAACTTGTTCAGTTACTAAGATATTTGGAAATGAACATATTAATACATCTCAGCCTGTGGCGCAGGCTGTTGAGCAACCAGCTGCAGCCAGCTGCAACAAATCACTCTGACCAAGAGGTCATGTGTTCGAGGCCAGCTCGGAGCCCCGCGTTTGTCTTTGTTCTCTGTTAAAGCATTGAATGTTTGCCTTGTATGTGTAACTAGCTGTGCCCGGCCATGCGTTGCTGTGGCGTTGTCTGGTGGTGTTGGTGAGAAATTATTGAGGTAGTGGTGGTATTGAATGTCTGTTGTATGGTTGTCTTTATGTTTAGTATGCAAACTGAAGTGGATTATATGGCAGTGTGGAGTCAAGATAATCCAGTTCAAAGCAGATAATATAAGATTCTAAATGGGTTATATGGCTGTGTGGAAGGGCCTTGAGTCTACACTGCCATATAGTCCAGTTCAATCTGATAATCTGTGGAAGAGGCCTAAGTGAGGCCTAACTGTGCCTGTCCCCTGGGCTGAGTAGGTTGCTAGGAGACCAAGTGGGTAGAGCTTAGCCTTCAAACTGGAAGCAATTGGATAAAAACTATTATCCCTCTCCCTCTAATTAGGACTTTATTTTTCTTTTCTTTTTGTTGTATCAACCTAGAGCCATGAATGATGGGTTGTGTTGTCAAATTTCGAGGCTGGGGGGCCTGTAGTTTTGTTGTTTTGTCCGCTGCCCTGATGCCATTACTCTTTTATATATATAGATGTGATCCGCCCTCAGTCCCCTTCGGGGTGAGAAGGGCGGAATATAAATACTGTAAATAAATAAATAAATAAATATCAGACCAAAAGAAAAGGATTTTATTCCACAGCACTCCCACATTGTGCAACGATCTCACCTTTGAGCTGAGATTGGTCCTCAACAGCCTAGCTTTCCAGAAAAGAGTGAGATATATCTCTTTAATTTGGCCTTGAGACTTATATCTTTTAGTACTATTTTAATACATTTTTGTTTGTGATTGTGTTGATTTGGATGTTACAACCCTTTGACAACTCTTACAGAAAAGTCTTACATGTTATCCATCAGTGTACAACATTTGGGAAATGTTCTGTTCCTAGTGTGAAAGTGTTATTTTGTGTTTAATTGTGTGGCACCTACTTTGAAAGTAGTTGTTATACTCCAGAAACTTTATTTTTGTGGCTGCCACAAACTATGTTGAATTCGTTGAGACTCATTCATTGAAGAACTATAGCAAAATGTGCTGCAGGATGTCCTGCAAAAACAAAGTTTTTGCAGTTTAATTAACTTTTTCCATGTTTTTATGATAGAACCAATTAGGAAATGACATTTATAACCCAGGAAAAAAATGTGTTACATAGTGTAATAAACCCTACTTTCCTTAAGTATGAACAGTCCCCAGGCCCTCTTAGAATTATATTTCTCAACTATGAGATGGCAGCAAGGAGTTTTTCATTTTCTTCTTTGTAGTGTGAATAGTAAGGAATCTACTGCAACCTTACATACACCCAATAGTATATTCCACTGAACTCAACAGGGCTTCGTACTGAGCAGTCATATATAGGACTAGCTTTGCCCGCTACGTGTTGCTGTGGCTTATAGGAATCATTTGTTGGCCAGGTGGAATAGCAGTGAATAGCCTTGCAGCCTCAAAGCCTGGCCGTTTTCTGGAGTAGCTGGAGTAGCACCCTCAATCAAAGAGCTGCTTTGAAGCCTGGCTACTTCCTTAGTAGGGGAATCCTTGTTTGGCCAGCTTGAACTGCACTGAATAGTCTTGCAGCTTAAAAGCCTGGCAGCTTTCTACATAGGGCATCCTTTCTAGGCCTGGTTGTATGGGACAGAGTAGCCTCATGGCTTCAAAGCTTGGGGGTTTTCTATCTAAGGAAAATCTTGGTTGGCCAGGTTGAATAGCACTGAATAACCTTGCTGCTTGCAAGCCTAGCCGCTTTCTACCTTGCGGAATCCTTGATTGGCCAGGCTGAATAGCAATTAATAGTCTCAGTGTGGCAGGTATGAATGCTGCAATTAGCCACCTTGATTAGCATTTAATGGCCTTGCAGCTTCAAAGCCTGTTTGCTTCCTGCCCAGGAGAATCCTTTGTTGGGAAGTGTTAGCTGGCCCTGATTGTTTCCTTTCTGGAAATCCTAATTTCCCTGCTTCCAGAGTGTTGCTCTTTATTTTAAAGATTCCTGGTTTTAGAGATTATATTGTTCTGTATTATTATACCACAGTAATTATTTCATATTATATTTATAATCTTATATTATCTGCTTAGAAGTGGATTATATGAGGCCCCTTCTACACAGCTGTATAAAATCCACACTGAAGTGGATTATATGGCAGTGTGGACTCAAAATAAACCACTTCAAAGCAGATAATATAAGATTATAAATGGGTAATATAGCTGTGTGGAAGGACCTTGAGTCTACACTGCCATATAATCCAGTTCAAATCAGATAATCTGTATTTTATAGGCAGTGTGGATCAGGCCTAAGTGCACTCTGCCTGTGCCCTGGGCAACATTTTGGCTGAGGAAGTTGCTAGGATACAAAGGGGGCGGGGCCTAAAGGCAGTGGGGGGAGCTAAAGGCAGCAGAGACTACCTTTCTAACTGGTAGTTAGGGGGAGAAAGGCTCTTCCTCACCGTCTGTAATTTGGACTATTTTTCTAGGTTTTTTTATTGAAAGACATATTTTGGATGGCTATGTATTTTGTGGCCAAATTTGGTGTGATTTGGTTCAGTGGTTTTGTTGTTACTCCATAGTAAAACGTGTGTGTGTGTGTGTGTGTGTGTGTGTGTGTGTGTGTGTGTGTGTGTGTATGTATATATATATATATATATATATATATATATATATATATATATATATATATATATATATATATATATAGATTGGGTAGGGCAGTGGTTCTCAACCTGTCGGTCCCCAGATGTTTTGACCTTCAACTTCCAAAAACCCTAACGGCTGGTAAACTGACTGGGATTTCTGGGAGTTGTAGGACAAAACTCTTGGGGAACCACAGGTTGAGAACCACTGGTATAGGGTATGTCAGCATAGCTTGGCTGTGTTATAGTGTTGTTGAGCCCCTTCGATGCCAATGGAATGGTGAATTCCTCCTGGGTTAAATGAGCTATTAAAAGTACTAAATCCTATCTCCAAAGTATGTCCAGCAGCTTGATAATACCTTTAAGGTTTTGAACTCATTGGAGTTCTTCCTTGTATCTATTCTTTTGAACAGTTGGGATATTCAAGTGATGTATATTCAAAAAGCAATTATGTGTTTAATTCTATTTTAATGTTAGCATTTTTGTATATTTTGAATTGTATACTAATGCTTTTATGTCAAACCGCCTTGAGTCCCCTTTGGGGAGATAAAGCAGGGTATAAATTATTATTATTATTATTATTATTATTATTATTATTATTATTATTATTATTATTATTATTTCTTTAGTTGTAATTTGGGAACACAGAAGACTAAAACACATTGCTTCCACTCCACTCTGCTGTATCCTAACAGATTGAGACCTCACATCCACCCTCTCCCAAAAGAGCTACCACTCTGGGAAATTCTCCTTTTTCCCACAGACCTTCAGCTGATCAGATTCCCAATATGGTTTTACAGCCCCCTAATTGTTTGCTATATGTCATTCTTGGCTGAAATGCTGTTGAAAACTTTCATCTTTGTTAAGTGACTTTATGTATGTGAAAAAGAAAGCTGAGCAGTTCTGCAATGTCCATATTCACCATGGGATTGCCATGACATTGCAAGGTACATTATGCTAGCCAGTGACATGACTGATGTTCCATGAGCCAATAGGCACCAGAGTGCATTGGGTCATTTTCCCAATGTTAATCTGAACATGTTAGGATATGCTCAGTAAAGTAGCCAAGGTTCATCAGAAGTGCCCAGTTAGTATCAGAACACTCTTACTGATGGCCAGATAAACGTCTTCACAATTCACTAACAAAGTTTTATTGTATTTTTGTACTTTAATTTTGGGTGTGTAAAGCCCCCGTGGCGCAGTGGGTTAACTTGCTGACCAAAAGGTTAGCTGTTCAAATATGGGAAGTGGAGTGAGCTCCCACTGTTAGCCCCAGCCTCTGCCAACCTGGCCATTCAAAAACATGCAAATGAGAGTAGATTAATAGATACCGCTCCGGCAGGAAGGTAACGGCGCTCCCTGCAGTCATGCCAGCCACATGACTTAGGAGATGTCTACGGACAACACTGGTTCTTCGGCTTAGAAATGGAGATGAGCACCAACCCCCAAAGTAGAACACAACTGGATTTAATGTCAGGGGAAAACCTTTACCTTTTAAAACAACATACTATTGGCCATGATATTTCATCGTGGCCAATAACAATACTATAGTTATTTGATATGGATAACTGCTTTGAATAACCTGATGCTGTGAGTGAAGTGTCCCTAAATTTATATTATAACTATAATTAGGAGATTTATATTGTTTTTGTGAATTGTTCTGAGCACAATGCGTTATAGAATATCTACTGCACAAATGAATTGATTATGACTATTTCCATCTTTAAAGTGTGTTTGAGTCATCATATATTACTGGAAGAGAATATCACATAAGTTATATTGCTCTTTAACAGTAAACCAATATAGAAATCCATTATGGAGACAAGATTCACTTTTCTTGACCAGAGATATTTTCATACACTCACCATTATAAATTAATTCTAAGCAATACCCTATTCTATCAATTAGATGGAAGGACTGTCTTTTATTAATTTAGATTGTTTAATTCTACCAGTTTCTCGATATAACTTGTGAGTTTACCAGTGCAGAAGGTTTATATGTATTCTACATTTTTGAAAGAGATATTTTTCATGTTAAAGGTTACTGGTAGTTTTTATTCTAAGTGCATACTGTTTTTCTGACATACAGTTTTATATAATAATTTTAGGAGGAGGATTTAAAGTGCCAAAGGAACTTATCACACAGCATTGGTGCTCTTCCAAAGGCAGGATCAGCAATGTTGTGCAGAACTCAAGTAATAAAAAAAAACATAGTAAGCATAGTGGTATCAAAGCATTAATGAAGAGGGAGTGTGAAAGTGAATGTCTCTGTTTGCTTTAAGAATGCTGTTGTTGCAATAAACTAGTCTTGCTCATAAAGTCCTTAGATAACTACCACCACCACCACATCATATCATCATAACTGTTACTGTTATTATATTTATTTATGTATAGTCCATGTTATCCCAGTCTAAGACTCATGGCAGTTTATGAAGGTTTAAAGAGATGTCATGTTGTTTCTGACTTACAGTGACCATAAGGCAAACCTTTCATTGGGTTTTCTCAACAAAATTTGTTTAGGGGGGTTTACCTTTGCCTTTCTCTGAGGTTCAGAGAGTGCGACTTCACCCAATGGGTTTCCATGGTTGATCAGGGTTCCAATGCTCAGACCACAACACCACGCTGACTCTCAGGTTTAAAATTCAAATCATACCAAAAATTGAAAATATATAATTAAATTAATTATTAACAACATTTTAGAAAGTATTCCTGGTATCTGCTTTTAAAGTGTGCACAATTACTTGTTTTAATCTCTGTTTTAATCACTGCAATTTGGGTTTTGCTTCCTTCCAGTAATGGAACAGTGGTTGAGTCTCTTGTACAGGTATGGGCAAACTTAGGTCCTCCAGATGTTTTGTGTTGGGAATCACCCTGGACTACTCTAGTCTAAATGTAGTCAGATAGTTGATAGAGTTAGATTGAGGGAATCCTTTCCCTGTTTCCAAATCATGCCTAGATAGGCTTTACTGTGTTTCACTCTATCCTGTTTACGTCACATCTCTTACTTTGAAGTTAGTAGAAATGTGAATCTCCAGGGGCACTAACTTCTCATTGGTCAGAATGTCTTTTATGGCCCCAATAAACTGGACCATGAGGTTGGAACAATTTTGGTTCAGCCTTCTCCTTGTTCTTCTAGCTAACAAGCAGCATCTTGCTGTCTCTCCTGGCAAACTGTAACTATTTAGATGTTTGTTATTTTTCCTTTCTTATTTTTCCTTAGAAACTAGTCTAGAGTAGACTAGACAGCTCCCAAGCCTTTCTATCTACAATTGAGTTCTTTTTACCTGAATAAATACTTTTTGAACTTTTACTAAGACTCTGCACTCCATTGCAATCCTAAATGGGCAAAGGCTTCTCTTTGCTCACTGCGTGTAAATAACTGTTGCATTTTAAAGTTTTGCTTTTTGCTACTCTGCTACATTTTGGTGGAATCTCCCCCAGAGAGGGTTAAATTGAGTCTAACTGCTCAGAGATTACCACAATTTTTTGGACTTCAATTCCCACAATTCTTAACAGCTAGTAGGCTGCTAGGAATTGTGGGAGCTGATGTCCAAAACACCTGAAGGATCCAAGTTTGCCCATGCCTATTCTAGTAGCATTGCCTCTTTAGATTTTCTGGTAAGAGTTTGGTAATGCATCTGTATGTGCCTGTCTAAGCTCAAATATCTTTTGGAAAAGGCTTTCTCTGGGTCCAACTATTATCGGAGGCACATTTGGGAAGATACGGGAAGAAATCTCCTTTTCTGTTTAAACCCCTTCCACTTGATATCCAATCTTGGAGTTTCCCTTTTAGATGTCTAGCATAAATTTTACTGATTACTTTGCCCTCTTCCACAGCAAACATTTTGTTTTTAACTTGTTGCAGCAGACAGAGCTTTTACTGGAGAGGTGAGGAGTTCGGTTTTAAATGTGTTTTAAATTTTTTGTGCTGTTGAGTTGTGTGTTAACATTTGCATTCATAGTTTTTTGAAGCTGTCCTGTGTTTTAAAACAGTTAGAAAGATGGGAAATAAGTTAAATAAAGTCTGAAATGTCCTAGGCTTGTTTTCTTACTAGAGGACAATATATCACAGCTGTTGTCAAGGCTCTAAATTAACACTTTCCTGAAACAGGCCCAATAATATCAAAGCACCGATTAAATGTTTTTGCTGGAGAACCCAAAGGCAGGGCATGGTGAAAACAACCTCTTTTCAAGAATTTTGCTCTTGTTAGTTAGCAGCCTCTACCCCTAAACTACTCCAGATGAAGAATAGCCTATGAAGGCTGATGGTTCTGATATTAGTGAACCAGTGGAGCCAGGTTTTGATCCAAACTTTAATGATCCAGCACCTTGGACCCCTTCTTTGAAGTTTAGACTAAGCTCTAGGGCAAATTCTGCACTTACAGACCCACAAGCTGTCTTCTATGGGTAGTTCATGAAGATCTGAAACATGACAAGAGCAAAATAAGCTAATACTGAAACCAGCAATTTCCTCATGTATGTGCACACACTCCCACACACACACTACAGTTGGACTTTTTGTCATCTCCACTTTGGGTTTCTGGTTCAAATATTTCCTAAGCAGTTCGAAAACAGCTGTGAGATGTAAGTAGAGAAATTAGGCACTGCTTAAGCAGGAAGGCGATCAGAAACAGGAGGAAAGGAAATGGTTCGTCATCATGTGCCCCTGTGGCCAGAATCAAGCACAACCTCCAAGATGTCGAAGTTGGAAAAATGCCACAAATACCTCTATCTGTTGTCTGTCTTGTATGTCCAACAGTCATTGAATGTTCTGTGATCTGCCCTGAATCCCCTTTGGGATAAGAAGGGTGGAATATAAATACTGTAAATACATAATAATAAATAAAATATTGGCCATTCCCCCCAGATTGTCTTTTAACAAGCATTTTAACAACCCACATTCCCAAGGGGAGCCCAAAATACAGGAATATTTGTTTATCCTGATCAACCAGTTCTTGTTGTTATCATTTCCATAGTACATAGGATTTTTTTGTAAAGGTAATGGGTCACCATTGCCATTTCAACACAAGACATCCCAAAATATTTTCATTGCAACAGGAACCACTCACAATTTTTTACTCCAACTAATTGTGAGCATTGCAACTAAACTCAGAAAGAATAGGGAAGTTGTGGTGGGACAGCAAATTGTATTATCATCCCAGCTAATTCAAAATATTGTTGTGGTTGTTGTTAACTGCCATCAAATCAGCTTTGACTTATGGTGACCCTATGAATGGGATGCTTCCAAGCCATTCTATCCCCAGTAGCCCTGCTCAGGTCTTACAGACTCAAAGCCATTGCTTCCCTATCTGGAATGTCATCTTCTTCTTTTTCTACTGCCCTCAAGTTTTATTTTTGTAATACCTGACTCTACAAACCATTTGTTACATTCACACCTAAAGGACCTACATTTAAATTCAGGAAAATGATCTTGATTCCAGACTGCCACTAAAACTAAGCCCATTTACATGCTGTCCTATTCATAAAGGTAATATTTCTCCCAAATACAAAAGACGTGAGAATCAAGATCAGCATCTGAGTTTATTCCCCCTCCCTCAAGTGCTTAGCATGCTACATTAACCTAACAATGCTTAAACGTGTGGACATTTTTCACAAGACATTTTCATGCAACTCAACAGCTGTAACTGGCTTTACATTGACACTATACATGTTTCCATTTAGCTATATGAAAAGAATAGCGGTTGAGGTG
The DNA here is from genome assembly GCF_035594765.1 of Anolis carolinensis. Classification (NCBI taxonomy): domain Eukaryota; kingdom Metazoa; phylum Chordata; class Lepidosauria; order Squamata; family Anolidae; genus Anolis; species Anolis carolinensis. Next base: position 242,923,392 of record NC_085842.1, read on the forward strand.
TCTCCAAAATGTCCAAGCTTGAACAGCATGTGGATAGTTCATTTTTAGTCTTTTGTGGCTCTTGGTTTTACCGCCATTATGATTATGGTCATAAAGACACTAAGGTCCCTGTTTAGTCCATTGGCCACTAAATTATTTGCTTTTTACATGTCTAGATCCTGAGGAGTCCTCTCTTTGAACACTGCATTCAAGTACAATATCAACATTCCCAGTTGTCTAAAAGGCCAGATTTATCTGTTCCATTTTAAATGTTCCACAGTCTTTGTCACACATACGCTTAAAATTCAACATTTTTTCTTTTACTTTTGTAATAAACTTTCAGTACTAAAGCCATGAAGTAGTAGCTATTTGGCATTTTCCAGTGAAGTGCAAGAAAACAAATAAGTTATGTTTTTATTGCTAGGAGATAGTAGCAAGCAGAGTCACTTTTTTATACAATTCAAGGGGTCCTGATTCCTTCCTCCTGATGGCTAGTAGTTCTACCGTGCTTCAAAATATCATTGCAAATTGTTATTCTAAGAAGATGTGTTTAATATTCTGGAGTCTGAGGAATCAGATCTTTCATCATAATCATCTTCTGCATAAATAGGCTGTTTTGAGACAATTGGACATCCGTCATCTGGGATGGAGATCCTAGGATCCTCTGAAGGACGTGTAGGAAGGACGGGAGAACTTCGGAAAACACTGGTAGAATTAGCTGAGAAAGGGCTGACATACTGGGACCTCAGTTGGTACTGCTGCTGGAGAGTCATGGTGTTCCACAAAGTAACATCATTGGGCAGAAAAGGACTGGACTGGTTTCTTGCCAAAGTATTCCTCAGCATCAGTGGATATCTGGGTGGTTGTGGAAATGGGTGCTGTAAGGGGACAGCCAGAGGGTTTGGCACAACGTTAGTAGTATCAGCAGAAAACCTCAGTGTGTCTGGGACTCGAAAAGCAGACCCCACAGACCACTTTGAGGAAGAAATGGGATACGAACTGAGGGTGTGTTCAAAGAGGTGCCCATTCGAAGGTAAAACCAGACCATCCGACTCAGCAGAAGTTCTGTCTCCTGCTATGGAGGACCTGCTGGACAGAAGGACTTCCACTGCACCCACCAGATCACCTCCGCAGCCTTTCAAGATCAGTTCAAGCACCGTTGGCTTTTGGTTTGGGAAAATCTTTTTCAACACCTCAAGGGGTGGCCGGTTGGCTTTCAAGCCAAAAGGCAGAGAAACAGTCCCAGATGGACCTTCAATCAAAAGGTGGTTTTGTTCTGGTTGGTACTTGGGGCTCTCGGGTCTACTGTCAGCACTCCCACTGTTTTTCTGGACAGCATAACCAACCTCATCGACAGAAACAATTTCAGGGCTCTCAGGGGCGAAACTGCTCTTGGCCTTTGTCACATCTGGGGAACTCCTTTGGTCTGCGTCTTTGTCACTGTAGGTCTCAGCACTGTCTCCTCCGCTGACATCACCCAACCTTTCTTCAGTCATGTCTGTAAAAACAAAGAGCAGCTTGGTTATGCTTATAGATACAAGAATACAGGCATGACTGCCTACATTTCTTTTGATACATAAAGAAGTGCATGAAAAGTTCCAGATTCAGCAAGCACTAGAGAAGCTGTTTTAATCAATGAGATCCATTGCCCTAACTAACCCAGAAGTCTTTTCGGTTCTGGCTGGCAAACTGTTCCTCTATCCTTTACTAGAGTTATTGCCTTTCAGGTGATCTAGCTCTCACAACAAATAAAGTTATGCAAAGGAGGAAACCATTGATGTGACTACTATCTAGAATATCTTTCTGTAATGATTTATAATTGTTAGTCACAACTAAGTTAATTTCTACAGAGAGTTAAGACCAACATTGGATTTAGTTCATTATTTCCATCTGGTTTTTTTTCTTACACATAGGTAGGCATCTACATATGAGCCAATTTCTTCCTAACCCATACAAAGGTCTCATTATCCTCAATGCATGCAAAAATATTTTATTTTTTCCTCAGCTACAAGTGATATCACATCCTATTGCCATTTCAGATGCCAAATATACTGTTGTCGTTTGGATTGATAAAGGGTATCTGACATGAGAGGCGGGTTCTGGGTGATGTTGGAAAGCTTTAAGCATTATCCTGGGGCAATATTCACCTGAAAATCGATCTTTTTTTTTTTAACTTGGAAAGGCTTTGAGAAGTGGACAAGGGATTTTCACAATGAGTTTTTTTCATGTCAGGAGTGACTTGAGAAACTGCAAGTAGCTTCTGGTGTGAGAGAATTGGCTGTCTGCAAGGACGTTGCCCAGGGGATGCCCAGATGTTTTTGATGTTTTACCATCCTTTGGGAGGCTTCTCTCATGTCCCCGTATGGGGAGCTCCCCAGATTCGAACTGGCAACCTTCGCATCAGCAACCAACCTTCAGATCAGCAGTCCTGCTGGCAGAAGGGTTTAATCCATTGCGCCACCAGGGGCTCCTACAATGAGCTGAAGGAACATGACAACAATAAACAATATACTCTTTCCCCTCATAGTCCAAGGCCCTTTCTACACTGCCATATAATCCAGATTATCAAAATAGATAATCCACATTTTCTGCTTTGAACTGGATTATATGAGTCTACACTGCCATATAATCCAGTTCAAAGCAGATAATGTAAATTTTATAAGGCAGTGTAGAAGGGGCCTTGGTTGAAAGGTTTATTAAAATCATAAGTGTGGATAACTCATGAATACTAAAGGAAACATTACAGCTAGAAGATGTTCATTGTGATTTCAGTGAAATGTGTCATGTTAATGAATATATTAATCTCTTTGCTGTTACAAGTCCTATTCTTTTATATTACACTAAGACAGTCTAGATACATTATTAAAACACTCTACATGTCTTTTGCTGGCCAATATGCCACTTATTCTGTACTTCTGTAGTGGCAGGAAACAAAAGATTATTTTAAAAAATAGATCAGCATGCTTTCCTGTTATATCAATTATTATGTCAACCCAGTACTCACAATTCTTTCTTTCTAAATATTGGGTTGATTCTTCTATTATTTTATTTCACATGTTGCAGGTTTCAATTGCAATCTTAATATTCCTCATCAGCATGGCAGCTCTTAAACATGACATACACTAATAAATCTATCTAACCTGGGATGTTATATTTTTAATTACACCTTCAGGAGTCACTCAGTCAGCATCTGAGCTGGCTGAGATTTCTGAGAGTTTTCGCCCCCCAAAATCTATCTCTGGGATCTACCAAGAGAATCCAGTAATTTGGGCTGAATTAATATATGAGTTTCTCTCTAATGATGAGAAACCTGTGGAAGCTGTTTTATACAAAGTCAGACCATTGATCCTTCTAGCCCATTATTGGCTGGAAATAGCCTGCAGTCTGAATTCTTTCTTTGCCCACCAAGACCTCTGATTTCCCAGTCAAATGTTAACTAGGTTTGTCCTTTCTCATCTTCCAAAATCATATGAGATGAAATGTGTTTAGGATAGCCTACTGACAATGAAACTATTATGTGTTTCATGCATCCACACTGACTTTTTTTAGTCTTCAGTGATACACAACTTGCAGCTACATCACTTCCTATTGTTCTGGATACTGGTGGCTCCCATATTGATGGACCTGTGGATCCACTCTGGAGTTTAGTCTGAGGTTTTTAAGCTGCTCTCAATGATGCTGAACTATTTTAGAGGTGAATTTCAGCAACTTGGATAGTTCAAACTAAAATCCAGAGTAGATGGCGGAACACCTTTATTATGGCTTCTATTTTTTAAAAAGCCTGCTTGCATTCACCTGTAAAGAGACAAGAACCCCTTGCACACCAGTGCATGGATATCTGGCTTCTTCATGCTAATTCTTTGGGAAGCTGAAAACAACCCAAAAGACTGCTCTGGGACAGATGACTGATGAAGATTTATTCTGGCCCTTCTCACACATTTATGCAGAAACTGCTGACTAGCTGGCAGGGAAGAATTTCTCATCAATGCTCTTTGATTGTATTTTGCAAACAAAATGCCTGTTGCCTGGTAACATTTCACTTGAGCCTGACCTTCCCCAAAAGTTATTGCTATCAGATTCGATTTACACTGTCCTCCTGTGATTACTGTAATCTTTTAAACTGGGAAGTTCATATATCAGGAGGTGGAGGGGATGTGTGCGAGTCAATAGCACTTTTATCCATCAGATTTATAAGCTTTCTACAGCTCAAAGAGGAGTTTGTTTAGGTTTTCAGCCCAGTTTCCTGCAGATATCTGTCTAGCAGCACCTTCCTAAAACTGATGAAGAGGCCAATGAAGGCTTCAAGGATACTATTGGCTGGAAGGTAAGACACATGCAGCACGATAAGATGGTGAGTCTTATAGAATGGATGTGGACTCAGTAATGGAAAAGTGTTAGGATCATTCTGGGTGGATGACCCAGTGACAAAAAACAGAGCAGAAGTGAGGAAGATATGGTCTCTGATCCTTTCTATAGATACTGCTGTGATCCTAGACGTGTCTGTTCAGAAGTACAGTAGAGTCTCACTTATCCAACATAAACGGGCCGGCAGAATGTTGGATAAGCGAATATGTTGGATAATGAGGAGAGATTAAGAAAAAGCCTATTAAACATCAAAATAGGTTATGATTTTACAAATTAAGCACCAAAACATCACGTTTTACAACAAATTTGACAGAAAAAGTAGTTCAATACACAGTAAAGCTATGTAGTAATTACTGTATTTACGAATTTAGCACCAAAATATCACGATTTATTGAAAACATTGACTACAAAAAGGCGTTGGATAATCCAGAATGTTGGATAAGCGAGTGTTGGATAAGTGAGACTCTACTGTAAGACTCATTTAGTTCAAAATAATTCACTCTCAAGTGAAGGCTACTGTTGAATGTCATCCTGGACTCTACAAGTCTCAAGTCCTCAATGAGTAATTAGACTACAGAATAGGATTAGAATGAGGGAACCCTCTCTCTATTCCCATGCATGCCCAGAAGGGGTCTCCCCCCCCCCACTCTACTCTTCTTCTCTTGTTTACTGTCACCTCCCCATTTGAAGATGTAGCAATGTGATATCTTTGAGGTATGAGGTAACTTCCTCTCTATTGGAATGTTTATTGCCCCTGGGCTTTGACCACATGGTCAGCCTCCATTTGGGTCTTTTCTGCCTTTTGCTTTTCTTCTGAGAGGATCCATTTTGCCATTCTCCAGGCAAAATGTAGCTATTTTGATATTTTGTTATTTTACCTTCTTACCTTCCTTAGAAGATAGCCTAGAGAGCTAGTTAGCTCCAAGACCTTTTTCTGTCTACAATGGATTTCTTTTTACCACAATAAATATTTTGAACCTATAATTGTGACTCTGCAAGCCTTTGCCATCCTAAGCAACAAAGGCTTATCCCAGCTCACCACAGGTAAGTTTCTGCTGCTCAGGAAGTGTGCTTCTGCCACTCTGCTGTATTGTATGTGGAATCGCCCCAAGAGTGGGTTATTTTGAGTCTAACCTCTCAATAGATTCCCAACAGCTACAACCTACAACTTCTCAAAATTGAGTGATGAAAAAAGATTGGGCAGGAATGGCAAACTGGGCCTCATGAACAAGGAATAGATAAGACCTAAACAATGGATGGCTGAGTCCCACTCTTTTCAACAGAAGTAACTACAGCTATCCCTCCACATTCACTGGGGATAAGAATACTAAACTCCAGCAACAGTGATTTTTTTTTTACCATAAATAAAGAAATTGCTAATTGTTTTAATTTATTTTATAGGTCTTCCAGCATCACTGTATGATCAATCTCTGCTGGACGTTGGCCACAGAGTTGCATTGGAGGACCTATTGTGTCCCTAACCCCAGGCATGACTGCAGGACAATGTTTCTCAAACTGTGCACCTCCAGGTGTTTTGGACTTAGCTCCCAGAAATCCGAGCCAGCTTACCGGCTAGTGGGAATTGTTGGAGCTGAGATCCAAAACATCTGAAGAAGCATAGCTTGAGAAACTGTGCTATAGGAGGTTGTTCATACAGTTACACTGGAGGATCTAGAAATTCTTAGCAAGAATTTTAAAAATCAAACCCATTAATAATCAGATCTGCAAAAGTCAAAACCATAAATGTGGATGGATAAGTATCTTGCTCACATTTTACAGTCAAATGTGCAGTGGATTTGATTTGTGCATACCAATCAATCATATTGTGTGTATGTGTTTATGGTGACTCAAGGAATTTCATGTGGTTCTCTTAGGCAAGGAATAGTCTCAAAGAATTTTGCCAGTTCCATCCTCTGAAATATAGCCTACGGCACCTAGTATTTATCAGTCTCTTATCCAAGTACTAACTGTTGGGAATTTATTGAGTGGTTAGACTCAAAATAACCCTCTCTTGGGGTGATTCCTCAAAAATACAGCAGAGTGGCAGAAGCACACTTCGTGAGCAGCAGAAACTTAGTGTGGTAAGCTAGGACAAGCCTTTGTTCCTTGGGATGGCAAAGGATTGCAGAGTCTCCGTTATAAGTTCAAAATATTTATTGAGGTAAAATGAAATCCATTGTAGATAGAAAAGGTTCTTAGAGCTAACTAGCTCTCTAAGATAGCTTCTAAGGAAGGTAAGAAGGTAAAAATAACAAAATATCTAAATAGCTACATTTTGCCTGGAGAAGAGCAAAATGTGTCTTCTCAGGAAGGAGACAAAAGGCAGAAGAAGGGCTGACCAAGTGGTCAAAGCCTTGGGGCAATTAACATTCCAAAGGTGGAGGAAGTTACCTCATCCCTCAAAGAGATCACATTACTACAACAAAAGAGGAAGTAATGGTAAACAAGAAAACAAGAGTAGAAAACAGGAAAGGCCTTTCTAGGCATGCATGGGAATACAGAGAGGGTTCCCTCATTCTAATCCTATCCTCTACCTAACTAGTTATTGGGGACTTGAGACTTGTGTGGTTCAGGATGACAACCAACACTAACAACTCTATTTAGTTTCCAAGATCAAACAGAATCCAGTGCCTTTAGGGTATTTAGGATCCTTCCAATGTGGTTACAGCTTTTGTTTATTTTACTGAAAATAAGAAATGAAAGTTATTCAGGAACCCTAAACTGTGCAGTTTGTGCTGAGCATTCACTAGATCTATTCTAATAAATTTTCCCTGGAATAAGACATGATGATGAGACAAGATAGTTAAGCCATGCTGCTCTAATTTGGCAGATGTTTCATGATGCCTCATGAATTACATCCTGTTCGTTTTAATTCTTTTGGGAGAGTGTTATCAAGAAATTATAGAATCTAAATTCTAGAGATACTTTCTCACTTGTCAATTCAAGCAGAGTAGGGTATGTTCAAATTAAGTCAATCTGATGAAACAGATGAACACACCAGACACACACACCTTTGTAAGACACTCCATGAATAATGTAATACACAAGCCAATACATTAATGTATGCCCCTCCAAACATTTTGAAGTACAGCTCCCAGTAGCCCTAGGCAATGTAGAGGCAAGGAGTAATGGGGGCTTCAGCCCATCTCTTCATTACACACACCACTTAAAGCAAGTCTCCTGAAAAATATTTGAAAAGGAGGCTGTTATCCAGCACTCCAAACCTAAACTTATTTACCAAGTAAAGGGTGCTTACTCTGGAAATATGTTCAGGCTCAAAGTGCTGGGGTAGATCTTCTTTTTTAAATAGCTCCTGCAGGACAAGACTGGCATAGGTTTCAATATTTTCTGTAATGCATCTTTGGTCATTATACAGAACAGCATACTATAACAATAATGTTTGTCACTTCTTGCCAAAAAAAGGTCCCAAACAAAGGAGAAATTAAGAACTCTTCTTGATTTAATTTTGTCCCCTAAGCAAAAACATTTGGAAGAGAAGTGATACTTACTAAATATATGTTGTTTATAAAGCCTACCTATTAAAATGGAAGCTCTATATTGCAAAATGGCTACTTACAGGCCGTCCCCAAGTTACAAATATCCAATTTACAAACTACTCATAGTTAAAAAGGGGGGTGAAGCAACAGGAAGTGAGAGAAATCTGCCCCTAGAAAGTGAAATTCACTCATGAAAGAGTTATTGTGGAGAAAGGAGGTCTCCACTGAAGCTTTATGACAAATTCTTGTTTCCACAAGAAGCCCATTTTTTCAAAATCCAATAATCACAAGAACAGAAAGTGAGGTGAAATCTTCTCAAGATGGGCACAGATGGCAAAACAAACATCATAAGGTTTTTAGCCCTTCCATGCACTAAAAAGTGTACTTGTTCTGACTTACACACCATTTCAATTTAATATTGTTCTTAACTTTGGGACTGCCTGTATATAGTTTAGAAACTTTAGACATTCTGGATTAATATCACAGTGAGCAGGCAAATATGCAACCCCAGAATACTGAAATATTTCTATTCATTCCATCTAGGAAGGATAGGAGCAAAAGCACCCTGAGATTTTATCATTGCAGGGAGATGCAACTTCAGGTGCATCTACACTGTGCAGTGAATGCAGCTTCACACCACTTTAGCTGCTATGGCTCAATGCTGTGGAATCATGAGAATTGTAGCTTGGTGAGGTAATAGCACTCCTTGGTAGAAAAGGCTTGTATAAAGGCAATTTTGTGGCTTTCACATACACCGCTCCTACTTTGTTGGAAATAGCAACCTCCCAAACCTACACTATTTATTTGTCAATGTATATATTTGCTAAGCTGTATTTATGTGTATATTGATTTGCCAGTTTGACTGTACCTCTTTGGTGTAGGAGAGACAATAGACATGTGACTGTATGAGCATGTTCAGACTCAGGACTCCATTTTGTATTCAGTATGTTTTTGGTCTCCAATTAAAGCAGATGTATGTGCTTAGACTTCAATGGAAACTGTTTTGCATCAGACCTCAATGAAGGTGGCTGCATATTGCTGTTTGGACTTCAATATAGAAATATGTTTATGGACTTCAATGAGTACTAGTATAGACTATAGACTATTGATTAAGAATGATAACCTGTGTACTCAACACAGAGAAGCTACATCCTATCCATTACTGAACTGCCTGTATGGTGAATTAATAAAATATGTTTATAAGTAAACAAGATATATTATTTTTCAAATAAGACTTTGTTTTTTATCTCTGTATATTTTAAACTAAGAGGTTTCAAGGGAGTGTATATCTTTTGGGCAATTACAATTAAAGCTGGAACTGTAAAAGAAAAAAAGAAAAAAAATCTTCTGATAACCAAATATATTTTATAGTGGCATGTCTTTGTCCTTGGCAGTTCAAAGACATTGTTTTTCAGTCTAACAGCTGAGTTACCTGTGTGCCATTACATGAATGCTTGTGAATATCACTTGTTCAAAGAGCTGACTTCTAACAAGGTCACGCTTTCTAGTGGCTTTCAAAAGGTGGACTCCACATATTCATGGAGATTCACATTTGCCAAATTGATGTAACATCATTTTTCCTTTTCAACAAGGTTATCATTGCCATTTATTTCCAAAAGAATATGTGCCCAAAGACTGGGTATGGTTATTTTCCAATGTAAAGACCTTGCAAAACGATAGTTCCCACTTTTCTATAGCATTGAGCCCTGGCCTTGAAAGGAATGTTAAAATGCATTTATTCTACTGCATCCACACACTCAAATTTGCTCTTCAAGGGTATATTTTTAAAAATAACATGAGAATGAATGCAGACTTTAACTCCCATGGCCCAGTGTTAAAGAATCATGGGAGTTTTTGTTACTTAACCTCGGAGGAAGAACAGCATTGAAAGTACAGTAGAGGCATTTATGCCAATGTAAAGCCGCTCTTGCCCTTTGAACAGAGCTGCCCCGGCAAAGACGCCTTCTCCCCAATGCCTTGGTCATTCCAGGCCGTCCACAGCATCCCTGAGTATAGCCAACTCAAACTAGGCAATAGAGATCAACACTGCCAAACAATGCAGTTTGAGCAGCATTATATGGTCAGTGTAGAGCCATATAATATAGTTCAGTGCAGTTCAGACTGCATTATATGAGCCTACACTGAGCATACAGTACAGTTCAAGCTGCATTCTATGGCCATGTAGATCCTGCCTGACCTAGTCTTCTTTTATTTTCTTAAATAAAGATTTTTCAGAAGTAAACACAGTACATCTCTAAGACCCAGTCCTGGAGAATGAAGGACTCTTTCAGCCTTCTGACTCACAACAAGACAGCTAAATAATAATAATCTGAATTGCAGAAAAGGGTGCATTCTACAATGTAGAATGAATGCGGTTTGACACCACTTTAACTGCCAGAGCATAATGCTATGTATGCATTCCTGGGCTTTGTCGTTTGTATTTTAAATTGTATCTCTCCTTTGGGAGAGATAAAGCGAGATGTAAATAAACCGAACCCAAACTAGACAGAAGAATCTTCAGCTGCATCTATACTGGAGAATTAATGTAATTTTACACCATTTTAATTGCCATGGTTCAAAGCTGTGGAATCATAGGACTTGCAGTTTTACAAAGTCTTCAGCCTTCACTGCCAATTACATCATTATTATATTATTATTATTATTATTATTATTATTATTATTATTATTATTATTATGTAATTGGCAGTGAAGGCTGAAGACTTTGTAAAACTGCAAGTCCTATGATTCCACAGCTTTGAACCATGGCAATTAAAATGGTGTAAAATTACATTAATTCTCCAGTATAGATGCAGCTGAAGATTCTTCTGTCTAGTTTGGGTTCGGTTCTCTTAAATATTATGATTCTTGGTGTTGTGGAAGGCTTTCATGGCCGGAATCACTGAGTTGCTGTGAGTTTTCCAAGCTGTACGGCCATATGCCAGAAGCATTCTCTCCTGACGTTTCGCCCACATCTATGACAAGCATCCTCAGAGGTTGTGAAGTCTGTTAGAAACTGGGTAATTGGGGTTTATGTTTGAGGCAGATGTGAATGTTGCAATTACCCACATTGATTAGCATTGAATGGCCTTTCAGCTTCAAGGCTTGGCTGCTTCCTGCCTGGGGAAACTTTTGTTGGGAGGTGTTAGCTGGCCCTGCTTGTTTCTTGTCTGGAATTCCCCTGTTTTGGAGTGTTGTTTTTTATTTACTGTCCTGATTTTAGAGTTTTTTTTAATTTCTAAAGTGTTTTTTTAAATGTTGTAAGTGTCCCTTTCGTTACTATAACTAAGTTAATGAATTCTTCATTACATTTCATTCAAGTATTTTATGAAAATTGTGTTTCTTTACTTTCTTTCTTTCCTCCTCTTCCTCCTCTTGCTTCTATTAGTTGTTTTGCTTTAAGTTCTCCACGCAGGCTTGATCTACACTGCCAAATAATGTAGCTTGAACTGCATTATTATGGTGACAAATGTAAAGGTTTTCCTCTGACATTAAGTCTAGTCGTGTCCAACTCGGGGGTTGATGCTTATCTCCATTTCTAAGCCGAAGAGCCTGTGTTGTCCATCCACGCCTCCTAGGTCATGTGGCCGAAGCAGTATCTATTTATCTACTCACATTTGCATGTTTTCAAACTGCTAGATTGACAGAAGCTGGGCCTAACAGCGGGAGCTTACCCTGCTCCCCATTCGAACTGCGTACATTTCTGTCAGCAAGTTCAGCTGCTTAATCCGCTGCGCCACCGGAAGCAATTATAGGGTCAATGTAGACACATATAATGCTGTTCAATGCAGTTCAAACGGCAGTATATGGATCTGATTCTACATTGACCATATAGTGCAGTTCAAACTGCATTGTTTGGCATTGCAGATACAGCCAGAGTTAAGGGACTGTATTCAAAAAGAAAAAGTGAGACTTATTTCAGATACATACATAAATTTAGGAAATAAACTGCCCCTGAAGAAAGAGAACCCGTCTAGTTGATGGTACAAACTTCTTTCTTCAACGCAGACTTTCCTTTTATACAGACTAACAGGGCGATCGTTGTTTCCATAAATACGAATTCGCAGTAATAAGTAAAGGTGAAATGCATCTGCCGCAGGCCCCTTCCACGCAGCTGGAAAAAAAATCCCACATTTTTTGCTTTGAACTGGAATATATGTCAGCGTGGAGTCAGATAACCCACACAGCCATATAACCCAAAATATCAAGGCAGAAAATCCCACAATATCTGCTTTGAACTGGGTTATCTGAGTCCACACTGTCATATGTTCCAATTCAAAACAGATAATGTGGGATTTTATTCATCTGTTTGGAAGGGGCCCCAGTTCAAAGCAGATATTGTGGGTTTTTTTGCCTTGGTATTCTGGATTATATGGCTGCGTGGAAGGGCCCTCAGAGGACTGGCTTTCCCCACTTCTCCCCTCTCCTCTTTTGTAAGGGAGCACAATCTTTGGGACGACTTGGATCTCGATCAAGGGAGAAGCATTGCATCATCATCATCATCACTGTCGTCAACATCATCACCGTCATCTTACAGATGCTTACTCAGAGCTCAACCCAAGTACTCCCAAGAAAGTGGAGATATAGGATACGAGCTATCAAGGGGTCTGGGAGTATTCGCGAATTAAACAGAAAAATAGTCACCCCTGACACGGCTTGTGTCCCTGCCCGCCTCAATCGCTCCGGTTTACCAGAGCACTGTTATTAATACTACAGTATTAGTTTTGGTCTGCTGAGGGAGAAGAGGTGTCTCTGCTGGGAGGAACAGATGTCGGGTTGGGAAATAACGACTTTAATCCCCTCTCAAGAGACTGTACAGTGGAGGGGGGCTTTCTGAGGCCATTGCCGGCTTCGGGTGCATCTAGATGGGCAAACTTGGAACCGCCAGGTGTTTTGGACTCCAACTCCCACAATTCCTAACAGCCTACCGGCTGTTGAAAGTGTAAATCTTTCAATTAATCACCTTGATTAACATTGAAAAGCCTTGCAGCTTCAAGAACTGGCTGATTCCTGCCTGGGGCGGTGTTAACTGACACTGATTATTTCCTTTCTAGAATTCCCGTTTTCAGTGCGTTGTTCTTTATTTACTATCCCGATTTTAGAATTTTTTAAATACTGGTCTAGTAGCATTAAATAAATTCTGTCTACTCCTATTTAAAAATTCTAAAATCGGGACAGTAAATGAAGAACAATACTCTGAAGACAGGGGGATTCCAGACAAAAAACAATCAGGGCCAGTTAACACCTTCCTACAAAGGATCACCCCCCCCCCGCCCCAGGAAGCAGCCAGGCTTTGAAGCAGCAAGGCTTTTCAATGCTAATCAAGGCGATTAATTGCAACATTCACACTTGCCTCCAACAGACAGGAGTTCTTTGTCCTGATTTTAGAACTTTTTTAAAAGCGGCATTGCCCAAACATGAAAGGCACTGCAGACTAACTCAACCAGAGAAGTCAGCCAGAACAGAGTGTTTGATGAACCAACCTGGACACAGTATATGATTTGAGAGCACAGAAATGCTGGACCACTCTGACAACCACCACGTCAGGCTACACAGAGAAGCCTTTGAAATCCACAAGCATGTGGACAATTTCAACAGAAAGGAGGATGAACATGACCTAATCTGGCTACCAGTATTAAAGAACTCTAAATTTAGCACCTCGACAAATTACAGATTCCATAATTCCACAGCATTGAACCATGGCAGTTCAAGCGCTGCCAGAGTAAAGTGTACACGTTTTCTGGGTGTGATTCTCGCCTTGAGAGGATAGGGCCCCTTCGCGCTTAGGCGTCCCGAAATCCGGATTTCGTAAAACTGGCGCCGAGTGACGCCCGTTGAAGGGCCGAGGAAGCATTGTACAGCCTGCTAGATCTCCTTCCCCCGTCCCCAACCCCCATTTAGCCTTCATGTTGCTTTAATCAAAGTCTCCTGTTCTAATAACTCGTTATTTAGGTTTCCTCTGCGGTCCGCAAACTGATGCCAAAGAAAGTGTGTCGGTGTCCCCGCGCTCTCTTGGAACATTTATTTCGCTGAAAATTATTCCCATACCATTGCAGTGGACTTCATAATTACACCCTTTCTCTGCCCCCTCCTCTAACACACAAACTATTGGTTCTAAAAGAAACCCAAAATATCCATCCCAGAGGCTTGATTTTACAGTCGAGTTTTGCAGATCCCCATTTCATTACGGCGCCTTTCTTTTTCAAAAAGGTTATTATTAGACACACCGCTGTGTTGTCTAAGGCTCTTATGGCCGGAATCACTGGGTTGCTGTGAGTTTTCCGGGCTGTATGGACACGTTCCAGACGCATTCTCTCCTGACATTTCGCCCACATCCCTGGCAGGCATCCTCAGAGGTTGTGAGGTCTGTTGGAAACTAGGCAAGTGGGGTTAATATATCTGTGGAAGATCCAGAGTGGGAGAAAGAAGCCTCGTCTGTTGGAGGCAAGTGTGAATGGGGCAATTAATCACCTTGATTAGCATTGAAAAGCCTTGCAGCTTTAAAGCCTGTCTGATTCCTTCCTGGAGGAATCCTTTGTTGGGAGATGTTAGCTGGCTCTGATTGATTCATGTCTGGAATTCCCCTGTTTGAGAGTGTTGTTCTTTATTTACTGTCCTGATTTTAAGAGGGTTTTTTAAAAAAAATACTGGTAGCAGTAAACAAAATCTGGCTACCAGTATTTAAAAACTCTAAAATCAGCCAGAAAGTAAACGGTTTCCTCCCTCCCAAAAATAACCTAAGATGTTTGGTAAAGTTAAATTGGCTCCGCTGCCAAAGAGAAAACGGTTTTCATAACACGCACCCAGGTAGGGAAAGGTCTGGGTTCCTGAAAACTCAGGATACATCTACATTGTAGCATTAATGCAGTTTGAGATCCACTGCCCTGACCCAATGCTATGGAATTGTGTAGTTTGACACGGTCTTTAGCCTTCTCTGCCAAGTCACCAAAGTGCGAGGCCTGAGAATTGCGCCGTGGCAATTAAAGTGGTGCCAAAATGCATGAATTCTACGGTGTAGATTCACCCGGTTAATTCCCCCCCCCCCCCCCCGGCAGTCAAGGCGTCGATCCTAACTGCGGCATCAACGAAAGAAGCCCTGTTGTAGCCGTAGTTGAATCAGCCCCTCTGTAAATCCACCAATGCAACAGGATTTCTCTAGTCAAGACCAATTATAATCGGATCCAGGCCACTAGAGTCCTGGATTCACATCTCCGGATCCTTCCTCTCGGCCCAGGAGACTGTAAACTTGAAGCACCAAACTCTGAAGCAGTAAAGCCTCGGCAGGGAAAAAGCCAAAGTGACCCTAAAAGCCCCATCGAGCTTGCTCTCAAATAAATGCTCCCAAGATTGCGACCTGAAAGTCTCCTATTTCAATGGGTCAGAACTACGAAAGTATTCACACTCGCGACGGGTTTCTAGCGTAGCAAAATCGTTGTTCCTAACGTGCAAAATTTAGAACAGGTTCCAGATACCCTGGAAAATAATATTTATTGTTCTCCTACATCGGATAGCTTGGCAAACACTTCCCTGTGTCACCCCAGAGCTTGCTTTCTCCCAGCGCCCAGTGCCCATTCCTAAGGCCCGGGCCTCCATCCTTTGAAAGGACCCTCTTTCCTTTCCAATTGAAGGCTAATCCAGTTTCTTATTTTCAGAAAGTTTCCCGTGGATCTGTTGTCGAAGGCTTTCATAGCCGGAATCACTGGTTTGCTGTGAGTTTTCAGGGCTGCCAGAAGCATTCTCTCCTGACGTTTGGCCCGCATCTATGGCAAGCATCCTCGGAGGTTGTGAGGTCTGTTGGAAACTAGGCTAGTAAGGTTTATATATCTGTGGAAGGTCCAGGGTGGGAGAAATAACTCTTGTCTATTGGAGGCAGGTGTGAATGCTGCAACGAATCACCTTGATTAGCACTGAATAGTCTTGCAGCTTCAAAGCCTGGCTGCTTCCTGCCTGGGGGAATCCCTTGTTGGCCCTGATTGATTCATGTCTGGGATTCTCCTGTCTTCTGAGCGTTGTTCCTTATTTACTGTCCTGATTTTAGAGTTTTTTTAAATACTTGTTGCCAAATTTTACTCATTTTCATGGTTTCCTCTTTTCTGTCGAAACTGTCCCCATGCTTGTGCACTTCATAGTTTTTTAAATTCCCAAGGATCTTTCTCACCTCGTGGGACAAGGATCCTCATCCAAAAATGGAGGCCAAGCAGATTCGGCCAAGATTCAGGGGCGGGCCCAGAGTCAGTCGGCGGTCACCCTATGGAGGATTAACTGACACTGGCTCCCAAGCCACAGGCGCAACAGTTGTCATTTCTTCAGGCGCTGAGAAGCTGACCGTAAGGCCTCGTCTGCACTGACTATTTAATGTACTGTAATTCGAAGCTAATTTCCAATTGCAGCGATGGCCAGACGCAAAAGAAATCCCTTTACGCCGCATCAGTGAACTTGTGCGCTTTGTGTCATCACCCTCCAGATTTCAAACTGGTTCCAGGATTTCCTATATAATCATCTGCCCAAAGAAACCCCTTTCTTCCATTCTGGTCTGAAATTGCATTAAATGGTCAGTGTAGATGGGATGGGGCCTAACATTCTGAACAGGTGGACTCTAACCAAACTGTTTTCAGGACAGAGGAGGATGGTTAAAATGATCAAGGGTCTGGACAACAAGCCCTATGAGGAGCGATTTAAAGAGCTGGGCATGTTTAGCCTGCAGAAGAGAAGGCTGAGAGGAGACATGATAATGGCCATGTATAAATATGCGAGGGGAAGTCATAGGGAGGAGGGAGCAAGCTTGTTTTCTGCTGCCCTGGAGACTGGGACGCAGAACAAGGGCTTCAAACTACAGGAAAGGAGATTCCACCTGAATATGAGGAAGAACTTCCTCACTGTGAGAGCTGTTCGGCAGTGGAACTCTCTGCCTCGGACTGTGGTGGAGGCTCCATCTTTGGAGGCTTTAAGCAGAGGCTGGATGGCCATCTGTCCGGGTGCTTTGAATGTGATTTTCCTGCTTCTTGGCAGGGGGCTGGACTGGATGGCCCACGAGGTTTCTTCCAACTCTATGATTCCATGACGCTAAGAATTCACACACACACACACACACACAAACCCCACACACATAGCTGCTACATCTGGGGAAAACGAGACACCCCCATTACCTCATCTATATTACTATATAATGCAGTTTGAACTGGATTATATAGTCAGTGTACTGTATTCTCATATAATGCAGATTGAACTGAATTATAAGAGTCTACACTGCCATATAATCCAGTTCAACATAGGCCCCTTCTACACTGCCCTTTATCTGGGACCTAATCCTAGATTATCTGTTTATCCCAAACTATCTGGCAGTAGAGACTCATATAATCCATTTCAAAGCAGACAACCTGTTTTGGGTCTGTCTTATGATGTTGTTTATTATGTTTATCACGTTTAACTTTGTTGTATGGTGTTTTTTGACAAATTGATGTTTTTTATGTTCATGTTGGAAACCGCCCTGAGTCCTTTTGAGGAGATGGAGCGGTATATAAATAAAGTTTATTATTATTATTATTATTATTATTATTATTATTACTGACACAACGACATAGTATGACACAGCAAACAAGATAGATATGCTGGATTTCGTGTCACAAAACCACAAATCGAACACTTCCCAAGTGTTTAGGACTGTGTGATGTGTTGTTGTTGTTGTTGTTGTTGTTGTTGTTGTTATATAACCTGGGATCAGATCCTGGGATATAAGGTCAGTGTAGAAGGGGCCTCCGTTAATCTGAATTCTGAAACTGCATTACACGATAGTATAGACTCAACCTATATCTTCTTCCTTACAGCTAAAGAGTCCTGTCAGTTTCGAGGAGAATTCAGTGAGATTGACCTCCAAGTGCAGACGCAACAGCTGTCTCATCCTTCTTCAGGCGCGAAGCTGCAAAAAGCCAGAAGGAGGCTGATTGCAACTCCCTCGAGCAAGGAAACTCTGCACATGCTTAGTAGCACTGTCACTTAAACGGCTTTCCCCAGTTCGAGGACCTTCGTTGAGGGAACGCTTCCCTCAAACTGAGAAAGAGATGAGGATTCATCTCCTTGCCCCCAAACCTTCCACATCTGGGAAAAACTCGATTCCTCCTAAAGGTAAAGGTAAAGGTTTTCCCCTGACATGAAGTCTAGTTGTGTCCGACTCTGGGGGTTGGTGCTCATCTCCATTTCTAAGCCGAAGAGCCGGCGTTGTCCCTAGACGCCTCCAAGGTCATGTGGCCAGCATGACTGCATGGAGCGTACTGTAGTTACCTATCCATCTCACATTTGCATGTTTTCAAACTGCTAGGTTGGCAGAAGCTGGGGCTAATAGCGGGAGCTCACCCCGCTCCCCGGATCCGAACCTGGCAACCTTTCGGTCAGCAAGTTCCGCAGTTCAGCGGTTTAACCCGCTAGGCCACTGGGGGCTCCAGATTCCCCGTGCCCCATATCTTTTCTCCTTAAAGCTGGAGAGACCCAGAATTGTTCGCCTAATTAGTGTAAGGAGAATTCCAAGGGACAGAGACATGGGCGGAAGAGCGGGCTGCGAGAAGGGCAACTCTCTCTCCCCATGCTCAAAGCAACTGCCCTCTCACTTCATTCCTCGACCACGGCTTTTCCCAGTTCCAGGTCGGAACACTACTATCAAACTGCATTATGGGGAAAAATCTGTTCCTGGTTTGCAAGTGTTATTTGCTGTTTTATTGCGGCACTTACTGTTGAAAGTAGTTGTTATACTCCAGAAACTTCAATTTTGCAGCACCACAAACTGTGCTGAATTAATTGAGACACTTATGAGATATTCGTTGAAAAACTATAGCAAAATATGCTGCAGGGTGTCCCACAAAAACAAAGTTTGGGCAATGTGTTGTAGAAGACCCCTCAACCTCTGAGGATGCCTTCCATAGATGTGGGCGAAATGTCAGGAAAGAATGCTTCTAGAACATGGCCATATAGCCCGGAAGACTCACAACAACCCAAAGTTTGGGCACTTTAATAAACTTTTCCCAGGGGTTGCCCTGAGTTCTCCGAGCTGTATGTCCCAGAAACATTCCCTCCTGACGTTTCGCCCGCATCTATGGCAGGCATCCTCAGAGGTTGTGAGGTCTGTTGGAAACTAGGCAAGAGGGGTTTATATATCTGTGGAAAGTCCAGGGTGGGAGAAAGAACCCTTGTCTGTTGGAGACAAATGTTAATGTAGCAATTGGCCACCTTGATTAGTATTTAATGGCTACTAGTATTTAAAAAAAACTCTAAAATCAGCACAGTAAATAAAGTATAACTCTCTGAAAACAGGGGAATTCCAGACAAGAAACCAGGGCCAGCTAACACCCCCCAACAAAGGATCCCCCAGGCAGAAAGCAGCCAGGCGTTGAATCTGCGAGGCTATTCTATGCTAATCAAGGTGATTCGTTGCAACATTCACACCTGTCTCCAACAGACAAGAGTTCTTCCTCCCAGCCTAGACCTTCCACACATATATAAACCCCACTTGACTAGTTTTCAACATACCTCATTACCTCTGAGGATGCCTGCCATAGATGTGGGCGAAACGTCAGGAGAGAATGCTTTCGGAACATGGCCATACAGCCTGGAAAACTCACAGCAACCCAATGTTAACATTATGTAACAAAATTTGAAAAAAAATCTGTTCCTGGTTTGAAAGAGTGTTATTTCCTATTTAATTGTGTCTCATTTATTTGTGAAAGTAATTGTTATACTCCAGAAACTTCGTTTTTGCGGCTGCCACAAACTATGTTGAATTAGTTGAGAGTCTTATGAGATATTCATTGAAAAACTATCGCAAAATGTGCTGCACGATGTCCCGCAAAAACAAAGTTTGGGCAGTTTAATAAACTTCCCCATGTTTTTTATGATATAACCAATTAGGAAATGACACTGATAACCCAAGGACACAAATCGTGTTACCTAGGGCCAAGAATTCGTCCCCAAACCTTCCACATTGGGGGGGGGGGGGGGGAGGAGTAGATCATCCTCCTCTTGTAAGGGAAGAGAGTTAATTGCCCTCTCCACTCTGTCTTCCCTTCCTTATAGCAAAAGGTTTGGCTTTCCAGGTTTGGCTTTCAATATGATTTCAATATGAAATATGATTCAGACATAAATAATATTGTGATGCAATGAATTAGAATTTTTTTCCCTTCCCTGTGAATTGTTTACTTTTATGGTTTGTACGCTTACAGAATGTAACCTCTGAACCACGGTATTTAACTCCATTTTAAGCCAAATCAGTTTTTCAACACTTCATTGTTTTCTAACTTTGTGAAGTCTGGGTGTCTGGCTGCAGTTTGAATTGTATTAGAAGGTCAATGTAGACCAGGCATGGGCAAACTTGGGCCCTCCGGGTGTTTTGGACTTCAACTCCCACAATTCCTAACAGCCTACCGGCTGTTAGGAATTGTGGGAGTTGAAGTCCAAAACACCCGGAGGGCCCAAGTTTGCCCATGCCTGATGTAGGGTGATCAGTAGCAGTAGTAACTGCACAGCAGAGCCTTGCTAGCAATTGCACTTGTAGTGATCACATCTTTATGTTGTGAAGTGACACCGTCAGCGAGGCTCTGCCAAGGAACTGCGTTCATTCCAAGGGGAATTCAATGAGGCTGGTATCCAAGGAGCGGCAAAGACCTCCCCCCGCCCAATTGCCCCCTTTTCCTACCTGTTTTGGGCATCTGGGGCTGGAGGGCGGCGCTGGCGCTGGCGTTGGGGCTCTGCTCGGAGGCCCAGCGCAGGGCCACCTCGACGGCGGCGGCGGGGTTGCGGGGCGGGTGTCCCTCTGCGGGGAGGACCAGGAGGGCTCCCGCGGCGGGGGGCGGCGTCGGGGGCGCCGGGGCGGCGGAGGCTGCGGCGGATGCGGAGGCCCCCGGCGGGAGGGCGCGCAGGGAGTCCGGGAGGAGGCTCTCGAGGCTCTCGTTGGCCTGCTGCCTGCGGAGGGCCACCTGGGCGGCCATGACGCGCTGCCGCTCGATGATGAGGATGCACTTCTCGCAGGTGCAGTCCTTGAAGCGGCAGTAGCGCTTGTGGCCCTTGAGCCAGGAGAGCACGCCGTGGTTGCGGCACCGCGCGCACTTGGGCGTCCGCTGCAGGGGCGCCCGCGAGGGCTGCGAGACCGGCGCCCCCATGTACAGGTAGGGAGAGCCGTAGCCGTTCATGGCCGAGGAAGGGGAAGGCGAGCCCACGCCGCCAGGGACTCCCCCGCAGGCGCCTCAGACCCGACTGGGCTGCCCGGACGCCTTCCCCGCCTCTCCCTCCCTCCCTCCGACGCTCCTCCTCCTCTCGCTCCACTCGCCTCGCTCTCCCGCCCTTTCTCGCCCTGGAGGAATGGAGAGAGACAGAGGGAGAGAGAGAGAGAGAGAGATCACGGCGGGAGGAGGGAGGCGACTTGCCCTGCAGATGGACTCGCCCATTGCGCCCCAGCTTGAAATGCGAAGGGGAGGAGAGGCCATTATGTCAGGGCGGGGGTGAGCGGCCCTTCTTCGGGGATAGGATTTTACCTGTAGTCCGAGAACATGTGGATTCTGGTTCGACTCTTTTCCCAAAGGACTACAGGACTTGGTACTCTATCTTTCTATCCAACTAGTGTTATGTGTGTGCATACACATGTATGTGTGTGACCTACCTAGGTAGGTACCTATGAGTCGAGTCTATGATTTATTTAGTTATTTATTATTTACAGCATTTATATTCCGCCCTTCTCTCCTGGAAGGGGACTCGGGGCGGATCACATTACACATTTAGGCAAACATTCAATGCCGTGACATAGAACAGAGACAGAGACAAGAAGCAGACACCGGGCTGGCCTCGAACTCATGACCTCTTGGTCAGTGTGATTTGTTGATTTGTTGCAGCTGGCTTGCTTTCCAGCCTGCGCCAAGCCCGGTGCTATGATTCTATTTATCTACCCATCTAGCTATCCACATGTGACCTACCTACCTATGAGGCTATTATTCTGTCTATCTAGCCATCTAGCTCTTTATGTATCCACCTAGCTAATTCTGTCTGCATAATATCAATCTATCAATCGATCCAATATGTGTGCATAGCATATATATCCTAAAGAGAACATGTGTTTTCATGCGAAGGGGGAGGAGAGGCCATTGTGTCAGAGCGGGGGTGAGCGGCGTGCCAGAGCCGCCCTTCTGCGGGGTTAGGATTTTCCCTGTAGTCCGAGAACATGTGGATTCTGGTTCGACTCTTTGCCCAAAGGACTACAGGACTTGGTACTCTATCTTTCTATCCAATTAGTGTTATGTGTGTGTATACACATGCATGTGTGTTACCTACCTAGGTAAGGTACCTATGAGTCGAGTCTATGATTCTATTTATCTAGCCATCTAACTATCCAACCAGTGTTATATACACATGATGTAGGAGCCTGCGGTGGCCTAGGGGATAAAAGCCTCGTGACTTGAAGGTTGGGTTGCTGACCTGAAAGCTGCCAGGTTCGAATCCCACCCGGGGATGAGCTCCCTTTATCAGCTCCAGCTCCATGCGGGGGACATGAGAGAAGCCTCCCACAAGGATGGTAAAACATCAAAAACATCCGGGAGTCCCCTGGGTAACGTCCTTGCAGAGGGCCAATTCTCTCACTCCAGAAGCAACTCCAGTTGCTCCTGACACGAGATATGTGTGTGTGTGTGTGTGTGTGTGTGTGTGTGTGTGTGTGTGTATGTATGTATGTATATGTATGTATACACACATACATACACATGTGACCGACCGACCTACCTACCTTTGAGTCTGTCTATCTAGCCATCTAGCTATCTATGTATCCACCTAGCTAGGTGTGTCTGCATAATATCAATCTATCCATCAATCCAATATGTGTGCATAGTATATCTATCCTAAAGAGAACATGTGTTTTCTCGTTGGACTCTTTGCTCAAATGACTACAGGACTTGGTACTCTATCTTTCTATCCAACCATGTGTGATATGTGTGTGTATACACATGTATGTGTGCGACCTACCTACCTACCTACCTACCTACCTATGAGTCTATGATTTTATGAATCTATCTAGACATCTAGTTATCTATGTATCCACCTAGCTAGGTGTGTCTGCATAATATCCATCCATCCATTCATCTAATATGAGTGCATAATATATCTATTCTAAAGAGAACATGTGGTTTCTCGTTCGATTCTTTGCCCAAAAGACTATAGGACTTGGTACTCTATCTTTCTATCCAATCAGTGTTTTTGGATCTCTGAAAGACAACCTACTTTGTTTCAGACTCAATGACTTGGTACTCTGTGTCCAACTAGTGTTATGTGTGTGTGTGTGTGTGTGTGTGTACATAGATAGCTAGATTTGTGTGTGACCTACCTACCGACCTATGAGCCTACGATTGTATCTATCCAGCCATCTAGCTATCTATGTTAGGTGTGCAGTCACACCTGTTAGGTGTGTCTGCATAAAATCAATCAATCAATGGATCCAATATGAAACCAAAGAGAACATGTGGTTTCTGATTCGACTTTTTGCCCAAAGGACTACCGGACTTGGTATTCTATCTTTCTATCCAACTAGTGTCATCTGTGTGCATACATAGATAGCTAGATATGTGTGTGACCTACCTACCTACCTATGAGTCTATGATACTATGATTATCTAGCCATCTAGCTATTTATGTACCCACCTAGCTAAGTGTGTCTGCATAATATCAATCTGTCTCTCGATCCAATATGTGTGCATAATATATCTATCCTAAAGGTTTTTGTTTCGACTCTTTGCCCAAAAGAATATAGGACTCAGTACTCTATCTTTCTATCCAACCAGTGTTTTTGGACCTTTGAAAGACAACCTCCTTTGTTTCAGACTCAATGACCTGAATGAGGTTAAAACAGCTTTAAAATCATGGGTCACGAAGCAAAACCCTGAATGGTTCCAAAATGGTTTTGATGCCTGGGTTAAACGAAGGTGCAAATGTGTACAAATTGAGGGTGATTATGTTGAGCGATAGTTTTGTTTTGTTTTTGTATAGAAGATAGTTCAGGTCATAATCATAATCTGTAGCAACTTCTGCGGTTATATGTTCATTCATGACGTTTTTATGACACAAGAGGCATAACCTTTTGGACCCACCCTGGTATATCTATCCATCCATCTTTCTACCTACCTGGTATATCTATCCATCCATCTACCTACCTATTCTATCCACCCACCTATTTAGGTAAGTGTGTGTGCGTGCATACTATCTATCTGCCTACCTATCTACCATTTATCCATCCAGTTAGGTAAGTGTGTATGTGCATAATATGTATATGTCTATCTATCTTCTATCTGTCTATCTATATAGTCATCCATCTAGACAGCTAAGTAAGTGTGTGTGAGAGTGCATACTATCTATCTACCTACCTATCCTGTTTCCCTGAAAATAAGACCTAGTAGAGGTTTTGCTGAATTGCTAAATATAAGCCCACCCCCATCCCTAAAGGAAGACCTAGCAAAGTTTTTATTTGGAAGCATGCCCAGCGCCCAAACAGAACACCATAGCATGCAGAATAATGGTAGTAGCAAGAAAATCTTGATAGGATTCACAGTTTGTCTGGTTATGTTGGTTTGTGATGACAACTACTGTACAGTATATAATGCATGTTCATATTTTATCTGTTCAACAATAAATGTGAATTGTTCTTCATGGAAAAATAAGACATCCCCTGAAAATAAGACCTAGCGCGGCTTTGGGAGCAAAAATTAATATAAGACACTGTCTTATTGTTGGGGAAACATGGTATCTACCATTAATCCATCCATCTAGTTAGATAAGTATGTTTGTGCATAATATGTATTGTTGTGGTAATCTCTGAGCGGTTAGACTCGGCTTAACCCTCTCTGGGGAAGATTCCACCAAAAGGCAGCAGAGTAACAAAAGCAAAAGCTTTCAAATGCAACAGTTACTTACACGGGGTGAGCAAAGAGAAGCCTTTGGCTATTTAAGATTGCAATGGAGTGCAGAGTCTCAGTAAAAGTTCAAAAAGTATTTATTCAGGTAAAAAGAACATTATAGATAGAAAGGCTTGGGTCTACTCTAGACTGGTTTCTAAGGAAAAATAAGAAAGGAAAAATAACAAACATCTAAATAGTTACATCTTGCCAGGAGGGAGACGTGTTGTTAGCTAGAAGAACAAAGGGAGAAGAGACTGAACCAAAATGGTTCCAACCTCATGGTCCAGTTTATTGGGGCCATAAAAGACATTCTGACCAATGGGAAATTAGTCACCCTAAAGATTCACATTTCTACTAACTTCAAAGTAAGGGGTGTGACGTACACAGGATAGAGTGAAACACAGTAAAGCCTATCTAGGCATGATTTGGAAACAGGGAAAGGATTCCCTTAATCTAACTCTATCATCTATCTAACTACATTTAGACTTGAGTAGTCCAGGGTGATTCCCAACAAGTATGTGTCTATGTAGCTGCCTGTTTATCTATCTATCATCTATCTATCTTCTATCCACCCATCCAGTTACTATCTGTCTGTCTGTCTGTCTGTCTACCTATCAACCATTTATCCATCCATCTATCCAGTTAGGTAAGTGTGTGTGTGCATAATATGTATGTGTCTATCTAGCTGCCTGCTTGTTTATCTATCTAACTTCTATCCACCCATCCAGTTAGATAGTTACTGTCTGTCTGTCTGTCTGTCTGTCTGTCTGTCTGTCTGTCTGTCTATCTATCTATCTATCTATCTATCTATCTATCTATCTATCTATCTATCTATCTATCTATCTATCTACCTTTTATCCATTCATCCAGTTAGGTAAGAGTGTGTGTGTGTGTGCATAATATGTACCTGTCTGTCTATCTGCCTATCTATCTAGCCATCCATATAGCAGCCATCTGGCTATCTGGCTAGATTAATGGATAGGTGGATGGATGGATGGATGGATGAATAGATGGGTGGATAGATGGATGGATGGATGGATGGATAGATGGCTAGAAAGACATTGTGCCCGTAGGTCTAACTAGTTGGCTAGATGGATGGCTGGCTGTCTAGATAGATAGACACTCCTAACAGTCGTTGACTATGCAGTGCCAGTCATGCCACACTCTTACTAGGCGCTTCTCACCAGAACTCTCTTAGCCCCTTGAGTGAAGGACGCTTGAAATTGTACTCGTATGGGGCCTGCCCCATGTCAAGTCTTTTTTGGAGATATTTTTTACTTCAAAACAAAGCTCCTCGACGGGGCTGCCTTGCAGGTTTCCCAGTCTCCTCCTGCACCTGCGGGCTGCGATGCACGAGCGCTGTTCACAAAGAAAGGGGCGCAGGGAGGGGATGCCAAGCTATTGGCTCAATGTCGCCTAAGACTCCTGGCCCAGGGACTGGACTGGACTGGACTGGACTGGGAGGCCCCTCAGGGCAGTTTCCACCCAGCGCACAGTTCTCCTCTGGTGTTCAGCGACAAGAGGAGAGGCTTCCCGGTTTGTTCAGCAAAGGCTCTCCTCCCCAGTTTCTCTCCGGTGGGATGCTGTGGAATAGTTTTTCTCCTCCCCGTCTCGCGTGGATTCAGCACTGGGAGTGTAAGCATGTTTTTTTCAGTGGTAGAGAAGAGGAGAGCGACTTGTGCATTTAGGTTTCATACCTGTTCCTCGGAGAAAACGAGGTTCTGTAGAAGTTGCTTTCTAATTTGATCCTCAGAAGAATGGTGATTTGATGCAAATATTCAAATATAAATCACTCATACGCTCATGCCTCCAGCACAAGACCGTATGGTCTTTGGAAAAATATATTTAATCGAACGTAGGAGTTTTTGTAAATTTTCAGCAGGGATGTACACTATCCTAGGAAGATATTCAATTTTTTGAAAAATGTGCTATCTTTATCTTTTTGTTTTTCGAGTGAAAAAAAACAAACAAGCCCCTCCTATTAAAAAAAGTTTATTTTCTCGGATAGTGTTTTTTATGTGCTGGTTTGATTTGATGGATGTTGCCAATTAGCTTCGCAGAAGAAACTCTGATATTTCCCCCTAAAATAGGAATCATATGAGCAAATAGATCTCGTTGTCCCTCATTTCTAAACACTGAAATATTATATATATGCACACACACACACACACACACACTTAAGTATCAGCCTTACTAAATCATGCTATCCTTTCTTACTTGTCTTTCTTTTATTTATATACACACACACACACAAACACACACATACACAAGGTGGAAAGGATAGCATGGTTTTCTAAGGCTGATACTTACGTGGGGTATATTTTGCAACGATACACGCTGTAGGAATTACCTTTGAAATTACAAATTTAAACTTGTTGAATGGAATAAGATCAGTAATGAGTCAAGGAAATAAAGGGAGGGAAATGATAGAGATGAAGGCGAGCAAAGCGCATATTAAATGAAAGGAAAAAAGCTATTTGATTTGTCTTTCCCCTAACTACATAATAATAGTTGTTAATTGCTATCAAACTGACGTCGACTTAGGACGATCCTATGAATAAGGTTGCTTCTACACTGCTACATAATACAGATTGAACCGCATCATATGGTCGGTGTAGAATCAATTCATGCAGTTTGAAATGCATGATATGGTTCTACTCAACACTTATGCAGTTTTAATTGAATTGAAGTCAATTGCATGGTTCTATACAACACTAATGTAGTTTGAACTGCATTGAAGTGCATTATATGGTTCTACACAACACCAATATAGCTTAAATTGCATTGAAGTGCACACTAATGTAGTCTGAATTGCATTGAAGTCCATTGTATGGTTCTCCACAGCATTAATGTAGTTTGAACTGCATTGAAGTGCATTATATGGTTCTACACAATGCTAATGTAGTTTGAACGGCATTAAAATCCATTATATGGTACTGAACAACATTAATGTAGTTTGAACTACATTGAAGTTCATCATATGGTTATACACAACACTAATGTAGTTTGAACTACATTGAAGTACATTACATGGTTCTACACAACACTAAGGAAACTTTTGAATTGCATTGAAGTTCATTATATGGCAGTATAGATCCAGCCTGAGTCATTCTGCTCAGGTCTTGCCAAGCCAGTTCAATGACTTCCTCGATGGGTCTAGTAATAATAAAATTTCAGTGATTTATATAACTTCTTGAAATGTTTAGTTATTAGACAACGATGTTGTCAATGTTATGTTAAAATACTATTCGGGACGTAAACACAAAAATTGCCTATTTCAGAAATCAAAATCGGTGCCTAAAATATTCTGGAGAGATATAGGGGGAAAAGGATCAGGATTTGGCAAAGGAATAAGTCTTTCCCGAGGGAGTAACAGGGACACTGTACTATCTCCCTATGAGGTGACGAACACATTCCTGTGTTTTACTGGAAGCAAAGCATTCCCAGTTGAAATTCAGCATACCAAAATAGCATGTCTTCTGATGCCAGTAGGGCCTGTGCTGGAATGAAGTCAGTAGAGGCGCATCTAATGCAGTTCGACACCACTTTCACTGCCAGGGCTCAATGCTGTGCAATCATTGGGGTAGCAGTTTGGCAGAGAAGTCTTTACAAAATGACAGCTCCCAGTATTGAGCCACGGCAGGGGAGGTGGTGCCAAATTGCGTTCATTCTACTGTGTAGATCAGGCATGGGCAAACTTGGTCCCTCCAGGTGTTTTGGACTTCAACTTCCACCATTCCTAGCAGCCTCAGGCCCGAGGGGCCTGAGGCTGCTAGGAATGGTGGGAGTTGAAGTCCAAAACACCTGGAGGGACCAAGTTTGCCCATGACTGGTGTAGATGCACTCATATATATACAGAGAGAGGGGGAGGAAAACCATGGATCCCAATAGATATGACTAGCCTTCGCTCCTGCCTGTGAGTAACTCAACACCTGAGGGGAGCCTCCCTCCATCCCCACGGCTTCTCTGGGGCGGGAAATAAAAAGGGTTTATTCAAGCACGAAATGGGATCCCCTCCGAAAGCTTTCTTTCTTTCTTTTTCCCCCTCCTTTTCTCTCAAGGTAAACTTCACCACATGAACTCCGTTTCCAGGGCTGTTAAGCTTTTAATTGGAAAGGCTGAGAGGGTGACTGGGGGGGAGGAAAAAGAAAGAAAGGGGACACGGAATCCTCCTCCTCCTCCTTCTCCTCGGAGGCAATTCCAAGGTGACGAGAACACGTCGGCGGCGAAGAAAGGCTTGAAAGGGGATGAATGGCGGGCGAGCATATGGTCCCAATCAGCGCTGGGAGGGAGGGAGGGAGGGGGCCCAGAGACGCCCTTTAGGGGGTGGGAAGGGGGACAAAAACGGCAGCCACGGTCGCCTCGGGCGGCTAGGAAAGGGCCTTTCCCTCCGCCGAAGACGTCTGTTTGATTCTTTCCTCCCCAAGCATACAAGGCGGGTTGTTGTGAGTTTTCCGATCTTCCAGAAGTAGTCTCTCTTGACGTTTCGCCCACATCAGGCATCCTCAGAGGTTGTGAGGTCTGTTGGAAACCAGGCAAGGGAAATTTATATATCATAAATTCATATTCATAAATGTTGGACCCCTCTTACAACCACCATGTCCGGCCACACAGAGAAGCCATTGAAATCTACAAGAAGCATGTGGACAATTTCAACAGAAAGGAAGAAACTATGAAAATGCACAAAATCTGGCTACCACTATTAAATAACTCTAAAATCACGACAGTAAATAAAGAACAACACTCTGAAAATAGGGGAATTCCATACATGAAACAATCAGGGACAGCTAACACATCCCAAAAAAAGGATTCCCTCAGGCAAGAAACAGACAGGCTTCGAAGCTGCAAGGCTATTCAATGCTAATCAAGGTGGTTAATTGCAGCATTCACATTTGCCTCCAGCAGACTAGAGTTCTTTCTCCCACCCTGGACCTTTCATAGATATGTAAATCTCCCTTACCTAATTTCCAACAGACCTCACAACCTCTGAGGTTGCCTGTCATAGATGTGGGCGAAACGTCAGGAGAGACTACTTCTCGAACGTGGCCATATAGCCCAGAAAATTCACAGCAATCAGATGATGGTTCTTTCTCACAGTCACGAAATATATATTTGAAGTGTTGCTTCACACACCTAACACTTAGGCCCCATCTACACTGCCATATGATCCAGTTTCCGGATGCAGATTACCTATATGGCAGTGTTGACTCATATAATCCAATTCAAAGCAGTTACTCAGAATTCCGAAACTGGGGCTGGATCTACAGTGTCCAGTATTCCAGGATCTGATCCCAGATTATCTGCTTTGTACTGGATTATACGAGTCTAGACTCACAGATAATCTAGGAGCAGATCCTGAGATATAGGGCAGAGTAGATCCAGCCATACTTGATGATAAGAATACATTTTAAGATCGTCCTGATAATTATTACCTTATATTATAATTATATTACAATTATTAATAATTATATTGCAATTATTAATAATTATAATATAATTATGAAAAGCCTTCGACAACATAATTATTACCTTCTTACCCATGAGAATATGGTGAGGAATTTAAAAAAGGTGTAGAAAAAGCTCAAATCTGCGTGTTTATTCAGAAGTCCAGACTTCAAAATGTAAATGCCACTGATTAGTAATTCTAGTAGGATCACATTGTATGGGAAAGAAACTCTGGGGTGCATCTACACTGTAGAATTAATGCAGTTTGGCATCACTTTAAATGCCATGGTTCAATGGAAATGTGGGAGATGGAGTTTGGTGAAGCAGTACTCTTGGACAGAGAAGACTAAAGACCTCGTTAAACAACAACTCCCAGGATCCCATAGTATTGAGCCATGGCAGTTAAAGTAGGGCGAAACTGAATTAATTCCACAATGCAGTTGCACAATCCTTGGCAGTGACCTGAGTATTGAAAGGCCCATCTACACTGTCATATAACACAGCTTGAAACTGCACTATTTGGTCATGTAATGCAATTTGACTGCATTGAACTGCATTATGTGACTCCACACTGACTATATAATGCAGTCTCAAGTTGCATTATTAGGCTGGGTACATGGGACCGAAGTTTCCAATGAGTTTTAATGGGGTTAGGGCTCAATTAAAATGTTTTTTTTTTAATTTCCGGTTATACGATCACAGGAAACAACTGCAGTTTTTAAAGGTGCAAGTGATATTTGAAAATACCCGGCGTGAAAAGGGACAGAAGGTGAATTATACCAAAGTGGCTCCTCTCATCTACTTCTACAATGGGATCGGACCCTTTCTGCCATCGAAATAGCCCCGCATCACTGAATTTTTTTTCCTTCCTTTTCTCGTTCACCCCCCTTTCTGCGTCACTCGCCGCACAGCAGAGTATTTTTCCCCCAGTATAATCCGGGGAAGGCAGGAATCCACGCTGCATAGTAAGCAGCCCTGGAAACCTTCGGGAAATGAATAGAATTAATAAAGGTCACTGATCAGCAGCCATTCATAAATATTGGGTGACACGCGTTTCTTGTTCGGGTTCACTCCACGCCCCCTTTCATGAGCAGGGAAAGGAATGACTTTCTTTCTAGGGCTGGATCTACACTGCCATGTGATCTAGTTTGGAGTGCATGAGAGGGTCAGTGTAAGTAGACCCAGATAATGCTGCTTGAACTGCATTGAACTTCATTATATGGCTCTACACACTGACCCCAGGAGCAAACAAGATTATATGGCAGTGTAGATCCAGATTAGGATGCAACCCTGCCTAGATTGGATTGCTGTGAGTTTTCCGGGCTGCATAGCCCTGTTCCAGAAGCATGATGTTTCGCCCACAATTCTATCAAGCATCCTCAGAGGTTGTGAGGTCTGTTGGAAACTAGGGAAGTGGGTTTATATATCTATGGAAGGTCCAGGGTGGGAGAAACTCTTGTCTGTTTGAGGAAAGTGTGAATGTTGCAATCAATTACAGTAGAGTCTCACTTATCCAACATAAATGGGCCGGCAGAACGTTGGATAAGCGAATATGTTGGATAATAAGGAGGGATTAAGGAAAAGCCTATTAAACATCAAACTACACTGTTTCCCCTAAAATAAGACATCCCCATAAAATAAGACCTAGTAGAGGTTTTGCTGAATTGCTAAATATAAGGCCTCCCCCGAAAGTAAGACCTAGCAAAGCATGCAGGATCGGTAAATGTACCTACCATAGAGTGTTGTACATGGAAATACTGGTAGTAACAAGAAATTATTGATAGGTTTCACAGTTTGTCTGGTTATGCTGGTTTGTGATGACAACTACTGTACAGTATATAATAAATGTTCATTTTTTTTGTTCAACAATAAATGTGAATTCTTCTTCATGGAAAAAATAAGACATCCCCTGAAAGTAAGACCTAGCACATCTTTGGGAGCAAAAATTAATATAAGACACTGTCTTATTTTCGGGGAAACACGGTAGGTTATGGTTTTACAAATTAAGCACCAAAACATCATGTTATACAACAAATTTGACAGAAAAAGTAGTTCAATACGCAGTAATGTTATGTTGTAATTATTGTATTTACGAATTTAGCACCAAAATATCACGATGTATTGAAAACATTGACTACAAAAATGCGTTGGATAATCCAGAACGTTGGGTAAGCGAGTGTTGGATAAGTGAGACTCTACTGTAGCTTGGTTATTATTCAAAAGCCTTGCAGCTTCTATGCTTGGCTGTTTCCTGCCTGGAGGAATCCTTTGTTGGGAGGTGTTAGCTGGCCCTGATTGTTTCCTATCTGGAATTCCCCTGTTTTCTGAGTGTCCTGTCCTGATTTTAGAGTTTTTTAAAATACCTGTAGCTAGATTTTGTTCATTTTCATGGTTTCCTCCTTTCTGCTGAAATTGTCCACATATTTGTGGATTTCAAAGACTTCTCTGTGTAGTCTGACATGGTGGTTGTGAGAATGGTCCAGCATGTCAGTGTTATCAAATAACATGCTGTGTCCAGATTGGTTCACCAAATGCTCTGCTATGGCTGACTTCTTGGGTTGAATTAGTCTGCAGAGCCTTTCACGTTCCTGGATTCATGTTTGGTGGTCCCTATGGAGACTTGTTCACAGCTGCATGGTATACGGTAGAGTCCTGCAGAGGTGAGAGGATCCCTCTTGTCCTTTACTGAACTTTGCATTTGTTGGATTTTCTTAGTAGGTCTGTAGACAGTTTATAGTTTGTGTTTCTTCATCCGCTTCCCTATGCGGTCAGGCACTTTTCCTCTGGGTGGATCTTTGTCTTTACTCTCCTGGCTTGTTCTTCCTCTTGCAGCTCTTCTGATGTCTGTGGCGAAGTCTCCATTGACCTGTAGAGCCCAGTTTAAGTGGTTCAGTTCCCCTTGGAGGAGGTGGGGTTCGCAGATTCTTTTTGCAAGGTCTGCCAGGGTTTTTATTGTGCTTATTTTTTTTATTTAGGTGATAGTTGGAGTTTTTATGTAGGTATCTATCCTAGATTCGTTCCCAAACACCCACAATATGTTACCCTTTCACAAATCATATTCCTATTAATGCCTATGCCATTGGAAATTGGACCCCTTTTACAATCCAGTATCTGATCCCAGATTATCTGCAGTATAGCTTCATATAATTCCAGTTCAAAACCGATAATATCTGGGATCAGATACTGGATTATATGGCAGAATAGAAAAGAGAATAGAAAAATTGGAAAGTTAATCCCCACCGAAAGCGATTTGTGAGACATTTTTTTTGTTCTGCCCCCTTTATTCAATCAATCAATCAATCAATCAATCAACCAATCAGGAAGCAGCCAAGCTTTGAAGCTGCAAGGCTATTCAATGCTAATCAAGGTGGCCAATTGCAACATTCACACTTGTCTCAAACAGACAAGAGTGCTTTCTCCCATCCTGGACATTATTCCACAGATATATAAATCCCACTTGCCTAGTTTCCAACAATCCTCACAACCTCTGAGGATGCCTGTCATAGATGTGGGTGAAACGTCGGGAAAGAATGCTTCTGGAACATGGCCAGACAGCCCGGAAAACTCACAGCAACCCAATCAATTAATATGTACATCTTGTTTATTAATTGCTGTTGTATTGTGTCATGTCACTCACTGCTGGCTACCTTGAGTCCCTGCAGTAAATAATAACATGTTTATTGTGGTAGCCAAACGCCACGACAAAGAACTTTGAATTGAACAGAACAGAGCATTACAGATAAAAACTACTACAGAAGACTCTAGCCACAAAGTTATGATCAAACTCAATGACAGCATCTCAAGTTGCAGGTACACTTCTGACAGTCGCTTCTTGAACTCTTCTGATGCTGGAGGGTGCAATGAAGGCGTTTTTGTTTTTACTGGACTGAGCTCACTTCTTTTTCCACCCTTTTAGTAACGGGAGCGGCTCTCATTTCGTGCTTCAAAACGAAACACTGAGGAACATCACTCTTATTCAGAGGACAGCATTGAGGCAGCTTGACACTACTTTAACTGGTGGGGCTCAATGCTACATGGAAGTTTTACAAGGTCTTTCGCCTTCTCTGCCAAAGAATGCCAAACTACAACTCCCAAGATTCAAAAGCTTTGAGTCATGGCAGTTACAGCGGTGTCAAGCTCCATTAAACTCTACCGCGGGCAAATCTTTCCCGCTTTTTTCTACCTCTCCAAATCCGAGTTGTAGTCTCCCTTGGCGCTCCAGGTCTTGCAAAAGGGAGCCTGTAAGCCTCCCTCGGTCCCTAGGCTTCAGGAGCCCCGGGTCTCGTTAGACTTTCTAAAGAGGCCGCTTGACGGGCGTGGAGGCATTTGGGGCTTCAGTGCTTACACGGAGAATTCTCTCTCTCTCTGTATATATTTTTCCCGCGAAGGAGGGTTTTGTTGTTGTGAGACCTGGGTAGAAAATACAGAGAACTCGGGAGGCTCTGAAAAAGGCATCTACAGTGTATAATTGTTGGGAATCTATTGAGCGGTTAGACTCAAAATAACCCACTCTTGGGGTGATTCCACAAAACTACAGAAGAGTGGCAGAAGCACACTTCATGAGCAGCAGAAACTTACATGTGGTGAGCTGGGATAAGCCTTTGTTGTTTAGGATGGCAAAGGATTGCAGAGTCACAATTACAGGTTCAAAATATTTATTGTGGTAAAAAGAAAACCATTGTAGATAAAAAAGGTTCTTAGAGCTAACGAGCTCTCTAGGCTAGCTTCTAAGGAAGGTAAGAAGGTAAAAATAACAAAATATCTAAATACTGTAGCTACATTTTGCCTGGAGAATGCATCCTCTCAGGGGGAAACAAAAAGCAGAAGAGATCCAAATGGAGGCTGACCGTGTGGTCAAAGCCCAGCGGCAATAAACATTGCTATAGAGAGGAAATTACCTTATACCTTAAAGAGATCACATTGCTACATCTTCAGAATGGGGAGGTGATAGTGGTCAAGAGAAGAAGAATAGAGACAGGAAAGACCCCTTCTAGGCATGCATGGGAAGAGAGAGAGGGTTCTCTCATTCTAATCGTATTTGCTAGTCTAACTACTCATTGAGGACTTGAGACTTGTGGAGTCCAGGATGACATCCAACAATAACAACACGTCATTATATTGTCCAAGTCTTTCATGATCAAAATCACTGGGTTGCTGTGAGTTTTCTGGGCTGTACGGCCATGTTCCAGACACATCTCTCCTGACGTTTCGCCCATATCATGATAAAACAACCTGGACACAGCATATTATTTGACAGCACAGAAATGCTGGACCACTCTAACAACTATCATGTCAGGCTACACAGAGAAGCCACTGAAGTCCACAAGCATGTGGACCATTTCAAAAGAAAGGAGGAAACCATGAAAATGAACAAAATCTGGCTACCAGTACTGTATTTAAAAAAAAACCTCTAAAATCAGGACAGTAAATAAAGAACAACACTTAGAAAACAGGGGAATTTCAGACATGGAACAATCAGGGCCAGCTAATACCTATCAACAAAGGATTCCCCCAGGCAGGAAGCAGCCAGCCTTTGAATCTACAAGGCCATTAAATGCTAATCAAGATGATCAATTACAACATTCACATTTACCTCAAACAGACAAGAGATCTTTCTCCCACTCTGGACTTTCCACAGATATATACACTTCCCTTGCCTGGTTTCCAGCAGACCTCACAACCTCTAAGGATGCCTGCCACAGATATGGGCAAAACGTCAGGCGAGAATGCTTCTGGAACATGGCCATACAGCCCAGAAAACTCACAGCAACCCAACAAGTAGTTGCTTCTTGCTAATCCCAGATGCTTGGGGTCAGGGATACTTGGCACTCTATACATGCTCAGAAGTACACGAAACAAGCACAGTATGTTCTTAGAAAACACAGGCAGAATGTTTAAACAAAAAGTGCAAAGATGGAGACTGTGTGTCTTTAGATGTGATTATATAGTAACTTCCATGAGTCCTTACCAGTGGGTATATAAGCTAGGGCTGATGGGAGCTGCAATACAGCAGCATAGGATTTGAGGGGGGTTGCCTAGTTTTCAAATGTAATTTTAATTGTATTTTACTTTTACACTCATTACACAAATATTTAATTATTTGTAATGTTTATATTCATAAGCGCACCTTGTTTTTTTAATTACTCTTGCATTGTGTAATGTCACTTAGTGTTGTCTGCCTTGAATCCCTGTGAGATAAACATACAATAAATCATAATAACACCAAGAAGGCTACACTCTTATCCTACCAAAACAAAATGCATATAACGAAGCCTGTGATCCTGAAACTGGAAGGTAAATAGAAACCATTTCTCCACCACGAAGGTCTTTTTATTACAAAGACTGCATTTACAATGTTAGCTTTAAAAGGTACATTTGCAATGACCACAGCTCTTTTTCTTCCATTAAGAATCTGTAAGAAAATGTGTGTTTTAAAATGAATGAGCTTATATTTGTTAGGTTTTAGTAATTATACCTACCTGAGAATTGTGCCAATAATTATCCACTTTGAATGTAGTTTCATAGTTGAAATTACAAAGATAATTTGCAATCTCTTTTAAAAGTTTCTATCTTATGAGTAATGATTTTCCCCCCTTCTCTTACTATACTGGCTCTCTTTTAAAAAATAAAATAAAAGGGGGAAATCCTGCAAAAAGTTGTTCCCATATTTGCAAGTGAAATTGAGTTTAGTATAGTTTCTCTGCCTCTAAGTTTAAGAATTGTTTCACAGATTTAAAGAAAACCATAGGAGGCATGTAACTGGACTCCTGTAGGAACATAACATATACATTACTAACATGCATGCATGCAATACAGCAATTGCTGTGTGAGAAACAACACAGTAATACATTTATATAGGACATGCAAGTGTGGAGAAGAGCAAACCACAGACCACCTATTACAATGCAGTCTGAGCCCTGCCACATGCACAATGGAGAACACAATGGAGAACCTTCTTATAGCAGCACCACTAAACTCTCAGAAGTATATTTCAGAATGAAATGTACTGCCAAACGCTATTTGATATAACTGGACTACTGGTGCTCTATTCCATTGAACTGACTAGGAGGCACATCCTAATGCAGTGGTCAACCTGTGGTCCGTGGACCACCAGTGGTCTGCGAGAACTAAAATATGGTCCATGGCCTCACCATTACTATTAAGGATGTTAACACAGCCTAACTAAAACATTTTTGGTGCCTTTGTTTTTAGGCCTGTTCCTGGGGTTATTTGGAGTGCGGATTCAGAAAATGCATTGGATAGCCCACATCAGCTCTAGATTATTAAATATGGTTTTCTGTGGGCGAGCAGATGGCAACTACTGGATGGCATATGGTCTCTGCTTTTTCTTATCATTTTATTAGTTTATTATTGTACTGTATCATATTATTGTGGTTTTAATTTGTTTAATGATGTTTATACATATATGTATTTTATTTTGTTTACTGTTTGTTCGATGGGCTTGGTCCCATGTTAGCCGCCCCAAGTCCTTGCAGCAAGATGGCGGTGGGATAGAAAAATAAAGTATTATTTTTATTATTATTACGTTTTGTATCAGAAACTAGAGCTGATGTGGTCTATCCAACGGAACTTTCTGAATCATAACCTCAAATAACCAAACCAAATCTAAAGTTGCCTAAAAACTGATTCCTAACCCTTTTGGTACTAATGTTGGAGAGTGGTCCCTGGTCAAGTGGCTCCTGGTCAAAAAAAGGTTGGGAACCACTGTCCTAATGGCATATGAGAAAGTAAGGATGGTTGAAGAGACGTGTGTAGGGATTTAACCATTTCCAGCAGCATTTATGTGGATTCCTCCAAGAAAGTCCTTAGTCAGGTAGGAAGAGGTCAAACTTTGATCAAGATGAAATCCTCTTTCTAAACTCTTGTTTATTATTACAGGAGGTGGAGAAACACACAACATTGCGTGCAGTGGTTATTTTAAAACAGCGTTTCAAAGACTCAGCTTGTCTATAGTGCCTCTGTTCCTGCTTTCTAACACCAAATGCATGAGTACTGTCTGAGATGATTTTAAGTATTTAACAAACAAAAATTCCAAATGTTCAAATGATGTCGCAATGTTAACATTTTTGGTAATAAAACTACGATCTGAAGCTAGTCTCTATTTAACAAGTAACAATTTCACCCAAACACCTTTTGGTTTGCACATTAACAAGTTTTGTTTCACTTTATTTAAAAAAAAGCTGATCAGGAAGGGAGGGCTAATTAAAATTAAGAATGATAGGAACTTTGGAATGATGAGTATATGTATTTTGCAGGAAATTTCTTATAGACAGCAGTAGCAAACTTGAATTCAAGCATTACAATTCTTATTTGAGTTCCAGGGAGAAACAGATATGTAGATCCTTTTGTGTTTTTCAAGTTTTTGAGACACAGACAGGATCAAGCCTTAGTGAATTCAGTGAGATTGTTAGGAGACATGAATAGGAGTTCACCAACACAGTTGCAAATCTGTTTGAATTCTCTCATTTTTAATTACCATTGTCCTTTGTTCTGTTCTTCTTTATTGCATTTCTCTACTTTTATTCAACAGCTTATCGTTCCAGCGGGTCATTACTCCATAGTTATAGCTCCTTTTTCATTTCCTGAGTACAAAAATACACATCGATCGGGTTGAATGATTAATTTGTTCTCTCTCATAAAAGCTTTCTAAGAAAGCTATCCTGAAGTTTAGAGACCCAGAAAAGCAAGTTTATGGCTAAATTCCTCTTTCTCAGTAATATAAAACTTGAATTGCCTTCAAAATATGTTGGGTATCTATGTATTAACATTCACCTATGGCATTAACAGAAAGGGGTATCACAATTGATGGAATCTGGAGTTCAAAAATAACTGGACTGTATGATTATTTTGGCATAAAGAAAGTTTCTTGTCATTCTTGTGAGTATATAAACACTGTATAATTGCCATTAAGTAAAGATATTTTCCGGACATGAAGTTGTACCCACCTCTGGGGTTGACGCTCATGGCGTTGTCCATGGACACCTTCCCGCTGGATCGGTACCTATTGATTTACTGTACTCACATTTGCCAAACTCAGCAGGATGTATTGTGAGAAGTATACCATCCTTGCTAGAAATGCATATATTTATATATCAGATTGAACAGAACGTCATGGTTATGTGAAGATGAGAATTCCTAATGTTCTGGTTACTGTAAATCTCGTTTCAATTATTTTTCAGTGAAAATTCTCAAAATATTTTTAAGGAGAAATACATTTGGAGGGGAGATGTATAACTGGCCCTCCACATTTATGAGTTTTCATTTATGCAGATTTAATTAGTATGTTCTTTCTAGGAATCTCTAGGTCTTTCAGTGTCATTCTATGGTCAACTTCCACCAAAGAGTTGTTCTGAAAGATCTAAGGATTCCTAAACTGCTGTCCTTTCAATTAATTTTTTAAATAAACAATTCAGTTTCCCCACTTTTGCAAGGATCACACATCCCCATCCACACTGTAAGTGAAGGGCTGAGGAAAGATGTTGTGCTTCTATTATAGTTTTCTCAATTGCATTTGTTACTAATAGCTAAATGATTTCTCTTCTATTTAGGTCCATTTACATCTATGGAAGTTTTAAAAATATTTCACGTTATTCTATACCTGGCCCTATCTATGCTGTTTGCACTACCCCATGCCCTTGCCCGGCCCTTGTATATCTTGATCACACCCATTGTACTACAGCAATTGATTTCGCTGAGT
The DNA here is from genome assembly GCF_035594765.1 of Anolis carolinensis. NCBI lineage: Eukaryota > Metazoa > Chordata > Lepidosauria > Squamata > Anolidae > Anolis > Anolis carolinensis. The sequence continues at coordinate 242,963,302 of NC_085842.1, forward strand.
ATTGTGTATGCGGCTCTTTGATATTCTGTTGTTTTATTTTGTACTGTTTTTATTTTGTTTTTACCTTGATGGGTTGTTTGTATTTGTGTCTATGGGCATTGTCCCATACGTAAGCCGCCCCGGGTATAAGAATAACATTATTATTATTATCTCAAATTACCAGACACAGGGTCTCATGTCAACAGTGTTGCAAGGATGAAGTCTTGTAAGCTTGTTGGACTACAGCTCCCAGAATCCCCCAACCACAGGATACTGTGAGTTGTATTCCTCTTGAACAAGAACTTTCCCCAATTCTAAAGAGCACAGCTTGTCCAGAATGGAGGGGTATGCCTGTGTTAGTAAGCTCCCCTTCCACATTGCTCGCTGGTGTTATCTGCTGTGAAGCATGCAATGCTAGCAGTCCCAATCCCTCCATTTTCCTTGCCTTGCTACAAACATTCAGGTTGTGGGGAAAGGAGGAGAACATGAGGGCTAGAGACCCAGTGCAGGTCTCCTGTAAATTACCAAACTATATTTCAGGAACAATTTAGACATTTCAAGAAAGCAAGGGGAGGGGTGGAAGCAGTGAATCCCATCTGCTGGCAGCAGTTGCCTCTCTAGGTACCCGGCACAGTATCCTCCATGCCAGAATTATTCTTTACCTGCCCTCTGCTCCAAGCGTGCTGCGTCTGTCACAATGGCAACAGCAGTGAGCGGCAGCAGAAGGGCACCCGGCTTGCAGTAGCGGGCTGACAAGGGTGATAAAATGATCTTCCTTAACTAAACTCGTAAAGCACTGGGCAATAAAACTCAATCTTCTGTAAAATCCAATTAAGTCATTATCTGACTGATTGTATCTTTAATTGAAAACAGAAGTGACAGTAAATTTCTGTGATATATCAGGATCAATCGATACCACTATACGATTCAGCCCCAAGAAGTGATTTATAATGTCAAACCCATATAGGTAACTCCACATTATTCTCTCTAAAACCACTGGTGGATGAAATTAAGAGTAAGTGCATTTAATAAAAAACAAGATGGTCAGGTTATTGATTACAACAGATGGGGGTGAAATCAAATAGATGTTTTCAAAGCACAGAGTGAAGAAAATACAAGTAATTTCTTTTTTTCCTGTTTAATACAGCTCGCCAACTATACACACAACAAAATTTGGTCATCAATAACATTTTTATTTCAGGTGCTGCTGCAACTACAGAGAACAATGAATTTTTTAAAGACTAGTTTCATTTCAGGTTGGTTTCTGTTACCCTAGAAAAAGCGCATGCTAAGCAATTTTAAACAGAATAATGAAAATATCTCTAGTAACCTTGAAAATACAGCCTTGTTTTTAAGCCAAGGTTGTAACCAGTATGTTGAGGTGTAAAACACAAAATCAATGTTAATTTTTGTGTGAGTGGCAAAAAGCACAACAAGTCAAATTCAAGTTGCCTTGCATAAAAATAAAGCAACAAGACAATACATTCATTACATGTAATTTTAAAATATCACTTTTGTTTAAACCGTTTTCTAATTTTGCATACTATGAAAAGAGAAAACAGGAGTAGGAATTGATAAAATAAAGCTATATCTCATTATACGGTAGGGTTTTTTTTCTGTTGTAGCACCTTTTTAAAAACCCATGAACAATTCCGTCTTGTGACTAGAAGTTATAAGCCTTAATGACAATTTTAAAAATTGTAATCACAATGAACATTTTATAAAAAATTATCTTGCTTTTGAATGCAGCTAAAAGATTTAACAAACTGCTCTGTGTTCTAGGAGCTGTACAATTTGGACATTTAAGAGCCTTATCTGTTTATTTAGCTTTGATTACCATTTTATCTGCTTTAAATCTTGTACTAAGATTACATCCAGCAATCTCATTTCCTGGCCCTTTAATGGAAATATACTTTAAAAAATAGTCACAGCTCTCTCTCTTTTTTTACTCTGGTCCTTAAACTAACCTTGCCGGTCAATGTTAGTCAAACAAACATAAAGGGAATAATTCAACATTTTCTCAACATTTACATCAGTGTTAGTTGCCACAAAACAAATAAACACAGCTGAATATGAAGGCACTTCTTCAAGGCAGCCAGCAGGACTTCCTTTAATGTTGCTTATTCACCATTTTCAATGACAGAATGAACAGGGAAGGTGCCGGAATCAGAGGTTGACTCACAATCCAAGACAGATTTGGTGCCTTCAGTGTTGATGGGAGAACTGCTGGAAAGGGAAACCAAGCCAGAATCCTGACTACTGGGTGGTGAAAATACTGAGGAGGCAATAAATAAAGGAAAGGAGAAGAAGAGGGAGGGAAAAAGGGAACATCAAGTTAAGTAATCTAGATCAGCAACGGTCTGCAGTCATCTAACCCCCGCCAGCTTGCACACATATCTACAGTGGGCTCTTGGTATCCACAGGTTTGGCGTGGGGACGCTGCTTCAATACCAAATTGGTGAACGATCAAGTCCCACTATATATACAATATTGTGTCTCACATAAAATGGGGCAATATAAATATCTGCTTTTGGACTTATTATTATTATCATTATTATTATTTATTCATTTCTATCCCACTTTTCTCCCGTAGGTGGGATTCAAAGCTGCATACAACATATAAAATTCATATAAATACATCTGACCACAATACATAATCAATTAAAACATTGTATCCCGATATAAAAATGCAATTAATATACCAAATAAAACAATTTAAAAACTTACAGCAAGCACCATTTAAAGATAACCATAACCTCTGGCTACTGAAGTTATTTGTCAAATTTTATCAAAATATTTACCAGACTGGCAGTGCCTATTATCATTCGTCTGGGAAGGCCTGGCTCCACAGAAAGGTTTTAATTTGCGAACGAAAGGCCAGTAAGGAGGGGGGCCGATTGTGTCTCATTAAGGAAGAAGTTCTACAGCCGTGGGGCCACCACCGAAAAGGCCCTCTCTCTCATCCCCACCAAATGCGCCTGTGATCATGGTGGGACCAAGAGAAGGGCCTCTCCTGAGGATCTCAGGGCTCGAGTGGCTTGGTAGAAGGAGATAAGGTCCCTCAAGTAGGCTGGGCCCGAACCTTATAGGGCTTTGTAGGCTAAAGCCAGCACCTTGAATTGCGCCCAGCAACAATCTGGAAGCCAGTGTAGCTGCTTTAGGAGCAGAGTAAAGCAGTCTAGCTGCTGACCTTTGAATTAGTTGAAGTTTCCAAATCCTCTTCTGGGGCAGCCCCACGTAGAGCGCATTACAGTAATCTAGCCTGGATGTGACTAAGGAATGTACTACCATATTTTCAAGTAATGTTTGTTGGATCCATGATGCTGAATCCATGGATATGAAGGGCAAACTATACAACATCCCAAAATGCATAGCTAGTATTACCTTGAAGTATATTCTAGTGAATGTACCTGCTTGACTTCATATACAAGAAAAGTTGCTGTTAGGAAACAGCAACTGTGTAGCATGTACCTTGAAGACTGATATTTGATTCCAGTCCAGAGATATGGAAATGAATGTTGTTACATATGTGCAACCTTTCCCCTTCTCTCCGCTCCCAACAGCTCAAAAGACATATCAGAGTACTGGTGCTCAACCTCTGCTCCTCCAGATGTTTGGGACTTGGTTTTCCCAGAAATCCTATCCATTAGCAGTGTTGGGTTGGGCTTCAGGAGCAGAAGTCCAAAACATCTGGATGGCTGAAGGTTGAGAACAACTGTATTAGAGCAACACTGCCCCACCTCTCAAGATGTTGGAGTACACCTCCAAGTTAGAACTCCCAGCTGTTGTCCCAACACATCTGGTGAAGGAAAGCTGTACTTTAATACACACCTTTCCGAATGTCTATTAAAGGAATGTTTGGTACTGGAATGAGCCCTCCTTTTAATTAATGCTCACTTTCATTATTGTGGAAATAACTGCAACAAACATTTGGTACCAACAACAAAAGTTGTTTCGATTGACACAGCCCAGTGCCAACGTGATGCCCACAGTAGTCCTCGGACTAATCCTTAAAAACCTATGTAAGATCAAAGGCTTGCTTAAAAAGCCATGTTTTTACACTAGAACAGAAGGCTTGAAGTGAAGCGGCTAGCCTGATATCTCTAGGGAGAGCATTCCAGATCCACCACAGAGAAGGCCCTCTCTCCCGTCCCATCAACTGTATTTGAGACGTTGGTGGCACTGAAAGAAGGGCCTCCCCAGCACATCTGAATGCCCATGCCGGTTCATAGAAGGAGATGCGGTCCCGAAGATAGGTTGGACCCGAAGCCTATAGGGCTTTATAGATAATTACCTGCACTTTGAATTGAACCCGGAAACTACATAATTGTACATAAATATATAAATACATACTGCTTTGCCTTCTCACAAAAACAGGCTCAAGGCAGTTCTCAATCTGCTATCCTTTCTCTACACAACTCTGTATTCATTGTCTCTCCTTCAGGTTTTCTGTCCCTCAGAGCAAATTTGTTGAAAAAATGTCATCCTGCACTGCTTAAGTCTCTATGGTTAGATAGGAAGCATAGAAAAGAATTAGGGACACCTTCCCCAGTTCCTTGTATGCTTTGATTAGGCTTCACCATTGTTTCCTGCTTCCCGTCCTATTTAGGTCAGCCCACCCTTTGATGTTTCTAGAAATGTCATCTCTCCTAGGGCTTTGACGTAACTTCCCCAATTTGGCTTTTGGAATGTTTACAGCCCTAGAGAAGAAGCGACCCATGAGGCTTGGTCGCCATTCCAGCTTCCTGCTTTGTTCCAGAGAGGATGCACTTCTGTCCTCTATTAGTCAAGATGTAGCTATCTAGAGCTTTGTTATTTTAATCCGTCTATGTGTATTAGAACAGGATAGATTAGACAGTTAGCTCCAAACCTTTTCTATCCATCTTTTTACCTCAATAAATGCTTTTAAACTTTAAAGCTAACTTTGCATCCCTTTGCCTTCCTGATGACACAGAGGCCTTCCAAACTCACATCGCGTAAGTCTCACCGCTGCTGCAATTTTTTACTCTGCTATTTTAATGGGAATTTACCTCATAAAGAGGGTGATTAGAGCTTAACGGCTCGTCCATTCCCAACAAAATTAAATCATCATGCAGATGTCAATTTTTAAAATTTCCACAAAATTCCTTAAGCCTGCTGAAATAACCCTTCTTGTGCACCTACAGTGACGTTTGGGCAACAACAGAATTACAGAATACAAATAGTTCATTAAAAATTAATATACAAGTTCCCCCATCCAATGTATAATTAGCAGAAGTAGAAAAATAACAGTAATACTCCCTTTTCCATTGATTTGATTTCTATGATTTCACTCAGAAAATTTTTATAGGCCTCTCTATGTCCTCCAGTGTGATTCCATTATATGCTTTCTGCCCAAGTATAGTGTAGGGTTTGTGGTTGGGTGTGTCTAGGAACATATTCCATGTGGGTGGAACTGTACTTCATCCTACATTTTGCTTCTAGGACAATCAATTTATCCGTATCCACAAAGAAATACTGAACTTGAAAGAAATTTGCTACCTCTTCCACCTTCTCCTACAAAAAGTGCTCTTATTACATATTAATTTTACTACTACCATCACAAGCATAGTTACCAGAAACATTTACACTTTTTTTTTTTAGCAAAACGACACCCAGAGCTGTTTCTGAAGATTAGTAGAATGACAATTTCTGCCCATCATTTGCCAATCTAGATTTAAGACATGACACTTAAAAGATCAGGGAGAGAGAGGAAGAAAAACATTACATCCATTTTGAGTGTTTTGATAGAAGGGATGACTGGGCATATGCATTTCCAGCAGGTGGCTTGAACCATTTCCAACCAGGTGGTAACTGTTGCATGACAAGAAGTAATTCACTAAATTAGTTTGTGCCATCATCGCCTCTCAAGAATACGAAAAGCCACACCTCGTGAACTTTCCTATGGCCTCAAAGTTAGTATAGCATGTCAGACGATGGAAAGGTATCTGACATTTGCTTTGTAGCTCCCCGCACCTTCCTTCAAGTTGAGAAAGGAACAATGAATCAATTGTACATTGTGCAAAAAAAAAAATCCTTTGTCTGATGTTTTAGCTACAAGACATATTTAAATAACACATGTAGCGACAAATTAATGTGACTACTCCAACTAATATAAAAAATAATGGTAAGCTTAAGTCTCAGAAAGATGTTTTTAAAACATTAGATTACTTCCTACTTTCTCTTTTAATTTCAAAGGACATGTTACTGTAAAGCATGTAAGAGAATACAAAATGGGCAAATCTTAAAAACAATGTTTAACTTAACAACATAAAATGGTATACAGAACCAAAGAAACTTAAGAGCAGTACATTTCAGAAGCAAAAATAAAATCAGCTTCACAACTTGAAAAAATTGGGCAGGCCTAACTGCTAAAGAAATTATGTTCTAGACAATCATTTCAGGATATATATAGATTGGGGTGTCCCCTAAAGATAAATCCCTCTTCTTGGCTGATTAAAAGCCTAATGTTTGAAATAAAGAATTTTCTCACTAGTGGCTTACCAGTATGTTTGTGTGCTAACTTCTTTGAAAAAGGTGGAGCAGAAAAAATGTCGCTAATCAAATTAAGTTCTAATGTACTACAGCTGTCATTTCCCCCCTGAAAGGACACCTATACATTTACAATCAAGACAAAACAAATAATTATTCAACAGCTAAATTCCCAACTGCTATTCACTGAAAAAAACATACAGTATGAACTGTAATGAGAATGAGTTAAAGAACAGCCATCTTCATAAATGCACATGGACTCTGTATGTGACTATGTATGGCTGTAGGCCTACAAGAAACCACTTTCAACACTTTGTCATGTGAGAGTAAGCATGGACTCTGTATATGAGTTTGTATAGCTGCAGGCATACAAGAAACCACTTTCACACTGTGTCATCTAAGTGAGAATAAGGCCACCAAATGTGATCTCGGTAATCTTGCCATGTTCTATGGGGGGAAATCTGAAGAATGCTATGGGAGTGGAATTGTAGTTGTGTGCCTTCAAATCATTTTGGACTTGTGGTAGCCGTAAGGCAGTGATGTCAAACTTGTGGCCTTCCAGGTGTTTTGGTATTCTGCTGATTAGGGTTTATGGGAGTTGGAGACTGAAACATCTGGAGGGCCACAAGTTTAAAATCTCTGCCCTAAGGCAAGTACCAAAAAGCAAACTGGCTTTTGCTGCAACCTGCTGTAGTCTCCCATCGTTTCACAGATTCCCAGGCTCTCTCCAGAACATGTTTTGAGTCACCGCTGTATGTAAGGGAAACCATTTTAGAACCCATTTTACCATGCCACTATATTTTATGGGACTTGAGTAACCATGGGGGGCCCTGGATCTGTATGAGATTTCAGCTTTGAGAACTTTCAACTCATATGGTAATCCTAAAGAAGTCCAGGGCTGGACTAGCAAAAAGACTCTCCTTACCTTTGGTTGTACATGCTGGTGATGGAAGGGAAGGGAGATAGATGAAGGCAAGTGCTGGCATTTTAGTGATATCTCTGGCTTTGGGGACATAGCTAGGTGCTTCTTCATCCCTCCATCACCAGTCATTGAATGGACAAGGAATGAGGACTTTTAACACACAGCAGCGAAATAAGGAGCCCCAGAAGTGTAGTTTCACATGCAAAACTTTTTATGCTACATTCTGTTATACAAAGTCTCGGTTGTTGCGTTCCAACCTTGGATGTTCCAACCCCAGGGAGTCCATGGCTGGACCTGCCATGTGGTAGGATGAACCACCTTTGGCAGAACCACACTGGGGATAGGGGGGAAGAGAGATGAATTAAGGCAAGCACTGGTTTGAGTGGTCCATTAGACTGAGGCCCAGACTACACAAAGGGTTATTATGCTAACAGGGCTGCAAGTGCTGGAAAAGCAAGAAGGAATGAGGTGATAACAAAACAAATGAGTCTCTACAAAAAGGAAGAGCACAAGATCCAAATGAAGTATTAAACACTTTAAAAACTAATATAGTGTGAGAAATATTTGCAACACTTCTCTCTTCACTAGATACAAAATACAAAGCAAAAGGGTCCCTGACCTTGTTCACCTTTGATGAGTCAAGATCCACCCCCAGCACTCCCTTCCCGCCAAGTGTGAATGTAATTAAGGAGAAGCTGCACTGGTAATTTCTCTCCTCATTAACTTCCTGATTGGTTTGAGGCTCAGATTTCTACTGGACTGCCGTTTGTCACCAAATCCAAATGGCCAATCGTTAAGACTAATGTTTGTGTAACTAACTGCCAGCAGCTGCCACGGCTTCTTGTACAACCATAACAGTGAAAGGGTAACATTAATGCTCCTGTGTTAATTCACCATGTATTCATCAGTGAGGAAATCTATGATGTAATTAGCAAAATGCATCAGTAGACAAGTGTGTTATGAGTCATTTGTAGAAATCTAAATCACAGGAGAGGCTGCTTGAGGTCTTAATGTGTTAACTGTCAGCACCTATTCCCTTCTGAGTGTTTAGAACTGTGCTAGACTAGGATCGTTTAAGAAGTGATGGCAGAGCAATTCACCTCCCCTTGACTTCATTGATTAAAGCAGTGGGATGGCACCAGTCACTTTAAAGCTATGGTGTTGTTGTTAACTGCTGTCAAGTCAACTTCGACCTATGCTGATTCTAGGAATGAGAGATCTCCAAGCAGCTCTTCTCAGATCTTGCAGACTCAGGGCCTTGGCCACTTTGATTGAGTCAAACCATCTGTAATGTTGTCATCTTCTTTTCCTATTGCCTTCTTCCTTCCCAAGCATTCGTGTATTTTCCCAGTGAGTCATATATTCTCATGTTATCTCCAAAGTATGAAAGTCTCTGTTGTTTAGTCATGTTGGCTGCTAGGCTTGATTTGCTCTAGACATTTGTTTATATCTGAAAAACTCTTCCTCAGAGCCACATTTCTTCACTATCCAGCTTTCACATCCATATATAGAAGTCTAATATGATGAGATGGACAATACTAACTACAGTATTTAAATATATTTGTATAGTTCCTTCAAAGCTAGCCTTCTAAGTCCCAGTTTGTTGGAAAATGCTTCTCAGTCAAGCATTCTCTTTATTAGAGGAATAGAGTTTTAGACAATAAAGGTTTCTTGCATACTTCTACCCTATATATCAGTGGTTCTCAACTTGTGGGTCCCGATGTTTTGGCCTTGAACTCCTAGAAATCCTAACAGTTGGTAAACTGGCTGGGATTTCTGGGAGTTGTAGGCCAAAACACCTGGGGACCCATAGGTTGAGAACCACTGCTATATATGCTGTCTCTAAAACTTTCCCCATTTGCTCAGTCACCATTGTGGGAATGTATCTTAGCAACTACATGATGTGACCAGAAAATCCAGATTACTCATCCTATTGAAAGCCATTATAGCATAATTTCACATTAGTATAACTCAATGAGATTAGTCAAAAAGTAATGTATCCAGACTTCTCAGGGAAGGATTAACCTAGTCTAACACATCTTTCCAGAAAGAATGCAGACAGTTGCTCCAACCCCCCCCCCCCCCCCCCAACACACACAAGCCAGTCCAAAAGTCAGAAATACAGTAGTAACTGTATAGTTACAGGAGTGTAGAGCAGCAACAAAAGCTCATGTATTCCTTCTAAACTCTCATCATGTAATATAATGACAACAAAGCCCCCCTCCCCCAATTTTTTTCTTGGGTGTTTTGGTTTTTAGACCTGCTTCTGGGGTTATTCGGGGCTCTGGTTTAGAAAATTGCCTAGGACAGAATGCATCATCTCTAGTTCTATGGGTTGACGCTAATGAAATATCTTTGGTCAATTCTAAGGCCTGAAAGGATGTATAGTTCAATGATACATGAAAGGCCAGCAGCCACACCCTTGAAATACACGAATTGATAAGAATTTGGACTATTCAATAATGGCTTCTGTGGAAAGAAAAGATGGACATCAAGATATACATGCAAACACAAAACAAAGCAAAGCACCTGATGGAAACTACAAGATGCATAAAGAACATCTGGAATTGTAAAAATTGAATGATTGGAGTTTAGGTAGGACAGAATTTCCTACATGTGAAACATTTTCCGCTCTTCTTCTCCCATGAAATGCATGGTCATATATACCTTTTGTGTCTCCAAGTAACGAGACCATGTGATCCATGGAAGTTCCTGGGGTCCGCCGTCATATGTAGACTTCCCCCTTCTCAATTCCTATAAAAATTCTGATTTTTCCTCACCTTCAGCCATGCTTCAGTTTCCCTATCACCAAGAATTATGCGCTTACTCAATGTAATATTGCATATGCAAATTTAAAAGTGATTTGTGCCCCCCCCCCTAAATTTGTAATCAAAAGCTACTGATCTTGTTTATTTTGAGTCGGTATCAGTTCAGGGAAACAACAAGTTATGATTGGTACTTTGCTAAAAAAAAAAAAAAAAGACTTATTCCTAACATTTTAGTTTTCATATTTTCCCCCAAATGGTTCATACTGGGAAACTCCAATTCCCAATAGTAATAGATTGAAGAATCAGAGCCCTGGAGCAGGGCTCTTCGGGATCACCTGAAACACAGCTCTGTCAAAACCCACCTTTCTACCCTTTTCTCATTCTCCTAGCAACTCAACAAGGAAATTATTTTCCCTCACTTCATAAGGAACTGTACTAAGCAGGCACTGCCCCAGGACACGCAGCTACCCTTTACTTGAGCTGAAATATAATGGTGGGTCTCCCAAGAACATGCCACTTGGTCAAGTACTTATAATACTGTTATCTAAGTCTTAAAATCGCATAAAGTGTGTATTTTTATCTAGGTAAAAGCTATTTAGCTAGTATCATGCTGAAAAATATACAAAGCAAAAATAATATATAGCCTCCAAAATAAAGTCATCAATGGACTGAACACTATAAAAAGAACTGACTAACTTGAATGATCTGCTGTAAGTCAATGGCCTGGAAAACGTAATAGGCTTCTACTGATGTGAGAAACCACTAGGATAGTCATGCTTGGAAGGCAAAATGTTCTTTGTGTTTACATTTAAAAACCATTAGACTCTTAATAAGAAGCAATTTTTTTAAAAGCTTTAAGCTCTCAAGTGCTACAGGCCATTTATTAAAGATCTTTCACTTTCTTATTCAGTGATGTGGAGGGGGCATCCATCCTCTCAGCTTGCTCAGTATAAGGATGTAAAACTTCATTTCTACATTAAAAACGCAATACTATTTTACTTACCTGGAAGTAAGTAACAATGAACTTATTATCTGCTTCTGAGAGAAATGTCAGGTTGAATTAGAAGCAAAGAAAACACTGACATGTCTGGAAGAGGTGGTCAAGACTGAGGCTTCCCTTCATGATAAAAATATTTGTGGTGTGAATGTGTACTTTAGGAATGTGCCATTTTAGAGAAGAGACCCATGAACAGTAGACTAAACCTAATGCAGATCTACCATGTAGTAAAATATATCAGGGCCAAGGGAATGTTATCTCATTCTTCCCAAAGCTTTGGCTACTTGAGGAAGTCCTTATCAAATAAAGAAAGTTCAAAATTTACTAAATCTGGAATGTATATAATAGTTGTCCAGTCCAAGAGAGAACTATACTTTCAGACAAATTACTACTCACGAACTACACAGCTAAGTGGGTAACTCTGAAAATGGGAGCCCAGTGTCAAGTTTTTTCTCCCTCTTCTTTACTTTATAGAGAAACACATTTGTGTCCCAATGACACAATGTATATAGGACATTCCAACATGTTGGAAAATCAAGCATTCTCTCTCACCTTTCACCTTTTGCCCCTGGTGGTGTAATGGGTTAAACCCTTGTGCCGGCAGAACTGCTGACCGAAAGGTCGGTGGTTCAAATCCGGCGAGCAGGGTGAGCTCCTGTCTGTCAACTCCAGCTTCCCATGCGTGGACATGAGAGAAGCCTCCTACAGGATCCAGGCATCCCTTGGGCAATGTCCTTGCAGACAGCCAATTATCTCACACCAGAAGCGACTTGCAGTTTCTCAAGTCGCTCCTGACTTGCAAAAAACAAAACAAAAACCCCTTCATTACTGTTAAAACAACTGGGGATTTTAGATAGTATAGTATATGTCTATACTGATCCTGAAAATTAGCTTAAGTTTCTACATTTGTTCACTTATCTGACTCAGTGTATGGTTATAAATACTTGCTCTAAATACATGTATCTAACAACTAGATTACCATATATACTCAAAGATAAGCCGAGTTTTTTAGCCCTTATTTATGAGCTGAAAAAGCCTCCCCCGGCTTATATTCGGGTCAAGGTCAAGCCAGCAGTGGAGCCTGGAGGCCACAGTATGTTTTCTTTTCCAAAACCTCCCTTCTTCGCTTCTCCACCCAGGCTGGTTATCTTATTTTTTTGAGAGACAGAGACAAGAAGCGAATGTTTTCAAAAGCGAAAAGAGAATGTGAGATAAACCCTAATTTGTAAAATCATAACCTAATTTGATGTTTAATAGACTTTTCCTTAATGCCTCCTTATTAACCAACATATTTGCTTATCCAACATTCTGCCGGCCCATTTATGTTGGATAAGTGAGACTCTACTGTACTACTATTGCAAGAACATTTGAGGGAGGGAAGGAGGGAAAAGAGAGCAACAGAAGGTGTGTATTTCTTTTTATTCCTAAGGAAACAAAAATGAGGTGGGCTTTTTTGGGAGGGGGAGAGAAGTTTTAAAAAGCCTTTTCTGGTTACTTTTAGAGTTTGAAAAAAGGAGAAAGAAAAGAGATGGGAAAGGGCAGGAGTAAAGAGGACAAAGTTGTTTTTAGGAGGGCTTTGCTTGCATTTCTTCCTTGGGTAAATGCATGCCCCAAAGCTTCTAAATATTTATATAGATATAAATACAGTAAATATTCAAAACATTTAATCCACTGATGCCTCAATTAATGTAATGTTATTGGTATCTAATTTTATTTTTGAAATTTACCAGTAGCTGCTGCATCCCCCCCCCCCCCCCGGCTTATACTCGAGTCAATAAGTTTTCCCAGTTTTTTGTGGTAAAATTAGGTGGCTCGGCTTATATTTGGGTCAGCTTATACTTGAGTATATACGGTATGTGGTCATATAAAAATTTCCATCTCTCTTTTTTCTTTTTAGTCCCTCAGCTTCAAGATGGTGAATTCAAGATTAGGTTTGCTGGAACACTTTTTGAAATCTATCTTTTCATTATGCATCTACACTGTAGAATTGGCTCAATGCAATGGAAATCACATTAATCCTACAGTTAGGATGTAGGCATTTCAGGTGCATGTACATCCTAAAAGCTAATGAAGTTATTTAGTTTTAGAACCTGATGCATCTTGGTTTTATAAAACGTAACTTAGTCATATAAGTATGGAAGACTAGAACACATTTATCTGCAAATTCTACTGAGAGAGGCTGTTTCCTAATAGTTTTTAAAAAATAGTTTTTTTTCTCTAAAAGAGCTCACAGCCTAGAATATACTGCTCACCTTTAGTGGGCCAAATCACAGAATCCAGTAACATGAAGACATAAGACAGCTTTCTGTACCATTTAAGAGGAATCACTAAGCACAGAATTGTTGAGAAAAAAACAGGAATCCAATGTTTTTGTTAACATGTAGTTTTGTATCTTCTCCACATCTGCTGTTTTATTGCAGAAGATTCTGCTTCCGCTGACCTCCTACTTTTCTTACTAACACATTAAAAAGATTAAAATGTTCTAAAATGCCCTCAACTTGGCTGATTCACTTTGGCTGACTTTCCTGCCCCAAGTCTATCTTGCCATTCAGAACAAGACAAGAGATATGAAAAGAGGGATTTATTCAATTTGTTCCACAGGGGATTATGTTGTTCCTTCCCAGGTCATGCTGGCAATTGTAGTCAGCCAGAAGGCTTAGTTGTTCTAAGTGACAGAATTAAACAAACAGAAAAACATTAGCAAAAGACTAACTGAAAACTCTTTCCACTTTGACACACAATTCCCTGAAGTATCATCATTGATACAAATATCATTCCAGTTTCCTTTATTTTTTAAAAAAACAAACATGACAGAATTACAAAAGCAGAACATTAGTTCCATTATGTTTCATGGGACTTATTCCAGAGGTTAAATTAGTTAGCTTTGAACTATGACTCCCAGAATTCCCAGCTAGTATAGCCACTGGCTAAATAAGAGTTTTTCTAAGACCATGGTAATCCCTCAAAAAAAAAAACACTTTTCCATGCTCTTACTTATTCCCAGGCCTCAAGTGTGGAAGTATACCTGTACTCCAGTGGTTCCCAACCTTTGGCCCTCCAGGTGTTTTGGACTTCAGCTCCCACACTTCCTAACAGCTGGTAAGCTGGCTGGGATTTCTGGGAGTTGGGAGTCCAAAAACCTGGAGGCCCAAAGGATGGGAACCACTGCTCTACTCCATACATGCTGTTTCTAAAACCTTTACTCAGTGACCCACTGTTGGGATGCAACTAAGCAACAATCACATCATGTGATCAGAAAAACTTTGGGCTGTGTTTGCAAATACATAAAGGACCCCTTCCTCTCATTTGTCCTCTTCCCTCCAGAGCTGCTCCTCTTTTTGAACTTTTTCTTCAGCTAGCCAGGTGCTGCATGTATATATATTTGAATTTATCTTTAAATGTAATTCGGAAAAAATAGCTATTAAATTTTCATACTACCTTACCATGCTAAAATTAGTTTCAGATATATCCAAAAGATTCAGTGCTTTCACTTGTGAACTCTGTTAAAGGGGATTGAATATTAATGGAACCAGTCTTTATCTTTTCCAGAAAATAATACTTTTTATTACTTATCCACCTCTCCCCAAGACTCGAGGTGGTTCACAACAATGTTAAAATGCAACACCTAAAAATGTGACAATAAATAAAAACATCCATCCATTTAAAGCACATAGAAGAGGCCAATACCCTGGGAATCTACTTATAACAAGTATAACCATTCTTGCAATGAAAGGGGATTTCTTTTAGCAGAAAATATTACTGTAGCAATAGATCATTGCCAACCGGAAGGTTGCCAGTTCGAGGCCCGAGTCAGAATGAGCACCGACCGGCAGCACATCTCATTGTCCACCTAACCAGCTCAAAAACAGCTGACCTGTGAGTACAGAACTTAGGCACCGCTTAAGTGGGGAGGTATTTTACGGCACCATAAAAATAACCTCCAGGCGCCGAAGCTGGAAAAAATGCCAATATACCTCTATCTGTTTGTCTGTCCTGTATGTCCAATCGGCACTGAATGTTTGCTGTGTATGTGTGTGTTGTGATCCACCCCGAGTCCCCTTTGGGGTGAGAAGGGTGGAATATAAATGCTGTAAATAAAATAAATAATAAATAATAGCAAGTTGCCAAATACGCTGTACCTGAAAAAGCTCTCCTGTAACAGAGTTCTTATAGAATCATAGAATCATAGAATCATAGAATAGTAGAGTTGGAAGAGACCTCAAGGGCCATCTAGTCCAACCCCCCGCTAAGAAGCAGGAAATCGCATTCAAAGCACCCCCGACAGATGGCCATCCAGCCTCTGCTTAAAAGCCTCCAAAGAAGGAGCCTCCACCACGGCCCGGGGGAGAGAGTTCCACTGCCGAACAGCCCTCACAGTGAGGAAGTTCTTCCTGATGTTCAGGTGGAATCTCCTTTCCTGTAGTTTGAAGCCATTGTTCCGTGTCCTAGTCTGCAGGGCAGCAGAAAATAAGCTTGCTCCCTCCTCCCTATGACTTCCCCTCACATATTTGTACATGGCTATCATGTCTCCTCTCAGCCTTCTCTTCTGCAGGCTAAACATGCCCAGCTCTTTAAGCCTCTCCTCATAGGGCTTGTTCTCCAGACCCTTAATCATTTTAGTTGCCCTCCTCTGGACGCTTTCCAGCTTGTCAGCATCTCCCTTCATCTGCGGTGCCCAAAACTGGACACAGTATTCCAGGTGTGGTCTGACCAAGGCAGAATAGAGGGGGAGCATGACTTCCCTGGATCTAGACGTTATTCCCCTATTGATGCAGGCCAAAATCCCATTGGCTTTTTTAGCTGCCGCATCACATTGTAGGCTCATGTTTAACTTGTTGTCCACGAGGACTCCAAGATCTTTTTCGCACACACTGCTGTCAAGCCAGGCGTCCCCCATTCTGTATCTTTGATTTCCATTTTTTCTGCCGAAGTGAAGTATCTTGCATTTGTCCCTGTTGAACTTCATTTTGTTAGTTTCGGCCCATCTCTCTAGTCTGTCAAGATCGTTTTGAATTCTGCTCCTGTCTTCTGGATTGTTAGCTATCCCTCCGAGTTTGGTGTCATCTGCAAACTTGATGATCGTGCCTTCTAACCCTTCGTCTAAGTCGTTAATAAAGATGTTGAACAGAACCGGGCCCAGGACGGAGCCCTGCGGCACTCCACTTGTCACTTCTTTCCATGATGAAGACGACGCATTGGTGAGCACCCTTTGGGTTCGTTCGCTTAGCCAATTACAGATCCACCTAACCGTAGTTTTGTCTAGCCCACATTTTACTAGTTTGTTTGCCAGAAGGTCGTGGGGGACTTTGTCGAAGGCCTTACTGAAATCTAGATATGCTACATCCACGGCATTCCCTGTATCGACCCAACTCGTAACTCTATCGAAAAAAGAGATCAGATTAGTCTGGCATGACTTGTTTTTGGTAAATCCGTGTTGACTATTAGCAATGACCGCATTTGTTTCTAAGTGTTTGCAGACCACTTCCTTAATGATCTTTTCCAGAATCTTGCCTGGTATTGATGTGAGGCTGACCGGACGGTAATTGTTTGGGTCGTTCTTTTTTCCCTTCTTGAAGATAGGGACCACATTCGCCCTCCTCCAATCTGCTGGGACTTCTCCTGTTCTCCAAGAACTCTCGAAGATGATTGCCAGTGGTTCTGAAATAACTTCCGCTAGTTCCTTCAATACTCTTGGATGTAGCTGATCTGGCCCTGGGGACTTGAATTCGTTTAGAGTGGCCAGGTGTTCCTGGACAACTTGTTTCCCTATTTGGGGTTGGATTTCCCCCAATCCTTCGTCCATTCCATGTTGCTGAGGTTGAAGATGGCTTTCTTTTTGTGAGAAGACCGAGGCAAAGAAGGCATTAAGCAGTTCTGCCTTTTCCCTATCCCCTGTCACCATCACCCCATCTACTCCTTGCAGTGGCCCTATCGCCTCCTTTTTCTTCCTTTTTCTACCAACATAAGCAAAAAAACCTTTTTTGTTGTTTTTTATGTCCCTGGCAAGCCTGAGCTCATTTTGCGCTTTAGCCTTGCGAACCTTTTCCCTACAGGAGTTGGCTATACGTTTGAATTCTTCTTTGGTGATTTCTCCCCTTTTCCACTTCTTGTGCATGTCACTTTTGAGCTTTAGCTCAGTTAGAAGTTCTTTGGACATCCATTCTGGCTTCTTTGCACTTGTCTTATTTTTCTTCTTTGTTGGCACTGTTTGCATTTGCGCCTTGAGTATTTCACTTTTGAAAAACTCCCATCCATCCTTAACTCCCTTGTTTTTTAATATCGGCGTCCATGGAATGCCGCTCAGTAATTCCTTCATTTTTTGGAAGTCAGCTCTCTTAAAGTCCAGAATGCGTGTTTGACTTGTCTTAGTTTCAGCATTCCTTTGTATTGCAAACTGCAGGAGCACATGGTCACTTGCCCCTAAGGATCCAACCACTTCAACTGTATTGATCAGGTCTTCCACATTTGTTAAGATTAGATCAAGAGTTGCTGATCCCCTTGTTGCCTCTTCTACCTTCTGGACCATAAAATTATCTGCAAGGCAAGTGAGGAATTTGTTGGACTTTGTACTCTTGGCTGAGTTTGTTTTCCAGCAGATATTGGGATAATTGAAATCGCCCATGACTACTATATCTCTTCTTTGTGCCTGTTTGGTCAGCTGTTGACAGAAGGCTTCATCAAGTCCTTCATCCTGACTCGGAGGTCTGTAGTAGACACCCACGACAAGATCTTTTTGAGTCCCGGTTCCCTTGATTCTTATCCAGATGCTTTCAAGCTGGTTTCCCGGATTACAGTCTTGCATTTCTTCTGCAACGTAACTGTTTTTGACATATAAAGCTACTCCCCCTCCTCTCCCCTTTGTTCTATTTCTGTGAAAGAGGTTATAGCCCTCAATGGTTAAATTCCAGTGATGGGAGTCATCCCACCAGGTTTCAGTGATGCCTATGACATCGTATGTGTGGTGCTGTGCTAGGAGTTGGAGTTCGTCTTGCTTATTTCCCATGCTCTGAGCATTAGTGTAAAGACATGTAAGCCCCTGTGACCTCCCCTCGAACTGTTTATTTGGGATTATTGTGCTCTCTGTACTTGGTCCTTGCTGTGTTTGTGCAGCCCTCCGTTTAGCCTTACGGCGGTTCCCTGTGGTCGTGGGTAATATAGTGTTCGCCAGGCTGTTGTTCCCCTCCCCCAGTGGATTTAGTTTAAAGTGCGCCTGATGAGGTTTGTGAGTCTGTGTGCAAAAAGATGTTTTCCTACTTGTGTGAGATGCACCCCATCGCTTGCCAGTAGTCCATCCTCTTGGAAGAGTAGACCATGGTCAAGGAAGCCAAAATGCTCCTCTTGACACCATTTTCTGAGCCAGTTATTGACCTGTACTATTTTTCCGGCCCTTGTAGAGCCATGTCCTACAACGGGGAGGAGGGATGAAAAGATCACATGTACATTATACAGTTTTAGCTTTGTTCCCAGAGCTCGAAAATCATTTGTGATCTTTTGAAAAGTATGCCTAGCGGTGTCTCCCATTTATAAAATAAAAGACTTTCAGCCAGGACTTGATATCCCTTATTCTCACAAAAACAAACAAGAAAAGGAAAATGTAATAGTGAGTCATTTGGTGCTGATCCTTTTGGTTTTACCTTGTGGTGTCTCAGGTGTCTGCACCTCACATGCATCACTCTCATCTCTGGACATGTAGATAAAAAACCAATTAAGTTTCCTAGGGTGTCTAAGAATAAGAATACCCTTCATCCACCAGCACCTGCCCTAACAAATGGTAAAAGTGAGCTGTCACATGAGGATAACAAAGCCCTATTCTCCAAAAGCATCACTATGAATCTACAGAAAATGGACCACAAGACATGATGAATGTAAAATTTTGCGATTACCCATGTACACACTAAATGACTTGCATTTTTTATGCCAGCCACTATTTTTTCCTATAACCCATTATTTTTTTGTGAACAAACAGTATCTTATAACACACATGGTGCATTGTGCGCCATGTGTGTTTTAGGATGCTGCTTGTTCATTTGTGACCATAAACCATGGACTTATTTCTCTGTTGCTTATATCAACATTTCTACATTAGTGTAGTCTGCCTCCATTAGAAGGCATTCTAGAGGCATAAATAGTTTTGGCGGGATGGTTCTAGGAAGGAATTGGTTGGTTGCATGAACTTTTACCAGGATTGTGATTTCCCATTTGGCATGAGGAAACTCTACTGTAAAATCTTCTTCCATTGTCAGTAATGGGAAAGCACACTCTGTACCACTTCAGAAGCATTTCGGAAAACTGCATTTTGGGAAGACACAATGTACTTCTGTACTTTAGCACACAGGAGTAAATGTCTGATTTTTGCCTCCTCTCCTTTCTTCTAAAAAATAGTCTGATAATAGAGAACATTAATAAAAGCACTGAATCATACTAAGCCAGCTCAA
The DNA here is from genome assembly GCF_035594765.1 of Anolis carolinensis. Lineage (NCBI taxonomy): Eukaryota > Metazoa > Chordata > Lepidosauria > Squamata > Anolidae > Anolis > Anolis carolinensis. The sequence continues at coordinate 242,982,913 of NC_085842.1, forward strand.
GTACTTGAGCTTAAATAAGGACATTCATAATAATGTGTGATACATGTTTCATTGGGAACCCCGTTGGCGAAGTGTGTTAAAGCACTGAGCCGCTGAACTTGCAGACCGAAAGATCCCAGGTTCAAACCCCGGGAACGGCGAGAGTGGCCGCTGTTAGCTCCAGCTTCTGCCAACCTAGCAGTTCGTAAACATGCCAATGTGAGTAGATCAATAGGTACTGCTCCAGCGGGAAGGTAACGGCTCTCTATGGAGTCATGCCGGCCACATGACCTTGGAGGTGTCTACGGACAACGCTGGCTCTTAGAAATGGAGATGAGCACCAACTCCCAGAGTCAGACATGAATGGACTTAACGTCAGGGGAAAACCTTTACCTTTACCTTTTACATATTTCATTAAGAGGACTCAGAATATTGTTGTCAAAATCATTTCCCTTTTTCCAAACTGTTTTGGCCTATAAATGTCATCCAACCTTCCTCTTACCGCCACCGAACTAAACAATGAATTCTCTAATCTAGAGCATGAAGAATTAAGTATTTGACTTTTATACTACTTCCACAAGCTAACTGTAAAAATCTTAAAGGGGTGCATGTTTTTAAAACTGAGAACCTCTGTTTCAGTTAGGCCAGGATATTTCTGCTATACCTGTTTTATTTGTTATGAAAAGAAGACATGCATGTGCGTGTGCATACAAACACAGACACATCACTCTTGAATTTAGAATATACCAGCTTTAGAATTTGTATGCCTGATCTGTTTCCAAAGTCTTGGGGGAGAAATATAATTTATTATAGCTCATTTGGCTCAGCAACAATTGCTTTCTCAAAAAGGAAAAAGAGAATAATGTAATTGAACATAAGTGCCCTCTTTAGTGGCTAAGCCTCCAACAGCCTGAGGCGAGAGCTAGTACTGATGTAGTACAAGGCATTACAAGAGTGCTGGGTGCTATAGCTAGCAATTATCCTGGTATTTAACCAAATCTATCCCTCATCAACAAAGCGTTTAGTGCAGTAGTCAGAGCGAGACAGGCTGACATGGAGCACAGTTACTTAACTGTCCCCTGCAGCGATTATGCTTTTCTGCAGCTCAAGTGTCATGTCAAATTAAACAACAACACATTGACTTTTCACTTCTAGAAACATTATGGGGTGATTGACAACTCTGGGATGCTGTAAGCACTATAATCAACAAGCAAGGCTTCCTTATCTTCTGAGGCAGGTTTCCTCATCATTCTTTCCCTTTCACCCTTCTTTTAAGGTGTTTCCTCACTCAGGATCTTTGCAATCAAGTGACATTTTAATTTGGGGAGGGAAGAAAGAGATCGGCAGGTGAAGAAGCAAAAGCAAGAATTTGGCTTCCTAGTCACTAATTATTTCCTTTCCTCATCAAACCCAGTTTACATTTATTTCAACAACCAACTTTTGCATAGCTTACAGTAACAGAATTTTCAAATAAACTGGTGATCTAAAATGTCACACGGTAAGAGTACTGACCTCTTTTCAAAGCACATCCTCAAACTGACAGATTTCCTATAGGTATGGAGTCTGTCACTCATGCTGCTCACCACTCTTTGGTGTGTAAGAATAAAGGAAAGGTCAGCAACATTCAAGAGTTCAATGCCCTAAAGATACCCAATCCCACCTGATCTGGAAAGTTAAGCATAGTAAGCCTTGAAAGTTAAGTCTGGTGACTACTTGAATGGGAGACACCAAGGAACACCAGGTGATGTAGGCTATATTTTAGAACAGTGGTTCTCAACCTGTGGGTCCCCAGATGTCTTGGCCTTCAACTCCCCGAAATCCTAACAGCTGGTAAACTGGCTGAGATTTCTGGGAGTTGTAGGCCAAAACACCTAGGGATCCATAAGTTGAGAATCACTGTTTTAGAGGAAGGAACCTGCAAAACCACCTCGGAGCTTTCTTTGCTTAAGAAAACCCTATAAAATTCATGGATTGCAGGTGACCTGAAGGCACATTAGACCTTTTCTACTAGTCCCTCCATTGTGGAATGTTCTCTCCAGGAAGACATATTTGAACTAACCACTGGTTCTTCATATCTAATTTAAATGTCAATTTGCTTTTGCTGGGGAATCTGAGCTGTTAGGCTCAAAAATAACCTTTAGTTAGGGTGATTCCTCCACCATAAATATAGCAGAGTACTAAACATAAACTAGACATAAGCTTCCATTCAACAGGATGGCACAGGTTTGCAGAGTCAAAACTTTAGGTTCAAAAATATTTATTGAAGTAAAAGAAATACATTCTTGATAGAAAAGGTATTGGAGCTATCCAGCCTACTAAATCTCATCTTCTAAGAAAGGTAAAGGGATAAAAAAATATTCAAGCAGCTACATTTTGCCTAGAGAGGGGCAAAATGCCTGAGTCCTCACTGGCAGAAAGTAAAGGGCAATCAAAATAACTTTTAAAAGGAAGTGACCTCACAGAGATTCCATTGCTACATCTTCAAAGGGGGAGGAGATAGTGGCAAGGAGGAAGAGTAAAGACAAAGCTCCTCATGGGAAGCATGCATAGGAATGTGTGTGTGTGTGGGGGGGGGGCGGGGGGCGGGGAGGAATTCCTCACTCTAATCCTATTTCTAGTCTAGCTACTCATTGAGGTCTGGAGACTTGATGATACAAGAGACTTGTACAGTCCAGCGATGAAACCCAACAGTTTGAATGTGATTTAAAAAGAAATCATTCAGAGATCTGAATACATTTTAAACACTATGATTCTGAACCATGAATTACTGACTTGTATGAATTGTTGTGAACTCTGCGAAAATATATGGCAGTTGTGAGCAAATGATGTAGACACAATTTGAATATGAAGACACTGATGGGATGCAGTTTAGAAATGGTTGCTTTAAAATTATAAGGTTAATGTTAAAATTAAATAGAAAATATTAGAAATAGAATTTGTTCAATTACTTACCAGCTGTTATTGACATGCTACTTTTAAGTTAAATGAATTACATTACTAAAAATGGCGATCCCCCAAATTACACACACACAAAAGTAAGTAGAGAGAAAAGCATAACTTCAATAATTATGCAAACCTCTAGCTAGACACTATATTCCTGTTGATATTGCCTAGAATCACATTGACACTTTTAGCTGCTACACTGCACTATTGATTCATGTACAGCTTGTGATCTTCCAGTGATTCCAATATACCTAGAATGCTGTCATTAGATGGCCCTTGGAACATACTGCCAAAGTGTGCATGCCTCTCAATTCTACAAAAACCTTTAAGAGAAATAGTGTCATTGTTCAGCAAGAATCTTAGTTTTAGCAGTAGTTCCTCATCCAGCAGGAGGTCCACCACTTACAGGGGAGAGAGGGAAGGGAACAGCTGCTAGATGATACGCCTCTCTACCCCAAACTCTTTACCCATTTGCTACTGGGCAGTAGTGGCAATGACAGCAATTTGTTTCTTATTCTAGCTGCCACTTACCACACTTCTAGTCAACCTAGAAAGAGGGAGTGAGTAGGGAGGCCAACAGTAACAGTAATGATTCCCTGTTGCCATACTACTGGACCTGAAGAGATGGAAGTGAGTATCAGCCAAGCTGCTAGTGACATGAGAGCGGGGAAATGGTGGACTGTGTACGTACCTGGGTCTAAAAAGGAAATTAGGGTGACCTGCTGTAACATCTGCTTTGGCTCACCTAAACAGCCGGATGCAGCAAATCTCCTACTTAACCTCTCAAACATATTTCTTCTCTCATTTTCCTTCCCCCCCCCCCCCCCCAAACTTGCACTGTGGAAGCAAATAAACATAGCAAATGCTAACAACAAACATTGCTCTAAAGCAGGGGTCCCCAAACTAAGGCCAGGGGACCGGATGTGGCCCATCGAAGCCATCTATCCGGCCCCCACAGCACAAGGGCAGAAGGGGGTTGGGTTAAATGACCCAAGGGGTCTCTTCTTCTCTTACAACCCTTATTATTATTATTATTATTAACACTGAGGCTGGGTGGCCATCTGTCAGGGGTGCTTTGCTTGTGCTTTTGGTGCACAAAGGCAGAAGGGGGTTGGATTAATGGCCCAAGGGGTCTCTTCCAACCCTCTTTATTATTATTATTATTATTATTATTATTATTATTATTATTATTATTATTATTATTGACATTGAGGCTGGGTGGCCATCTGTCAGGGGTGCTTTGCTCGTGCTTTTGGTGCACAAAGACAGAAGGGGAATGGACTCAATGGCTCAAAGGGTCTCTTTCAACTCTCTTTTTTATTGTTATTGTTGTTGTTATTATTATTATTATTGCTCGGTGGCCAACTATAGTCCGTCCCTCCAATGGTCCGAAGGATCGTGAACTGGCCCCCCGTTTAAAAAGTTTGGGGACCTCTGCTCTAAAGCATAGTTCAGATCCAAAAACTTGCTAACACACTTTTATTTTATTTAAGTGAATTCATTTTAAAATATCACTCAGTGGACACGTGAGAACAATCCTTCAGAAATTTGCAACATGGGCTGGATTTACACTGTCATACAATGCAGTTTGGAACTGCATTATATGGTCAGTGTAGATCAGTGGTTTCCAACTTTTTTTTTGGACCAGGGACCACGAGAACAGGGACCAATCTCCAACATTAGTACCAAAAGGGTTACAAATCAGTTTTTGGTCAACTTCAGATTCAGTTTAGTTATTTGAAATGCTGATTCAGAAAATTGCATCAGCTCTAGTTTCTGATACAGAACATATGCCATCCAGTAGTCGCCATCTGCTCACCCACAGAAAACCATATTTAATAATCTAGAGGTGATGTGGTCTATCCAATGCAATTTTCTGAATCAGCACCCCAAATAATCCCAGGAACAGGCCTAAAAATGAAGACCCCAGTCTCCGCTTCCAAGCACCACATGGAACGGTTCTGCTCAGGGAGAGGGAGGAAGAGGAGAAGCAGCACTCGCCTTTCATGGGTAGTCGGCCTCTCTCTTTCTGACATCCACGTTGTCTCGGCACTATAAAAGGGTTTTGTGAGACCAGTCACTCTTGTTGCAACACTGAAGTAACAGTGAGGCCGCGGACCATATTTTAGTTCTTGGGGACCACTGGTAGTCCACGGACCACAGGTTGGAAACCACTGGTGTAGACTCATATAATGCAGTTTAACAATACTGAACTGCATTACATGGGTCTACACAAGTTTTTTTTTAAATTTTGTGATTTGGGGCAGGGGATAATAAAGCAGCCACTTTAAAGAATTGCCACACTTCCACCATAATATGTCTAAAAGTAACATGACTGAATATCAAAACTTACAAAACTGGAAAAACCATGGCGTTACAGCAGCATAAATATTGGAAGTGCTCATTGCAATTTGACTACTGGGATGTCTTCACATAGTTTTCTTTGTGGCTCTTATGGGATGGCAGAGAACAGAGATTTCATATGAAATATAATTGAAAATATAATGAAAACCTAATTGAGGACACATAGGTAACATATGAGAGCACAAAATACACCAGAAAACCCATTTACCTGTACTGATAAGACCACTGGCAACTCTGTATGTCATATAGAAAAGATACGCTCACAGAAGGGCACTGGTATGCTTACAGATACATATGAGCAAGGACAACTTCACACAAGTCCAAATATATACATAAACTAAAGCACATTATATATTACCTAAATATATATAAAGCTAACTTTTCAGTCTTGAGAAAACAAAAGCTATCCTCATATAACAGCCAAATTCCTACATAACTCAATTTCGACATCTCATCTGGTGTGAACTGCACTCATTCCTAGTGTAAACCCCACCGCGCTGTGCAATGATATACTGTAATGTCACATCGCAATCTGGATTTACTATAAAGGGCTTCTGACGAGTTTCAGAGCAGTAAACATTGCAGCGAGGTGTATTTCACACTGAGCTGGTTTTTATGAAGAACACTTCACCGCCCAGCCACGGCACCCAGATGATGAATGGTGAAAGATGCATGACAAGCTTCATCATTGTTTGTAAATCTTAACTGTTCCTGCTCACTAACTCTGCAGGCAATTTTCAAAGACAGCGGCCGACAGAAGGACAGCACAGCTTTCCTGAAGGTTATTCAACTTGTACTTGGCCTAAGCTCTGCCTCTGAGGAGCTATGTGCCGGAAAATAAACTCACTAGTAACCAGAACCCCAGCGTTAAAAGCATGTAAATGGGAACAAACTTCAGAAATTACATCACCAAAAGTCTTTCTGTTAGTTTCTCAAATCACTGATCTACAAACATGTTATAAATGTTATGTATGCACACACTGTTGAGAATACATAAACCTATTTGAAAACAGCAAAAATGGGATACATCTGGGCAACACTATACAGGTATAGCAGGGTGGCATTACTTTTTAATTGTCATGGCTCCACCTTACAAAATCCTGGGGTTTTACTCTGAAATCGAAAATTGTCCTCAAAGGTGGCTGAAATAGTGACATCTTTTGCTTTCTGGTGGCTTGATGTACACAAACTTTGTTTCATGTACAAACCCATTAAAATATTGCGTATAAAATTTACTTCAGGTTATAGGCATGTATAAGGTATATAATATATGAAAAATACATGAATTTCATAGACTTGGATGCCATCTCCAAGATATCTCAATATGTATATGCAAGTATTCCAAAATCCAAAAAAATCTGAAATGTGGAACATTTTTGATCTCCAGCATTTTGGAAAAAGGATACTCATCCTGTACCGATATCCACACACAGATGCACTTCGCAAGATGGAAAATACCCACTTTTTGTATACTCCTCTTTAATCAGTTCTCCTACAAGTATGGAAGAGCATTTAAACGTATTATGGGGTAACAAAGCTGAACTAAGTGACTCTGAATATTACACTTAAACTCTCTCGGCTTGAGGTGCACAGCTGTCCAGGCCCACTTCAATTACCACTTAGGACATTAATTATCCTGAGACAAACAGCCTTTCATCTTCTTTCACTTTCTGATTCTTTACGTCATCAGGAATACTGAAGATTAATTCCGCTTGGTTATCTTGAATCAACAACCTCTCCATCTACAAATGCCAGAGATCCAAGGGCTTTTTAGCCTCTCCACTTTGTATATTCCCTTCAGTTGACAGAGATGCTGAACTGATTTGACAGCAAAGAGAGAGGGGGAAACCTAGATAATTAGGGAGCTCCGACTCAACACTATTTCACAGTGAGAGGTAGCTGCATGACTGGTATCTCAGGTATGAAGCGGGAGGCAGAGTTCGGAAGTCCCTGCAAGCAAATAATGACCCAGGGAAACACAGAGAGAAAGATGGCCCAGAAAATGTCACATTCCATCGCTTTAAAGTTACAGTACTGGGTTACAAAATCAGAGCAAAAATTCTGAAGCAGAAATGAGTATTCTGAAGATAAGCACCACTATTTCTTTTTTCTCTCAGGCTTGGGTGGCCAAGAGGTTTGAATTGTTGTTGGAAACTCTTTTGGATTGGATGTGATCCAATGAGCTCAAACTAATATTGTGGCAAAAAGTCAGTAGTCAGCTGATTGGGATTTTTTTTTCTTCTAAACTTGAATAATTGGGTTTATTGTTTGGATAGCAGCGACTACATTGGCGTCCCTTGTTGATCCAGCTATGCTTAGAAACGGTTTTAGGTATTTTTGGTCTAGCAGTCCCAAAATCCTATCACCATTCTATCAGCTGTAGTTCTGAAATAATTACTGTACTCAAAGCTCTATATCAAGATTGGATTCCTATAGCTTGTGAAGACGCTTTCCAAGAGTATAAACCTTTGATTCAAAATAAGCTTTGACTAGATCTAGATTTCTGGAACCCAGTTGATTGGCTTCTAGATGTAATGTGAGGTGCTGGTCATTCCTTCCAAGAGTCCTACATGACTCTGAACAAGGTTACCTAATACTTCCTCCCAAAAGTGCTGCTGTCCAGTGATGTGGGTCTGGGCCTTTCCATGCAGTCTAGCTCTGATAAGATAGCCACGTGTCTCCTCTGTTGCAGGACCCAGGAAATTAAACACCCCACTTCTGGAAATCCACTTGGCTGCTGTCTTATTACATTTCCTAAGCTGGCTGAAGATTATTTTTTATTTCACTGGGCACTAGTTTGTTCCCCGTACATGTGTTTTAAAATTAATGGTAATAGTTATCATGACTCCTCTTTTTTGGAGCTGAAAGGCAGTGTAAAAAACTTAAGATTAGGACTTCCATCACATTAACCTAGACGACTCCTTCTGGGGCAAGTAAGGAGGACAACCTGCCTTCTTGCTCCCGGTCCATCTTGGTTGGTTGTCCAGGAAGGAGATGCAATTTGATCTCAAATACAACAAATTATTAATGCATGTTTCAGGGAGATAAATTTTCCATCCTGTTTAAAAGAAGCAGTAGTTAGACCAACTACTGAAAAAGCTCTTCCTGGGTCCCTTGGACCTTAATAATTACAGACCAGTGTCCAACCTTCCTTTTTTGGGCAAAGTGATTACGAAGGCAGTTGCCCTCCACCCTCCAGGCGGTCTTGAATGACACACATTTCCTTGACCCATTTCAAACCGGCTTCACAGCAGGTTACAGAGTTGAGACTGCTATGGTCACCTTAGTGATCTCTATCTCAATACTGACAATGGTTTTGTGTCCCTGTTGGTACTTCTAGACCGCTCAGCAGCCTTCAATATCATCGACCATGAAATCCTTCTGGAACACCTGGGGGGACTGGGAATCGGTGGCACTGTGCTACATGGTTCCGCTCGTACTCCTCAAGCAGGTTTCAGATGGAGGTGCTTGGGGATAGCTGTTCCTCAAAAAAATGAGCTGTTGTGTGGTGTGCCACAAGGTGCCATTCAATCCCCAATGCTCTTTAATATTTACATGAAGCCACTGCATAGGCATGGGGCAAGGTGTTATAAAGACCTATCTCTTCTGGCAGGCCTACCCAGTTTTAAAACATAAATTTAAAATGCTTGTCTTTTGTTTAATCTCTGTTTTCTGTATTTTAATATGTATTTTATAAATATACATCTTGGTGTTTAACTTTTATAGCGGTACGTTTTAATATGTGCATTTGTTGTGTTTTTGCTGTCCTTATGTGTTTTAATTGTTCTGTAACCCTCCTTGAGCCGTGAGGAGAGGCAGGTAAGAAATAAAAATATTATTATTATTCCCCTTTCATCAGCAAACCCCTGGAAATAGTCTGAAAAGGGTCTCAAAAATAGAGTAATTGAACACAAATTTGAATTTTTTTAAAATTTAAATCAAATCTGCGGCCAGCTTTTCTGTCTGATCCTACAGTCTGTGTATGCATTTTGTCACCTGTGATATAACGTCGATATGGGGGGGGGGGGGGAGTCTTTGTCAGGGAAGCAGCCGCCATTTCTCTTTCAGTGGTTGCCTGGGAAAGATCTCTGGAAAAGCTATTTACTAATTAAAGATTTCCTTTAAAAAAAATAAACATGGGATTTGCGCAATTTTGATTTGCCAGTTGTGCCAAAAGGTAGCAATTGGGGATCTTTAGCATTGTGCAGACACGAGAACTTCCAAACTATCATCGTATCGGTACATAAATAATTGGCTAAATAATTGGGTTATATTTACCAAAAACATTGGGGGGAAATGTCAAAGTGACATCTGGGGCCATCAAACAGATTGGGAGGAGCAAGCTTTCTGTGGTGTGATGAGTCCAAGCAGATTAATTTCAGAAGTGTGTAACGGGGTTTGTATGAAACCCGTGTGTATAAAGTATGCATCCAGCCCTTATAAACAATGAAATGCATATAACTGTACCGTTTCTTGGTGTTAATGTGATGAGGTCCTCTAAGACAAATGATATGCCATGGCACTATGGGACAGAACAGCAGGAGAACAGGCAACTGATCAACCAGAAGACTTCCTTCTCTAGCCTTCCCTTCCCACTGCAGATGTGTGGCACAAGCTAATTTTCTAGCAAGGCTGCATGTCTTGGCAGCTGTTTGTAGTTCAGAATCACAGCACACTGCACTAAATGACAAGTAAAAGTGGCTTAATAAGCAATCATTTACTAAATGGCTTATAACAAGTGGATGGAAGCATATAAGCCCAGTGTACTTTTTTCTCCCCTCTTTGCTGGCAGGATTGTACTCATGGTATGATCTGTCCAGTTATGTCAATAAGGATCAGAATCCGGACTGGTAGGTGTGATAGACAGAATCCCTGAATCCATTATATTCAGGTCCTAACTCTACTAAGGTTCAGCCACCTTTGGAGGAAATAAACGGTTTAGATGTGCATGTATGTATGAAGGGGCTCTTACGTTCATAGAGCTCTGCAACTGTCTCCATACTGTCACGGGAACACAACATGGTTTTAAACTTCTGGAAGGGCTACATGAGGAAGGTATATGGGGAGTACAAGGGGAAGGTATTTTTAAGTTAATTTACGGTATGACACCCTTATCCACAGATCTGATATCCACAATTTCACTTACCCTCACTGTAAGTGTTTGTGTGCCTCTTAGGTCCTCCAGTGTGATTTTATGGAATGCTTCCAGCCCCAGTATAGTCAAAATATAGGGTTCACTGTTACCCATTGTTTCAGGTATCCACAAGGGATCTTGGGGATGTATGATATTTCAGCATTGAACTGAAATGAGTTTTGGTTAGAATTCACATATAGATTTTCTAAATCTTTACATTTAATCCATTACCAATTTGTCTGTCCTTTCTATAGACCAGGTGTGGAAACATCTGAATCTCCAGATGTTGGATTACAACTTCCATTTTATCTAGGCTTAATAGTCAATTGAATGAAATTTTAGAAATAAAATTAAACAATGATAAAGTTTAACCCTTTCAGTATGTGTATGTGTGTATGTCTGTGTCTGTGTATATACACACACACACATCTCAGAAACTTCTCAGCATTCAAAAACAACATCTCTCCTCTCTATCAGCACACATATTCACACCTGCACACATCATAAACAGGCAGTTAACTTAGCACAACAGCATTAATTAAATGGTAAGCCTAACACAGTTAATATACGAACTGGCAAGGCCTCCATAAAACCAAAGTTACACTTCAGGATTCTGAGGTGACTAACAGACTTCATGAATTACAAGGAAAACACCACATGCCTTGGCTATTAGCTGTGGTTTAAAAGACATTCCTCCCTTTCTTCTCTTTCTGTCTGTTGAGAAATCTTTCTGCCCAATAACTGGCATGGCAGCATCCAATCACTTGAAGGACAACAGCAATGGCAAGAAATACTTGGGTTTTAACAACTATTGCTTTCTCAGCTTGCCTGACTCTATTTCTGCTACATGCTGCTGCAACAAATACATTTGTTGAACATATATGGGACATCTACATCAGTTTAAGCCGCCCTGAGTCCCCTTTTGGGTGAGAAGGGCAGGATACAAATGTTGCAATAAATAAATAAATAAATAAATAAATAAATAAATAAATAAATAAATAAATAAAAGCAACAAAACAGGGTTCGGTGTTTTTGCCTGCTATTGTTCTTGTATTTTAAATTAAGGCAGATGCAGTGATAATCTGACACCCGATATGGTCCCCAAAAACCTTCTTGAAGCTTCTTATCAGATACTACCAAAATGTCCTTTTCCTGGCTGAAAAGAGGTGGTAGAGCTGCCTTACCCAGAAGCCTCCCAAAGTTTTTTAATAGGACACAGTGCCAGACATTTCAAAGCATAAAATACCTTTCAAAGTTCAGAAATTGACTTCTGATCACTTCCATTTTCTCTTTTGGCATCTCTGTAGCTTTGGCAGAAACCTCAATGTAGGTTAGATTCCAGCTACCAAAACTCACTACCAGCGTAGTCATTGGCTATTTTGAAGGTGTAGCTTTTAGGCATTAAGCATTACAGACTTGAAGAAATATCAGGTTCTGAGACTGTGTCGTTGTGTGCTGGTAGCATTACAGAACGCACACTTTTCCGACTGTAAGCGTGGAGCAAAGTCAGTGTTTATTCCAGGCAGAAAGTGGTAGAAGTTTATTCCAGCATCCATCTGGATGAATGAGGCTATAGAGAACGGGACAGGACCAGAGGGCGGCCAACTGAACCTTTCCATCTTGTTTAGATTTGTACACTACCCAGCTAAGCTTCAACACACTGTGATGTGGTAGATTTAGGGGGCAGAGCGATCACAGATGGGAATGGAAACACTTCTCTGTCTCGGGACTAAAATGCACAGCATGTGCTTGAAATGATCCATGTGTTAGAAAAAGAGGGGCACTATTAGCAGGACCATCAAAAAAGGGTGCTGTGTTTTTATTCACACCCTTCATAATTGTACCTGGGCTTCTCTTGCCGACAGGTTCCCTTGCTATAGAAAAACACTCAGTCAGAGCTTGGAAAACACTGCTTGAGCCCAGTAAATTACTTCTGCCTGTTTGTCCATTGCTGATTGATGAGCTAACTTAGGGAACAATATCAGTATGTGGAATATTGTCTGAACGAGTAGTCAATAATGATTGAAAATCCAGCATTTTTTTCCAGTAAAAAAATGCAAAAGGAGGGGGGTTCACTCCATTCTCCAGAGCTTCCAGTTATGAACACGTTTCAAGATCCATTTATTTATTCCCCTCTCATTCTAGTTTTAGAAGTACACAACGAAAAGAGAGATTTAGCTGGAAAGGAAACAGTATAGTGGGCAACAAATTTTGAACTCAAACTACTGGACAATTCAGGGTTTGTCTACATTGATGAAAAAAATAAGTTTTGCGCCATATTTTCACTAATGCAGTTCCTATTAGTGCAACAATTCTTTGCATTATTTTTGGTCTTATTATTATTCTAGCATCTATCCAAGTAAATAAAAAGTATTTATTTACTTTTATGCCGCTTTTCTCCCACGGATGGAACTCAAAGTGGTGTACAAAGATAAAAAGACAACTACATAATACACTAAACCATCAATCCACCCACCCAATAAACAATAAATCCAGACATTGCATAAAATGTAAGTTACATAAATATGAATAAAAATCAAAATAATCACATGTATAATTATTGTTAAAATCCCTAAGATAAAAAATCTCCTCAAAATATGGCCACTCTGAGCTCCCACATCATGCATGACATATGCATTTCCTTCCCACCATGAAGACTCTTTTCTTCTGTTACCACATTTTAAACCATTTTCCAAACGATGCAGACCTTCCACACTTTCTTTTTGTTTCGGATTTGAAACCTCTTACCCAACAATTCTCACCCCTTGTCTTCCCCATTCTCCTTAGGAAACATATATGGCTCAGGTCACCTCCCGCCAATCTGTTCCACCCACCAAGTTAGTCCAAATAGAAGACCTCTAGGTAAACATAAAAGCCTTCAGATGAAAAAGGAAGCCATAAATACCAATACAGGGGAGAAATCAATATTTCTTTATACTGATGAGGCTGCTTCTAATCATGGGATGTGAAGGGGTTATTTTCCATTATCTTGGGCATCTTCAAAATTTGCCTGGGATTATTGGGAAACTTTCTAAGGTAAATTTTGTAAGGATGGTGAGAAGAAGAAAAAAAGATAACATCTTGTTGCATGAATACAAGACTGTTTATGTGACAATGGATTCTATCCATTAATAACATAAAAATTTACACAAAGCTGTTGCTCCCTATTTGTACAAGGGTGGGAAAAGGAGCCAAAGACAGCTTATATTAGCTTATAACTATTCCTGCCAGTCTTAAGAGAGGTATTTGAACATTTTAGAATATAAAAATACTTCATCAAGGTTGAGGAATCGCCAACTGTGTGACATGAAGAAAGCTTCATGTCTAGAGAAGCTCAGAGGGCCAGATTGGAAACACAGGAGGTCTACATTCAGCTCCAAAACCAAGATCCCTTACCTCTATTTCTGTAGTAGGAATCTCAATGAAGAGAAAACTCAAGATAAATGAACAAACTTTTGTCATTTAGCTAAGTTTTCAATCAATCTTTAACGATTTTACTTATCTTTTCCAGGTAGCTCTGCCTGGTGATTTTCAATGTAAGTCTCCTCCCCTGACTTAAAAGATGCTTACCATTTGCCTTTGTTTCTGAGTAAGAGGAACTCTCCTCAAAAGTGAAGATCTGTGGGACACAAGCAGGGCCCCCAACGCTCTGTCCCAAGTAGGAAGTAGAAGGATAGTAAGAATGCATCCTGTACTGGGAACTCACGCCATGGCGGTTCTCAGGGCTTTTCACCTGTTTAAAGAGAAAGGAGAAATCAGGTTACACAATACTGAAGACTGCATCATACAATTCAGAAAAGGATGCAATCCAATAAATTTCATTCCAGGAAATGAAACAGGAATTTTGCTTTAAAATACATACTAAATTATATAGTAAATGTATATGATTACTTCTGAGGTATAATAATTAAGTACAGTATATACTCAGAGTTTTTCAGTCCTTTTTAGGGCTGAAAAAGCCCCCTCTCGGCTTATACTCAAGTAAGGGTCCTGGCCAGCTTATATTCAGGTTGTCTTATATTCAAGTATATAAGTAATCAGAGTTGGACAGTCTTATCTTATTAAAGTCTTGTTATGATCTTAGATTACAGTTTTATGTAAATATTCAAAAACATTTAACCTGCTGATGCCTCAATTAATGTAATTTTATTGGTATCTATTTTTATTTTTGAAAATTACAAGTAGCTGCTGTATTTCCCAGCAGCTTATACTCAAGTCAATAAGTTTTCTCAGTTATTTGTGGTAAAATTAGGTGCCTCGACTTGTATTCGGGTCAACTTATACTCATGTATACAGTGTTCCCTCACTACTTCACGGTTCACTTTTTGCGGATTCGCTGTTTTTCAATAAACTCTAAAAGACTATTATAAATCATAAAAAATTACAATTTACAGCCTAAGGAAGGGAGGAAGGAGAAGCCGAAGGGAGAGAAAAGGAGCCCAAGCAGCAATGGGAGGAGGAGACGATTTATCAACACATGATTGGTTGATAAAGACTTAAAATAGTGTATAACTACTAAAATAATGTATAAATATTAAAATAAATATAGCATCCCTACTTCATGGATTTTCACTTATTGCGGGTGGTCCTGGAACATAACCCCCGCAATAAGTGTGGGAACACTGAATATGGTATGTTGTGTTTTAATTTAAAATTTCCATACATTTTGGAGAAACAAGTGAATATGTTTTAAAAAGCTTCTATTTTCCAAACCTAGAATTGCACTGTTGTTTCTGAAGACTTCTCATAGGAGAGGGTGTAAAATGTGCTCTCACATAACTTTGCCATTTGAAACAATAATTTAACATCTCATCATTCTCATTAATAAACCAACTGGGGGTCTTCACCAACTGGGGAATCTCAACTGGCCTACCATTTATCTGTAGGTTTTAAGATTTAAGCCAGTACAGTAAGTTGGAAAAAAAAGGGGGGGGGGGTGGATAGCTGGAGGTTTACCAAATGATTGAGAAAATTCAACTTCAGTTGGAAATGACTAACTTTGCTATCACTATTAAGTACCCTTCTCCCAACTTGAAAAATCTGCCAATGTTTGAGCATTAGTATGCTTATTGTAAAGCAGGGACAAACTATCCTGAATTCACAAATAATTATAATATTTGGAGTTTGTTCCTGCAATTGTGCTGGGATGCTTGCATCTGTATGATTTCAGCTTTTATTACTGTATATGGAAACTGATTTCTATTAATCATTTGTATTCCCAATTGAGCTGTTTTATTAGGTTGTGTCTTATTTCTCCACCTATGCTCCACCTCAATTGTAAACACTGTAAAGCAAAATATAGCATTTGTATGGTCTCTTCTCTCACCATTCTCCAAATTCTCATACAATTAAGGAATTAATCAAGCATGCATATAGTCCTTGAGTATACTTGGTATGTGTTGGACACCGAAAGAAAAAAAATAACATTTAAACGAGCTTTGAATTCTGTAAAATCCACATGGGTTTTTCAGATACTAGGAAACAAATCTCAGGAAGTCCAAAACCCGAGAGTTCTTCTGCCACACAGACTTTCTCCTAATGGGATGTACCATATTTCTGTGTACTCAGTACTTATAAAGTTAGCTATCCTTACTGTGAACCTGCCGCTGAAGTTTTTCAGTGCATCCCCCCAAATAATCACTGGGCAAGGGCAATATAATTTTAGCAGCTATAAAACGGCACTACTACCCACTGGTGCTGAAAGGATGTTGGGTTTGTTTTCCTTCTCTAGAGGATATGGGCAGTGACCTGTTTCTTTTCAAGCTCTCTTGTGTGTGTGTGTGTGTGTCCGCCCCTCCTTCTCTGTTCTTTAAAAAAACCCACAACTCACCTAAAATCCCAGGATTCAATGAATTATTACAACTATTATTATTAGTATGTGGTTGCTGGCTAGCAAGAGACATGTTTTATAATCTTATTACCGCACCAAATGTGTGAACCACGGCACGACCGACAGACAGAGGCAAGGCTCGGCAAACAATATGTGTTGAATTAACCACTGAAGAAACCTAGGAAGCTTTAGGCTTTGTTTTATTAAACTGTTTAGAATATATAACACAGTAAATCTGAGCCACAAGGTTTCCTTTTTATAGAGCTTAGCTACCCTATTTTATAGTAACAGTAAAGAACCAGCCAAACATAAAAGCGCTTGACCTTAGCACTGTATTATAAAGGGGACCTGGAAAATAATTTATCCAACAAGAATGCTGAGAGTTGTGTATTAATTCTTTTAGTTCAAGAGACACTGAAAATTCTTCCTTCAATGTGTCACAGCAGTGTCAAAAATACACCCTTAATTCTTTGTGAGGTGTGCGGTTGCGGATTAAACTTCTCAGCTACATAATGAAAACCATGGTCCAAGGTAAATCTTCTAGTCTTCAGATGGAAAAAACAAACATATTCTGGGCCTCTTTTTTGCTGCTAGATGAAACATGTGGAAATATGGGATTGTGCATTCCTCTTCTTTGCTGAAGTACATGGAAAGATGAGCATGGGCATAAACATACTTGTGTATATGTACCTAGACTAAGGCTACATCAGTCCTGTCCCCCTGTTTTAGTAGTTTCTCAAATCATATATCCATATTCAAAATGCATGCACATCTCAATGGGATAAAGGAAACTATCTTCATCTTCATTCTGCAGTAGTAGGATATGCTATAGTTCGTGTCTCCTACTCATGCTCGGAAACAAAAACGTTGCTTGAATTCTATGGTTAGTTGCAAATAGAGTTAATCTGCTGAATTAATAATTTTTACTTAGATGCTGACCCACCACTCAACAGCTGCTGTTCAACCACTCCAGATGATGTTTATGCACTTCCAAAGTCTTAAAATACTTATAGTATTCATGAGAGATTGTGCACTAACACACGGGAAGCCTTTGGAGTTAGCTGAGCTTCAGTTCTAAAACCTCCCAAATGACTTGTACACCATGAAAAAATAATAGGGTGATACCACTATGGTGTATCTCCCTTGGATTCTACAGTGAAAAACCCAAGCACCATCTATATCTGTCCCACCTTGATAGACAAACTTAATTAACCTTTGCTATTCTGTTCCAACCTATTGTTTTAGACAAAAGCAGTGACCCACAAACAATATGTTACCATCAGAATCTCAACTGCTGTGACACCAAGAGATATAGCCCTATCAGCAGTATTGGAAAATAAACAGCTTAGATTAGCTTCTTCAAGAAATATGGATTATATTCATGTCACACTTGAGCTGTCAGAAACATTAGGTTACTTTTAGCATAAATCTGTACTGTGAAGGGTATCTTATAAATACAGTGTATGATATGCTCCAGGAATGACAAACTAGAACTATTTCAGGGTGCTGAAAAAATCCACCAATATCTTGGATATTGGACTCAACCATTAATATTCCAACTGACCTTTCTTCTAGACCATTCATAATTGTTTTAAAAATGTCTAGCACTTAATTCAACATTCCAATTTCATATAAATATATACAAATATTTTATGTGAGTCTTCTCAGGACATCAGTCTCAACCTGGTTCTCTTATTTATTTTATAGGGATACACCTGGGCCTTATCTCTCATCTTTAGGTCCGTCTTGGACTGGTCCACTAATGTGTGAATATATCTATGTGTACCCAGAAGACAACACTAATAAAATATTCCAGAATCTTGTTTTTTTCTTCTTCATATATTGAAATTACCAGAACTATTTAAAAGAAGAATGTGGTAACTTTTCTAGACCCTCAACTATTGAGGAACTGAATCAATCACAGAATGGGAGCTTTCCAAGTCTGGACAAAGAGTGAAACAAAAGTGGCTTCCAACTTCTGAAAATGTTTCCATCTTCATAGATACCTTGATCTCTGATTACTTCATAAATTTTATGAAGAGTCCAGCAACCACTAAGAACATTAGGAGCTAGCAGTGGAGTCCACCAAGATGGCATTGGGCCCTTCCACACCACAATGCTATAGCACTTCTATACCACTTTAATTGTCATGGTCCCATCCTATGGAATTTTGGAATTTACACTTTTGTGAGATCTCTAGAATTGTCTGCTAGAGATCTCTAATGCTTCCCAAAACTACTTTTCCTGGGAGTGACTATCAACTATGAACCATAATGAGGGTCAAAGTAATGAACGCAGCTTTTTTTTTTAGCCAAAGAGGAACATACTTTCTAAGATCATATCCTGGGATGCTTAAATGATGTTCAGAGTGTTTTTTTTAAAATCCTTCACACACAAGTTGTTTAGGTCAACAAGCTCAACACCTCCTGTAATTAACAATGTAATATATCTCTCGGTACAGCCAATTAATTTTTCATTTTAGCTGCCCACGGCATTTATTTTATGTTTTCCTCCTAACCACTGCCACAAGAAAGAAGGGGGGGAAATCTCCAACGCAACTCAAAAGGGAACATAGTGATTTTTACCATGTTTCATTTAAAATATAAAACTTCAGGAACTCCGTTTGTATGCAGGTAATTATTCCAAGTGTAATTGATTTTCTTCTCTTTGACCATTATGCTTGCCTAGAAGGATAATACAGTTATTACTGTTTTGTTGCTGTATGTCTTCCAAGTTATTACAGACTTATTGGGCCCCCAAAATGAATCTATCACATTTTTGAGGGGGGATTTGTTCATAGGGGGGTTGCCTTTGTATTTCTCTGAGGCTGAGAGAGTGCATTTTGTCCAAGATCACCCAATGGTTTTCTGTGGCCAACCAGGGATTCAAATCCTGGTCTCCAGAGTTGTATTTCAATGCTCAAATCACTGCAACCATGCTGGATAGTACATTTCTAAGAAAGGGATTGACCTAGGAACTATGCCTCAGCTTTCTACAAAAAAGTCTGTAATTCCTATTTGGATATTTGGCTGAGAAGCACTGAGTGCAAAATTCCCTCTATATCAGTAGTTCTCAACCTGTGGGTCTCCAGGTGTTTTGACCTACAACTCTCAGAAATCCCAGCCAGTTTACCAGCTGTTAGGATTTCTGGGAGTGAAGGCCAAAACATCTGGGGACCCACTTGCTCTATATCATATACCATAGCACCCTGTATCTTGTACTTCTATGGCATTATTCTGGAGCCATTCCAATAACACTGAAAGAACTTAAAGCAATCCCGGTGCTAGAAAAGGCATGGGTCAAGCACACTTTTTCTTGATTTTACCAATATGGACACAGTACCTGCCATTGGTTTCCTGACTGGCTTGACATGTATGTTGTTGGGAGGCTTCGGAGGCTGTTTTTAACTGGGGATCCCACCAGAGGGCTCCCCATATCGCCAGAAGTAGTTTCACTGGCCACAGCCATCTGGTACTGAGAGTAGTTGTACAGGTTGTTGTAGTAAGGATACAAGGAAGGCTGGTAAAAACTGCTGTAGTAGGTGGAGTCCACAACTAAGTCAGATGTGCTCTCCAGATGCCCTCTGCTGGCCAGGGAGGGAATGTCCTGGATCAGCATCCGTCCCTCTGAAAAAGAGAGAAAATATTTTGGGTCAACAAACAGCAGAAGCAACCCCTAAGGGTCTGCGCTCTACTCCGGGTTACATTTCAGATGTTGAGTTCCAAAGTAAAAAAGCAAAAGAATGACAGGTGGAGAGACTCTGAGAAGATGGTTTGAAATCAGAGGTGTCAAGTCAAACAACACCACTTTTACCATGCAGCTGTGGACAAGTCTACTTAGGGACCACCAAACGCAGCATTGCCCAAACACCAATCAAGGAACATGAAAGGCATTGCAGACTAACTCAACCAGGGAAGTCAGCCATAGCAGAGCACTTGATGAACCAGCCTGGACACAGCAGATTATTTGAGAACACAGAAATGCTGGGCCACTCTAACAACCCCCATGTCAGCCATTGAAATTCACAAGCATGTGGATAATTTCAATAGAAAGAGAAAGCCATGAAAATGAACAAAATCTGGCTACCAGTATTTAAAAAACCTCTAAAATCAGGACAGCAAATAAAGTACAACACTGAAACAGGGAAATTCCAGACATGAAACTATCAGGGCCAGCTAAGGATTCCCCCAGGCAGGAATCAGCCTTGAAGCTGCAAGGCCATTAAATACTAATCAAGTGATTAATTGCAACATTCACAATTTTTCCAGCAGACTAGAGTTCTTACTCCTACCCTGGACTTTCCACAGATATATAAACCTCACTAGCTGTTTCCAATATACCTCACAACCTTTGAGGATACCTGTCACAGATGTGGGTGAAACGTCAGAAGAGAATGCTTCTGGAAGATGGCCATACAGCCCGAAAAACCTACAGCAACCCAACATCACTTTTGTCATCCCATATGTCACACAGATGTTTGTGGGTGCATCTACACTGCAAAATTGATGCAGTTTGACACCAATTTTACTGCCCTGGCTAAATGCTATTGAGCTGTAGTTTGACAAGGTCTTTAGCTTTCTCTGCCGAAAGAGTGTTGGTGCCTCACCAAACCACAGTCATGATGCCATTCATGGCAGATGTCAAACTGCATTAATTCAACTGTAGATGCCCCATAATGGAAGGTGGATAGCACTGTTGTTCTTGCCTTCTTCAATTATTTGTTGGTCTGTTTTTGCAGTTATCTCTATGTTGTTCTTCTATCTCATCAGTAGACATGTGGGTTTCATCTACCCACATGCAACAAAATATGCAATTTCTAGGAATTTTCTTAGTCCTCCAGGCAATTCTATGGTATACTTCTGCTGGAATTAACCACAGAATAATCCAGTAAGGTGACAAGTTGCCGATCCTGCAGTAGAACGATTTGCCATCTAGGTCAATAACACATTTGCTCAGTTACTGCAGTTTGTCTGTAAATCAACCTAGAGGACAAATGAAAACTGGGCACAAGCAAAAAACAGTGAAGTAGAAGAAAGAAAGCATGTTTGTAAGGAAAGGCTATGCAAAGGAGAACACAATCTTTTGTTGCATCCTTACTATAACTGATTGAAAATGTATTATGGGAATACCATAAACTTTGCTCATTAATTCTAAAAATTAGATAAACTATTGACTTTAGATGGACAGCTTGCTTTTTTTCTTTCTGCCTGCCTGTTCAGGCTTCACATAACCGAGCTGTAATATGATTTAAAGATCTCTGAATGACAACTGTGAAAACAAAATGCAGGGCTACATCTTTTTGCTAGCAGGCACCTCTTTGAAGTCAAATTACATTTCCATCTTAGCAATGCCAGAGCTCCGAAATCATCAATACTGCAATGTATTAAAGATTTCAACAAAAATGCCACAGTTTAAATTGAAGTTCTTCTACAATCAATAAACAAAATCATTTCAGACAACTCGTGGCTAATTCACTCGCAATAAATCAAGTGGGCATATCTGCAGTCTGAGTACAATATTGCATTCCCAAGGATAAGATAGGCCACAAAAGACACACAGCAAAGCAACAAATTTTTCACAAAGAATATTGATTAAAAGTGGGATAGACTTGACACCTGCCTTTTAAAAAACTTGAACCCTAAAATCCACCAATGGGGGTCAGGTGCAAAACAGATAGAGCACAGAAAAGACCATATATCTATTTTTTTATTTTAAAAAGTGTGTTTTAACTTTCCAAACCATAAGCTGCAGTGACGCAATGGGTTAAACCCTTGTGCCAGCTGATCTGCTGACCTGAAGGTTAGCGGTTTGAATCCGCGAAATGAGATGGGATGAGCTCCCATCTATCAGCCCTAGCTTCCCATGAAGAGACAGGAGAGAAGCCTCCCAGCAGGGTGGTAACACATCCGGGCATCCCCTGGGCAACTTCTTTGTAGACGGCCGATTCTCTCACACAAGAAGCGACTTGAAGTTTCTCAATTCACTTGACATGATAAAAAAATCTTTCCACACCAGAACTGCTTCTAGACATCGGTCCTAATTTTCTTCATTTTAGCTCAGGACTTTCCAAACATTTCATGTTGGTGACCCACTTTTAAAAAGCCATCATTTTGCAACTCTGTAATTCAGCTTTATTAGCAAACCGGAGGTTAAACCACTTTCTTATGAGAAATGAGGACACATAAATAAATTATAATAATGACATGTATGAAAACACAACATATCTCATGAAAATATTTCATTTACATTTAAAAATATATATGATTTGTAATATAACAAAATACATTTCAAAGATTTTTTGTCATTTTTAGTAATAGATTACAAATAGCATACTAATAATGTTACTAATAGTAATTTGCATTTTTACTATGTAAAAATGCATGCAAGTTGCTATTGCTTATTTCACATAGTGGTTTCTCCTTACATTCACTACACACTGCAACTGACACATTAACAGTTTAGGAAGCTCTGTTTTAGCTACTTAGTTGAGGATGTGTGTTTGCGGTTTTGCTGCTCTATTGTTGAACAACCGAGGAATTGCAAACTCTCACTGTTCTACTATAAATCACCTACAGATCTAACAGCAAATTAGTTGGTATGTAACTGTGACTTTTATTTCCTGTGCTGGTCTATGACTGAAATAAATGATTTGATTTGATTTGAACAGCAAATTAAAATGTATTTTATATCTTCATCAAAACAGACCATCTTTCACTCAAGAAAAACTAAGGCTACACTGCTATATAATTCAGATTATCAAAGCAGATAATCTGCATTATCTGCTTTGAATTGGATAATATGAGTCTTCACTGACATATAATCCATTTTAAAACAGATAATCTGGATTTTATATAGCAGTGTTGAAGGGACCTCAGTCAAGTATCCTCAAGTTAGGAAACAAATGGAGAAGACGGAAAATAATGAATACATACAAATCACAAACAGTTTTAACAAGACTGTAAAAAAAATTCTACTTCAAAAATAGTTAAGAGTGCAGAGTGTTGCATAAAATAAATGTGTACATTAAAAAAATGTCCAGAGATATTACAAATAATTGAAGAAACTCCTAGACAGATGAAAGAGGAAAGATTCCCAACTAGAAAAGCTTTGAATTTACACAAAAACTGGTCAGAAACAAGATTTCTAATTTTAGAATACAATAAAAGATAGAATTTTAGCAGTAAAAATCCCCCAGCTACACTGCACTGCATCTTAATTTTCCTCCCCATTTTAACAACCTTAGACAGCATCTTTTGCATTCCACTCATCAAATGTGAACTGCATCTCTCTCCCTCTCATTCCAGATCAATAAGTCGTATGATAAATACTATCATTGATCTTCCATGTTGTACGAAGGGCTTCAGGCATACGACATATTAGCAGCAGTTCATAATAATTCATTTCCAGAGCAAATGGTTTATTTCTAAAACAAGTCTAGTTGTGGCGCTTGTTACACTACACATAAAACATTAGCAAACTCCTGTTAGGGCACAGGGCATGCCCAGAAGGCAGCTTCCGATCACAGTACTTAGGACAGCATTTTCTTAAAATACAGAGGAAAGCAAAAGCAGAGTGGCACCATTTTTTATCCAACTATCCTTTACATGAAAACATGAAATGATCTTATTTAGGATCAAATCACTGGTCAAGCTAATCTAATATTCCCTTTTCTGTCAGCAAGGCCTCCTTGTTTTTCTTAAACAATCCACCTGCAATTAAAGCAAAAGTGTCATCTTAGGCTTGTCTGCAAACAGGACCTCATCACATTAACATCGAGAGATGCTAAATCTGTATGCATTCTGTGGTTTTTAAGGACTGGATACATACTGTATTGACATGGGATGCATACAAACCTCATCACATTCATGGGTAAGATTTTGAAAAGAATGCACTTTGACTGATCACACTATGGATGGGTTTGCTCCTCCTAATCTGTTTGAATGCACCCCTATGTTGCTATATACATACATACTAGGCTTGCTCAAATAATTCGATTTCCCCGTTACCCGTTATTAATTCGTTACTTTCGTTAGTTTTGAAGCAATATACGGCCTTGATTGTCCACACGTCTGGATATCGCGGTTTCGAATCGCGAGAGGCCGTTTTTTGTTATGTCGTCGTTTTTTTCGTTAGGAAAAAAAAGCTTTTGCAAATCACCCAAACTCCCACCATTCAGGCCCTTTCCTTTTGCCCCTCAGCAAAAGGGGCGTCACGGGCTCAGCCAATGGGAGGGGGCGAGGGGGAAGGAGGCCGAGGAGGAGGAGGAAGACGGAGGGGGGAAATGGCCGCCGCCGCCGCCTCGCCTCAGCTCAGGCCTGGTGTCTCTTTGTGAGGCGAGAAGGCGGCGGATGGAGCCGGGAATGGAGAGACCGAGAGAGACAGAGAGGGGCCCGGCGGTGAGGAGGAAGAGGCCCGGGATGCGAGGGGGTGTGGGCCAGGCCCGTCCTCGGCTGCTCCCGGGGAGGGAGGGAGGGAGGACGACTCCCAGGGGTCCAGATTCGCACCCTCCCTCCCCCCAATACAGGTCTCCATACGACGCTACATGAACTTGAATGGATACTGTGGTTGTGTTGTCGAAAGCTTTCATGGCCGGGATCACACTGTTGTGGTATGTATTCCGGGCTCTATGGCCATGTGCCAGAAGCATTCTCTCCTGACGTTTCACCCACATCTGTGGCAGACATACTCAGAGGTTTTGACGTCTGTGCGAAGCTAGGCAAGTGGGGTTTATATATCTGTGGAAGGTCCAGGGTGGGAGAAAGAAATCTTGTCTGTGGGAGGCAAGTGTGAATGTTGCAATTGGTCACCTTGATTAGCATTGAATAGCCTTGCAGCTTCAAAGCCTGGCTGCTTCCTACCTGGGGGAATCCTTTGTTGGGAGGTATTAGCTGGCCCTGATTGTTTCCTGTCTGGAATTCCCATTTTCTGGGTGTTGTTCTTTTACTGTCCTGATTTTAGCTTTTCTGTAGCTAAAAATGCATATAAAATTGATTCTATAGGGAGGATAAATGATTGGATTTCAACTCCTACAGCTTAGCTTTCTCTGCCAATAATGGTACCATACCAAACTAAACCTCCCAAGATTCTGTAGCAGTGAGCCATCTTGGATATTGTAAGGGATTTATTATTATTATTATTATTATTATTATTATTAGACCTTGCTCCCAGGAAGGTGCCTTCGCTGTGGCTCCCAACTTATCTATCTACCTTTCCACATATTCTCCACATTGTGTGTATGTGTATATTATATATACATGAGCCCCGATGGCGAAGTGTGTTAAAGCACTGAGCTGCTGAACTTGCAGACCGAAAGGTCCCAGGTTCAAATCCCGGGAGCAGAGTGAGTGCCCGCTGTTAGCTCCAGCTTCTGCCAACCTAGCAGCTTGAAAACATGCCAATGTGAGTAGATCAATAGGTACCGCTCTGGCGGGAAGGTAATGGCACTCCATGTAGTCATGCCGGCCACATGACCTTGGAGGTGTCTATGGACAACACTGGCTCTTGGGCTTAGAAATGGAGATGAGCACCAACCCCCAGAGTCAGACATGACTGAACTTAACGTCAAGGGATACCTTTACCTTTACCTATATACACACACACACACACACACACACACACACACACATATGCAGGGACTATATATATATATATACACAGTATATATCACACACACACCAATTTAACAAAGTTTCAGCCACAAAAACAAAGTTTCTGAAGTAGAACAATGACTTTCACAGTAAAGACAACCCAATTTAACAGGAAATAAGACTTTCAAACCAGGAACAGATTTCTGCAATTATTAAAAAATGGTTTATTATAAAAGCTATGAAAATTCGCCAAAAATCAGAGGATAAGGGAAACGTTCCAAATTTTGGTGAGCTATCAGTGTTAATGTGTTCTACCACTGTACCAAGTTTGAAGAAGATCACTCAAAAAATGAGGGTAGGAGAGTCCTGTAAAGTCCCCTCCCTCTGTGCTGTTTTTGGGAATTGCGCATGCACGTCCGCCATTAACGAATTAATTTAGAAAATAACGAATTTTCGTTAATTTCGAATTTTTTGGGGGGCAAAATTCGGAAATGACATCAGAAATGAAACGCTGGCGCCCCCTGCTTTTGAAACGAGTTTAGAATCAATTTTTTCATGGATCGCTCAAGCCTAATACATACATATATACATACATGCATATATATACTTGCTTGTGGACCCGGCAGTGCCCGGGTTATTAGAAGAAGACATTGTTTGTTTTGGGATGTTAGGTAATATCACTTAAGTTTGATCCAGATCCGTTGCTGGCTGAGTTCAGTGCTATCTGGATAAGGGTGAACTACAACTCCCAAATTCCCAGGGCAATCACCCCCAAAGCAGGCCTGTATGTACAGTTGGCCATGCTGGGTCTGTGTGCCAAGTTTGGTCCAGATCTGACATCAGCTGGATTCAGTGCTTTCTGGATGCAGGTGAACTATAACTCTCAAAATCAAGGTCCATTCTCACTAACCCCTACAGTATGTTCAGTTGGTCATGGGGCTTCTTTGTGCCAAGTTTGGTCCCAGTTCATTGTTGGTGGGGGTCACAGTATCAGTGAAGGTACTGCAAGTTTGGTCCAGATCCATCGTTGGTTGTGTTAACAGTGCTCTTTGGATGTAGGTCAAGTACAACTCTTGTAAATCATGGTGAATTCTTCCCAAACTTCTTGTTCAGTTGCTGATTAATTCCTGTTAATTGTGTGCCATAGGAAAGGGTTAAGGGTTGAGATAGAGGCAATGGCGGGGTCATGCAAATTAAGGAAACCTGGGATGTCCATTCTGGAGGAAAAATAGAACATCTAGGATGAAATTGCCCTGCATGAAAGCCTTCGCTTGGGTGGGGGGGCAGAATGGTGTTTGTGGAGGACATTGGCAGGGCTCTTGGACATGTTCGCTATAACCTGCATGTTAGTGGAGGGAGAGCCACTGATGTCTCCTGCTCAGTGGGAATTATACCATGTTTCCCCAAAAATAAGACAGTGTCTTATATTAATTTTTGCTCCCAAAGAGGCTCTAGGTCTTATTTTCAGGGGATGTCTTATTTTTCCATGAAGAAGAATTCACATTTATTGTTGAACAAAAAATGAACATTTATTATATACAGTACAGTAGTTGTCATCATAAACCAGCATAACCAGACAAACTGTGAATCCCATCAAGAATTTCTTGTTACTACCAATATTTCCATGTACAATACTTTATGGTACGTACATTTACCGATCCTGCATGCTCTTGGTGTTCTGTTCGTTGGGCATGCTTCCAAACAAAAACTTTGCTAGGTCTTACTTTCGGGGGAGGCCTTACATTTAGCAATTCAGCAAAACCTCTACTAGGTCTTATTTTCTGGGGATGTTTTATTTTAGGGGAAACAGGGTAGCTGTTTGTGGAGGCGGGAGGCTGTCTATGTAAGTGGACACCTCTGCCACATACACATTTTCCACTTTTATTATGTCTATACACACACACACACACACACACACACACACAAGTATATATATATTGTATACTGATGCAGCCTGGAAGTCTCGAAATACCATTACTGCAAGATGGTAGACGACCTCACGTCTGCACAGTAATAGGTTTCCTGATCGCTATCCTTTGGTGCGAACTGGCAAATCCTGGTTTGTGACGTATAGATCCAATGGAGGGAAAAAATTGCAGATTTCAGTAAGGACAGGTTGCTTACCTGTAACCGTGTTTCTTCGAGTGTACTCTGTGAATTCACACTAATGGAGAGACTGCGCCTGCGCAGGTTCCAACGGAAACTCTTCCCAAGCTAAAGTTTAAATTTTGGCGGTAGCCACGCCCCCCGTCCCCAGAGGGCATATAAGGCGGCCCTGGGCGCCCGCTCTCCAGTTCCTGCGCCGCCAAGGCAACGAGAAAGGAAGAGGGTTTGCCAGAGGGGAAGGAAGGGCGGGCTTGTGTGAATTCACAGAGTACACTCGAAGAAACACGGTTACAGGTAAGCAACCTGTCCTTTTTCTTCGTGTACTCTGTGAATGCACACTAATGGAGACTAGCACGCTTAGGTCCCGGATGGTGGGACAAGGCAAACCTTAATCACAAGTTGATGTCCAAACACATCTTTATTAAACATAAATAACATGGTCCGAAGGACCCGTATAGTAACACAAGCATCATGCCAAGAGAGGAACTTGGTAGGACACCAAATAAACAATTTCAAACATGAGGAAAAATAAGTACTGTGCATTATCTCCGAAGGGGAGAGAGGAGAAATACATAAGGCACAATGGTTCAGGAAAACAGTGCAAATTAGAACATAGATATGGCATAACGAGATGGCCAAACACGGGGACATCTGATAAGAAAGAACCATGAGGAGGGACCCTCCAGGGGGCCAAGTGGTAGGTAAGTATCGAGGATAAAATCCTCAGGACAAACAGGAGGACAAAACCGATCTAGCAAAGGCTGAGTCTTTTAAGGCTTTTTGGTCTATTCTATAGTGAGAGACAAAAGTAAGGGGGTTAGACCAGATCGCCGCCTTACAAATAGAGTCCAGCGGGATGCCCCTCAAAAAGGCAGTTGATGTGGAAAGACCTCTCGTCGAACGCGGGCGAACGGACGGGGGAGGTGGACGTTTAGCCAGTTCGTAGGCAAGTTCAATGGCCTGAGCAATCCAGTGAGATAACCTTTGCGAAGAAATAGGATTACCCAGCTTATCTGGGGCATGGGCTATAAAGAGTCTCTGAGTCTTACGAATGTCCTTGGTGCGGTCCCGATAGAAGAGAAGAGCCCTACGTACGTCGAGGAGATGCAGCCTCCGTTCCAGAGGAGACGAGGGGTTCGGAAAGAAAGCGGGGAGGACAATGTCCTGGTTAAGGTGAAAGGCAGAGACCACCTTGGGGAGGAAGGTGATGTCCGGGCGGAGAACGGCTCGGTCATGATGAAAGCGAAGATAAGGTTCATCAACCCTAAGGGCCACCAGCTCCGAGGGTCTGCGAGCCGAAGTTATGGCCACCAGGAAAGCTACTTTCCAAGAAAGTAGGCGCAGGTCGGTAGATGCTAGAGGCTCGAAAGGAGAGGAAGTTAGCTGGGAGAGCACGAGCTCGAGGTTCCAGCCCGGCGTAGGTGGCTGGGAGGGTGGACGGATGTTGTTGTACCCCTTTAAGAAGGTTTTCACAAGATGGTCAGAGAATAAAGACGGTCTACCATGTTGCTGGAAACACCAGGAAAGAGCAGCCAGATAAGACTTCATAGAGGAAAGCGAAAGCTTCTGATCTGCAAGGGTCATAAGAAAGTCCAACACTATCGGTACCGAGGTCGGAAAAACGGCGATGTCCCGAGACCGGAGAAAGGCACGGAAGCGGGAGATTTTATAAGTGTATGACCTGGTTGTAGCCGGCTTGTGGGCCGCCCGGAGGATCTCCTGCAGGTTTTGCGGGAGGGAGGTTAGGCGAGAATTCTCCATGCAGTGAGATGTAGAGAGGGAAGATCCGGGTGCAGGATCTGGCCGTTTTCTCTGGATAAGAGGTGTGGTAGGAGAGGTAGAGTGAGAAAGTTCATTTTGGAGAGGTGGAGAAGAACCGGATACCAAGGCTGTCGAGGCCAAGCTGGTGCTATCAGGATCGCCGACGTCGAAATCGACCGGAGTCTCTGGAGGACCCTCGGTATCAGGGGGAACGGCGGAAAGAGGTAGATCGGTTCCGACGACCAGTCCAGAAGGAAAGCGTCTCCCAGACAGCCCGGGAAGGAGGCCGGAGGAAGTCTCGCGCCGTATCGAGGTAGTTGCGCGTTCTGGGGAGAGGCAAAGAGGTCCAGAGTGGGGAATCCCCACTTTCGGAAGAGAGAGAGAAGAGTCTTGGGGTCGAGCATCCATTCGTGGGAGGAACTCGTCATCCTGCTGAGGGCGTCCGCCAAGTCGTTTTGGATCCCGGGAAGATGGACTGCCAGGATCTGCACATTGTGGCTTATGCACCAGGACCACAGCTGAGAGGAAAGAAGCATCAGCTTCCTCGAACCCGTGCCACCCTGTTTGTTGATGTAGAAGACTGCCACTGTGTTGTCTGATTGAACGAGGACAGACTTCTGGGAGATCAGGCGGGAGAAGGCTTTCAGAGCTTTGAGGATGGCGAGAAGTGCGAGAAAGTTTATGTGATTGGTCCTTTCGGAGCGAGACCAAAGACCTTGTATGGTGAGACTGCCCAGGTGGGCTCCCCAGCCGTAATTGGAGAAGTCCGTGGTTATGGTGACCGAAGGAGAAGGCTGGTGAAACGGGAGGCCCTTGCAAACGTTGGAGAGGGACTTCCACCAGCGAAGCGACCGACGAACATGGAGCGGGATGGAGAGAAACCTCGAGTTGAGGTGGCGGGATGGTTTGAAGACGTCTATAAACCAACGCTGCAGGGTGCGAAGATGGAGCCTGGCAAACGGGGTCGTGAGGACTGTGGAGGCCATGTGTCCCAGGAGTACTTGGATGGACCGGGCTCGAACTCTCCGGTTGGTTTTGCAGAGGGATACTTGATGCCGAAGGGCGAGAAACCTGTCGAGCGGGAGGGAGACAGTTTGAGAGAGTGAGTTGAACAGGGCGCCGATGAAGCGGATCTTGTTCGACGGAACAAGGTGAGATTTGTCGAGATTCAACTGGAGACCGAGAGAGTCGAGAAGATTGAGGGTAACGTCGACGTGACGACGGAGGAGGACAGGGTCGGGCCCGACCAGAAGCCAGTCGTCCAGATATGGAAAAACTGTGATTCCTTGGAGCCTGAGGTGGGCAGCCACGACAGCGACGACTTTGGTGAAAACCCTTGGGGCTGTGACGAGGCCGAAGGGTAAAACGGTGAACTGGTAGGTTTGGTCGAGGACTTTGAAGCAAAGGAAGCGCCTGTGGCTTTTCCGAATCGCCACGTGGAAATAAGCGTCTCGTAAATCTATGGAGACAAAGTAGTCCCCTCGTTGAAGCATAGGGAGAATGGAAGCGATGGATACCATCCTGAATTTTGTAGGGCGTATGAACGTATTGAGCACGCGCAAGTCCAAAATGGGGCGGAGCCCCCCTCCCCTCTTCGGGACCGTGAAGTACCTGGAGAAAAAGTTTTGAGGGTCCTGTACCGATGGAGAAGGCCGAATAGCCCCTTTGGCAAGGAGGGTGTCGATTTCGGCGAGAATTTCCTGAGAGGGGTTGGATAGGAGGATTTGCCCTGTGGGCGGGAGCTCTTCGAACTCCAAGGCATAACCGTCTCGAACAATTCGGAGAACCCAGGCATCCGAAGTAATAGACTCCCACTGATGGAAGAAAGGAGCCAGGCGATCTGAAAAGAGACCGTGAGGTTGATGTAGCAGAGGGGAGGGCTGAGGAGGAATGGGTCCTGCATCGGTACCGTAGGTATAGGCCCGAGAAGGAGAAAAGGAGTCAGGAGCGCCGCTGAGGCTGGCCGGAAGTGGGAGTAGTACGGCCGCGCTGCTTCTGAGGGTGAGTAGGCCGACGAGGTTGTTGGCGGTTCTGGTTATTCGAAACTGAGGGACGCCTGAAGGACTGGTGACGGTAAGAAGGAGGCGGAAAACGGCGGAAGCCTTGGGGAAACCATTTGGTACGGTGAGTTTGAGGCTGGTCTCCACATTTGGTAGCTAGGACTTTAAAGTCATGGTTAGTCTTGAGCTTATCGTCGGTGCCGGAATTAAAGAGGCCCAAGGCGTCGAACGGAAGGTCTTCAATAACTTGTCTAGAAGAAGAAGATAGGCCCGACGACCTCAGCCAGGCGTGACGGCGGATGGCAATGGCATGGGCAATCATCTTACCAGCAGTGTCTCCTGTATGTTTTGCCATCTGAATTTGATGGTGGGCTAGGGAGTCAGCCTCCTGCTGAAGTGTAGACAGCACCGAACGGTCCTCGTCAGACAACTTTGAGAAGAAGGGCTGAGCTTTCTCCCAAAGGATTTGCTGGTATGCACCCATACAGGCCCCGTAGTTCGCCATTCTGCAAAGTAGAAGGGCCCCAGAATAGAGCTTTCGGCCCACCGCGTCAAACCTTTTGCCCTCTCTATCCGCAGGGGTATTTGACTCACGACCGGAAGTCTGCGAAGCCTTAACGACCATAGAATTTGGGTCGGGATGGTGTTTTAGCCACTCTAAGGCATCGTCATCGGTGCGGTACCAGGATTCGATCCGTTTTGAGGTAGGAGGGATCGAGGAGGGAGTTTTCCAGGATGCCTGGATGACGTCCAGAAGGTAAGGTAAGAACGGAAGCAGCGTGGCCGGGGGGGCTTGGGCTTGGACCCGCTTGAAAACCGGATCAGACACCGCCTTAGAAGTTTGTTTGATCTCCAGACCTAGAGCATCGGCCATTCTCACCATTTGGTCCGAAAAGGCCCGAATATTGTCCGTGGGTGAGGGAGGATCCACCTCGTAAGCATCGTGAGGAGGAGAGAGGTCGAGGCCGAGAGACACCACCGAGGCTGAGAGAGCGGAGTCAGGGCGATCGATATCGATCTCATCGTCCTCAGCCCCTTGGGGGGACTGAGGGGGAGATGAAAGCACAGTCTCTGGGGGAGGCAAGGCCTCAAGAGCAGGAGCCATCTGAGCCCGAGTTTCTTTGGAGGCCGAAGCTTGGGCAGCTCGAGCCAAGCGGGTGGTTTGTCTACCCCGTTCCGGTGTCGAGGTCGGGGGAAAAAGCTGCTGGCGTGATGTATGATGCACGGCAGCAGGTCGAGGCGACGGCACCCTGACCACTGTTTGGGTGGAGTGGTGGGGTGAATCCTGAAGTTCGCCATCAGACAGAACTCGAGGAGAGGGTTGACAAGGCCGCTGTGCAGGAGCGATCGGAGAGGATCTCCTAGAAGAAGTCGCCGAAGAAGAAGGGACGTCTTTTTTAGAAGAGGCAGAAGAAGAGGAGCGTTGGGTCGCTCTCTTTTTAGCAAGCGGCTGTTTAGAAGGAACCCTCAGAGATTTTCCCGGCGTCGGAGGGACCATTGCCGAATCGGACTGGGTCCGACGAGCTTCGTCGTGGGCTCTCTTAAAGGCGATTTTCATCGCGGAGGTCGATGGAGGAGACCCAAGGTGGGATCGAACCGAAGACACGGAGGCCACCGAGCTCGACGTCGAGGAGGGGCCAAGTCTGCCAGAACGAGTCGACATGGTGACCGTGGTGAGCGTGCACGGCGGTTTGACGGGCTTAGCTGTTTTGGAGGCCCTAGACGCCCTCGACGAAACTGAAGAGGCCTTAGCAGCCGGTGCCGACATCGGTCTCAGGTTCGGCGTCGACGACGCGCCCGATGTCGACAGAGTGGGCTCAGGGGCGAGCAACTTCTCGTAGAGCGCTGCTCTGAGTCTCGCGGCTCTATTTTTCCTTGCTTGAGCCGTTAGGGCTAGGCAAAAACGGCAGGTACCGACGACATGGGCCTCTCCCAGACAGAAGAGGCACTTGGCGTGGCCGTCGGAGTCAGGAATTTTAGCGGCACACTGAGTGCAG
Source organism: Anolis carolinensis (assembly GCF_035594765.1). Classification (NCBI taxonomy): domain Eukaryota; kingdom Metazoa; phylum Chordata; class Lepidosauria; order Squamata; family Anolidae; genus Anolis; species Anolis carolinensis. The sequence goes on from NC_085842.1 coordinate 243,016,614, forward strand.
CGTTTGAAGCGAGTAGTAGACATGAGAATCCGAAGTGAACCTTGCGGCGGAAAAAAAGGAACTGGAGAGCGGGCGCCCAGGGCCGCCTTATATGCCCTCTGGGGACGGGGGGCGTGGCTACCGCCAAAATTTAAACTTTAGCTTGGGAAGAGTTTCCGTTGGAATCTGCGCAGGCGCAGTCTCTCCATTAGTGTGCATTCACAGAGTACACGAAGAAAAAAAATGGTGACAAGCTTACAGTCACTGGTTATTGTCTGTTAAGACAGCATTATGGGATTTTAATGCAGAGCTAACACTGATCCATGGGGTTACTTTGTGGTGCACAAATAATGCAGCACATGAAATGACTTATAATGAGTTATTTCCCACTTTAAGATGATAAAAATGCAGATAATATTTCTTGAATTATCACATGTTGTGGTCCAGTGATAGCATTTAACCAGAGCATTTCTTCCTCTCTCATACTGTAGGAATACAGGAGTTTAATTTGGGCCAAATCCTATAAAAACCTTGATTATTTGCTCAAGAAAGCCTTCTTTTCAAATCACACAAGAAATTTAGATCAGCAATTTCCAGGTCCCCCTCCTCTTCGTTGAAGGTATCCTCCCTGCCTTCTGAACAGACCTGGCTTTAAGGCTACAGAAAATGGGCAGCTGCCTTTGAGGTCAGACAAGAGCCTTGAATGAGGCCGGTGTGAAATCACTCCCTAAAGCCATAATCTGAAGCCGGTGGAACAATGTGTTTCTCCCACCACCAGACATATCATGACAGCGCAATTCCTCCTCTTTAGCATCCTACTTCTGGCCAGCATTTTGAAGGCATCAAGGTTATCTTCTGAAACAAAGGCTGGAAGGTGGAACAACAGAAACCTGAAATATCACCTGTTTTCCTCCAAAGAATTCATCATGTCTTACAAAAATCAACCTTGCAATTTAGGCTCTCAGTGCCAAACTTCTAGTTTGCTTAAAATTAGCATGCTACACAATACCCATGCCATGTACAGTTGGGTTTTTCCCCCCTGCCACCTTCAAAAAGAGCCATTATCTGTAATTACCCATTACCAAACATAATTATTTCTCCTAGGCTGGTCTACAACCCCCTGGTTTTTATGCAGTTACAGCTCAGTGCTTTATGTTACCAAGGAAGTGTTTCTGACCTTTATAACAGCATGCTTTATATATACAAATGCAGTAAATTGCTTAAGCTTGTGATTTATCATATGGGTCCCACTCGCATGAGCAGGATGCTCAGAAGTCAAAAATGTTACTTGTACCAATTGTCAAATGTTAAGAAATGGCATACGGTAATACCAGAGCAGCTGCTCGTATTCCTACTGTGCCTATGTGACAAGGATATAATTTTCTGAATTGGAGCTAAAAAGCTAAAGGTTTTTTCCCAAAAAAACCCTTACAGTCAACCCTTCACATTTACAGATTTCACTTTTGCCAATTTGATTGTTTGTAGATATGATTACTGTGGTTTTCCTAGGAATCTTGAGATTCTACAATGCAACAGTATTATCAACGTCTTCAGAGTCACACTGGAGGACCTAGAGATGTCTACAGAGGTGTTTTCTCTTGTTAAAAAATAAGTTTCTGTATTCATAATTTTTCTACTTTGAAAGGGGTCTCCTGTCCTTGCTCCTCAGCAAATGAGGAGGGATTATTATATTCCAAACAGAGAAATGAACAACTTTGATAACTAACACTTTAGCAATGGTGAAAACACCTCTTTGCAGCTTGAAACTTTACCTGGATGTGACTTGGAAATTAATATCTATAGCTTATGATAATCAGCACTTCCCTTGTAATTGTGAGCAGTAAATATTGGGATCTCACAAGACAAGTCATGCTTAATGGTTAAACCAAGGGGACAGAAAGTAAGGTGAAATCTTCTGGACAGGGCAACAGACAACAAAAGAAACACCACAGGGGCGTTTACCCTCTATGCTATCAAAAGAATTAGTTTGTTTGTGTGCGTGTATATGTGTGTATATGGCTGGAGTTACACTTAAAAATGTCTGTTCTGATTTACATACAAATTCAACTTAAGAACAAACCTACAGGAACCATCTTGTTCATAACTTGGGGTCTGTATACCTCTATACCTGATATCATGTAAAAAAAAACTCTTGGGTGGAGAGAGGTTAAGATTTGAAAAAGTTTGAGAAGTCCTAAATTAGCAAATATTTTTGTTTTTATTTTGTTGGATCAGAGGGTGCTGCTTTTCCTTTGCCACTGAACCCAGTTGTTTTAATGCTAAGCTTGAAAAATTTATATTTTCACATTATATCTCCCAGAATGCCTTAGACAACACAGCAATGTTACTTGAGTGATTTTTCAAAAAGTTCATTTTTCCACAAGCTATGATTTAGTGCAGTGGTTCCCAAACTTATCTGGCCTACCGCCCCCTTTCCAGAAAAAATATTACTCAGCGCCCCCTGGAAATTAATTTTTAAATTTTTTAATAGCAATTAAACAGAAATATATATGTATTAATGTTTCTACTTTTTTCGTAAAATATAGTAAAGAAAGGTGTAAATTAGAAACATTGAAGTTTGAAATTATGAAACTATTTTTTGAACTCAGAATAGAAAGTTAATACAAAAAAAGTTAAAACATTTGAACCTGTGGCCATCACCGCCCCCCTGGATCGCTGCAGCGCCCACCAGGGGGCGGTAGTGCCCACTTTGGGAATCACTGATTTAGTGGTAAGATACACTAAGATTTGAGATATCCTAGACATTTTAGCTTTCTTGGTGGTAGTGTTAACCTCACAGATCTTGAGATTTTATAATTTTAAATGCACTTTTCTATTTTCTATCCCTCTTGGCCCATACTCCTAAGTAAACTCAATTAAATGGGACCTCTTCATGCATACACATTCACAGGTTTTCCAAGTCACCTTTCTAACCACTCAGCTATTTATTATTCTTTCAAAAGTGGGGTGCGGGTGGAGGGAGATAGAAAAGACTCTTTTAGATTCAGTTTGACAACAGCTGGTAGACTAATTGAACATTACCTTCCTCAGTCTTCCACAACTGCAATGGCCCCAATTTGGAGTTAGGGGATAACAGGGATTATAATTTAAGTATCAGCAAACTGCAAAGTACCTCCCAACCAATTCTCTGGAAGAGACCAGTGTAGCATGAATGTTTGTACTATGACAAGTCCTCACTCTACAGATTTGGCAGGAATAAACACCTTGCCTTTAAAATGTCTGGACACTTCTCTTCTTTTCCCACAAAGCTGTGGATGTCAGCAAAATAATCACCTCTGTACACACTTCCTTGTACTTTTGTTTTCTTTATTGTTTTATATAAAAGAAAAGTGAAATCTAAGAGCTAGAATGAATCTAGCTACTTGACAAAGCAACCAAATCAAACTCACCATAGTACAATCCTTTGTATCTATCATATGATAACTTGGCTTTGATCACAGAGCCATGGTCAGAAGACAGTACCTGCTAAGGCGCCATCTACACTGCCATTAAAAAGCAGATTGAATTGCATTACATGGTCATATAATCCAGTTCAATACTGTTAAACTACATTAATGTATTCAACTACATTATTCAAGGTCCCATCTACACTGTCATATAATCCAGTTTCTGAATCCAGATTATCTGCTTTGAACTGGATCATATGGTAGGGTAGACTTATATAATTCAATTTAAAGCAGATAATAATCTGGATCTAAGGTAAAGGTAAAGGTTTTCCTCTGACATAAAGTCTAGTTGTGTCCGACTCTGGGGGTTGGTGCTCATCTCCATTTCTATGACAAAGAGCCGGCATTGTCCATAGACACCTCCAAGGTCATGTGGCTGACATAATTGCATAGAGCACCATTACCTTCCTGCCGGAGCGATACCTATCGATCTATTCACATTTGCATGTCTTTGAACTGCTAGGTTGTCAGAAGCTAGGGCTAACAACGGGAGCTCACCTCGCTACCCAGATTCCAGTCACCAACCTTTCGGTCAGCAAGTTCAGCATCTCAGCAGTTTAACCCACCAGGGGCTCCAATCTGGATTTAGAAACTGGATTATATAGCGGTGTAGATATAGCCTGAATCTACACTGAACATATAATGAGGTTCCATCTGCATTATAATAGCAGTGTAGATGGAACCTAAGCACTTTTTCAAACCACTTATTTCAATACAAAGAGTTAAGCACAGGGTTAACTTTAAATATGAATACATTTTTTGATTACTCTATATATAAAAAAAAATTCATTAGCAGAGAAATAAAAAGTATGTACAATATCCCAGGGAAAGCAAATTGGAAATTGCTTGTTTTTATCTATTTTTTGTTTACTGTAGCTATACACAGGATAGAACTACATGACTGCACACACCTCTCCATAGTTAGTTATATTTAGCAGAACACGCAACATCTTCTCTTCCCCATCAACAACCCCAACCCTAAAAAACACCATTGTGTTTTTTCTTTGGTATCATTGGGAAATAAATCCAATAAGTCCGAAAACATGTATGGTAGGCCTCCAAGTCTAACAGTGCTATTTCTGTAAATATTATCAAGTCCTATGAGCAGGCACTGGCTTTATCTATAAAGACGTCAATGGCTGAGATCACGTGTTTCTCAAGGTTTATCCCTTTTGCCAGAAACAAGGCTTGGTTGTGTTTTAAACACAGGGCAGGAATGAAGAGCATTTTCCTCATCAGTGATAAGGTGGAGTCACTGCCAACTTCAGCCGCAAGATGTAAAAAGACAATTATTTATTAATATAGACATAATGAAGAATAAAGTTAGCAAAACATCTGATGAAGCCTATATCTGAATATTGGGTTACTATCCTCTAATGGCACATCTACATTGTAGAATTAATGCATTTTAACACCACTTTAATTACCATGGCTCAATGCTTCAGAATTATGGGCATTGTAGTTTGGTGAGGCATAGCCATTCTTTGGTAGAGAAGGTGAAAGGCATTGTAAAACCACAACTTCCAGATTCCCATAGCATCGAGCCATGGCAGTTAAAATGGTTGCAAACTGCATTAATTCTAGAGTGTAGATCAGTGGTCCCAACCTGTGGGCTGTGAGACTTAAAATAAGGTCCACAAGACATGTGGGGAAAATCGCCTTTAGATTCTCAAATATGGTATTCTGTGAGCAAGCAGATGGCGACTACTGGATGGAATATGTTCTGTATCAGAAACTAGAGCTGATATGGTCTATCCAATGCAATTTTCTGAATCAGCACCCAAATAACCAAACTAAATCTAAAGTTGACCAAAAACTGATTTGTAACCCTTTTGGTACTAATGTTGGAGAGTGGTCCCTGGTCAAAAAAAGGTTGGGAACCACTGGTGTAGATGTACCCTCCCAGAATACATTTTCATCCCATGGCTGGTGTCCTGCATCGGAACTCATTGTTTAGCAACGACTTATTATCCACATATCCCAGTGCTAAACACCCAACTCACTTTATATGCAGAGACATGTTCAGATATTTTCCTATAACTGGATAGCTGCATCAGGCTTCCAGGGAAAGCTCCAGGTCTTTGTGGTGTGGCGAGCTAGAATAAAATGGCCAGATCTATCTCTGCTGACACAGTACTTGCTCTCCAACAAAATGGAAATAGTTCGGTTATTGGGGTAGGGATTTATCACTTATTAGTGGATTTGAGGGATTTTAGTCACTGCATGTTGCATCTGTAACAACCCAAAATGTATTGCAATAGCATACATTCAACCTATGCCGCCATGTTTATTTAATCCAGCTTTAGATCAAACATTATACACCAATGTTTTGGAAACAGTCCTATTACAGCCCAACTGGAATGTGGAAAAGCACGATTGATTCTGAATACCAAAGGCTGGGGCGGGTGGGCAGAAAGAGACCAAGGCCCCATCTACACTTCTATATAATCAAGTTTGAATTGCATTATAATGGTCAATGTAGACTCATATAATGCAGATTGAACTACATGAGTCAACACTGCCATATAATCCAGTTCAATGCAGTTAATCTGAATTCTGAAACAGGATAGATGGCAAAGAGGGTTCAAGATGGGTTTGCCACTAGTTCCGCAACAGTGCTTAACAGGTGTGAAAGTTTTAGGGTCAAAATCATGTTCTTCATAGTTTGGCAAACCAACCATGACAAAGGTTTCACTTTGGACTTCTCAATAATTTGACCTGTAACTTCCATCCACTACACTTAGCACAGTGTTGAATTCCAGGGCCAGTGTGGAACACATCTCTCCACGTTAAAACAGTGGATGTGGCTCTTAATGAGACATGCTGCTTTATCACAGGATGCATACCCCCCACACCACTGGAGAAATTATACTGCTTAGCGGGTATTGCACCACCTGACAGCCGTCAGGAAGTAGCAGCCAACAATGAAAGGACCAAGACAGTGACATCTCCGGCCCATCCCGTTCGGATATCAGCCAGCACGCCAACGCTTTAAATCAAGAAATAGTTTTCTAAGATCTACAGAGATACTCGCAGTCCAAAAGTGGCAGGCTAAAACCCAGAATCTCAAGCCATGGCTGATACGGAAGGAGAGACGCCCTCTTGGGCACACAGAAGACTGGGGGATTTGGAAAGCGCTGAACAGACTGTGCTCTGGCACCACGAGATACAGAGCCAACCTTAAAAAATGGGGCCATAAAGTGGAGTACACAACTTGCAAGTGTGGAGAAGAGCAAACCACAGACCACCTATTACAATGTAGTCTGAGCCCTGCCACATGCACAATGGAGGACCTTCTTATAGCAACACCAGAGGCACCCCAAGTGGCCTTCTACTGGGCAAAGGACATTTAATATAATGCCAAATTTTTAATTTTGTGTATACATTACAACTGTATCCTCGGTTCGCTTCTGACATGATAAAGAAACACAATTAATGGCATGTGATTGTGGAAGCTCTGAACACTCTTGGGTATTTCTATTAGAAGGAAGCTATTTGGGAAAGGAAAGGACTTCAAAACGTACCATAATGTGGAAAACTCCAAAGGTCCTCCATGTAACCTGCAGCTTTCCTTCACGAGATGGTAAAGATGAGAAATCACAGAGACAGAAAAGCAATGGACCCTTGCTTTTGGTTCACCCAAATTCATAGATACAGTAGAGTCTCACTTATCCAAGCTTCTGGATTATCCAAGCCATTTTTGTAGTCAATGTTTTCAATATATCACGATATTTTGGTGCTAAATTTGTAAATACAATAATTACAACATAACATTACGGCACATTGAACTACTTTTTCTGTCAAATTTGTTGTATAACATGATGTTTTGGTGCTTAATTTGTAAAATCATAACCTAATTTGATGTTTAATAGGCTTTTCCTTGATCCCTCCTTATTATCCAAGATATTTGCTTATCCAAGGTTCTGCCGGCCCGTTTAGCTTGGATAAGTGAGACTCTACTGTACTCATGTATCATTTACCTACAACGGTATAGTAAAAATGACATCAAGGTTTGCTTTTTGTATTTTTTTAAAGGATTTTCAAGTCACAGATAGTTGAATCCAGGGATGCAGAATCTATGGATACAGAGGACTGGCTTGCCTCAAAAAGGAATTGAGGCTGTATTTCTATCAAATAAAGCTGTACTTCAAAGCCAAGTAAATGAAATTATGGTACAAGACCATTAGGAAAAGAGTGAATAAGATTTGTGGGAGAACCAGAACATGCCCAGACAAGAAAAAAGCCCTGTAAGATATAACAATAAACAAAAAGCCTGGGAGGAGGAACAATATTAGCAATCAGTTGCAATCGAAATGGAATAAATTCATTAACAGACTATCAAAGGCAATATTAAGAGGGGAGTACAAGCTATTCAAGTATCTGAGAAAGGGAGACCTTGGAAAAAATATGACTGGGATAAAATCATTATAGCTCACACTAAAAATAAACTAAGGGAGGAAGCAGCTGATAGGAATTCACTAGAGTCCACTTCAATAGAAGTGACATGATGAAAGAAGCCCAGGTGGTTTCTAAAAGCCAGAAAATAGCACAGGGAGGATTCTCCTCAAAATGAAATCAAACTGATGAAAGCAATTTGGAAATAAAACACAACAGTACGCTGTCTAGGTTTGCACAAAAAATTACAAATAGACAGAAACAACAAACAAAACAAAAAATAAACGTGCCAAAAACCTTTTAATATTTAGTGGCTACATTAAAACTGTATGTTAACCACTTAACAGCTGTGGGTCCATGGACTTAAATATATTGTGTCAAAATTAAAACTGATAAAGGGATCACAAGCAGCCAAATAGTTTTATACCAAAAACTGGCACAGAAATTCAACATGGCCAACTGGGAATACTGGTGGACTTTTGGGGGTGATTGACCCTTACCTCTGGGAGTTATAGTTCACCTGTATTCCGTGAGCTTTTTCTGAACCCCACCAATGATGGATCTGGCTCAAACATGGCACATAGACCCAACACTGCCAACTTTGCATACTGGTGGACTTTGGGGTGATTGACCTTGGCATCAGAGTTATAGTTCACTCATAATCAGAGAACACTGAACCCAACATGTGATGGATCTGGACCAAACTTGGCACACAGAACCAACATGACTGAATACTGGCAGGCTTTGCAGGTGATCCACATTTGGCACACAGACCCAAGATGGCCAACTGTGAATACTGGCGGAGTTTGGGGAGGACTGACCCAAGATTTTTGGGAATTGTAGTTCACCCACATCGTTATGCATTTTCTAATGAGAGCATTAATAAAAAAACAAAAGACTGAGATTTTTCTAACATATGACCAAACTGATACTACCTAACACCCAAAAACAAACAATGCCCTTTTCAAATCACCCGGGCACCACCAGGTACCCAAGCTAGTATATAATACTATTTTATATTTATCATTTGTATGTTTTTAAGGTTGCATGCTGCTTTGGATTCCACTCCTGGAACAATGATTGCATTTTGTATCCTATATCCTATTCTTCTTTATTCTGTAGGAGCATTGATCTCTCTGTGCTTCCTTTATGCCATTCAAATAGTATTTAACCATGGCATTAAAAAACACTGGTTCCCCGACGTAAGCATCTAATCCTTGTTCTCTGATTAATGGTGCAGACATAACTGATTCGTTTATCTTATCAATTAAAATTCCTACTGACAATTAAAATATTGGACAAATTAACCAGAAATATAGAGCAAGTGGAACAAACTGCCTTGCTAAATTATAAGACGGCTAAAAATCAGGATGTTAACATACCCTACATTTCATGGATGAAACCAGGAAACATGTGGTAAGCATTATCAGTAGATGGTCAAGACGGCAAAAGTTCTTAAAGAGAAAAGAACCAAAAAGGTAGAAGAGGATGCAACTGTTTGCTTCTGACCAAGCCTACTGGGAAGGGCAAATTCTTCTCTCCCTAATGAGCTATTTGTGTGCAAACTACTTTTGTACTTTAAACTGGGTTTGCAGAAAGCGAAGTAGTCTAGTAACACAGGAAAGTGGAAGGAAAAATAGAAGATTTTAACGTACATTAGGGTTAACTGGGATTGCCACTGCCAAATGCAAAAATTACAGGGCAATCCTTTGGCTTCCTTGGGCCATACTGGAAGAAGAATTTTCTTGGGCTACACACCGCTGTAAAACCAAAGCCACACATGTATACAAATAGAGGGTGTGTACAGTGCACAATGGCTTTATGCCTAGTACAGAATACACACTTGAATTCTTTTTCACAATTCATTTTACGTGACATTCTGAGAGTCCTCTTGCTCTTTATTTTGTTAGTTCATTTTAACAGTTTTTATTACTTATGGCCAAACTATTTGCAATTTTAATTTTTTATTTTTTTTATTAATTTATCAATCAAAATGTATAGGTTTATATTCTTTCCTCATTTTACAATATCTTAAACATATCATATTGTATACAATCTGACAGTAAAAAAATCAAGAACATCTTTAAGCCTATTTTTTATCAGTTTTTAACTTTTCCATTACAACTTTACTACGTATCTCTCTCCTACACACCTTTTATCTACTTATACATATTATTATTATTATTATTATTATTATTATTATTATTATTATTATTAATTTATCAGTCAAAATGTATAAGTATACATTCTTTCCTCAATTTAAGTAGATAAAAAAGGTGTGGTAGAGATATGTAGTAAAAATGTAATGGAAAAGTTTAAAACTGATAAGAAATATGCTTAAAGATGTTTTTGATTTTGTTTTTTCTTTACTGTCGGATTGTATACAATATGATATGTCTAAGATACTGTAATTTTAATTTTTTTATCGTGTCAGAAGTGACTTGAGAACATATTGCTTCTGGTGTCAGAGAACTGGCCGTCTACAGAGATATTGCCCAGGGGACACCCAGGAGACTTCTCTCATGTCCCCACAAGCTAGAGCTGACAGATGAGAGCTCATCCCGTCTCACAGATTCAAATCGGCAACTTTCAGGTCAGCAGCCCAGCAAGCACAAAAGTTTAACCTAACTATGGATAATATCAGGTATTTGTGGACATAACATACTTTATTTCATTCCATTCTGTTATTGTCTAAAAAGTTCACACTCAAGAACCACACAATCAAGTTACCAAAAAATAAAATTAAAATGTCCAAAACAGTCAAGTTTTCAGCTTAAGATTTTGTGTTGGGCTGCATTCATAGCTACCCTGGGCCACATGTGGCCCGTGGGTTGGACAAGCCTGTTGTAGGGTATGTTTTACCTTAGCCATGGCTGCATAGGAAATGCTGTGTTAATGATTTGATTCACAGTAATACTGCGGGGTTTTAAAACAGAGAACAAGGAACAGTATGTGTATAAGGGAAGGTATCTAATCCCCCCTCCTCTCAAGTGGCAATTAGCATTAGGGAGGAACCCCTCTGTGAACAAATCTTGCCAAAAAAACTGTGATAAGGCCACCGTAAGTTAAGTTGGAAATGAGTTGAAGATACACAACATAATAATACAAGTTCCCAGTGGCACTAATGGGAGTTCCTTCTCCACTGTTAACTATTGCAATAAGGATGGGGTATTTTCATTGACATTCTTTCCTACAGAGGGAGGGAAGGAAAAACCTTTTCCAGTTGCCAGTTTTAAATTTCAAAGGCTTTTGTCCTGCCCTTAAATTCCTGGTATTTATTTATAAATATTGTTAGCTAACTACATCATTAACATTGAGAAATTATTTTAACATTTTACTTATTTTGATAATTGTTTTAATCATTGTGATATGTAATACTATTTAATATTTATAGTTTGTATGTTTTTAAATGTTTTTAAGGTTGCATGCTGCCTTGGATTCCACGCCTGTAAGAAAAGTAGGGTACAAATAAATAAAATAAAAAATCTGCAATTTGGCTCTTAGCCTTATAATTCAACCTAAAGAGTGTTAAAGGCTTACTTTCTGTAGTCCTGTTAAATCCCTTCTGCCAATGATGGTTGAAGGAACATATTGTCCTTATATAGGCTACTCAACTGACTAATTGGACTGTTAGTTAAGAAGGGAAGTGTCCCCTAATTTAATTATATCCCTTGTGTTTTTTTAGTTTCAAGCCATCGCTCCTTGTTATGCTGCCTCGAGCACTGTAAATAATTCCTTCCCCTCCTCCATATTATTACCTCTCAAATATTTATAGACTGTTATATCCACCCTTAGTCTCCTATTCTACAAGCTGTAAATCATTTTTGACACCCATCTCTTGATCTATTCAGATTTATCTATGACCCCCCCCCCCCCACCCATAATGAGATATTCAAAAAGCTTTATGCTGCATTCCAAGGTAAGATCTCAGAAAAGTTGGGGAGTCTTGGCAATTCTAATCCCCGTTTTGGCATTTATTTACTCCCTACAAACTTTAAGAAGACCAGACCATCCCATTATTTTAAGACTCCATATTTAAAACATATTTTGTTGTAACTTAGGTAGAATTTTTCAAAAAATTGATGGAAAGAAAGAGCAACAGAATGGTACGTGCTAAGTTAAAGCGTGTGCAATGGATTCTGTTCTAGTAGTCAACATCTGAGACAAGGCTGAGCTCTATGACAACTACCAGTATATGGGAATATTGCTAATCAGCATAATGTGTTATTAATTTATTTAAATAAATAAAGTATTTTTGGAGAATGAAGTCTAAGGAGCAAGAGATTAGCTAGGTTTATTGAAAAATTAACAGCAAGTAAAACATCCGGTTTCAAATAGTATCCATCTAAGAATTTTCGAAGAAGTCAAATGTGAAACTCTGAAAATATACAACATGTTACTAAGCTCATGGCAAGCAATGTAATACCAGCTTCACACATGTATTTATGGAATCAGACCATGAAAAATCTTGATACTATTGTAGATATCTTGATGAAAGCACTGACTCGGTGTAGAAAAGGGCAAACTACATACTGGGTATAAATAGGAAGTTAATTTTAAAAGAACTGTGAATGTCATAGGTAAAGGTTTTCCCCTGACATTGTCTAGTCGTGTCCAACTCTGGGAATTTGGTGCTTATCTCCATTTCTAAGCCGAAGAGCCGGCGTTGTCCGTAGACACCTCCAAGGTCATGTGACGGCATGACTGCATGGAGCGCCATTACCTTCCTGCCGGAGAGGTACCTATTGATCTATGCACTTTTGCATGTTTTCAATCTCCTAGGTTGCCAGAAGCTGGGGCTAACAGCGGCTGCTCACCCTGTTCCCCGGATTCGAACCACTGGCCTTTTGGTCAGCAAGTTCAGTAGCTGCATCACCGGGGGCATACTATTACATATATCTATTGATTGAACATACTAACAATATTGGGCAACTAGGTCAACTGCATTTAAAAAATCGTATTTTAGGGTGTGAAAGATGATGCCCAAACAACCATCATATGAAGAGAAGTCTAGAACCCTATGAAGAGGAATGACTTCGACAGGGTTGAGCTAAAAAAAGTCAGAGTGATAAAATACAAAATTGCAGGATGTGTGGAAAACATGAACAGGAAAAAAATTGAGGTAGAAAGCAATGAAAATCCAGAATATTTTCTGATACAGTGTTCCTTCACTTATTGCTGGGGTTAGGTTCCAGGACTACCCGCAATAAGTGAAAATCTGCGAAGTAGGGACACTATATTTATTTTAATATTTATACATTATTTTAGTAGTTACTAGCTGTGCCCGGCCACGCGTTGCTGTGGCAAAGTATGGTCGTATGGGAAATAAAGTATCTTATATTATCTGCTTAGAACTGGATTATATGAGGCCCCTTCTACACAGCTGTATAAAATGCACACTGAAGTGGATTATATGGTAGTGTGGAGTCAAGATAATCCAGTGCAAAGCAGATAATATAAGATTATAAATGGGTTATATAGCTGTGTGGAAGGGCCTTGAGTCTGCATTGCCATAGAATCCATTTAAAATCTGATAATTTGTATTTTATAGGCAGTGTGGAAGAGGCCTAAGTGAGGCCTAACTCTGCCTGTCCCCTGGGCTGAGTGGGTTGCTAGGAGACCAAGTGGGCAGAGCTTAGACTTCTAACTGGCAGCAATTGGATAAAAACAATGATTCCTCTCCCTCTAATTAGGACTTTATTTTTCTTTTCTTTTTGTTGTATCAACCTAGAGGCATGGATGATGGGTTGTGTTGTTAAATTTTGAGGTTGGGGGGCCTGTAGTTTTGTTGTTTTGTCCGCTACCCTGATGCCATCACTCTTTTATATATATAGATACACTATTTTAAGTCTTTATCAACCAATCGTGTGTTGATCAATCGCCTCCTTCTCTTCCCGTTGCCGCTTGGGCTACTTTTGTCTCCCTTTGGCTTCTCCTTCCTCCCTTTCTTAGGCTGTAAATTGTATTTTTTATGAGTTATAATAGTCTTTTAGAGTTTATTGAAAAACCGCGAAACAGTGAATCCGCAAAAAGTGAACCGTGAAGTAGTGAGGGAACACTGTATAGCCAAATTCCTCTCCTTTTGTTGATATAAGATAACGATACGAATATGAGACATGTCTGCAACACAAATGCGTGCTGTGAAATTTTCCTAACATGCCAGGAACAAAGTGCTAATCACACAAAAAATGTAAAATGCAGATTGAAGAGGATACTGATGTGGAAAACACCCAGGAACCCATGCTACCTGGGAAATTCTAGACACTTTTTAAAAAAACTTTTTTCCATACATATAACATGCACATAGTACAACTCCCATACTCATGGTTTCATTTAGCTGTATCTGACAAAATATGCCCTCCAGGTCCTCAGGGCAATTATAGAGTAGGCTTTCGCTGGAAGTTGACTACAGTCACACTGGGGGAATATAATGATAACTAGAAAGTTGTCTTCTCTAGACATTTTTCTAGAACTTCCAGTGTGATTCTATGATATATTTCTGCTAGAAAGCATAAGGTCCACGAACATATACCTTACTATATATATTAATGCACACCTGCTTCCAGGAAAAGCTGTCTCCCAGGTTTTTTTCTTATGCAAACTTACCTCCCAGTATGTGTGTTCAACCATCATAGATTATGATATATTTGGTTGTAATCCAAAGCACATGGATTTGAAACTCTCCCATCCCCTGCTTTGTTCAGGTCTCAATGCTGCATTTCCTATTCTCCCAAATAGATAAACTCAATTTCCTCTCTCAGGTAACTTGTGTAATGCTGACCTGCAATGAGGTGCAAGTGTATTGATAAACACAACAACTCTCTCCCCTCTTCCACTTTTTTCCTTCCCTTTTTTGAAGAATAGCCTGTCACCAGAGGCTTGAAAAATTGTCTCTGCCCTCTCAATATGGTGTAATATTTCTGACCTGCCAATAAAATGGATACAGCGAGAAAAAGACTTTTCTGGTACCTTGTATGATTTGTGTGGCTCCTTCACACCCGATTCCTCTCCCTGTAAACCATGTACAGTGGGATGAAGTTTGAAAGAAAAACTGCTGTACCTCTGGGAACAAGCAAGAGAGGAGGAAAAAAGAATTTGTTTTCCAGAGAAGTCAGATAGGAAATCTGACCGCCTTGGACTTCAAGAGACCATTCTGAGGCCCCTTCTACCCTGCTGTAAAAAATCTAGATTATCTGCTTTGAACTGGATTACGTGGCAGTGTAGACTCAAAAAATCCAGTACAAAGCAGATAATCTGGATTATCTGCTTTGATAGTCTGGATTATATGGAAGTATAGAAGGGGCCTGGATCTGGTTGCCGATTAGGTTTGCAGAGACAGGCTGAGGAATGATATTATAATATAATATATTATAATATTATAATATATTATATATACATATAATATTGATAATATTATATTGTAATACAATATAATATTAATTATATATTATATATTACATGTAATATTACTAATAATTTTACAATATATTGATATAGTACAATATAGTAATTTAATGCCAGTATTGTGCCATGCTAATAATATAATATTGTATGTAAATTTAATTTGTAAGCCGCTCTGAGTCCCCTTCGGGGTGAGAAATAAATGTACTAAATAAATAAATAAATAAATAAATAAAGAAGGCAAGGACTGTCCCCTTTTTCATCCAATTCTGCAACATCCCAAAGGCTTTGATCATCTATAGTCCCTTCCACACTCCTGACTAAAATCCCACATTATCTGCTTTGAACTGCAATGTGGCCTCAGATAACCCAGTTCAAAGCAGATATTGTGGCATTTTCTGCCTTGATATTCTGGGTTATATGGCTGTGTGGAAGGCCGCTAAGGCTGGATCTACACTACCCTATCCCAGGATCTGATCCCAGATTATCTGTTTAACCCAGATTATCTAGCAGTGTAGACTCATATAATCCAATTCAAATCTGATAACCTAGGATAAGATCCTGGGATATAGGGCAGTGTATATCAAGCCTAAGACAGGAGTCGGCAAATGTAAAGGAGAAAGGGGTTACTTGCTCATGTACAGCCCTGGCAAGCTGCAGTCACATTTTGGTGATCTGGAAGTGATATAACATCTGTTCCAGCAACCATTTGGGTCAAAATTTATGACATTTTGGAAGGAGGTAAGGGTGATTTGGGAGGAAAGGAAACTACTGCATTTGTTACAGTTTTGGGTGCTTTCATCCAGTGCTCAGAGGGAAAATCACCTCCAAATTGGTGCACTTTATTTTAAAGATAACTGCGTGTTTGGAGGCTTTGAGGTGGCATCTTTGGATCTCAAGAGCTACATGCCACCCATTGACTATACTTTGTCACCCCTCTGACCTGTGCAGATGTTTTGGGACAAATTCACACAACTCATTGAGAATTCACTCTGAGGAAACATGAACAGAATTCAGCTGCACATCATTTGGGACATTTTGGAGTTTGTGTAGACTGGACTAACTTTTCCAACCTCCTAAAGAAATGTGTGTGTTCCTTCAAGCTGCCACTTGATTTATGTGACCCAATAAATTTCATAAAGTTTGTTTAGGCGAGCAATACTCAAAGGTGGTTTTGTCCATTCCTTCCTCTGAAATACAGCCTACAGCAACTAGCATTAGTTAGGATCTCCCATCCAAGTACTAACCAGGGCTAATCCTGTTCAGACTTCAAGACCAGACAACATCTAGTGCCTTTGGAGTATTTAGGCCCTCAGCCTAGAGAAGAAAGGTATAATAAAGGAACTCTTGAAATGCCACATGTATAATAGCCCCATGCTCAGCAGCCTTTTAGAAAATATTATGGAGCAAGACTGGGGCCCCTTCTACACTGCCATGTAAAACCCAGATTATCCGCTTTGAACTGGATTATATGGCAGTGTAGAATGGGCCAGGGTAACCTGTAGCCTTTCCAAAAATGCTGAATTCACAATAGTCCAGTCTGACTTCCCTACACTGCCATACAAAATTAATGATATGGAGTGCCATAGTACTGAAGGACCTAGAGAGGCCCTCAATAATTGAGATCCTGGATTACCAGACATTTGTACCCAGCAATTAAAATGGCTTCAGCATGGTACTAATCCACATATTCCACTGCAAATTCCAGTGAAAGCAGTGACACTAAAGTTCTGGAAGGATGCCGTCAACAATATCCCTTGCATATTAGAAAAAATCTCAAAAATAATATCAAGACTTATTGTATCCTACTTATAATCAATACTCTAGAATTTATTTCTATTACTATTACTATTATTATTATTATTCTTTTATTATTATTATTATTTATACCTCGCTTTTCCTCTTCACAAGAAGCATTTCAGTACAATTTCAAATCTACAAATATATAAACATTAAAACAGAATTAAATATAATTGGTATTCCACATTATTTTTTCCTGGACTTGAACCACATCTGTGAAGGTCTACAGCTGGAACCTACTTACCCGTGTTGCAGCCTGCAAACCACTTCCTAGGCTATTGGTGAGGGAGGAAATTTTATTTGAGAAGATAATTCACTGTCTTTTCCAAAATGAGAGTAAACTAAATTTTACAGTTAAGGTGTTGTTCCTGAATTTGAAAAGTTGAAAATCATTACATCTAAAAAAACTTCCAGTAAAGGATAACACTGCTTAGGGGGACTGTTTCAAAAACTAAAAAAGGTATCTTGTTATGAAATGAAACTAAATTGAGTGAGACACAATATAGGTAATGTCATGCCGTGGGCTAATACACATGTTTACTTAGAGGCAAATGATGGAATAGAAGGTATGTGTATCAGATTTGGAGTTAAACCACCATGCTGCTGAATTTGCTGACTGAGAGGTTGGCGGTTCAAATCCAGGGAGTGCGGTGAGCTCCCACAGTTAGCCCCAGCTTCTGCCAACCTAGCAGTTCGAAAAACATGCAAATGTGAGTAGATCAATGGCGGGAAGGTAACGGCACTTGATGCAGTCACGCCAGCCACATGACCTTGGAGGTGTCTACAGACAACGGCTCTTCGGCTTAAAAATTGAGATGAGTACTGACCTCCAGAGTCAGACACAACTAAACTTAATGTCAGGGGAAAACCTTTACCTTCCATATCAAATTTGTAGATGACATCAAATTGGGAGGATTCTAGACTGCATCAATAGGAGTCTAGTGTTGAGATGGAGGGAAGCCATAGTTTTATGGTATTCTGCTTTCGTCAGACCTCACCTGGAATACTGTGTCCAGTTTTGGGCATCACAATTCATGAAGGATATTGACAAGCTGGAACATGTCCAGAGAGAAAGATCAGAAAGATCAAAAGTTGGGGGACAGCGCCCTATGAGGAATGTCTTAGGGACCTGGCTATCTTTAGCTTGGAGAAAAGACAGCTGAGAGGGGACATTATACCCATGTTCAAATATTTGAAAGGATATCACATTGGGGAGAAGGCAAGCTTGTTTTCTACTACTCTAGAGACTAGGACAACATGAAATTGATTCGAATTGCAGGGGGAAACATACCACTTAACCTTTAGGAAGAAATTTCTAACAGTAAGAGCTATTCAACAGTGGAATATATTGCCTGAGAGTATGGAGGAGTCTCCTTCTCTGGAGATCTTTAAGCAGAGGCTGAACGGCTGTCTGTCGAGAGTGCTTTGATTGCATTTTCCTGCATGGTAAGGGTTGGACTGGATGGCCCTTGGGGTCTCTTCCAGCTCTATGATTCTATGATTCTGTGAAATCACATCACTTTCAGTGGCAGGCATGGGAAGGACTGGACAGGGGTGTATCTGTACTACACAACTACGACACTTTGATACTAGTTACCTGTGGATGCACTAGACACTGTGGTAGCTGCAGTTGTGGATTGCTGTGGGCTGCTGCTTTCCAACAACAGGCAAGAGCCATTTGCGCTGCCCTCTTTCTTCACATACATTTCTGTGGCATTGGGCAAAGGGATGGGGTGGCTGATCCCCAGCTCCTCCTCTTGAGCTTGCTGCCTTCTCAGTGCAACCTGGAGGCAAGAAGGTTGGAACACATTTGCTCTCTCATTTGAAAAGAAATGGCTTAACATAATGGAGCCAGAACAAAAATGTCATCCTGAATACATTGCAATCCAAGGAAGGTGACATGGAGGTGATAGACAGACATCTGTACAATGATATATCAACAGATTGTGATTTAATGGTGGCAGTAGTAGCAATAGCTAGGGTGGCGTAGTGGTTTGAATGTTAAGCTAGGTCTACACTGCCCTATATCCCAGGATCTGATCCCAGACTATCTGCTTTGAACTCGATTATATGAGTCTACACTACCAGATAATCTTAGATCAAATCCAGGTATACAGTATAGGGTTGTGTAGATATAGCCTCAGGCTCCTTCTACGCTGCCATTTAAAATCCAGATTATTTGCTTTGATAATCTAGATTATATGACAGTGTAGAAGGGCCTAAGACTAGGAAAATGCTAGCATAGCATTTAATTTTCACCTAATGATGAATAAATTTGTCATCTTCAGGCCCCTTCCACACAGCTGAATAAAATCCCACAATATCTGCTTTGAACTGGGATATATGTTAGTATGAACTCAGATAACCCAATTCAAAGCAGATATTGTGGATTTTCTGCCTTGATATTCTGGGTGATACAGCTGTGTGGAAGGGCCCTCAGATGCAAATTCTGATGAGAGCAATTTGTTTCATTTCCTGAAAAGCCAGCAAGTTTACAGTATATGGCAGGCATGGGCAAACTTCGGCTGTCCAGGTGTTTTGGACTTCAACTCCCACATTTCCGAACAGTCCAAAACACCAGGGCAACCGAAGTTTGCCCATATCTGGTATATGGGATGGATTTTTCCACCCATTTTTGTTCTGTGGGTTGAAGTCTGAGTAAGTCACAGGGTGCATCTACAAAGAATTAGGGCAGTTTGACACCACTTTAACTGCTCAATGCTATGGAATCCTGAGAGTTGTAGGTATTTACACTGCCATATAAAATCCAGATTATCTACTCTGATATGGCAGTGTAGAAGGGCCCTTGGTGAGACACCAGCACTCTTCAGAACAGAAGGCTAAAAACCTTGTAAAACTACAACTCCTATGATTTCATAGCATTGAACCACTGAAGTTAGAATGGTGCTGAGCAGCTTTAATTCTACAGTGCCTTCCGTGAAGCTGCTTAATAACCCACAGGCCACCCCACAGGCCACTCTTGCATTTTAGACCAACACTGCAAGCAGGATGTCTCTCAAAGTCACTGCATTTGAGCTATGAAGGTGGAGAGAAATGCAGCCCACACAGCAAGAGAACAAGCTGTGCTTGCTTTGATACTTTTGTGCTTGCAGACTACCAGGGTTGGAAACCCTTCTGCGGCAGAACTAGGGCTTCTTCTACACTGCCATATAAAATCCAGATTATCTGCTTTGAACTGGATTATATGGCAATGTAGACTCATATAATTCAGTTCAAAGCAGATAATGTGAATTACCTGCTTTGATAATCTTGATTATATGGCAGTGTAGAAGGAGCCTCAGATATGGACTCCTGCCAATGGACTCCTGCCAAAACCAATCTCGGAGAAACTTCTAACAAAGTAAATCCCAATGCACCAGGTGTTTGTAAACGGGACACTGCAGCCCCTTCTACAGTGCTATACAATCCACATGATCTGCTTTGAACTCGATTATATGGCAGTGCAGACTAAGTGCCCTTCCACACAGCTATATAACCCAGAATATCAAGGCAGATAACCCACAATACCTGCTTTGAACTGGGTTATTTGAGTCCACATGCCATATAACCCAGTTAAAAGCAGATAATATGGGATTTTATACAGCTGTGTGGGAGGGGCCTAAAATAATAAAATTCAAATCAGATAATGTAGATTTTCTGCTTTGATAACCTGGATTATCATGCTCTGTAGAAGGGGCCCTAAACTGTCTGATTTGAGCTGGATTATATGGTAGTGCGGACTCAGATAATCCAGTTCAAAGCAGATGTGGATTATCTGATTTGATAATCTGGATTATATGGCAGTGTAGAAGAGACTTCATATAATCCAGTTTAAAGCAGATAGTTAGGATATAGGGCAGTGTAGAAGGGGCCTTCTGCACTACCATAAAATCCATAATATTAACATTATCTGCTTTGAACTATATTATCTAAGTCTACGCTGCCATATAATCCATTTCAAAGAAAATAATCTAGATTTTATATAGCTGTGTAGAAGGGTCCTGTGTCTACACTGCCAGATAATCTGGGATAATCAGATAATCTGAGATCAGATCCTGGGATACAGGGCAATGTTGATACAGCCAAAGACCAAACATTATACCATGCTGGCTCTCTTCCAAAAATTATAGTCCCCAAAAATAACTTTCTTAGGTTTTATGAATGCAGGTCAAGTGGGGTAGACTCTCAGGCCCCATCTACACTGCCATATAATGCAGTTTCAGAATAACTGCATTGTATGTCAGTGTAGATTCATATCATCCAGTTCAATGCAGTTAAACTGCATTCTGAAACTACATTATATGGTAATGTAGATGGGACCTAAAATGTAGATGAGGCCAACCAGAACTCTCAAGCAACTGGAAAAAAAATCAAAGAAGGAATACTTAAAATTAAAATAAAATCAATTTTAGCAGAAATGTTATATTAATTTAAGTTTGTCTTTATCTGTCTCAATTTGCTTCTAATTACTATATTTCAATAATCATATCAAATCAACATAAAGAATGTGATATATTATGGGGCATAGTACTGTATTAGGCCTATTTTAATGGTAACTCTCAAGCAACCAGACAGTACATGTTTTTCTGGCAACTACCCATCCCTATGGGTACCAGTTAAATTAGAGTCTCCTGTAGTTAACCATGTGTGATATTTAATAAAGAATTAACATTTTTTTTAAAGTTAGGTACATTATATCACAATAATACAGACACTACAGACTAGGTAAACTTCAAAACTGAACTGTTAAGGTTGCAAACACCATCTAGATACTAGAGTAACTTCTGAAATCAGAAGAGCAGACAAATAAATTAGTTCAATTGTGACAACTGCTATTTCAAAGTATTCAAAGTAGGGCACATATGTATCAACCATTAAAATCACTCAAAGACTAGAGATTTTAAAAAAAGTTTATAATGACTAGTAATTGAGTTTATTTTTAGATTAAAGGGTAAGGGAGCCTATTTAAAGTATCTCATATACTGAGACATAAAATGGGGTCATTTCTCCCAAGAACTGATCAATAATTTGAATATCTGACATTCAGAAAGTGGGAAGAAATTATATTAATTTGATTACAACTTTATAATAAAGAAAGAAAGAATTAAATGCACTTTCAGGCCCAGGATCTGTCTGACTGAACTGTTTAAAGCCTCTTGCCTAAAGTGGATTTCAAGTGGATCCAAGCTCTAGTGTGATGATGTAACAAAATTTGCAAAAGTTTTACGTTTCTGGTTTGGAAAGTGTTATTTCCACGTTTAATTATGCAATTCCTACTTTTAAAATAGTTGTTATACTCCAGAAACTTCATTTTTACTACTGCCACAAACTACAGTAGAGTCTCACTTATCCAAGCCTCGCTTATCCAAGTTTCTGGATTATCCAAGCCATTTTTGTAGTCAATGTTTTCAATATATCGTGCTGTTTTGGTGCTAAATTTGTAAATACAGTAATTACAGCATAACATTATTGTGTATTGAACTGCTTTTTCTGTCAAATTTGTTGTAAAACATGATGTTTTGGTGCTTAATTTGTAAAATCATAACCTAATTTGATGTGTAATAGGCTTTTCCTTAATCCCTCCTTATTATCCAAGATATTCGCTTATCCAAGCTTCTGCCGGCCCGTTTATGTTGGATAAGTGAGACTCTACTGTAGTCCAGAAACTTCATTTTTACTACTGCCACAAACTATGTTGAATTGGTTGAGACTCTATATGAGATATTCACTGCAAAGAACTATAGCAAAATGTGCTGCAGGATGTCCTTTGCACTTTAATAAGCTTTTTCCAACAGATAAAGTTCTTTCTCCCACCCTGGACCTTTCACAGATATATAAACCTCCCTTGCTTAGTATTCCAATATACCTCACAACCTCTGAGGATGCCTGCCATAGATGTGGGCGAAACGTCAGGAGAGAATGCTTCTGAAACAGGGCCATACAGCCCGGAAAATGCACAACAACCCATCTTTTTCCATGTTTTTATGATAGAACCAATTAGGAAATGACATTTATAACTCAGGAGAAAAAAATCATGTTACAGCAGGCAGTGTAGATCCAGCCTATCGCTAGACTATTCTGCTACTCACTGTGTGCCCTACTGTCCCAGGATCTGATTCCAGATAATCTGCATGACTTTGGAGGTGTCTATGGACAACGCCGGCTCTTCGGCTTAGAAATGGAGATGAGCACCAACCCTCAGAGTCGGACACGACTAGACTTAATGTCAGGGAAAACCAATCTGCTTTGGAGGGGATAATCTGGGGTCAGATCCTGGGATATAGGGCAGTGTAGATCCAGCCACTATTCCCTAGGCACTTGGGGTGGGATGCAAGCTCAATCTGCAGGGACCAGAGGTTTCCCTGCAAGGTGTCCTGGGCGGGAAAGGCTCTGTGTGTGTCTCTCTTTTCCCCTTCCCTGGCCTTACCTGGGCAGCCATGACCCGCTGCCTCTCGGCGATGAGGCTGCACTTCTTGCACTGGCAGTCCCTCCACATGCAGAAGCGCTTGTGGCCCTTCAGGGGCGAGGAGTAGCCGTGGTTCCTGCACCGGGCGCATTTGGGCAGGCGGGGGGCCTTCTTGCCTTGAGCCTGGGCGCCCGAGGAGGAGGAGGACGGCGGCTTCCCCAAGGGCCCTCCTTTGCCATTCTGCTCCGAGGAGGAAGCCTTGTTGAAAGAAGACGCAGCAGCAGAAGCCTCGTTGGGCATTGCGCGCTCCACTGTCCAGCTGGACTGATAGGGAAGAGCTTTTTGGAGGGTGGCTTGGGCGAGTGGGCAGCAACTTCTTCCCAACTGCAGGCGCTGCAATGCTGTCCACCTTTTGCCCTGGGCTGCAACCCGCTTTTGCAAAGCTCCAGCTCCCTAGGGCTTGTCTTCAAACGCAACCGTTTTTGTAAAAGGGGCGCGCAAAGTGGCACAACTTTTTTTTGTTACTTTTGGGGGGTGGGTGGATGGTTTGTTTGTTTTTGCTCCGCCCCACACCTGCCTCCCCCAACTCACTCTTCCCGCCTCTTTGGCCCTCTCTCCTTGAGAGGAAGGCTGTCACTTTCCTTCCAATGTATTGTAGGCCAAATTGTAGAAGGCTCCCTCCCAAAGCCCCTTTGCAAAGGAGCAGCCAAAGCCATGCAAGGAGGGAAAGCCTTCCTTGCTTAGGATGCGTCTGCACTGCAAAATTCATGCACTTTGACCCCACGTACTTTTAGGGTAGAGAGTGGTATTTAATACTGATTGAGTTTGGGTGCCTCTACATGTAGAATTGAGGAGCCCCGGTGGCGAAGTGTGTTAAAGCGCTGAGCTGCTGAACTTGCAGACCGAAAGGTCCCAGGTTCAAACCCCGGGAGCGGCGTGAGCAGCCGTTGTTAGCTCCAGCTTCTGCCAACCTAGCAGTTCGAAAACATGCAAATGTGAGTAGATCAATAGGTACCGCTCCGGCGGGAAGGTAACAGCGCTCCATGCAGTCATGCCGGCCACATGACCTTGGAGGTGTCTACGGACAACGCCGGCTTTTCGACTTAAAAACACGGAGATGAGCACCAATCCCCAGAGTCAGACATGACTGGACGT
This sequence comes from Anolis carolinensis, assembly GCF_035594765.1. NCBI lineage: Eukaryota > Metazoa > Chordata > Lepidosauria > Squamata > Anolidae > Anolis > Anolis carolinensis. The sequence continues at coordinate 243,041,217 of NC_085842.1, forward strand.
CAGGGGAACCCATTACCTTTACATGTAGAAGTAATGCACTTTGACACCGTGCAGTGTAGATGTGAGCATAGGGAAGAGTCATATTTAACACTGATCGATTTAGGGTGCATCTGCACCAGAATTAATGCACTTTCATACCACCCGATGTAGATGTGACCATAGAAAATATAGTCATATTTTCCTGATTGATTTCAGGTGCATCCACGCTGTAGGACTAATGCACTTTTATACTGGGTTGCTGAGGGTTTTCCGGGCTGTGTGGCCATGTTCCAGAATCATTCTCTCCTGATGTTTCGCCCACATCTATGGCAGGCATCCTCAGAGGCTGTGAGGTCTGTTGAAAAGTGAGGTTGTGAGGTGTTGGAAACTAGTCAAGTGAGGTTTATATATGTGGAATGTTCAGGGCGGCAGGAAGAACTTTTGTCTGTTGGAGGCAAGTGTGAATGTTGCAGTTGGACACCTTGATTAGCATTGAATGGCCCTGCAGCTTCAAAGCCTGGCTTCTTCCTGCCCGGAGGAATCCTTTGTTGGGAGGTGTTAACTGGCCCTGATTGTTTCTTATCTGGAATTCTCCTGTCTTCTGGGTATTGTTCTTTATTTACTGTCCTGATTTTAGAGGTTTTTTTAACACTGGTAGCCAGATTTTGTTCATTTTAAAGATATCTTCCTTTCTGTTGAAATTGTCCACATTCTTGTGGATTTCAACAACTCCCAACAAAGGATTCCCCCAGGCAGGAAACAGCCAGGCTTTGAAGCTGCCAGGTTATTCAGTGCTAATAAGGTGATTAATTGCAACATTCACACTTGCTTCCAACAGACAAGAGTCTTTTCTCCCACCCTGGACCTTTCACAGATTATATAAACCCCACTGGCCTAGTTTCCAACAGATCTCACAACCTCTGAGGATGCCTTCCAGAGTTGTGGACGAAAAGTCCTTGGTACAAAACAGGGTTTGGAAATCTTAAATAATAACCTCTATGAAACAGAGGAAAAATTAAAGCAGTTTGACATCATTTTAACGGCCATGGCTCAGTGCTGTGCAATTCTGGGAGTTGTAGTTTGGTGAGGCACCAGCACGGTTTGGCAACAAGGGCTAAAGAACTTGCAAAGCTAGACTTGCCATGATCCCATAGCATTGAGACATTGCAGGTAAAAGTGGTGTCATATTGTATTCATTCTATGGTGTAGATGCATCTTTGGAGAGGAACCAAAAGAAATTGCAAATTGAAGTCCAAAACACTTGGAGGGGCAAAGTTTGCCCATGCCTGATCTATACTGTAGAATGAGTACAGTTTGAGACCACTTTAACTGCAATGGTTCCCTGCTATGGAATCCTGAGTTGTAGTGGTACAAAGGTCTTCAGCCTTCTCTGGCAAAGAGTGCTGGTAACTTACAGAACTACACATCCCATGATCCTATAGCATTGTCCTATGGCACTTGAAATGGTGCCAAACTACATTCATTCTACAGTATAGTTCCCCGCCCCCCTTGGTTCCCTCCAGTTTATGGATCCTCCTGTCTTTTCTGCAAAAATTATACAGAAAAGAATGTGCTTTAGTTTCTAACTTTGAGCAGGGAGGGTTACAAAAACATCTTGTGAATATGGTTAATGTTGTGTGGAACACAAGAAACAACCCTTTTAATTTGAATAATAATTCCTAGATCCGTGGCTGTTTAATTCAAATGATCGCAGGGATACACGGCTTCTTGCTCCGAGGAAGGAGAGGCATAGTCATTAAAGATGAACATTATCAATTGCTGACAGCCATATCTTGTTATGGAAACCTCCTTCTCTGGAAATGGCTTCTCCCACACTAGGAAATGTGAGTCAGGAGGAGGAATGAGGAAAACATTAACATTTCAACATGTACAGTATGTGTCGCGGGTGACTTTGGCATACAGTTCCAGAAAATAGAAAAAATTAGTTTATATCTGATTTCCTTTTGAAAAGTATCCAGGTTGATGAGCAGCTTTCCTTACTATAATACACCTGTCTGAAATGAAGACAGCTTTCCTCTTTTAAAGTTAAAATGTGACTTCATGGACATTTTCAGTTAAATCAGGTTTCAGCATTGGACTACAGCTCCGGAGACCAAGGTTTGAGTCCCCATTCAGTAGTGAAAACATACCGGATAACCTTTGCTAAGTAACACATTCTCAGCCCAAAAAACCCTTTTGATAGACTTGCCTTTTACGGTCACCATAAATTTAAAATAACTTGATGGCACACAGTAACAACAACAAAGGAATCATGCAGCCCTTCACATGCTGCAGAACTGCACTTCCCTGGCTGATAAGAGGTCCCGTCTACACTGCCACATACAATCCAGATTATCTGCTTTGAACTGGATTACAGTAGAGTCTCACTTATCCAACATTCTGGATTATCCAACACATTTTTGTAGTCAATGTTTTCAATGCATTGTGATATTTTGGTGCTAAATTCGTAAATACAGTAATTACTACATAGCATTTATTTATTTATTTATTTATTTCCAATATTTCTATTTCTCACCCGAAGGGACTCAGGGTACAATTGGCAACAATTCGATGCCGACACATCATTAAAAACAACAACATATAAAAATGTATTACAACCAATTAAATACAGTATAAAATATAAAACATAAAACATGCTTAAAATCCGTTCGTCCAATATCCTCCTACTTTATCCATATAACAGTCTGGGTCGTCTTTGTCATTTATTCGTTAAAAGCCTGGGCACATAGCCATGTTTTTAAGGCTTTTCTAAAACTCAAAAGGGTTGGGGCTTGCCGTATATCTCTGGGGAGGGTGTTCCACAGCCGGGGAGCCACCACCGAGAAGGCCCTCTCCCTCGTTCCCACCAGCCGCACTTGTGAGGCAGGTGGGACCGAGAGCAGGGCCTCGCCAGAATTAATGTGTAATGAACTATTTTTTCTGTCAAATTTGTTGTATAACATGATGTTTTGGTGCTTAATTTGTAAAATCATAACCTATTTTGATGTTTAATAGGCTTTTTCTTAATCTCTCCTTATTATCCAACATATTCGCTTATCCAACATTCAGCCGGCCCGTTTATGTTGGATAAGTGAGACTCTACTATATATGACAGTGTAGACTCATATAATTCAGTTCAAAGCAGATAATCTAGATTATCTGCATTGATAGTCTGAATTATATGGCAGTCCAACCATATTTGAAAGTTTGCAAAAAACAAAAACAAAAACACTGTTGACTTACAAATAAATTTTAAAACAGTATATTTATCTGTATACTCAGGCCCCTTCTACACTGCCATACAATCCAGACTATCAAAGCAGATAATCTGGATTTTATATGGTTGGTGTAGAAAGTGCCTCAAGTGTACATGTAAAACAAAACAACCAGGTCAGATAGGCCTTGCATAAGTAAACAAAACATAGGGTAGCCTTCAGGTCACCATAGGTTGGAAATGACTTTAAGGTACACAACAACAACAACGAGACATTGGGTACATTTCCAAAAGGCACCTAGGAATGACTTTTTCTTTCATCAGCTCCCACCTTTCTTATGATTTTAGTGGCCAAATCTAAAGGGGTACACAATTTTGATCCTTGGGTGCACAGGAGTCACTGTTTTTAGCTAGTTTTGTCATACAGAGGTATCTCGATCAAAAAATATATATTCCTGGGAATTACCTCTTTCATGGAAAATTCAGTAGCAAATGTGCTGTTTCTGAACTTTTTAAAAAAGATGGTGGGGGGACTGGTCAGGCAAACGTATCTGATCTCCCAGTTTCTCTGTTTTGTTATTGCTCAGAAAGGGATTCTGGGGGGCAGTTGCTGTTACCCTTATCTTTTGTAGGCAGACACACACAACTTAAGTTTCATCAGGTAGAATAGAATCTCATTCTTTCATTACCGCTCGGAAAACTCACAGCAACCCAATGATTCTGGCCACAAAAGCTTTCGACAATTAATAATATGTTTAAAAGTGTTTAATAGTTTTAATGGTTTTAACTGTTTATTTTGAATAGTTTTCATATTTAATTTTATTTCAGTGTTCAAATTTTTTAAGGTTTTAAATTGAGTATTGTATTGTTTTTAGTGTTGTTAGCCACTTTGGGTCTCTTTCCAGCGAGCCTTAAATTGGCTGTGATCAAACCGCTGTTGAAGAAGCCATCACTGGACCCCACTCAATTGGAGAACTATCAGCCTATTTCCAATCTCCCCTTTTTGGGCAAGGTCGTGGAACGTGTGGTGGCCTCACAACTCCAGGCATTCTTGGTAGATACTGATTTTCTGGATCTGGCACAGTCTGGCTTCAGGCCGGGGCATGGTACCGAGACAGCCTTGGTCGCCTTAGTCGATGATCTACGCCGGGAACTGGACAGGAGGAGTGTGTTCCTGCTGGTTCTGCTGGACCTCTCAGCGGCCTTCGATACCGTCGATCACGGTATCCTTCTGGGGCGCCTTGCCGGGATGGGTCTCGGGGGTACTGCTTTGCAGTGGCTCCGGTATTTCCTGGAGGGTCGTTCCCAGATGGCGTCATTGGGGGACACCTACTTGGCCCCACAACCATTGACTTGTGGGGTCCCGCAGGGGTCAATACTGTCACCCATGTTGTTCAACATATACATGAAGCCGCTGGGAGAGATCATCCGGAGTTTTGGGGTGTACGTAGATGATGTCCAGCTCTGTCACTCCTTCCCACCTGTCACTAAGGAGGCTGTTCAGGTCCTGAACCGGTGTCTGGCCGCTGTATCTGACTGGATGAGGGCGAACAAACTGAAACTTAATCCAGACAAGACAGAGGTCCTCCTGGTGAGTCGCAGGGCTGAATAGGGTATAGGGTTACAGCCTGTGTTGGACGGGGTCGCACTCCTCCTGAAGACGCAGGTTCGCAGTCTGGGGGTCCTCCTGGACTCATCGCTGAGCCTGGAGACCCAGGTCTCGGCGGTGGCCAGGGGAGCCTTCGCACAACTCCGCCTTGTGTGCCAGCTGCGCCCATACCTTGGGAGGTCTGACTTGGCCACGGTGGTCCACGCTCTGGTTACAGCTCGTTTGGACTACTGCAATGCGCTTTACGTGGGGCTGCCTTTGAAGACGGCTCGGAAGCTCCAACTAGTACAACGGCCGGCAGCCAGACTAATAACAGGAGCGGCTTACAGGGAGCGTACTACTCCCATGTTGAGTCAGCTCCACTGGCTGCCGATATGCTACCGAGCCCAGTTCAAAGTGCTGGTTTTGACCTACAAAGCCCTAAATGGTTCTGGCCCATCTTACCTGTCCGAACGTATCTCCCCCTATGAGCCTCGTAGAACTCTTAGATCATCGGGGGAGGCCCTGCTCTCGGTCCCACCAGCCTCGCAGGTAAGGCTGGTGGGAACGAGGGACAAGGCCTTCTCGGTGGTGGCTCCTCGGCTGTGGAACACCCTCCCCATCAACATACCGCACATACCAACTCTCCTAGGCTTCAGGAAAGCCTTAAAGACATGGTTGTGCACACAAGCTTTTAATGAATGAAAACATGGAATTTTACATGACCTGTACAAAAACTTGAGGATTCTGGATGAATGGATTTTAATCTTGGATATTCTTAAAATTTTATATAATGTGATTTTATTTCGTAATGGTATCTGTTTTATATGAACTGTTTTGTAGATTGTTTTATATGAATTGTTGTTTTTACATTGTTTTTAGGCATTGAATTTTTGCCATTTACTGTAAGCCGCTTTGAGTCTCCTCGGAGAGAAAGGCGGGGTAAAAGTGATGCAAATAAATAAATATATAAATAATTTTTTTAAAAGAGAAAGTGGGACATAAATAATGATGATGAAATTAATTAAGGAACTATGTGTCGTATGACATCTTTGTTGGTTTTTTCTAATTCAGTGATCAAAAATACAATGAAAATTGCTAACACATTAAAAACATTTTTTACTCATAGCCCTGTGAATGAATAATGATCTGAAGGACAGGCATTCTTCTTCTTCTTCTTCTTCTTCTTCTTCTTCTTTTTCTTTTTCTTCTTCTTTCTTATTTGAAATGCAACTATCAGAATGACCTGTACTTGCTGTGGGATTCTGGGTGCACTAGTCCAAGACGTCTAGAAAAATAGTAATAAGAAGATTTTAGACGTCTTGGACTAGAGACCCCAGAATCCCACAGCAAGAACAAATAGTTCTAATATCTGCATTTCAAATAAGAAATTATTATTATTATTATTATTATTATTATTATTATTATTCTGCTTTTCTCTCTTATCGAGACCCAGAGTGGCTCACAACCTTAAAAACAATGCAATACCACACAACCTTAAAAACGATGAAAGGCACCAGGCTGGGAAAGACTGGACTAAGCAGACAGAGATACATCCAAACTGCATCTGCTTTTAATGAAATTTAGAAATATTATACATAATTGCTTTTAGTCATGTGCTTATCTCTCTGAATTAATTTGAATAATCAATTGCTATTAATGCAGATACTAATTATTAAAGAAAATAAATATTTTGAGGGCGGTTATACAGGCCATATTTTTCAACAGAGGACATCACCACTTAGAATTAACACAATAAAACACCTATAATTTGAATCTTCTATTAAATAATTACTCAGTTAATCAACCTGGCGAATTGTATCATATTTCTAAAGGCCTGCTTGCTAAAAGATGTGTTTCGAGATAGGCAGAAGCAACCCGCGTATGACTCCACCACACCAATCTTCCAATTCATTTTTGGTGCACTAAAAAAATTAATTGGACCAGTGACTTAGAACATTGAGAGCCGTGGCATGACCCATTAAACTGACATTCTGAACATTTGTAATTCACAATACAAGAGTGATAGAATCCTATATGCATTCAATGTGTTTGTGCTCTTTTGTCATGGATTAGAATGGGGAACACAGAGGGCCTCCTGATTAGAATGTCGCCATCAATTGAGAGAGAAGACAACCGTAATGGAGTCAGATTTGATAAACTGGTAGAGTGTGACAAAGGAAGCTCGGGTCTCTTAAAAGGGGCCGCGTAATTAATTGCTACCTTTTTATTTATGATAATTTCTTATTGGATACAGCCACTTTTCTACTGTGGAGGACAAGGCCAAGAATAATCAGATTGCTTCAAGTGATTAAGCAAATGCCTTGTGCTTTCTCCCTTCTTTAAAAATGCTAATCATTCAATTATGGATTTTTCTTTTTGCCTGGGAAAGCTTTGCCAAACAGCCTTTCTAGGTAAGGAAAGAATAATAATATAATAATAATAACTTTATTTTTGTATCCCGCCCCATCTCCCCAAGGGGATTTGGGGCGGCTCACAAGGGGACCAGGCACAACAATATACAATAAAATACAACAATATAAAATACATAACAATCACAACAAATTAATATATCAAACTCCTACAACACAGCATCACAAAATAAAAGCATGGCCAGTGAACAGAGGCGATATCATGGCACTTCAATCCTCAGTCTTGGAGGACAGAAGAAACATTTCACAGCAGAGCTTTCCAAACTGCATGTCATGACGCATTATATTTTTTTCTATATATATTTCAGATTTCAGTATTAATATCAAAATATGTAGTATGATTTTACATAGAATTTGTGTCGTACAAATGTAACAAGAAACTTCTAAGTCTATGTGAATAGAGCAATACACCATATATGTTTAAACATATAAATGAAATGTTTTCATGAGATCTGTTGTGTCGCCATACATTTTGTTATTACAGTTTTTATATGCTTCCACATTTGTTATAAGGGATTGCTTTATCCTCTGGCTTGCTAGTAAAACTGAATTACTGTTGCAAAATGATGCAGGTTCAAAAAGTGTGTCACCAATGTAAAATGTTTGGAAAGCTGTGTTTTAGAGACTGACTTCTTTGCCCTGATGAGTTCTTGTGTGATCCTTACAAAAAGCAGTAGCAGAATTAATTATTTTTGTTTTGTGTCCTGTCTTCAAATCATTTCTGACTTATGGCAACTCTAAAGCAATTCTATCATTGGGCTTTCTTGGCAAGATTTATTCAAAGGGGTTTTTATTCATTCACAGGGCTATGAGTAAAAATATTTTTAATATGTTGCCTTTACCTTCCTCTGAGGCTGAGAGAGTGTGGATTGCCCAAGATCACCCAGTGGGTTTCCATGGCTAAGATTGGGATGGGTTTCAAACCCTGATCTCCATAGTGGTAATACAATGCTCAAATCAGTACACTACAATGGCATTGCAAGAATACAGTAGTCATAAGCAAATATCCCACTTGAGCACATAGTAATGATTGCTTCCACTGCAATATGTTTCCCAGCCCGATTCAAGGTGCTGGTTTTGGCCTTTAAAGCCCTAAATGATTCAGGCCCAACTTACCTACCTGACCGCATCGCCTCTTACCAACCTACCTGAACATTAAGATATTCCAGAGAGACCCTTCTTTCATTGCTGTCACAAATACCGTTGGCGGCAACGAGAAAGAGGGCCTTCTCAGTAGTCGCCCTGGCCCTTTGGAACTCCCTCTCCATTGAGTTAACTGTTATCTTTCAAGAACCAGTTGAAGACCTACCTGTCCAAGCAAGCTTTTGATGAATGAATTCGATTGCTAATGACAGCAAGGGAGATTTACATCGAGTTTAGCAAAATATACTATTTAATTGATGTGTCTCTACAATAATTGTAATTGGTTTTAAATGTTTATAATCCTTAATATTTATTTATATCTTATTTCTGGACGTTATTATGCTTTGTGTGATTTTTGTCTTATATTTTATCTTAAATGTGCTTTGATTTGTATTGTATTATGTTGTGAGCCGCATTGGGTACCGTTAGGGAAAAAAGCAGGATATAAATAAAGAATTATTATTATTATTATTGTCCTCTTATTTATTTTCTGTGGGACCCTGACTGCACCTGTTGTATTTGTGCCAAGGGGCAGTTCTGGTACTACTGGTAAAATTGCTAGTAGGAGGAAAAGGGATAATGTTGAGCAGGTGTTTGATGAGGAAAAACAAGTAAAGCGGGTTCGGGAAATACTTATGACTCCTACTGAGGATGAGACATTTGAAGGCTTCTCTAGTGAAGATGACTCAATGGAGGAAGATAAAGGGTTAACAGAAAGTAGAGGAACTAAGAGGTCAACTTGGGAGCAAGAGTCAGATGAGGAAAGGGAAAGAAAGAAGATTCGTGATATACTTACTGCTCCCACGGAAGATGAAACGTTTGAGGGTTTTTCTGGGGATGATGGGTCTGAGAGTGGGATGGAAGAAGCTGCAAGTTGGACTCAAGTAAATGTGTGTGCAGCACCAGTTTCTGAGGGTGCATCAGGAGACTGGCAAACTACTGGTGCATCAGGGACATGGGGAGATCTAAGTCTTGAACAAAGATGGAGTGATTGGAGGGCAGATGGGAGAGGTTCACATATGAGATCAAGATCAGCTGTGGATAATGATGACAGGGCTGAGGCCTCATCATCGTCAGACTCTGAGGTGTAAGTTAAAAGTGGAATGGAAAATGAAGGTCCCTTGCAGAAGGCAAGGTGTCATTTTTGGAATATTGCTTTGTCGCTGCCTGTTCTCCTTGGGTCCTGGCTGTACAGCTTCGTGTTCCTGAATCCGGATTGACTCCTGACGACAGCGTTTGTTTCTGCTTTGGCGTTCCTGACTTGGCGTTTCTGGCTTGGCGTTCCTGGCTTCCTCTGGCTCCTGCATCCAGTTTGGCTCCTGACGACAGCGTTTTGCTCCTGCCTTGGCAATTTCGACTTGGCGTTTCTGGTTTGGCGTTTCTGGCTTCCACTGGCTCCTGAACCTGGTCTGCTTCCTGACAACGACAGAGTTTGCTCCTGGCTTGGCGTTTCTGGCTCCTCTTTGGTTTCTGAATCTGGTCTGCTTCCTAACAACAACAGAGTTTGCTCCTGGTTTGGCGTTTTTGGCTCCCCTTTTGGCTTCTGACAACTGTATCGTTTTGCACTCTTTATTTGAGAGCGTTTGGCTCTTCCCTGACTTTCTGCGCCCCAGCATAGCGTGGCGCTTGTTCCAGTGAACGTTTTGGTTGTATTTGACCTGGATTATCAAGCTAGATAATCCGGGTCTATCTTTCTGTTCCTGCTTAGTGCCTTTTCTTGAAGCAAAGACTTTTACTTTTGGTTGAAACACTGAAGTTAAGTGTTTCTGAGTTCAAAACATTATTTAATAAACATTTGTTAACTTTACTTATTGTGTGTGGCGCTTTAAGAAGGGTCTGTATAGTGAATGCACCCCTGGTTGTTTAATCAAAATATATATTCCGGATCATTTTATGTCAAGTCAAATATGTTTCTCAATTTTATTCTTTATATGTTATGAATAATATCCCAATATCCCAAATGTCTTTGATCTCAAACATCATGCAAGAAATTTTAAAAAATGTAGAATCAACATAAAAAAATGATTATGTGTGAATCACTTTTGTTCAAATGGCAAATAAAATGTTGAAATGTGAAGCCAACAGCTACATACCTGACAGCAATAGTTGTTGTATAAAATAGCAATTATGGAGACTGTAAATCAAGTTGGCCTCATGTGGTTTTATTTTAAAATCTGTTTTAAATTTGATTTTTAAATCCTCTTGTGGAATCCCTGTGATGCTTAGGGTTCAGCGGAACAGTTTGGGAACCACTGCTCTATCGCACAGACATCCTAAGATGTTTTTGTTATCCAAAATGATTGACAAGATGGTGCTTCCTCTCCTATCACATGCAAAAGTGATAGATGGGCAGTTCTCATATTTCAATATTGGCAATGCTGGTGGTGGGGTAAGATACAGCTTTACCCTGCTGTATTGAGGAAAATCTGCAACTATTAAAGAGAAGGAACAAGCTGCAATCTACAGGAGTCCCCCACCTTGAGAAATTATTGCTACTGCAGTTCAGCCAGATCTCCATATCCACGGATTCACCCATCCATGGATGCAAAGGCATTCCCTCAAAAGAATTCCAAAAAGCAAACCTTGATTTTGCCATTTTATATAAGAAACACAATTTAATGCACCATTGTATATAATGGAGCTTGAGCATACATGGATCTGGGTATCAATCTGGGAGGAGGGGGTATTGGAATTAATCCCCAGCAAATACCAAGCACCCATTTGGTACCTTCCCTGTTTGGGCCTTTTGTGGAGCTCATCATTTCTCCACTAGGGGGGCAGACGATACTAAAGAATGATGTGAAATTGCCATATACAATAGACCAGGGGTACTCACCATACATGATACATACATGTTCTTACCATACGTACATCAAGGGAACTACTGATCACATAGGGAAGCTGATGAACCTACACACTATCTACAGACCCACTAAGAAAATCCAACAACTGCTGTGTTCAGCAAAGGACAAGCGAGACCCTCTCACCTCTGCAGGACTCTACCGTATCCCATGCAGCTGTGGACTAGTCTACAAAGGGCCACCAAACGCAGCATTGCTCAAACACGAATCAAGGAACACGAAAGGCATTGCAGACTAACTCAACCAGAAAAGTCCGCCATAGCAGAGCACTTGATGAACCAACCTGGACACAGCGTATTATTTGAGGACACAGAAATGCTGGACCACTTTAACAACCACCATGTCAGACTACACAGAGAAGCCATTGAAATCCACAAGCATGTGGACAATTTCAACAGAAAGGAGGAAACAATGAAAATGAACAAATCTGGCTGCTAGTATTAAAAACCTCTAAAATCAGGACAGTGAATAAAGAACAATGTTCAGAAAACAGGGGAATTCCAGACAAGAAACAATCAGGGCCAGCTAACACCTCCCAACAAAGGATTCCCTCAGGCAAGACTACATAATTTGCATTTAATTGCCATATAATAATATCAAGTTAATACAGGGTTTATGGAACAGTATAGTACTGTATAAACTATAGTATTAGTAAGGCCTATTTTAATAGTAACTAACAAACAACCAGAAACTACATTTATCTGTCATCTTCTAATCCCCATGGGTGCCAGTTAACTAAAAGTCTCTTGTACATTCATAGATATACATTTGTGTATATGTGTGTGTGTGTTGAGGAAAAATTAGGAAATGAGGCCATTCAATGCTAATCAAGCTGGCCATTTGCAACATTCACATCTGCCTCAAACAGACAAGAGTCCTTTCTCCCGACCTGGACTTTCCACAGTTATATAAACCCCACTTGCATAGTTTTCAACAGACCTCACAACCTCTGAGGATGTCTGCCATAGATGTGGGCAAAACATCAGGAGAGAATGCTTCTGGAAGATGGCCAGGCAGCCTGGAAAACTCACAGCAACCCAGTACTCAAAAGTTTGAACCGAGGGCTGGTTCATGGTCTCCCAAAACTGTTGTGAAGCTGGACTATAGTTTGAAAAAAAAAAAGAACAAATTTCTACACACACTGCACATATCTTATTTGTAGTACAAAAAAAGAAAGAAAGAAGTATACAAAATTTAAAATGAAGAACAATTGTAACCAACATAAACGTACCAGTATCTCAGTGGGAAGTTTGGGCCTTCTTTGGCTGATGAGAGAGTCACATTAATGAGGATTGTTGTTGTTATGTGTTTTCAAGTAGTTTAGGTCACGGGCAGGGTAAATGAGCTTGGAGGGTCATGTCCGGCCCACTGATACCTGCAGTAGACTCTCGGGTAACTGGAACTCAAGCAACCAGAACTCTCAAACAACTAACAAAAGAAGTCGAAGAAATCATACCTTAAATATAAAATAAGGTATTGTTCCAGGCAGAGGCCAAAAGGGGGCACTAGACAGAGAAAGATAGTCCATTGGGGGGGGGGGGGTTGAAGGAGGAAAACCATTTCTGCCTCTGTATATTATGTAATCCGCTCTGAGTCCCTCCGAGAAAATAAAGCAGAATATAAATAAGGTGTATTATTATTATTATTTCCCCCATTTTCACTTATTATTCCCTCCTTGCCCCCTCTTCCTGTGTCATAAACAAGGTTTTTTTCCACAACAGCAACATGGATGGAAGGAATAACAGGAAAACAGTTAAATATTTTAATAGTTCAATCTCCCCCCTTCCAATAAAATGTACTCTCCTTCTCTGTCTAGCTCCCCCTTTTGGTCTCCACCTGGATAATGGAACAGTACGTAAAATAAAATCATTTTTATAATGCAGTAAAACCATGTTTGATGTTACTTCTTTGTCATAATTTGCATACAAACTATGATCATGAATGTGGTTTTCCCGGGGTGAGGCTCATCCATTGCACTCTGGGTGTGCTGGTCCCTACAATGTCCCCAAATGTGGAAAACCCAACTGCATAATTTGCATTTTACTGCTATATAATAATATCAAGTTAATACAGAGTTTATGGCACAGTACAGCCCCCAGTGGCACAATGGATTAAACTGCTGAGCTGCTGAACTTGCTGACCGAAAGGTTGCTGGTTCGAATCCGGGGAGCAGGGTGAGCTCCTGCAGTTAGCCCCAGTTTCTGCCAACCTAGCAGTTCGAAAACTTGCAAATGTAAGTAGATCAATAGGTACCACTCCGTTAAGAAGGTAACGGAATCAGACACGACTAGACTAGTCTGGGGAAAACCTTTACCTACCTATAGTATAAGTTATACTATTAGTAAGGCCTATTTTTAATAGTAACTATCAAACAACCAGAAACTACTGTACATTTATCTGGCATCTGCCAATCCCTATGGGTGCCAATTAGCTAAGAGTCTCCTGCACATACATAAATATACATTTGTGTATACGTGTGAGTGTGTGTGTGTGTGTGTGTTGAACTAAAATGAGGAAATGAGTCAGCCCCATCCCAGGGACTCTCAAAACAACATACATTAATTGAAAAGGCTGTCATTTTCATTATCTCAATTTAATCTTAATTTCCAATTATATTTTATTTTTAAGAATATGTGTGTATATTAAGACTGAGTGTAAATTTGTGGATTTCTGGGTTTGCGGACAGCATTTTTCTTTTTATATTCTCTTCCTGGGTCTAGAATTTTTCACTTTTTCTGAGGTCTGGAGCATATAATGGTTGCCTTGAGGAGTATCTTCGATCGTATTGTATGCAGCCCCAGTGGCACAATGGGTTAAGCCAGGGGTCCCCAAACAAAGGCCCAGGGGCCGGATGCGGCCCTCCAAGGTCATTTACTTGGCCCCCGCCCTCAGTTTTATAATATAATATTTTTATATCAGTTTTAATAATATAATATATTGTATATACATATAATATTGATAATAATCTTACATTATACAATATAATACTAATAGTAATACCATATAATAATATTAACAATATGGTATATATTACATATTATATAATAGTATAGTGGTATAGTTCAAGATAGTAATATATAATGCTAATATTGTGTTATGCTAATAATATAATATATTGTATGTACATACAGCTGCTCTGAGTTCCCTTCGGGGTGAGAAGGGTGGGATATAAATGTAGTAAATGAATGCAGTAAATAAATAATCAATTTTAGACTTAGGCTTGGCCAAAGTCTGACATGACTTGAAGGCACACAACAACAACAACAACAACAACAATCCTAATTAACTTGACTATCTCATTGGCCAGTAGCAGGCCCACACTTTCCATTGAAATCCTAATAGGTTTATGTTGGTTAAAATTGTTTTCATTTTTAAATATTGTATTCTTTCGTTGTTGTTGTTGTTGCACTACAAATAAGACATGTGCAGTATGCTTAGGAATTTGTTTGTATTTTTTTTTCAAATGATAATCCGGCCCCTCAACAGTCTGAAGGATTGTGGACCGGCCCTCTGCTTAAAAAGTTTGGGGACCCCTGGGTTAAACCCTTGTGCCAGCAGGACTGCTGACCTGAAGGTTAGGTTGCTGACCAGAAAGTTGCCAGTTTGGATCCGGGGAGAGCGCGATGAGCTCCCTCTGTCAGCTCCAGCTCCCCATGCGGGGACATGAGAAAAGCCTCCCACAAGGATGGTAAAATGTCAAAACATCCGGGTGTCCCCTGGGCAACATACTTGCAGGTGTCAATTCTCTCACACCAGAAGTGACTTGCAGTTTCTCAAGTCATTACTGACATGGGGGAAAAAAGCTCTTCCTTGCTTCTTCTCCACTCACCTTGCATTAGGCTGAATGAGATGTCGATTCTTCCAACAGGTTTAGAAAATCATAAAGGGGCAGCAAATTGTTAATCATGTTACAGATTGAGCATCCCTTATCTGGAATTCTAAAACCCAATATGTATATAGATTGTGTTTCATGTACAAAATTAATCATACAGTAAGGAACACCTCTTGAAATTCATTTTTTTGTGTAATTCTTAAATTCACAGTAGCACTCTCCAGTTATGACTGACAACCTCATCTCAGCCTTGAATGAGTGTATACTAGATAGTGTATGTTGTGGCCACTTTACGGGTTGTTTAGGGCTATGAAAGTGAGCCACATCTGAAAAACTCACCACATTCAGGAAGTGTTCGTAATACAGTCGAGTCTCACTTATCCAAGCTAAATGGGCCGGCAGAAGCTTGGATAAGGGAATATCTTGGATAATAAGGAGAAATTAAGGAAAAGCCTATTAAACATCAAATTAGGTTATGATTTTACAAATTAAGCACCAAAACATCATGTTATACAACAAATTTGACAGAAAAAGTAGTTCAATGCGCAGTAATGTTATGTTGTAATTACTGTATTTACGAATTTAGCACCAAAATATCATGATACAGTAGAGTCTCACTTATCCAATATAATCGGGCCGGCAGAACGTTGGATAAGTGAAATGTTGGATCATAAGGAGGGAATTAGGGAATACATTGCAATGTTTTGGTGATAAATTTACAGTAATTACTACATAACATTACCATGTATTGAACTGTTTTTATTGTCGATTTGTTGTTAAACATGATATTTCGGTGCTTAATTTGTAAAATCATAATGTAATTTGATGTTTAATAGGCTTTTCCTTAATTCCTCATTATCCAACATACTTGCTTATCGAATGTTCTGCTGGCCCGTTTATGTTGGATAAGTGAGACTCTACTATACATAATGAAGTTTATTTTACAATATTTTTTAAAAGTTATACTATATTCCTTCAATACGTTTCATTACGAAATTCATTCAGTAACACATTACAGGACATATTATTATTATTATTATTATTATTATTATTATTATTATTATTATTATTATTAGGATATCCAGAATCGATTTTTAGAGTACAAATACTGCTTTATGTCTTAGTTATGGGGAAAGTCATTAGGTAAGATGAAAACAATTTGAGTTATAATTAGACATTTACAAATAGTAATATTTTGGTTGGTTTTACTTAATTATTATTATATGTATTCTATTTATTTATGCCTCACTTCATCTCTCCTGCAGGAGACCCAAAGCAGCTTGGCATAAAAGCATTAGTAAACAATTAAAAAATATACAAATCTGCAAACATTAAAATGGGTTTAAATATAAACAGTATTTTAAAAATTAAGTTAAAAACCATTAAAACACATTCAAAGTTAATAACCACAGAAATGTCAATGTAAGTTGTGAAAAAAAGGAACATGGTGGATCACACCAGAGGTCATTTTAGAATGAAACACCACATTCCTATAAAATAGCATACATGTAGTTTTGCAAGCCTGTTATATGTGTACATTTTCTAATTCCAGGTGATTATATTTTATGAATGATATTTTTTTCACAGATAAGTCTGAGAGGTTTGATTGTGCTTATTTTTTTAAAAAAATCTGTCTAATTGAGAAATAACAACTGAGCTAGGATTAGACCACCAAGGGAGATCTCACGGGCAATTTGTATGTTTTATGTGTGATTACTTTTGTATGATGCCTTTGGGTGATATTTTCACTTGTTGCTGGTGGTAGTTATGAAGTTGCAATGTGTTTTGTGCATGTAAAGTAATTTTATTTTATCACATATATTTTCATTTGACAATCAGTTAATCAGAACCTATAATAAAAGCAGTTCTGCACTGAACACTAAAATTCAATTATTGAATAGCAATATATTTATAATTGGCAATTGTTGTAGTATGAAGATAAAAGCAGAATAGACTGGTGATATTACTTGCCTTCACCTGGATACCGAAAATGTTGCTACATCACAATGTTTAGTCATGTTAAGTTTGTGATCTAATAAGGTCCCTAGATTATACATCTCGTTGCCAAACCAGATATTATCCATTCTTTATTTCTGCATTCAAGTTATGATCTTGGGTTGTGGTGCCTCCCAGCATGATTTCTTCGGTTTCCTGCCAATTGAGCGCTGTTTTCTTTGCAGAAACATTTACATGTCTCAGATTTCTTTGCAGTAAATCTATATAATTTCCATGTTGCTCCAAACATAGCCCAGGCCCAGCAGGCAGAAATAAGCAGTCTTTAAATTTTGGATGAAAATGTCCTTTTGGCAGCAATTATTCCAGATCCAGAATTAAAGTTTCCTCCCCACACACATACCTGTTATGAGATGTATGGAAGCAGGCGTCTTCTAAGTACAGTACAATAATATATGTGAGTGCACACCAATTAACAATATGACCATAGGAGAAACATCCTCAATGCCACCTTCTTTCTGCATGCAAGATTATTCATTCATTGTCTTTGTTGCATCATGCCAGCAGGTGTCTCTCTCCTCCTTGCAGAAATGGCTGGTGCAGTTGATGAGATTAACTTGGATGTATCCTAGACTTTCGAACTGGACACCTCTATCAAGTGTCAAGCTGTAGCTAAGAGATGTACAATGACACCGCTTTGCATCCAGCTCAGCTTTAGCTTTTTAGACTCCTTTGCCTGTTTACTTTGATCCACTCCATTACTATGCTACAGAAAACAGATAGACAGAATATACTGCTGTTCTGGATGTCATTCACTATTCTATTTCTGTTCTTCATATACTCCACTTGACATAAATCTGTCTTTGACTTGGTAATTTTTTTAGCTGAGAGTTGTAAATAGACCAGATTGAAGCTTAGTACAGCAAACCTCCTTATCTGCAGATTTCATATACACATTTCACTTATCCATGGTTTCACTTATTCACTTCAGACCTCCTGTATAGGTTATGCCTTCTTCATTGTACCTCCGTTGTTTGTCCACAATGGTGTTCTCTGCCATCCAGTTTCACACATCCATGCAAAGACCGAAAGTTTATCCCCTGTGGGGGGATACTGCACTATTTAGGATTTCCATGGCACTTCACAATACAGAGAGAACTGTAATTTTCCACGTTATAGTTTTATTTGTAAGATGTCCTAAGAAGTAGATTCTATCTACTAGGCTATTCTGTCCTGCCCAAGAATGCCTCATGGTGCTGCTTAATGGCTTTGTGATAATTTGAACTGGGGAAATATAGCTAGGCAGCTCAGTCCATTGAACAATGCTGCTTGCCTGCTAAATTGTAATCATATTTTTTTTATTTCTCATCTAATTAATATCTTTTCTAGAATTCTAGATACATTGTCTGCATTTGTACAGTATGACCCCCTTATCCAGAACCCACGGTTTTATTTACTCGTGCTCCAAAAAAAACCTCCTCCCCCTGAATTATTTAGCTTTGTGCTAAGCTAAGCTGCAGAAAATCCTGCCAATTGCAAGGTTGGCAGTTCAAGACCAGGTTGGGGTGAGCACCCGCCATCAGCCCCAGTTCTCTGCCTATCTAGCAGATCAAAAATAGAAATGTGAGTAGATAAATAGGTACGGCTTAAGCGGGGAGGTAATAAAGGCGCCTATAAGGACTTGCCGACATTTTGATCAGGAAGACATCTAAGGATGGCAAAGCTCCTCGGCATGGAAGATGGAGGGATAGCACACACACACACACACACACACACACACCGTGGCCAGAGCTGAGCACAGCCTCCAGATGCCAGAAATGGAAAAGAGCCTTTACCTCTGTTTACGTATTGTCTGTCCTTTTAAATTATTTATCGGCATTGAATGTTTGCCGTATATGTGTATTGTAATCCGCCCTGAGTCCCCTTGGGGAGATAGAGTGGAATATAAATAAAGTGTATATTATTATTATTATTATTATTATTATTATTGACACAAAGACAGAGTATGACACAGCAAACGAGATATATATGCTGGATTTTGTATCACAGAATCACAAGTCAAACACTGCCCAAGGGTCTAGGACTGTGTGATGTATTTTCGGATGATGCGTGCAGATCCCAGTAAGGTGGCCTTTTGCAGTTGACAGATCATAATTTATCAATGTTTATTGTTTTCAAATGCTGGCTGAGATCTTTTGGCACAGCACCCAGTGCACTAATTACCACTGGGACCACCTGTACTGGTTTATGCCAAAGCCTTTGCAGTTCGATTTTGAGGTCCTGATAATGGTTGAATTTTTCTTGTTGTTTTTTGTCAATTCGACTGTCATCTGGTATAGTGACACCAATAATCCAAACATTTTTTTATTTTCCACAACTGTGAGGTCTGGTGTACTGTGTTCCAAAACTTTGTCAGTCTGGATTTGACATCGTTGTTGTTGTTGTTGTTGTTGTTGTTGTTGTTGACTACTCTAATGCAATTTATGGTATGTTTCCAGTCCAAGTATAGGCAGAATATAGAGTTTGTTAGTATCTGTGGTTTCAGACATTAAAGTGGGTCGTACTGCACAAGAAACTAGTAACTGAACACACACACAGCCCAATTTTTGCAGCTACAGTACATATAAGTGAAAGCCTGTTGTTCCACATAGAAGAGTTACTGGTCATTGACAACTGAACACATAAATAATTTTGCACAAAGGTTTTCATTTAGCTAAAAATCTGTATTGAGTGAGTAACTGTCAATCCTAATTGGTCCTAGGCTAGGACTCCTAGCCAAGATAGGTAACTGGAAAGTGTGAAAATACCTTTGGAAAGGTATACAGCTATCACAATCCTGCAGCTGACATAACTACTGCCCGCTCCCTGCGGATTTAACTTTTTAAAATCTGCTATGGTGAAGGGATATAGAAGGGTTATAAACCCTAGTTGCCCACTCTTTTACGAGTACTATGTTAGTGACACTTGGAAATTGCAGATCTTGGAAATGGAGACGTTTGATGTTTTTGTGTCCTCTCTGATTCAGATACTGAAAAATTGCCAAGATTTTAAGGATCGCTACATCACTGCTAAGGATGTCTGACCCTGCTGACTTGAGACGGACCATTTCCCCTTGAGATCATATCTTAGCCAACAAATTGCAATGAGGATTTTATGCTGGCAAAAACATGTAAGCATATTTTAGATTTTTTGAAGAAGGGGGTGAGTAGCAGTCAGGACGCAACTTGTATGCCAAAGCTTTGATATGTACTTACAATAAAGTGACCCGACTTCAAACAAGGTTATCAAGCACCCTGTATTTTAATGGACTCTTCCCATATTTCTGACCACAATTCAATGTTTGGAGCCATCTGGCAATGGTGGCGATGTGGTTTAGCTAGTTTGCTACATTATAATCCCCAATACCTCTCCTTTTTATATAATCGGCAGGCTTGAAAATTGCTACCAGGCTAAATAAACAAACAGGCCAACATGGGATTAGCAATTTTCTTTACAGCAGGAAGTTCAGCTAAGTGGCTTCTGGCCACAAATCTATTCTAAATAAAGTACTTTTCTCAGTACAACAGAAAATAGAAAGCTGCTCCTGTTCCAAATAGTGTCAGGCTTCCCACCATATTATGGTGCGTGTGCACCTGTTTTTGCTGGAGGTGATCTGAAAGCTGTACATTCAAGTAATCAAATGGAGTGCTGACACTGAAGTCCTTGCTTGGCTCCAGTTCTTATCTCAACACACAGGTGGATACAGATAGCTACATTGACTATAAAATAATGTCCTATTAAGTGCACCAATCACTTTGATACCTGTGTTTTGACAGTCAAGAGTTAGGAGAGCCTTACCTCTTCCCTGCTTCCCCAGATTCCTCATGAAATACTCAAATATGCTAACAGACTTAGCAAGGACTAGCTTCCAAATAACTTGCTACTTACTGTATATACTCATGTATAACTCAACCTCATGTACAAATTGAGGGCAGGTTTTGGAGTCAAAATTATTGATTTTGGTATCACCCATAGACAAGTTGAGGGGTAATTTCACAGATAGGTGACAGCGGCAATAAATACCATTTTCCTACCAAAACATTTTAAAAGACCAGAAGGGGCATCATTGTGGAGAGAGCAGAGGGGGTTGGTGCTTCTTAGATTCTCCAGGGAATTACTATGCTCTTGCTTTTTGCCACTTCATTCAGAGAAGGGAATAGCAAGTTAAGATATAGTACTCACATTGACTTTTGAATAAGCTAGCCCAGATTTTTTTGGGTTGATTTTTTTAACCAATTTTGACCAGTTGTGGGATGTGTTCCTTACTTGGATGAACTTTGGATTCAGATGGTTAACTTGTAGTGCCCCAATGTATTATTTCACTGCTCACTCATGTGTCTTGCCATTGGCTGCATTTGAACAAGGTTTGCTAACTACTTTCTCATTGCAAAGCCACTCCGAGGATTCACACCAAAGTTTTCAGTCCCTTTCTCTGCAGCTACATATTTCTGCATTTGTTTTGCCTCCTCTTTCATGCAATTAAATTGCATAATTAGGTCAAGAGGTTAAGGCCAGAATTCTGACACGGACATCTTGGCACATGACTGCATCTTATGAATGTGGATATCCTTTTGGGGCACTATATAGGGATTGATACTCTCTTCTTTCCTCTGCAGTGCACGTAATTTCCTTACTGACATAATGTAAAGCCCTACATGGCCATTCCATGCTTCATGGTGAGAAGGCGGGCTTTGAGAAGCATCTGGTTGCCTCTTCATAACCAGCTGCGCAATGACATCAGTGCTGATCTCAGGGGATCTCAGTGCCTCTGTAATCACTGGAGACATTGCCAGATGCTTCTTCAATCCTGGAAGTCTGGGAGAGGGTACATGGCTCAGCTTAACATAGATCTGCACACTAAGCTGAGCAAATGTTGGTTGGATTGAGACCAGTAAATCATTTACTTTACTTCAGAGATGAAGCAGGTAGATCTTTGTTTATCTCAAAAGTAAGCATCGGGGAACCCAATGCCATTTCAGGTGTCTGTGTTTCACCCCAAGTCAAGAACATCTTGAAATTGCAACTACCCCTGTTGTCAGAGATGGGGACTCAGCATTTCCTCACTATATGTACTACTAGGTGTAATTGAAAACCTATCACCGATTCTGCAGTATCCATGCCAGAGCTGAATTTAACTGCAACCCTCAAGGTTAAAACAGCTCACTATATTTTATTTTGGATTTCCACACTTCTTGCCCCACCCTGCTGCCTGTTGAAAGATTCTGGAGAACTGAAAAGCACAAACCTTTTTATGGGATTTGATTTAACTTAATAGCAGGGTGGGCAAAGTAAGACCTGGTCATGTTATTTTTCTGAATATCTGGACAGCCCTTTTCTGGGGAAAACAAAGGGTGAATGGCCTCTCTGGAAAGCCTCAAGTAACAGCAATTCACCTTTTAAATAGTTTACAGTAATGAAAGTAATAAACTCTCCTTATATGTAGGACAGCAGGCTTACTCAATCTGCCTAAAATAGTTTGGGGGTAAAAGCGAACCATGTAGCTTGATTCCAATCAAAACCATGCATCTGTGGCTTAAATTTGGTACTGTGTTCTTTGTGACAATTTGTCAATATCCTTTATGTTCTTTATTAGCTTATTCTTCTTTAATGTAGTATTTAAATTTCAATGTATTAGATTTGCAGGAGACTGCAATTAATATTTAATCCTGTCTTGGCTTTGCTTCTTTTTTTTTTCTCCTGTTCCTTTTCTTTTTCTCTTGTATCTGTTTTCATATAGTTCCATCGCAATCAATGAACTATACATTGAAATATGTTTAGCTTGTGACTGCTAGAAGTGTCTGAAAAATAGCTGAAGTTAACACAAAGGAAATATTTCTTTAATGAGACATGAAATAAACCCTGAAGGGCAACACAGTCACTCCAAGGCACATGTTCTTAGAATACAAAGGCCTGTTTCATTTTAAGATCTCCTGAAGTTAAAATGTATAAAATGAAGTTGTGATGCATGCTAAAGACTGGCATGAACCACAAATTAACAGAAGTAAAATGCATAGTCGAAACCTTGCTTTCCCAAAGCCACAAAGCACAACAAAAGGCAGAAATAAAATAAGGAAATTTTATTTTGAAAATATGGCAAGAGTCTAAGGCACTTCAAACACTTAAATGCGTCGAACTGAAGTGAACATGACAGGGAAATAAGCAATCCATATATGTGTGTGTTTGCACTGCCCAGGAACTACATTTCATTTCAGTAGAACGAGATGAACTTTTTTGCAATGTATGTCAGCGTTCATGTCAATGACCATTAATAAAAGTCTATTAATAGCTATTATATCGGAAATACAGTATTATTGTTGTTATTGTGAAAAAGAAAGTGTCAAAAATACTGACATAATCTTTATACAAAAGCTGTACAAATCGGCAGCACTTTGTTTAGCAAGTCCCAGGTAATATCGAAGTCCATTTTCTGTGGTGAATCCATCAATCCACCAGCTGAGATTCCAAAGAGCTAATGTAGTAAGCAGTTGCCACATTTAGAAATTAAAATAAGCTTTAAAACAAGACTCAAAACCATTGTGGAATGACATTTATAATAAAAATGTTCTTGCCAACAATTTTGACAGTAGCAAATATAAATACCTGTAAAGAACATAACTTTAAAAAGCCAGTAAGATTTATCTGGATGGGGGAATACAGTCATAAATGAACAGACAGCTTAAAAAAGACCTTTATGTAAGGTAACAGAAGGGTATATACTATAGCCCCCAAAACACACCCCCGGCAGAAAAGATGAGCAAAATGAAGGCTCATAAGGCTATGAGATGCCATTTGGAGCCTATTTGCCTCTCCCCTGCCTCCATAGTAGGTCTTGTAACACCAACATACCATGCTAACGTTTTCCTATACCTCATGGTATACCTATTAGATCCTGCAGCAGCATGGAGAAGCTTGTCTAATCTGTGTAGTGACCAAGTACACATAAATGGCCGTGGAGATGCAGGGGAAGTGGAAATCATCAATCAACCACTCCATGTACCATCAGTACATGCTCCTGAGTAATGCTGTGTAACGGACATTGTCCTAACCCTTTTCTGTCTTTAGCTCTACATATTTGCTTTGTTTGCTGGTGAGCTCAGGCACAAGGCAATTACATTCAATATCTGTCACTGTAAAACAGTAACCACTAGCAGCTTGGGGAGGTGACATTAGTGTTTAACAGACAAATGCTGTGCACTAGCAATCGAACGGGCTTCTGTGGGCAGGACCAGGAGATGGCTTCCTTCCGAGCCTTGGGGTGCCCTAGAAAAGAAAAAGGCAGAGAGGATGGTTAGAAAATGGGAAATAATGGAGCTTGTTGGAGAAAGCCACTGAACTCTTCAGTTCACTGACTACTTCTATTGAATTGAGGATCAGTGCAGCTCCAGCAGCTGTAGTTCAAGACTGAAGCATTTGAAACTTTCATGAGATGGGGCATGCAGGATATAGTCTTTTGAACACAAGACATGGAGATAGATAGGAAGAAAAAATAGCATGGGGCAGGAACAATGTCTCAATATAAAAGAACATTTGCAATATAGAACGTTTGTTCTAAGGTAAAGATATTAAGTCTAGTCGTGTCCAACTCTGGGGGTTGGTGTTCATCTCCATATCTAAGCCGAAGAGCCGGTGTTGTCCGTAGACAGCTTTTATGCATTAGCATGTGACCGACATGACTACATGGAGTGCCATTACCGTCCCACCGGAGCAGTACCTATTGATCTACTCCCATTTGTATGTTTTCAAACTCCTAGGTTGGCAGAAGCTGGGGCTAACAGCAGGAGATCACCCCACTCCCCAGATTTGAATTGCCGACCTTTCAGTCAGCAAGTTCAGCAGCTCAGCAGTTTAACCCACTGCGCTACCAGGAGCTCCCAATCTTTGTTTTATATATTTTAATATATGTATTTTACATGATAATGTGTTTTAAGTATGTTATTCCCCACTTTGAGCTGTGAGAAAGGCAGGTAACAAATAATGTTTTTTATTCTTCTTCTTATTAATGTGACTTTAATGACTCTTTGTAGCAGGAAATTCCAGAAGCCACAAGAAAAAAAAGTTCTGCACTGGAAATGTATGACAAGTAAGGTGATAGGAAGGAAGACTAATATGGTCAACACAAAAGATCATTATTGTTCTGTTTCCAAACTCAGGAATGGGAACTAATTTGCATTTGCTCCAAGTCATTCCTAAGAGGCATTGCTGACATTTCCAAGGATGCCTGTGAGACTTGGGAGAGGGAAGGGAAATTGCCTGCCCCTCCTTTCTTCCCTCCCGTCTGTGCCATGTGGACACTTTCACAAACATCAGCAACGGCTGTTTGGAGCAATGGGGCTGCCACAGCGATAGCAAACAGGAACCCCAAGGTAAGTGTGGCCATTCATTTGAGATCACTGGACTCTGTCCTGCTGCCACATTGGGATGGAAGTAAGGAGTGAAGCCAGAGTTTCCTACCCATGTAGATGTGCCCAACGACCCAGAAAGCCTTTCAGTCACTGCAGAAACCCAAAATGAGGAATATAGCTATTCTTAACTCACCGGAGACTGAGTTTTGGAAAAGTTTGCATGAGCATAGAGAAGAACAGCGATATCCTTGTGGCCAGCTTCAAGAGCTATTGAAAGTGCTGTGCTCCCATCCTTAGAAAAAGGGGAAAGGGAAAGAAAGGGAAAAAAATAAAAGAAACATGAGACTTAAGTATTAAGTATTAAGTATTTTTAATATAAAATAAGATAGCCTACAGAGATAAAATGACTGTCCTGTTATTCAATCAGACAGATATAGCATCCATTTTAAAACCTTTTATTAAGTGATAAGCTTTGTACATTTGGGGGGGGGATGCGATCATCAGGAATTTATTTCTCAACAAATTTGAGAACACAAAAGAAATACAAATAATTATAATAATTATTTATATCTGATTTTGTTTCATGAAAAAGGGGATTATATTTTGCAGGAAGGCAGAAAAGGGAAAAGGGAAAAAAGAGAGAAAGTTTAATAAAATAGGAAGATTAACTATGATAATTCATTAAATTATCCACATTATCCATTCTTAACTGCAAATGCTTCTAAATTGAGGCTACTTTTTTTTACTAATTTTCCTTTATGTGTAAACTGGCATACTGGAGAACAGACCACTACTCAATAGTACAGTGTGGTAGAAGGAACTTGGTGCACCACTGAAAAAAGATGCTGTTGTAATTAAATATTTTAAATTATCTCATTGTTAACCACCGTTTTCTTTTTTAAATTCTTTGGCTGTTTGCTTCTGTTCTCCACCTGCCGACCCTATTAATTTCACCTTTAACCATCTTATTTTTCAAGAGAAAAATTTATATCAAGAAGTTCCTAAGAGAATTTGGCAGAGAGTTAGATATAAAACACAACATTCAAAACAATCAAAGCAACTTAGAACTTGTTTCTTGCATTGTTTTAGGTTTGTAGATCTAAACTTTAAGTGTTTAGTATACACTATAACTAAAATAATACCACTTCACATATTGCAACCACACACGTTTTGCAATCACACTTTACAAAAGAATAGAAAAGTATTCTAAAACCTGAATGTAACACTGCTCCTCCTCACATGTTTGCGTTATTCAGGATTTAGAACACCCAGGTACGGGTTCTATAAAGTATAAATATATCATGTATGAGAATGCAATATGGAAGTGAGCAAGACTTTATTACCACTGAAGGCCAGCACATAAAATTTTATCTATCAATACAATTGCCAAGGACTAAGGATTGGCAGATCCAGATTCCTTGCAACCTGTCTAGTAGTTAAATACATATAACAATAGGATTAAAAATGATTTTAGAATTGCTGAAGTTTGGTTATGCTTTTTGCTGGCATTGAGATCTCGAATTGTTTGTGTTAAATCACACTACAGCTAATGCATAAAAGCTCAAACTAGGTACAGAGTTCATCATATACTTCAGGGAAACTAGAGTATGGAACTGTAGTTACAGGTTAGTGTATTTACTCATCCTGTATGTGTTTTCAAATATTATGTCTTGGCAGCCAGATAATGGGATAACTAGCTTTACCTGGACTCTCCCTAGTTCTGCCACAAGAATTTCAGCCAACTATGAACCTGAATCAGATGGGATACTGGGAGCTTGTGGAGGTAACTCACATTGTCCTCCAGGGTGCCATTACATCCAGACTGAGCCAGCAAAAGCTTGACAATCTCAACATGTCCATGTTCACTAGCACACATCAAAGCAGTGGAGCCTTCATCATCCTGGATGTTGACATCTGCACGACAAGCGAGCAGAGCCTTCACCATATCTATTCGCCCATGGCTGACAGCAAGCATCAAAGCAGTCTGACCAGCCTGCACACAAAGGAACAAATATTATATTCAGAATTATGGAATGCAGCAGCTATTAATTTCTTTCAAGGATCATAAGGATAATTCCTGACTGGTCTGGTTATTATATACAGTCTGGCTGAACTGTATATCAGCATCCATACATGGTTATGCCCCTTCATATGGACTCTTGGGCTTATTACAATCTTATCCTAGGGTTCTCTTGGTAGGACTCATTTAAAGATTTGCTTCTGCCTTCCTCTAAAGCAGGGTTTCTCAAACTCTGTTCCTCCAGGCGTTTTGAACTTCAGCTCCTACACTTCCTAAAAGCTGGTAAGCTGGTTGGGATTTCTGGGAGCTAAAGTCCAAAACACCTGGAGAAGCAGAGTTTTAAAAACACTGCTTTAAAGAGTATTATTTACCACAGATCATACCCTTTAGAGCAGTGGTTCCCAACCTTTGAGCCTCCAGCAGTTTTGGACTTCAGCTCCCAGAAATCTCAGCCAGTTTACCAGCTTGTTAGGATTTTTGGGAGTTGAAGCCCAAAACATCTGGGGACCCACAGGTTGAGAACCACTGACCTAAAGGATGTTACCTCAGCTTGACGCTAAGAACTTTTTTAATAGAAGGGACTCCTTGTTCAGTAATATAAACACAAAAAGAGGAAAAACAAATGTGTCATACTTTATGTTCTTCAACAGTAAAAGAAATTCACACTTAATGCTTACTTTTCTCTCTCCCCCCAAGTTTGTTATAAAAAGCGTATTTTAAAAACATACATATAAAAAAAAACCTAACTGGCTAACCTCTGGCAATTACCATTAAATAATTTCTTAATAATTATAACTTGAGCTCAGTAATAGCAGGTCATCGCCATAAACCAGCAATATCTATATGTGAAGTTCTCTTGCACATACCATGGAAAAAATCAGTAGCTTGTTCAAAGTAATGTAACAGAGATGGGTAGCATGGCATAAGCTCTCTTTCCCTCATGCCACACCAGACAGTGATTCTTTATCTTATATGAATGTCCCCTTGAGTGTTCAGGAAGGCAAGCACAGATCAGTACGCACCTGACTGGCTTTGGCATTCACATCTCCACAGGCGAAGAGCTCTTCCACAATTCTCATGTCTTTCTCAGCATCCACAGCTGCAAGAGCAGCCAGCATAATGGGGGTATAGCCAGCCTTGTTCTGGTGATTTACGTTGCAGACATCTGCAGGAGGATAGATGAGAGAATCTCTTGAGAAAGTTGGAGGCATAAAGGCAGCAATTGTGCAAAACAACTGAATAAACTGTTATTAGAACAGTCTTTTGGAAATGCAGTAATTGCTTATATAATGAAGACGATTCAGAAGAACTTGCAAAGGGGAAAAGAGAGGCAGAGATGATTCTTCAGCCAAATAAAGGAAACAACTCTCTCTTTATAGTGTGCATGGCAGCAGAGCTGGAAAGAAGGCTCAAAGCCACATTTCACCCAATTGCTAAGACAGTTAACTTAAAGGCCATTGTTCCCAAATTCTATGAACTGGAGACAGTACCAGTTTCTGCCGAGAGTTTCAGGTATATAGTGGGAAAACCCCAGATTTACATAAGAAACATCACATAAATAGTGAAATAGTGCCTGAAATATTAAAACATTCTGTCTCCTTGACACTTTGTCCTTTTATGCCACCAATAAATATTTTAACAAGACACTTCAGAATTCTAAAGCTTTCAGACATGACTGAACAGTTAAATGGCTTCCTCCACCAACGAGTATTTCTATGGGACTAAATCCATTCAATTCCTCTGAGGAAGTGCCAAAAACCAAGGAAGTTGCTACTTTCATCCAGCTATTGTACATCAGTCTCTTCCCTAGAGTTCTTAAATGAGACCCTACCAAACTTGCTAATTTTTCTATACAGTGGATCTGAGATGCACTGATTTAATTATAAACAGTAATATTTTAAATAAGGAATCGCATACTTCTGGAAAAGGTCCAGCAAGGTAAGACAACAGCAAAGAAACTAAAAAATATTGACTGTTGGGTTCAAGAAATGTTGCCAAGTGATATTATCAAAAGAATGGACAACAGGAGAAATAAGTAAAATTACATCACAAAACAATTTCTGAATCACGAGAGTTAACACCACTATCTCTTCGTTGTAATGCAAATGAAGAATTGCATTTCATAATGCATTCTCATAAACAACTGATTGTGTACTTATGTTTGACAGCACATTTAGATATTGCAGATACAGTATTTAGAAAAGCTTAAATGCTTTGATGCTTTCTGGGTGGTAAGATAAGAGTTCAGATCATAATGCTAAGGGAAAAATAAGTCTAAGATCTATAGGAGATAGTAAACACCACTCCAAATTTTATGCAAGATGCTATAAGCTTATTAGTTAAGCAAATAAAAACACTGTTCTCACATGTTGATTTTGAAAAAGTACTCAATTATAATCACTGTCATGTAAGCTGGAGATTTCTTAGCTGAATAGTTTGGAAAAACAAACTCAGAACAGACAATGCATTGCTTGCTGATTTACTTCTTCAAATTAAAAAAAAACTTTTTAAAAGAAAAAATGGAAAACAGAAATGAAAACACATACATTGCCCTCTCTGAAGTTACAATAGTTGATTGAACTGATTGGTTGTATATGAGTGAGGGAATTATCAAAATCCCTTCCTTCTCATTCACTAATGAGAATGCCAGTATTCCAAGCCTGAACTGCAAGCAAAGGCCCAGTGACGTAAGAAAGTTATCTGAAAGTTCTTGCTAGAAAGGAAGAGGCTAAAGTTATTTGAATACTGGATATGCTGAAACAAACAATATACAAAGATTGGGTATGTTGTGTTTCTCAGGGAGAGGTAAGGAGGAAGATCATGTGAGATACAGATGTCACACAAACATTTCAGAATAGCCAACTTACTTGCATCTAAAAGCAACTTCACAATTTCAAAATTAGAGTGAGAAACACTGTAGTGGAGAGCTGTGTTTCCATTCCCATCTGCCATGTTGATAATGTGTCTAAGAACTACAGGAGAAACCTCTTCAAAAGCAGCAATGTAGTCCCCAACCATTGCAGGAACAGCCGACTTCTGGCTGGACACACGAAACCACTCGTGTTGGATGGTGTTTAAACAAAATCGCTGGCAAAAACAAACAAAAATTATCAAAGAGAAGTTCTATTTATAAATGATACTGAAATTATGGTCTTATCCTTTGAAAAATGCCTGGCCAAAATACCCAAAGCTGTCAAACGGGGAAAAATTGAAACTACATCCCTCGTTGTCCCTTTCAAACTCATATTTTACTTATTTTGTGTTCCTACTACTCTTCCCCTTGGCCAGCGTTTCATTGGCCTGCATTAGGATTTCATCTTGTTTTTCATGCTAGTGAACACTTTTATGGCACTGCTGGGTATTACATTATCCAGGATTACCTAACCCCATGCGGGATGAGGTTGCACTCCCTCTGAAAGATTAGATAAGTAAATTTTGTTGTGCTGTTCAATTTGGCTTTCTTCCTAGTTCAGCTGCTTCATTGGCTGCAACAACTCTTGACAAAAATGGCAGAGTCATTCATGTTAGGTAAGATCTCTGTAATGAGCTGTGCATCAGGTTGCCACAGGAGAACTGACAAATCACAGTTGTCCAAAATGCTAGGTTGCTGGTGTCCACTCCTGTTCTAGCTTTTTCCATGACTGTATCCATCTACTGGAATGCTATGCCAACACAGATTCAACAGGCTATGAGTAAACAGTTGAAGCTGTAGCTTTAAGAAAGTATTTGGATAAAAGTTTCAATAACATGTATGACTGTTTTAGGCTGTCACTGTTTTAAATATTGCTATGAAAGGGGGTCTTGAATCATATCTAAAAATGAGAGAAAGCATAAGCTTTCATAGACTTAAGGCTACTTCATCAGATGCGTATACTGCCAATATCTTTCTCTCAGTATCAAACGTCGTACAAGATTTCTTTGAATACTGATCCAGTAACATGCCTATTTATCTGAATTAGATATTGCCAATTTGTTTGTTCACTATCTGAAAAATGAAATATAAGCTTTTAACATAAACAAAATGAGATTTTATGTTTTTCTTCCAGTTGCTTCGGAGTAACGTAGTGTGTACAGAGAATATTTGTAGTATGTAAAGCTCTGGGTAAAGCACAAACTCAAGTATTTTGGAAACATGAGCAAAAACTGCTTGTGTCACAGAAGTGGAATAACGGAGAGCGAGGTAAATACCTGTACCAGACATGCCAAATAATCCATGACATCTAATTTTTTTTATAAACCATATCTACACACTGTTTTTCAGAGAACCTGAAATCATTTCTTGATAACAAGACCTCTAAAAGTCCTAATTGCCTCTACATTGCTATTTAGCCTGGCATTTCCCCAGTAAATGCACAACAGCTTCTGATTTAAAAAGTGTCAAAATAAGTTTTAAAAAAAACAGCTTCCAAGAATTCCCAAAGATAACAGAACCTTTTTCAGTACACACGGGACTGACATGCTATACTGGCCAAAGAGATTGAGTTTACTTGTTTGCACAGCACAGTCCAAGTTCAAAAACTCAAGATGGATAAAATATTTATTGCTGTACTTGGTAAGAGGCAGAGCACATTACTCATCACAACACAAAATTAAATAATTTCATAATGAAGTGTACTTGTGTACTTTCCCATACATGTTGGGAGCACTCAGTTCAAGAATACTGCTAAATGTTTTCCAACAGTTTATTTGGTGCAATCTTTAAAATAAAGGTTATTTTGTTTCCAGTATCGATCAGCACAATAAAGTTGCGGACGTCTTTTTATATGGAACTAGATTAGTGCCACAGAGTCCACATTGCTCTCATTTAAGTGACAGAATACTCATTTTCAGTATATTCACACATTTTAGGACATAACATAGCATACTTCATTTCCACAGCGGCTCCAAGTATTCCCCTAAACAGGTTAAACAGTTTTATTCTACTGCAAGAGTGCTCTGAAAAGAAGAAGAAAATGTAATGTGCTATTTTCTTTTCATAGTCCAAGTCATGAACTGCATTAACCAAACTGAGATCTGGGAACTTGCAGCATGAAAACTGGTGATGTTTTGGGATTGCCCTTTTATTGACAGCTATCTGTTTCATTGTACAAACTGGACCTTTTGCATGACAAAGAACTAGAGAATATATCATTTACAAACTATGCTGGACTTACTGTCTCTTTGCTGTTCATGGCCTTGGGATCGTCAATGCTACTTTTAAGAAGCTGACATGCGGAGAGCATCTTTTCACTCAGTTCATATCTGGCAACAAAAAGAAAACGAGAAAACTGTTTAGACTGATACTGGTGGGAGGGATGAAAAAGTGGAAAATTCATTATCAGCTGCTGGAATGTGGAATTTGTTTTTGGCAACAGAGCTCAAATGAAATTCTTTCTATCTGAAGGAATAGTGCCAAGTGATGGCTTCACAAAGTATCTAGAGATGTTTTATCACTCTCTTTAGTAAACTCTACAAGTAGGAGGACACTGCTATATAAACTCCTTGATATCCATTGGGATTAGGTTCTAGGAGCTCATGTGGATAGAAAAATCAATGGATGCTTATTAAATATAATGTTGTAGTAAAATAGTACCCCTTACATAAAATGGCAAAATCAAGGTTTGCCTTTTTGAATTTTTGTTGGGGTGGATGGGAGGGGCATTTTCAAGTCATGGATAGTTGAATGTGTGGATGCAGAATCTCTGGATATGAATGGCCGACTACTTACGGGTGTCTCAAAGGCATCAAATTGCCCACCAGAATAATAGAATTCTAGTCTAAACAGGCCTTTTGGTTCAATCACAAAACTCAACATTATATGTGTAACCTCCAACCATCAGTTAGAGTTGGAGGTTACATATATAATGTTGAGTTTCCAAAAAGTCCCTTCATAAACTGCACTACACCCCATTACAATATTCAAACCCCTTAAAACAATGAAAAAAGGTCCAGATTTAACAACTTGGGTGTAAAGACATCCCCACCAAAAGTAATTATAAACGTTACTGGATACAGTGATAAAGTCAAACATATCTTTGCAAAGGTTACTGTGCAACATTTATAAAAATTTGTGGGTTTCAGACCTATCTCAGTGCAACTGTTTATTTCTATGTATATGTTATACTGCAAACATCTCTCAGGTTACTTAAGCTAATTATATCATATGATCCTGGTTTGGACTAATTCATAAAACTTGTAAGTGATCTTTTTGATGTGCTCAGCAGTTTTTTTCCAATTATACTGGATTCATCAGGTATCTCCAACCTTATGAGTCTATAAATACTATATAGTATATTCATGTTGTAATTAAAGTTCCATTGATAGTAATAATGGAAACACTGAATAAATGGTATGCAAGTAAAAATAACTTGTTTCATAAATGTGAATTTTCAGAGGTTTAACAGCTGCCAGTATAAGAGAAAGAGAAGTTGTTTTCTTCAATTACTGTACTATTTTATCATTTATGTAAATATCACACACAGCTGTTATCTATTAGCAAATGTAAGCATTTCATTTTGGGCTGTCACATACAATCCATGTTTGTTTATTTAGTAATCTCAATGAAAATAAGATGTGCAGTACTATTTGCTACACAAAGAGGAGCATTGTGTTGAATCATGGATGCTAATATAAACAAGGTTTTGTTTACCAAAAGTAAACAGGTTTGTGCCAACAATATACACAACAGTTTGAGCCTCTGTCTGATAAGACATGCCTTTCTCACCAACTTTTTCAGCCTGTAGTCAGACAAGATTTATGTGAAGACATTTAACCAATTCTGTAGTGCCTTTTCTGTACACTAAGGCAGGCATTAACAATCTGTGGCCCTCCAGGTGTTTCAGCCTCTTAAATCCCAGAAGTCCTGTCCAGCTTGTCCAAAGGTCAGGGATTCTGGGAGCTGAAGTACAAAACACCTGGAGGGCCACAGGCTGTGCAGTCCTGCACGAAGGTAACAGAAGAATCATTAGTAGCATTACATTACAGCCCAGCATTCCCTGCGACCCCATAAAGGACTCAAGGCAGCTTACTAATGAAAACAAATACAATATAGCTAAAACCTACAAATGGTTAGCATTATAATGTAATTAAATTGCTAATAATATTGAAAATCTTTGAAAACATACCTTTAAAATAATAAAAACACAGCTTAATAACAGTACAATTCAAAAATATATTTTAAAATAATACAATTAAAAACAGTACAGCACTCTATTAGAAGCCCTCTCTGTAAAACAACAGCTCTCCACATTTGTACTTTGGCATATTTGTTAATTTAGTTTTTAACTTTCATGGGGGCTCTGTGCCCCTAACCACAACACATGTGGAGAGTTGACAGTCCTTCTTGAAAAATTACTAGAACAAAAAATTCTAGCCTTCCTAGGAAAGGAATTCAAATGCTTAGGATTCCTTGCTTTCTGATTTCTGAATATAACAAGTCTTAAGTAGTACACTTCAACCTCATAAAGATGTAGGCAGCCATAGGCATGCTTTGAATTTAGTTTCCCCAACACCAACATTTTAAAGCACACAGGTGATAAACCATACCTCTCACGGATTTCCACTTTTTCAGGCTCAGGCTCTTGGTCCTGCACTACTCCTTCCACTCTCGCAGACTTCTCTTCCCTGTTCAGTCCATGACGTTCTTCCGCATTGAGCAAACTGCCATTCTCTTCAATCTGACCATATTCATTCTCAACACACTCATCATCAGACTCTGAAGAGGAACTCTCTTCTGAACTGGAATCATCACTTGATGTTGTTTCATATCTATGTAGCAAAATGATGTTGTCCATCAATGACCATTACATATTTATTTTAAGCAAGTGGTTTACTATACATACATTCTTTTCATTGAATAATCACTTAAATAGCTTTGAACCCCCTGCTGATCATACAATACATTTTTGGCAGAGGAACAGTCACAATTTCTGGAAAAGCTTTGTGGTACACCCTACATAATATTTAAAATTGATTTAATGCTACCTTTTGTGACTCAGCCACTTAATTTCAGAAATAACTTGCAATTGTAGGCTAGATGCTACTCAAACTTACTCAACACTATTTAATATTCCAGGTATAATATATGACCACTCCTGCAGTATCAAGATGAAAAGGGGTTGCACAAACATTAGAAGCTATGAAAATTACAGAATATCTTCAAGTTTAATTGTTCTACATGTAAGGGAAATTCCAGTTCCAACCACAAAGTGACTAGATATAAGGCATCTGTATGGGAGAGAGAAAGGCGGGGGGGGGGGGGGGGTTGTTTTTGTAATGATATGATAGCATTAGTTGAACTTTAAAGTCTGATTCTATTTAAGGGATGGAGTCTTCAGAGCTGAGCATCTTACCCTCCATTTATACCAACAAACTGCAGATTCTTCTTTGCATTCTCCTCTTTTTTCCCATCCTTTTTCTTCATGATGGACTTCAACATGCTATCACTCGTACATACTAATAGAGTATAAAGAATGTAATTTAGCAAAGATTCTGTAAAAAAATTGTATAGAAATGTACATTTCATAGAATGGTTAGATAAATGCCACCCCATCTACTGGGACCACAAAGGACAATCCCACCCATATGGCAATCAGCAGCCATACCCCTATATCAGTCATACATTTGTGTATTAATATATATGCATAGAACTCCTACATCTGAGGGAGAACCTAATTGTACCATGATTCTATCTCAAATAGAGTCAGAGAAATAGATACATCATCAACAACACACTTCATGCACTGTCAATGTGTGCTTAGGTAATAAGAAACACATACAGAGCATATTATGTTTTCTGAAATGTACTATCAGGATATTGCTTGTCTATAACAGTATCCAAAAAGGAACTGTAATCTAGTTGCAAATAAATGAACAAACAAAAAATAACTAACTTGTCTTTGACAAGGAAGTCCTATAATATGCTGTCCAAAAAGCCAATATGTCAGTTTAACTCCCACGTCTAAATTGTGCACAGAACCTTAACTAGAATAAGCTCATAGAGAAAGACTAGTAACCAGCTATATAGGAAAGAAAAGCAAATAATATGCTTTCATTAACAACACAATACTTGAGAGTGCTTGCAAGCGCACACAATAGCAAGTCAATTCCCCTCTCAAAGTCGGGAATCTTAAATATCTTAAATTATCTGATGCAGAAGAGTTCCGCACTACCATCCCTGACACAAGTACATATTTCTGCCCATTGGCTACAACAGTTTGTGGCCTGGTTACTGTCTATGCACCACCACTTTTGATTCACATAAAGGGAAATAAAGATGTTACTAAACAAGTGACTGTCATTTTAAAACTTACTTTGACATAAATAGACTTTAGTTTTCTATCCTGTTAGAAACAGGATTCTATTATGTTTTGACAGCTCACAGGGCAAATTGCCGACTTCCACAGTGACCCAGTAGTTAATCCCTCCAAGTTTCAACTCAAATTTAGCCTAATGTGCTCCCAAAGTAGGTTCAACATTGTGGATGCTCCCTAAAAATTTGGACTGCGATCTGAAGTGGATTCACTACCTCAATGAAGTGGGAGCCACCAGCTAGCACTGGCTGCAGTGATATATTTTATAGGCATGGGCAAACCTTGGCCCTCCAGGTGTTTTGGACTTCAACTCCCACAATTTCGAACAGCCTATTAGGAATTAAAAATTCCATTTAGCAAAGGCACACCTTGTTCTTCCAATGTGAACTATATGTCTCCTACATGAGTTAATTGTACCTCTCTGTATATTGTTTCCGTTGAGAACTCTGCTGGATGGAAGCCACATCAATCACAAACATTTTCCCTCTACAAATTATAATAGCTTGCATATGCCTCTTCACAGAATTACCATAAAGCCCTGAGGCAAGCTGATCATCGGTGAGATTAATTGGAGACATTGTCTTGTCTTGGGAAGGTGAGGGTTTCCAGTCCTGTCCTGTTCCTTGTACAGCTGTCTTCTCCTCACTTATGGTCCCAATTTCATGTCCTAACTTCAACTTTAGGGAACTTGAAGTTGAACTACCATGTGGAGTGTTTGGCAAATTATCCTCTGTAAACAAAAAGAAGGCAATGAGCTACTAAATTATTCATGAATAATCTAGATTAATATATAATAAACAATAGATTATTGTTATTAAAGTATATCATTGAAGTTGTTTCATCACTTTCACAATTTTCAAAGTATACACAATCAAGCTTTCATGCTCTTCCAATTGACCTTTGTCCTCTCCAGCTACACAAAACAGTAAGAGACAATGTACAATGTTTCAATGAAAATTAGGCAAAGACATTCTTATTTTTGATGATCTCTTCTTCCACATTTCTCTGAGGTAAGCCCCTATTAAAAATGGCTATCACAATCTATCTGCAGAGAAGTTTATGCAGAAAGCCCTAATTAAAGATGGCCTCCACCTCAAGCAGCCTAAATGGCAAGTGGGTCACATTCTTCAGGCTCCCACATGTTACCTTGCTCAGGGCAAAAAAAGAAGTCAGAGAAAGAGGGAGGGTACTCTTGGGTGCAATGGGATGGAAGCACTTCTTGTCTTTGTCTCTTGTCACTGCCTTCACCTGGGTCCATAACAGAGGCTCTTCTTTTCCCATCCTTTTTTCCAGGCTGCATTCTCATTCTTTTAACTGATTTTATCTGATTTATATTCCTTTCCCCACCTCTATTTCTATGAATGTAGATATTTTAATATCAGAAATGCAATGTACATCTCCCACTGAAGCCCCTCAAATAAACAGATCCTCTTTTTCTATTTAGTTCTTCCTAAGTATGTCCCCTCTATACATTTTTAAGAGAGGAAATGTGGATTAGTAGAATGTAAAAGCCCTAACTTGTACATTCTACTTATCCACAGATCAAAGCAAAATTCATTATTCTGGCCCCCAAACCTGCCCTCAACATATACATTAGGTCAATTTATACACAAGTATATATGGTACTTTGGGTTGCTGCGAGCTTTCTGGGCTGTATGCCCATGTTCCAGAAGTATTATCTCCTGACGTCAGATGAGAATGCTTCTGGAACATGGCCATACAGCCCAGAAAATTCACAGCAACCCAGTGATTCAGACCATGAAAGCCTTCAACAACATATATGGTACTTTGTTTTCTCATTCTTATAATTAGAGACCTCTTCCAGATACTGTATGTCATAGTTTCCTACACGCTTTTCTTCTACATGTGAAGGAAAAAGGGGAAACCTGTGATAATTATAGGAATGTGATCCAAAAAAGAATGGCCACTTGTTAACAGTATATGAGAGATGGTCTGATATATCAAACCATTGCTTATGTTTTAATAGTCTGGACTGTCATGCAGGTAATTACCCTTTACCAGATTATGCTTGAGGCTCAGCAGGACATAAAGAAAACGAATCAAGCTAAATATTAGACTCTCAGTAAACATTCAGTAACTATCTGGTGCATTTGAAAAAAAGAAAAAATACCAACTTTTCTTGGTCAGATTTTAGCAAAACAATATAATATAATATATATGGTACATATCAGTTCAGGTCCCACCCTGTTTGTAAAAACTGTACTAGCAAAAAACCCATACCTCAATATACTTGTGTATGCTTTTAAAAAATTACCGAAATGTGGATAATGCAGATTGAAAAACATTGGAAAAAGTCAAGAGATGAGCAAACTAATACAGTGTTACTTCTGTTTAAAATAATGGATTGATTAGGATGCTTTCCAGCTCTAGAAATGAGAATATTACAAGTTAGAAAAAAAATGATGCCTTAATAATTTTTTGCAAGAATGTAAAATGCAAATCCTAGGAAAATGTTTTATTTAGTGGCTGAATCATCACCTACAGTCTGAACTCTGTGATCACCATAGCTAATTTCATGTGAAATGAAGGAGACAAAATGTATATCTCATATTTTATATTCTTATCCTCCCAAGTGATTCCTCAGCAAATATCACAAAACTGACATCATACTTATATAACTGAATAAATTAAGCTGGACAAATCTAGGTTCAGACCACAGAGTAAGTTACATACAAGAAAAATAATGCAAAAAACATCTTAATTGAAATTATATTTAACTATGGGAAAGTGCTAAAACCCCGGAAAGACTTGAATTGACTATATTTCATTTTAGTTTGGTGTCTGGAGCAAGTGTTTATAAATCACTTGTACTACAAAGTATCTGATATATTACTTAAGAGCTGCAGATTTCTAATATTTCATTACTAATGCTGAATTTTTATATTTGCATCTATACACAGGGTGTAATAAATGTGATTCAGTTTACCAAAATAGAAAGGTGGAGAACCTTGAAAAAGGATCATGAAGAAAACTAGTCTCTGAATGTCTAAGTTTATCTTCTTCTGAAATCAACAGTTAATTTTATACAAGGACTGATGATATTGTTTTTGCTAGGTAGCAAAACTATATTTGTGCTCTCGCATTAAGACCATAAGAGGAAGTGGATCACCTGACACTCCAAATCATAATAACTGCATACAAAAGGCTAGTATTTTGCTCTGCATTCTTCCTTGGCATATATTTCTTTTGGGAAGGCATTTTTTGAATGGAAGAAAATCCAAGTCACACTGAAATGCCTGTATCAAGTCACTTCTCCGAAATGCCTGTATCACTTACTTCCTATGAAAACATCAACTGCATTTAGCATAATAGGCTATATCTAGTGTATCAGTTTAAAGAGAGAACTGTATGATTTATTATAAAGAAACAATATTTAAAAGAAATAGAATTGACTATGGGAAACTGGAGAATAAAAAGGCACAGAACCAAATGTAGTATGGTCACAGAAACAATATGATTTGTGTCAATAGTTATTTTACTTTATAAAATACCTCTGCATATATATTTAGTCACATCCTGCTATTAAAGGGGAGGAGAGGGGATTGAGCTCTTAAGATCCTGACTATATAAAGGTTAAATATCAGGAAACAGAACAGACGATTATGCAGTCACTGAGTGTTTTTAGTTATTTTAGGTATTCAAGCACTGATACTACTCATCACTGCAGTGTTGTCTACAGTATTAAGACTGGAATCTCTTTCCCAGTCTTTTCATTCCACAGAGATGCAAGTAAACAGTTTTGCTAGAGCCTGTTCTGTGCTTTTGAGGACTTCACCAACTGAGACAAAGAAAAAAGTCTGTTCCAACATACCTGTTTCAGCAGCTCGGTCTATGCACTGTTTCGGCACATCTAGGTTTCGCAGTTCCTCCGTGCTTGCATATTTCATAACATTGTTGATGGATGACAGAGTGCTGATGATCTGAGAATTAAGAGAGCCAATTTGTGAGTGAGGTTCTCCAAACGCATCTGCTAGCTCAGCATAGTTCTCTGCAAGTAGCATCTGCTGCTCTTGAACAAGCTTTTGAACTCGTTCAATGTAGTGATCCAAACCAGTCTTCATCTCAGGCAGAGGAAGCGGGCAATCCAGCACAAAGTTCTCTGACTCATACACAGACTCGTCCCCAACACCGATGCTTCTAGTGCTGGATGGTGCCACGGACACTGGAGGAGGACCACAGGCAATGTTTCTCATTTTGAGGCCAACTAGGTAGTTCTCATTGATATTGATTTGCCCCACTCCACAGTCTTTGGTCTTTGTGAGGGAAGATCTGTCAAAACTAGAAGTGGTCGACAGCAGAGTTCCCACACCAATTGAACGGGTTTTAGCAGCTGCATTCACATCCTTGACTCTGCCGTCTCCAACAGCCACAGTCCTCATCTCCACAATCACAGTGTTTGTCTGTTTATCGTAAGTGCTCAGAAAAGTGTTGGTGCTGGAATCTGTAACAGTAGCTACTTCTGTGTTGGTCAGTTGGTCAGTCTTTTCTAATACTGTATTGGTTCCCTGGGTAGCTGTACAAGGCACTGCCATTACTCCAGAATCCGATTTGCAAGAAGTCTCTGTGTTTGTGCTGCATGAGATGGTTTCATTTACTGGAAAACACGCTCCACAACCTATTGACCGCACTTCTTTGATTTTCAGTTCAGTTTTACACAGGCTTAGTCTGTCTACAGACTCTTCTGTATTGACCCCAGTTTCGCAGATGCTAATTTCTGTGCCCACACACTGGTTGCATGTCTCAACAGAGCTGCCAATGCACTGGTCACGCATGTCTTCTCTATCCTTCACAATCCACCAATTCATGGGCATATCTGGACCCACAGCTGAATTTGTTAACATAGGCTTACACAATACTCCAACATTAGACATTTGGAGAGAACTCCCCACAGAGGAATCAACAATATCTACACGGTCTCCCACCATTTGGTCTCTTGTTTGTACTACTGCTTCCACTGCTCTGCTGAAGAGGAGGGGCTGAGCCATCAGTGCCTTGTCCAATTTTTTCCTGGACCCAGCTGCCTGCAGCTCATGTTTTAATTTGGTCATCTCTCTATCGTGAGTGGTTTCCCTCAGCTGAACCTCCAGCCGGTAAATTTTGTCTTTAAGGGCTTCAATGGTCTGGTGCTGGAGGTCTATTTCTCTCTCAGCTTCTGTAGAGAGACCAAGCATCCCTTCTGTCACCCCAGCAACAAAATCTTTAGTCACAAGTTCTGTTCCTACTGCTATATCCCTAAAGGCTCTCAAAGCCCTGTTGTACACAACAATGTTGTCCATACTTTCATCTGTACCTACAGCAACTGACCTGTTTTCTTTCATAACACTTGCTCGGTTCACTCGCATGCTTGCTGGATTATCATAACTACTGTCCTGTATTTTCTTCTCCAAAGCTTGCATTTCAGCAGTCAACTGCCTAAATTCTTCTATCCTCTCTGAGCTCTGTTCTATACTCCCTGCATCATCCTCACAGTCTATATAGAGTTCCCCACCTCCTCTTGCTGGGGAAAGATTCTTCCAGTGTTCTGCATTTCCTGCACTATAAGATCTTTTTCTGAAATGGCCGGTGTCATTCTGGTTAACTATTCTTTGGTTTTTGAGCTTTGCCATTATCTGTCTTTTCTCTTCCTGCAATACTGAAATCTTTACCTGGAGCACAGGGATAGTTTTGACTTGCTCTTCAAGTTCTTTGAGGCGTTTGAGGGCAATGGCCATTTGTTCCCTAATGTGCTGCAGATGGACTGGGCTCACATTAGTCACAGGCGTTGATATACCTGAACTCAATGGGCTGTGCCGGATGGAACTACCCAAAGAAGATGCTA
Organism: Anolis carolinensis; assembly: GCF_035594765.1. Lineage (NCBI taxonomy): Eukaryota > Metazoa > Chordata > Lepidosauria > Squamata > Anolidae > Anolis > Anolis carolinensis. Next base: position 243,083,749 of record NC_085842.1, read on the forward strand.
GGTGGAGACTGTAATCTCCATTGCCCTGATACCCATTCTGAAACGGATGGGATACTTGGTTAGGTCCACTGGATCCTACAAAGGAAGGAAGTGAGCCTGTTGAGCCCATGGCTCCAAAACTGGAAAGCCTTGGCCTCCGAGTGTCTCCTGGACTTGCTTGCATTGCCATCTTTTCCTGCTCCAGTCTTCTTCGAGTCTCCATTAGTGTTTTTGTAACATGAAGGTTGTGCCTAGGCAACTGCGGTGAGGGAGGAAATAGTTGTTTGCTTTCAGGAATAGTTAGAAAACTTGGAGAGGCCTCAAAGGACAAGGATGGCCTTGTGGAGAAAGAGGTAGCGGCTGCTGCTGGACTCCGTGCTGCACAGAAAGAAGATGAATGTTTGTTGTCATCGCTGTTGGAAGAAGAAAGGGATTCATTTGATGTCCATCCACTGTATTGGCTAGGGGTGGTGTTTTTCACAGTTGCAAAAGGTGGTATCACTTTCCTCTTTTTCTGTATGTTCAGCTTTTTTATAGTATTCCCCTTCTGTATATCCTCCACATATTTGAGGAAATCCAAGTCAAGCTGGTAACCATACGGCGTTTCCACAAAATAGGGATCTTTCTGATCTCTCTCATCTTCCCCGTTCAAAGCATTTTCATCTTTTTCTGAAAGAGAGAACACAAGAGTAATGTTTAAAAGTGATGCACATAATAATAATAATAATAATAATAATAATAATAATAATAATAATAATAATAATATTACTTTACTTTTATATCCTGCCCCATCTCCCCGAAGGGACTCGGGGCGGCTCACAACAGGGACAAGCCCAACAACGATGAAATTACAGGCAAACTACTTGGCCAAAAGAATCAAGATCCCATACTTTGGAGAGTCTACATTTCACTTGATTCAACTCTTAAAATGCACACACTTTTCATTTTGACATTATGTTGTCTGAATTTAAAACTAATGAGTAGGTATATATATTTCTGGTAGGTTTTGCATAAAGTAATTCTTCATTTTAAAGAAACACTCCTGACAATTACCATTTCACAATGCTTTAAAGAAATCCCACTTTTCTAGCACATCACCACAACGTATTTTAACGTATTGTCCTGCTATGAAAGGCAAGTTGATCCTGAGTTCAGTGAAGTATCATAAAGAAACTCAATACAACACAGAGGATTTCTAAGGGTTACAAAAATGTTTCTCTCACCACTAATCAATGAGAAAAAACTGTCAACAGAGGTGTTAAATGCAAAGCTCTTCAGATCTGAAAGGCAAAGACATCTAAAAGAACAGCAGCTCTCTGCTCAGGAGCACATTCATTTGTGATTGTTCATGTAGCTTATTTTATATCCTTACACTGTGCAGAGTTGACATGCAAAGAACTATGCAGGCAGACCCATTTCAGTACACTCTAAAATATCTCTGCTGAAAGAGAAACTACCGTCTCAGATGTCAGGACAGTACAGCTTCCTGCAGACACAGGAGACGAGTGGTACACCAAAGCAAGCTAAATAAAACTGCTACATATACACAGAGTTTCTCAAGGCAGAATATTTATACCTAGACTTGTTCTATAACCTGGCTACCATCCTGCAGGATATTATAAGGATTTTGAGAGAAAAGCCTTATGATTTCATTCTCATTAACACGTTTCCCTGTTTTTATGTCCACAGATGCAATTCTGTTATAAGTCTATCAGGCCTTGAGCTGTGTCCTTCATCACAGCTTGATATATCATGCAGCTTCTTTGCCTGTAGAAATGCCTGCCTCTAATTCCTACTCATTTTCCATCCTGTAAAAAGGAAAATGTGACCAAAAAGTGTTAGTACAACTATAGCAAAACAGATTACCAAATTTCATATGATGATTTCACAGTTTTTATAAAGAACTAACAGAGGGAAGCACAAAATGATTTTCTTTTTCCACTCCTTTTCAGTATGTACTTCCAACTTAACAGAGAAGCTTTTCAAAAGGTTCATAAGCTACCCTTTCTATTGACACTTCTAAAAAATAGGCAGTACTTTTTCAGTTTGTCTTTAGGGCCCATCTACACTGCCATATAAAATCCAGATCATCTGCTTTCAACTTCTATATAACCCAGTTGAAAGCAGATAATCTGGATTTGATATGGCATTATAAATGCTATGATAGCTAGCATTCAGACTACTTAGAGAGCTGGATGCATAACCATATATCAAGCTGTTTAATAATCTGTGGTCAATATACCACTTCCACTTGATACCATTGACTTAAAATTATTATCTGTGTCAATAAGCCCTCCAAAAAGAAGGGAGGGGATAATATCACAAACATGAAACACATCTCCAGTGTGTGCAAGGAAAAGTCTGCACTAATAGACAATGTTCTATGTACAAATCATCCTGGATTTCCATAAACATATACAGGTGGCACAAGAATATATATTCTACACACCATTCCAAGTCTGTTATGTACTGAAAAGAACCAGTGTGCAGCAGCTCATTAAACACAAATTCATAGTACAGTAGAGTCTCGCTTATCCAACATAAACAGGCCGGCAGAACATTGGATAAGCAAAAATGTTGGATAATAAGGAGGGATTAAGGAAAATCCTATTAAACAACTTACAAATTACATTACGATTTTACAAATTAAGACCAAAACATTATGTTTTACAACAAATTGACAGAAAAAGCAGTTCAATACAAAGCAATGCTATATAGCAATTACTTTATTTACAAATTTAGCACCAAAACATTGCAATGTATTAAAAACATTGACTACTAAAAGGCAGACTGCACTGATAATCCAGAACATTGGATAAGAGAAGGTTAGATAAGCGAGACTCTACTGTACATTTTCCTGAACTAGAAGATTTTGATTTACTGTTTCTGGGGAAAATTCAAGGACTAAACTGGAAATAAATACATTAAAAACAGCAAGACTATCTGATTTCCAGAAACAGACAATCACATCAGGTGTCACTCCCTCTTAGAAGTAAGCTCATATGGTAAGTGATGATAGAAACAAACCAAAATTCAGTACCAAGACACATGAGAAATATGCCAAGTAACACAACAACACCAACACCACCACCAACAACAATAATTCTTGGTGTCATGATTTTTAGACCTGTTCCAGGGGTTATTTGGGATGCTGATTCAGAAAATTGCACTGGATGGACTGCATCAGCTCTAGTTGCTTAGATATGGTTTTATCATGGTTTTCTATGGGCAAGAAGATAGCAACTGGTATATGGCATATGTTCTGTATCTCTAAAACTAGTGCTCATAGGGGGAAACTGGTGCCATTTTTCAGCAGGTCAAACATTCCCAGAAATAAGTGTAACATTTGAGGAACCAAAAAGTGTGTTGGCATCAAAGAGTGGGGCAAGGTTTGCAAAATTAGCAAAAACTTTTAGAAAACCTCTTCTCAAATCATATCCCAAATATTAATTTACCATGCTGAAATCAAGTGGATTGAGTATTGGGCAGGAAAAAAACAGAAGTTTACAGGGGATGATGGAATAAACTGTCATGGGGGAGTACATGGCTGACTGGTGCATTACAAAGTAGGCGCATTACTGTTAGAAAGTAAGGATACAATGTCAAAGACAGAACGCCACAAGATAAAAGATAACAGAGTTTATTGAAGTTACAGAACCAAAAATGCCCGTAAAAGACAAGGGCTAGGCAAACACTGGCCTTAAAAGTAAAAAGAGACAAGAAAAACGTTCAAAAGATAAACCGAATTAAACCGGAGTTTAATTCGGACTAAATCAAAACAGCTTGCTTCAGCCTGGGATTAAACAAACAGAAGCTGGTGAACAAAAAGTTCAAAAGAATGCAACTAATTGGCAGCAGATGCTTCTCTGCTGCCAAAAACTATGTTTGAGTAACTTAGAGGTTACTCCTCCACACAGCAGGCAAATTCCCAATACAAACACAGCAGACGAGGGTTGAAGCAGTCAGCGTAGTCCCAGTCCGTTCCGAAGGTCGTAAGGCAGATGCAGACGTTTGTAGTTCACCAGTTCCAACGACAGACACAGGTAGGAGAATCCGAGGCCGTAGTCAGTTCAGTCCGTAAATCCAGAGTAGCAGATGGCGTCCGTCAAGAAGACGACGGAAGGTCAAAGCTATTAAGATTAAGCAGAGGTTGCACAACAAAACCCCACACAATTCCTCCCGCCGTCTGAGCCCAATGTCCAGGATAACTTACGTAGTCAGCAAACGAATCACACCCGTCTTCAGGAAAACTTCCCACACAGATCCCAAGCGTTCGTCCAGATTACCTTGCCCAACGCAATTTGCTATTGCTCCCAAACCCCATTTTATGCCAGTTACAAGTCCTCATCGCTATCAGCTGTTCTCCTTAGCCCGGGCGTTTCCTCATCACTTTCCTCATCAGAACTGGAACACCTCTGACTACGCCCCACAGCATCCCCAGCTGTGGATCCCGTCCCATCCCTCCAGCTTGTCCACGGGTCTAATCCTGAAGGTCCCCAATCGCCTTCCATAGTATCATTGCCACTGACACCCAAATCCTCCCTTACCCGAGTCCATTCCATATCATCTTCTTCCGAGCTAACCACCTCTTCCTCCATTCTCTCAGTAAACCCCTCAAAAGAATCTTCGTCAGATGGTTCTGCAAAGATATCTCGCAGCCGCTTCCTTTCTCGCTCCTCGAGAGTATCTGACTCTCGAGGAGTCTTACGTCCACGTCTCCCAGTAGTAGAGCCATGAGGCTCAACCATAACACACAATGTAATATTATTTGAAAATGTGCTTCACATACCATACAAATAGCCTTGTGTCAGCCCACAGTAACTCCAGCTAAGATCAAGGAATGTTGTCTAAAGTCCTATACTTTATTTTATTCATTATGAAAAGTAAAACAAATGTAATGGAACTCCAACAAGACATCAATAAATAATTAGGATTACAGAGGAAGCTATATCTCAGAAAGAGATCGTGCCACGATTACAACACCACCAACAACAGAGCCTTCACTATCAGAATTGCTATGAAATAATAATGAAAAGGGTTTAAAACCTTGAATTATGGTATGTTAACCTTTTGGGCATAATGTTTGCTTTGATCAAAGAGAGGAAAGGCAGCTCTGTTTCTTAAAATATGTAATAAAAATATTGCTGGAAAGGAAGATTGCAGGAAAGCCAAACCTGCTTGTGAATCAGCCCAGCTAAGCTAATAGATTCACTTCCATTTTAGGAAGTGTCAGATAGAATTGCCAGCTACCCATTAGGTTACCAGTCCAGCCAGTAAAACTGCGTTTTGGCAAGTAATCAAATCTTCTACTATGCACCCCACACACCCATAACCTCTTCCTGAGTTGACTAGTTTCCTGCAGCAGGCTCTTCCCCCCACATAAGGCTTTCTCCAGGTTTGGTGAGGCTTGAGAAACAAGGTCAGCAATTGCCTTCTACTCTATCAGCACTTGTCTAAAGAGGTGTGCCATCACAAGCAGTGAGAAGGAATGGGTGTCAATTATGATGACAAGAGTATTTAAAAAATACACCATATTGACCTTCCACCTCAGTCATCCAAATCACACACCCTTTCCTTGGGTGGCAGAGAAAGTGGTTGGAATACCAGCCATTTGCTCAGCCATAAGAGCCCTGGTAGATCAAGACTCAAGAAGAACCCTGGTACATCAAGACCAAAGGTATTTCTAGTCCAATCTTGTGTTCGTACAGTGTCTAATCAGTATCGTAGATGAATCCTGGAAGCAGGACATGAATGTAACTACATACTCCATCTAGTGTTGCCCAGAAATGACACACAGATGGCTCCAGCCTCCAGAAATGTATCTTCTACAAGATGTGGCAGTCATCACCACATCTTGTAGAAGCTGCGTGAAACAGTAATTTCAGCCCTCCACATTTGCTGGGATTAGGGACACTGTACCCTCATGAAAGTGATGAAAGAATTTCCTACTTTTTAACTGAGATAACTCTTCCCTAGGAATGTCTACATCAGGGGTCCCCAAACTAAGGCCCGGGGGCCGGATGCGGCCCATCGAAGCCATTTATCCGGCCCGCACAGCACAAGGGCAGAAGGGGGTTGGGCTAAATGGCCCAAGGGGTCTCTTCTTCTCTTACAACCATTGTTGTTGTTGTTGTTGTTGTTGTTGTTGTTGTTGTTATTATTATTAAAATTAAGGCTGGGTGGCCATCTGTCAGGGGTGCTTTACTTGTGCTTTTGGTGCACAAAGGCAGAAGGGGGCTGGACTCAGTGGCCCAAGGGCTTTCTTCCAACCCTCTTTATTATTATTATTATTATTATTATTATTATTATTATTATTATTATTATTAACATTGAGGCTGGGAGGCCATCTGTCAGGGGTGCTTTACTTGTGCTTTTGGTGCACAAAGGCAGAAGGGGGCTGGACTCAGTGGCCCAAGGGCTTTCTTCCAACCCTCTTTATTATTATTATTATTATTATTATTATTATTATTATTATTATTATTATTAACATTGAGGCTGGGAGGCCATCTGTCAGGGGTGCTTTACTTGTGCTTTTGGTGCACAAAGGCAGAAGGGGGCTGGACTCAGTGGCCCAAGGGGTCTCTTCCAACCCTCTTTGTTGTTGTTGTTGTTGTTGTTGTTGTTGTTGTTGTTATTATTAACATCAATGCTGTATTTGTTCCCGTTTTGTTTGTTTTTTTTTACTTCAAAATGAGGCATGTGCAGAGTGCATAGGAATTTGTTCATAGTTTTTTTTAGTTTTTTTTTTAACTCTAGTCTGGCCCTCCAACGGTCTGAGGGACCGTGGACTGGCCCCCTGTTTAAAAAGTTTGGGGACCCCTGGTCTACATCTTCCAGTATGACCCTATGGTTGAGTTCAGCTGGAAGCTGACCACAAAATCACACTGGAGGACTAGATTCCTAAAGAGATGTTTTCTCTAGAAATACTTAGATTTTCAGCATGACTGGAGGAAGTTAATCATACAATCACACTGGAGAAACTAGAAATTCCTAGATAAAACATTTTAAATTAAATCCACGAAGAATCAAATCCGTAAAAGCCAAATTTGGAGGGGCAACTGTACTGTACTTCTCTTTTATATGTTGTTAAGCTTCTTCAACTCCACATTCTCTATCTAGCCATACACTATGTAAAATTGTATATATCTTTGTCATATCCCTTCTTATTTCTTTCTAAACTAAGCAGACTCAAACACTATCTTATGGGAGTTGTTCCAGTTCTATAATACTATTTTCCTGTAGCAGTTTTTCCCCTGAATCAGACAATCTCCTTTTTTAAAAATCCATTTTATTCTCAAGGGTACCCTACTGATGTTGTTAACTGTTATGAAGCATCAACCACAAACACATCATTTAGACAGAAAAAACAAGCAAACTTTTTTCAACAATTTTAAAACACCTTTGCAAGCACTGCATTTTGGAATGCATGAGATATGATTTTGAAATTTTGTTTTGAACAGAAAAAAAAATCACCTATTTTAACACTTTCCAAGCACTGGTTTTAACATGTAAGAGTTGCATTCCAACCTAAGAAACTTTTCCATACTCTGCTTCTAATATGTTCTCCCGTTAACCAGTGCCCCTCACAGGCCACACTGTTTCTCTTTTACAAATATTTTGGGGAGATGACGATGACAGACCAACAGGACAAAGTATGTCTATTCAGAAGCAAACACCACTGAATGTAAAACCAGCCTTATCACAGCAAGTATGGTTATAGCTAAATCATGGAAGGGAGAAAGAGAAGTACTCAAGAGTGATTGGAGAAAAATAATAATAGATTATATACAAATGGCCAATCTGTCTAATGGTCTCAGGGGTTAAAAAAAATGACTATTAAGGAATGTATATGGGTAGGTATTCAATGGAACTATTTAAGGAACTTATATGGGAAGGTATTGTAGTATATAGGTAGGTATCATAGTGAGCAGGGATAGAAGTCCAAGTGGTGGGTTCACTGGTATGGGGATGGAGGGACTATATTGTCTACTGTGTTTGTTATGGTCTCTGAATGTTGTGTGCTTTATTTGTAAATGTATATCACTGTTTTCCCTCTTTTTTACATTAATAAATTAAAATAAATTTTAAAAAATTAAAAACTTTAAAATTATGAGAATCTGAAATGTTCCAGTCATGGTTTGATTCAATGGGGCGGAGGAGACAGGTGAATCAAAGGAGAAGGAGGGAGGGAAGAAAGGTGGAGAAAAATTATTAATGTAGGTAGGAGAAAGACAGGTAGAAGGCACTGAATGAATTGTAGAAGGATGGGGAAAGAGGGAGAAGAGAAAAACAACCTTTAGACTTTTGGAGGGCAAATAAAGATGATAAAAGAAAGGGAGCAGAACAAGAAAACGTTAGAGAAGACAAATCTAACTACAGTAGAGTCTCACTTATCCAAGATAAACGGGCCGGCAGAACATTGGATAAGTGAAAATCTTGGATAATGAGGAGGGATTAAGAAAAAAAGCCTATTAAACATAAAATTACATTATGATTTTACAAATTAAGCACCAAAACATCATGTTTTACAAGAAATTGACAGAAAAAAGCAGTTCAATACACAGTGAAGTTATGTAGTAATTACTGTATTTATGAATTTAGCACCAAAACATTGCAACATTTACTACAAAAACAATGACTACTAAAAGGCAGATTGCCTTGGATAATACAGAACCTTGGATAAGTGAGACTCTACTGTGTGTGAAGCTTGGATAAGTGAGTACTGTATGTGATAAGGAGAAGAAGAAAGGAAGAGAGAAGTGAAGGAGAAGATATTTAGCCAAGATGTTGGGGGTTTTTTGGATGGGGAATAAGAGAACACGAGGGGAATCTATAGGGTGAATGTGGGCAAGAATTGCTAGGGCAGAGTGCGAAGAGGATGAGAAAGAGCTTGGGAAAAGACAAGCAGAAGATTTCAGCTAGATTTTTTTAGGGGGAGGAGAGAAGAGGAAACAGAACGGGGAAACTATAAAGAAAGAGAGAAGAGATTCAAGTGCCTATGCAGCACTGAAGAGGAACACATTTGTACAAAGTTGTTAGTGTACTGTATGTGTATGTGTGTATTTTGTGTGTGTCAGGAGCGACTTGAGAAACTGCAAGTTGCTTCTGCTGTGAGAGAATTGGCTGACTGCAAGGATGTTGCCCAGGGGATGCCTGGATGTATGATGTTTTGCCATCCTGTAGGAGCCTTCTCTCATGTCCCTGCATAGGGAACTCACCCCACTCCCCAGATTCAATCTGCTGACCTTTCGGTCAGCAGTTCAGGCAGCACAAGGGTTTGGTCCATTACACCAGCAATGTGTGTGCTAATAATGGTACAGCCCATGTGTACATCACACAAAGGAAGGTGCAGCTTCAACCAATTAGGATGAGGAGGTGGAAATAAAACGGGAAAGATAAATACAGATTAAGTATCCCTTATTTGAAATTCTTGGGATCAGAAGTTTCTGAAGTGCTTGGGAACACAAGTCTGCACTTCTCTTTGTAGGCTGCTTCTTTCCCTGGTGCAATCAGTATTTTCAGAAATTTTGTGAGGGGAAAAGAAAAAGGAAAGGATGTGCCTTAGAGAGTTTATAGCAGCTGCCCCAAAGTGGCTCCAGAGCATGAGGAGCCAGCAGCATACATCAAAACAATGCTTTTCTTTCCAAGGCAGCATTCTTGCCCTCATATTACCGTCCTGAAGTCTGGGAATCCTAGACAATATGTTAAGTGATCTATTTACCACAACTTCAAGATCCCTTTCTTAGTCAATCACTGCACTCTCCTACTGATGACATCAGTTTATATGTGGTTAGGATTTTTGCCTAGTATATATTGGTGTACATTTGCTTACAATTAATATTTTTATTCCATCCTAGCAGTCTAAAGAGATCCTTTTGGAAGTTTTTACAATCTGTTTTTCTTCTAAACACAAGAAATAATTTAGTGTTATCAGCAAATCTGACCACATCAATATTCAATCCTGACAAGAGATAATTTATGAACAAATTAAAATGTATCTGTCCCAATACAATTCCCAGAGGGACTCTATTACTCACATCCGTCCATTGTGAAAACACAACATTTATTCATACTCTATGCTTCCTATTCCTTAAGCAGTTTTCTGTCCCTGGGAGAACCTCTTATTGCTGATTATTAAAAATCCTCATCTTTCTAAGAAACAACACAACCTGAATTTAGGCCCACTCCTATCCTATGAAGAACGCTTCTTAAGCTTTGTTTACCTATGGACACCCAATTTTTGGATCAGCTCCAAAGCTATGCCATGGTTTTATATCAAAAATCTTGCATTTGATATAATGGATACACCAAAGTCAGGATTTCTAGTGAACACCCCCAAAATCTAAGATTGTCAGATTCTCTCCAAACACCAGCTTGATGTATTCATTGCTCAGTTTGGGGGCACTGGAAAACATATGGGGTTTATACAGTAACATGACTGCAAAACTTCACAATATATTGGAGTGGATCTCAAATTCTAGACCTCATAGACCATAATCAGATTGCACATAATCTTAACCCCCTATATTCACCTTCACCTCATCATATTGGTGAGATTTCCTAACTCAAAATAGCAGGTAGTTTCAAGTTACGTGATAGCATGTGTGTCTATACAGTAGGAAATCTACCAAATCCAACCTTCAAAACTGGATTTTTGAGTATTAAGATACATACACTAAAATTGCTGTTGGGGGGGGGGGGGTTGTAAAGAAGAGACACAAGAAGCAGTAATGCATTCATTGCTTTCCTAATCATTTTCCTTCTTATTAAGGTTAAATCCACAATTTGAGACATTTGTTCTAGAAGGTTTTTAATTAACTGAGACACATCTATGGCTTCCAAACCAGTTTTTTCAAGAAGATAATTCAGATAAGCACTACTTAAATTAAATATGTTTATGGAAGAGATCAAAGCATTTCGAGCCTATCATGCACTAGCAAACCAGCCAATGCAACACCTATATGCAAGTGTGATCACTCATATATTTCTACAAGATAATATATCAATGTTTCCTGTTGTAAAATAATTAAGACTGACAATTGCAAAATAAATAAATAAATAAATATGCTCCTCTAGGCCATTGGTTCCCCCCATTTCTGAAAAATAGGACATCAGGTTTAAAAATAAGCACAAATGAAATTTCAACAGTACCTTCTGACTATGTAATAGTGCTGTTTAGAAAGAAAATCTTCAGCGATATTGTTAAGTTTTCCATTTTTTATACTTGCTTTCCAAGGTTTCTTTAGGAAGTAAACAGATAGGCTTGAAACTTCTCTGACTGCTTCCCCTGAACTTGATGAATGCTACTTTTGTGAAACGACTGCCAGGTTTTGGTTCGCTGTTTGTTGTGCTGTGCTTAAACACTTAAAAAGGGAATAAAAAAATTCCTGCTCTTGCAGACTTTTTATTTTTAGCCTTTGCCATATTAGGATGAACTGTACTCTGTGTGTGTGTCTATACGTGCATTTTGCAAGGGTGCAAGCAAGCCTTCTATAAAATCAAAACATTCAAGCACTTAAAATATGATCATATCTTTGCAACTTTTTAGAATCAATCCTCGGCAGTTGTACTGCTTGTAAAATGAATAGGACACTACCAGGGAAAAGATGCTGACTCTTTTAACTCTTTTAACTCTTTTAGGGCTGCTTCTGTTCCTTTAATACTTCAATTAAAGAACTTCATTAACTGAGCAATCCATGGAAAAAAGTGCTAGACATTGCCAGTCAACAATCACATGACTAAGTTTAAAATTAGAGGTCCTGAAAGGTTAATTTTTCCTGTCTGGAGATGCCTTACATTACATTCCTGCAAGATGGACCTCTGTATCTGGGCAACTGCAGATATTCATTCCATGATGGCTTTAATGGTTTCCTGAGTGTGGGAAAGCCTTCAATATGAGCAATGGATCCTTCATAAGATATCAGGCAATGAGGTATACTTTCTAGCCTCTCCTTTGCCCATGTGACACAGTGTCTTGTCCTGTACCACTATATTTTGCAATCTTTTTGTCACACAGAATTATTAGAACTATTCAGGGTTTTAGATGTAGGCCTAATAAATATGAAAATAGGAAGAGTAACAGCTCATCCTTTGCTGCTGCTACTACTATTACTGTTATTATACAGTCCTTTCCCCAGTTTGAGGTTCAAAGCAAATACTCAAAAATACATATAGTTGGTCCCTAGTATCTGCTGGACTTTGGCTCGAGGTGCCCGGATATATACTAAAATCCATGGATGCCCAAGCTCCACTATATACAATGGCGTAACAAAATAGCTTCCCTTAAATAAAATGGTAAGCAACTCAAATGAGTATTAGAGAGTCTGAGGATCTGTGAAATAGTGGAAGGGTACTGCAGGGAATGCCTAAACATCAGCATAGTGCTCAGTAAGCAACAAAATTTAAGTTTTTATCCCCCCCCCAACCCCACCCTATGAAAATTTTCAAGTTATGACTAGTTGAATCTATGAATGCAGACTGTAGTAAAAAATACACAACATACCAAATAATCAAAAGGTTAAAACTAAATTAAAGCATGCTTCAAAACACACATGCTGAGACAAACCAGCACAGCAATTAGCAAGATTAAGAATATTTGAGTTAAGACAAGCTTTATGTTGCCATTCATCAAATACCTGTCAAAATAGAAAAGTCTTTAGTTGTCTGAAAAGAAAGCGGGGAGGCTGCCAACCTAGCTTTTTTAGGAAGGGAGTTGCAGACTATTGGGGCAGCCACTGAGAAAGCCCTCTCTCATGTTACTACCAGGTGTCGCTATGAGGGTGGTGGGACAAATATCGAAGAAAGCATGTGGACAGCAACAAATCTACGATTCTATGATTCTATGTTGTTGTCCACCTGCTTTCATGTTAGAAGAAATCCAGTAGACCTACCCTCAGTTTGTTTCTGACACAATAAATAAATAAAACCCCATTCATTCTTTTCTCCACATCTGGAGAGTGGCAGTCTGAAAAGTGGAGCATCAGAGTTTCCAACAACATAGAGTCTTCCTGCACAGTGGATACTATTGCTCTCCACATGGTCTCTTCATCATAGCAATTTCATATACTGTGTGCGCCTGAATGTTGTCCTCAACATTTTGCATTCCTAAAAGAACCCCCTGAAGCTTTGGATGGATCTACACTACGAAACGAATGCAGCCTAACAACAACAACAACAACAACTTTATTTATATCCCACCACATCTCCCTGAAATAATCAGGGCTGCTTACAAGACAACAATAATGCAATACAAACATATAAAAACAACAAAAATTAGCCACAGTCAATAAACAGCATCAATAAACATAAAATAACAACATACAGGAATTAACAAAAACACCTCCACCAAAGTGAATAACCAATAAACAAAACAACTGTGGTTAAAAGTGAACTATACAAACCAAGTTAAGTGTCCCAGTTTAGTTTGACACCACTAACTGCCATGACTCAATGCTATGGAATCCTGGGAGTTGAAGTTTGGTAAGGCACCAGCGCTTTTTAGCAGAGAATGCTAAAAACCTTGTAAAACTACAATTCCATAACATTGAGCCATGCAATCAAAGTGGTAACAAACTACATTAATTATACAGTGTAGATGTACCCTCTGTCTTTTCTTTATACAAAGTGCTAAACTGAAGACTCCTTACTGACACACTATACCAAGGTTACCTTGGGAAGAGAAGTCAACGGAGTACACCAATTCATTGGCCCACTAGTGCTGTGGTTCTCAAACACTGGTCTTCAAGATTTTAGGAAGCTCAATTTCCAGAATCCCTATATCAGTGGTTCTCAACCTGGGGTCCCCAGATGTTTTTGGTCTTCAACTCCCAGAAATCCTAACAGCTGATAAACTGGCTGGGATTTCTGGGAGTTGTAGGCCAAAAACATCTGGGGACCCCAGGTTGAGAACCTCTGCCCTATATAGTGGTCATAATTGTTAGAACTTCTGGGAGTCAAACAGGACCAGAGTTTGAGAACCACTGCATTAGTGTAGAAATGCAGCTATAAGGCTTATTCATACTTTCACAAAATCCCTGCACTATTTCCTCCCTCTAGGAAACAATGCAGCTATGTTAAATTAACATCCTTTCCAGAAACTGCAGACTCCTGACACTAGACTCTCTTCTTCGCATGAAAATGCTCCTTCACTAAGACATCTTTCAAAATGTTTGTCATGGGAACACTGGCATTCCATTTTGCATTTAAAAATGCATGAAAGGAGAAAGGAAGGGAGTAGTGCCACATGCCTAGGCACTATATGGAACAACATATTAGAAACATCATCACACAGGTTGAAGGGCACCCAAGTATTCCACAGAACTCACCATATTTTGTTATTATATTCTACATGAATGCCTGAGCAACATAAACATATTCTAGGCCATTACATTTGGGCATATGTTTTCCCCTGTATCCAACTCAGTTATATTTCTAAAAACAGACTTCTTTTCTCCTCATTTATTTCCCCAAGGCGGACAAATGTAAACAGATTCCTCAGTTGGGTCCAGCTAATGCTGGAATGTCTGCTGGTTAATAACAGCAGATATTCATTATCCTAGCCAGCATCACGTACCCAGACCCAGACTTACCTTGGAAAAAAAAATTCAGAGCAAACAAATTCAGAACTCATTCCATAGCTTACCCTAACTGATAGGTTTAATTTTTAAAAACAAAGAGAGTAGAAAAATCAATCAGCTTCCCCCACACTAGCATGTAACAGACTTAAACAGTACACAAACCCCAGCAAATGCTTTAAAACCGAGATGTTTTTCTCTCTACTGCCACATTCCAGACTCCTGGAAGGCATACTCCGTCACACCTCCAGTTCAAAAATATTGTTGTATCCACAGACAAATGGCGTTTGTGCCCCTTTAGCTAACTGCAGGGAACGAAAGCCATTAAAAGAAAGAAATGCATGTGCATGCACACAAACTCAGATATTCATCTTAAAAAACCAAAACCGGTGTTAAATTAGGCTTGTAATTCTCAAAAGCCTTTGCCCTCATACAATGTGTATACCTTTTAAGGTGCCACAGGCTTCTTAGTTGTTTTAGTATGTCATTAGAAATTGCTGAAAACAAAGATATGCTTTGCCGCAGCGGAGGTAAATTATAAACAGAAACTTTTTTCTCAGTCACTATTCCAACACAGTGCTACTTTGTTTGAGAGAACAGTAGCATCTTTATGTTAAAAAGTCACAGTGAGAAAAGTAACTAGCCAGAATTAGGTATAAACAGCTTGTTCTTTTGGTGGGCACATTTGCACAGAACTAGAAGTTGATTCTGAATTAAAAGTCACCTAAAATTTATCCCCCTCCCCTTGTCAATCCTACTTACAGTTTTG
This sequence comes from Anolis carolinensis, assembly GCF_035594765.1. Taxonomy (NCBI): domain Eukaryota; kingdom Metazoa; phylum Chordata; class Lepidosauria; order Squamata; family Anolidae; genus Anolis; species Anolis carolinensis. The sequence goes on from NC_085842.1 coordinate 243,099,070, forward strand.
TGAAGACGGCAGAACAGAATGTTGCAATGTTTTCCTTGCAGGAAGTTAGGTCTGAGACAGACTTTCCTCAGCCTTACAGGGAATATGTACTTCTGACACATAAGCAGGCAAGGAGCCCAGGGCTTGCTACAGAGAATTTATTTATACTCATTTGGAATTTCCTGAGAAGAAAAAACCCTCTTCTGCCTGCCAGGCCCAGCTAATGGAGTTCAAGTCCAATTCTTTCTCAATTCCTTGCATCGTTCAGTAACAGAGGCAAACACTGACGATTACTGCTCTGAAGGAGCTAATTTTCAGGGGCGGGGAAAAACAGGTCTATGGCAGAAGGTCACATCATGTGAGCCATGAAAAGTTACACTTCTCCAATCGATCGTGTCTAACAAGCCAAGTCAGAACGGATGAACGGAAAAGGCTGTGGGGCTCCTCTTCCCTGTCTCTTTTACTGCCCTTCTGGATCTTATCTCAAATCACAGGCAAAGAAAGACCCACTGAAATAATTTGGTCAAGATAATTGTCCCTTTTGTAACCAGAGTCTGAACAAATAATTCTGCTTCCCTATGCCACAGCCAGTCTGTTTGTTGCTCGCGTTTATCCAATTCAGCTTGTAATTGAGGGCTAAAAATAAAGGCTTTATTGTGCCTGGAGCACACACAAACAATTTTGGTTAAAGGATGTGGCCAAAAATATGGCAAGTGAACTTTCTGAACTTTGGTATCTTGAGGGGCAAAAACATGTTTGAAATAAAAGGCAGCAGTGGCTCATTCAACAAAAAGGCTTACTTATAGCTCCATTTTCAGCTCCAAAATATTGTTACCTTTATCAGCCTAACTGGGTGCCAGGCCAAGATATCTGGTTTTTACAGTAGCATAAATCTATTATTGAGAACATTTAAAAAATCTCTTTGATCTTTTTGTCCATACTGCTGATTAGGAAGGAAAATTAACCCATCTGTTTTGTTTCAGTAGATAATTAACTATTTAGGTCAGCTGATGAGACAGAGTACAAAGTCTAGGTTCCAGCAAGAGGCTGCTTTGGGGAAAATATATCCCAAAACTTGGTGATACATTTTAGTGGCCTTGCTTTGAGCAAGACTGTCTTAATAGAGGTGTTTTTTTAAAGGAACATGAAGCTCAGTCAAATTCTGTTTAGGAAAAGCATAGTCAAAAAGAGCATTAAAAAGTGCATCAGAGCTTTACAAGACCAAACATTAACCATTAATCTCTGCCCCCAAGCCACAATCTGTAAGGTTATGTTCATAATTTTTTTTGCACATACACTGTTTTCTGCCCTTCTTCCCAAAATTAAAAAGTCCCTGGGTGCAAAAACTCTCAGTAGTGAATTATGACACACTTTTCCCATTGACGATAAGAATATATGAGAGCATATGTTACCATCCTATCAGAGAAGCACTGCAATATTTTTTTTTAAAAAAACACCAATCAAGCTAAAGAAAGTTTTATTTAAACTGTACAAATATATTTTTCTAGGAGAAACTGTAGGAGTTCTAGAGTTATGATATATAATATAGCTTTACAGAAAAGAGATAATAACTCTAGCTTTTTTCTTCTTTAGTGGGACATCATCAAAATTCAAATTTATTAGTGAATGTATTTACAATTAAAGGAGTTATGGGAAGAAATGTATACAGGTAACTATTGGATAAGTATTTCACAGCATACTGTGGAGGGATGTTCTCATGTTTTCCATATATTTACTCACTGAATTTTATTCCAGTTTTTATTTGTTTTCAGAGTGGTTTAAAGCATAAGATCTAACAGCAACACAATTAAAATGAAATCTTAAATCTAGAAAAAGATTAATAAAAGCTTAACTGAATATAACTATCTAGAATTATTGGCCACTGCCCTGTGTTGCCAAACACATAATTGCAGTCTCTCTGTGAGTGCTATTACTAATACTACTATTAATAAACTATTCATCATTAATTTTATACTTCCCTCCCATTCTTTTAATATATTCTAATGATGGTTACAATAGATTAAAAGCAATGAAAAAATGTATGAAATGTATAAATATAAAAGTTATTTGAAAAATAAATAAACTATAATCCTATAAAAAAGCTAGAAAAGTTACAAGGCCAATACAAAGAACTGAATGTAGGTAGGTATGCTATATATTGACTTTGTAAACTGTTTGTGACAACACTCTAGGCCAGAACTGACTTCAGACCAGGATGCATTTTACTGCACTGCGAAAAGTATAAAATGTTCCTGGCTATATAGATGAACTTTACCTGAGCAACAAGGGCCATGTCTACACTGGCCAGTAAATCTGGGGCCAGTCTGGAGCAGAAATGGATCATCTCCAGAGGCAGCCACATGTACCCTTCTAAATCTTCTGTAGCAGTGAGTTGGAGTCCACATGGTCTAGTTGTGCTAATATTGCACTGGCCCTAACAGACTGTTGCCTTACCTTCCGTGTCGCCATTTCCACTTGCAGCCAGCCACAGCATTCCATGTGAGCTCCTACCTGTCATGGGACCTGTGCTGACACTGACAGAAGTGCTGGTGTGACCAGAAGAATCAGGGGAAGAAGCCGACTGGGAGTGGCAACGATGGCGACATGGGTATGATCCATCCTTTTTCCCTGCAATGATTGCAGCAGGGGAAAGGTGGAGGTGTCCCATGCAGTAAACCAATCAGAATTGGACTTAATCCAGCTGTCCACACTACAATTGAGCTGCAAGATACTCCAGAGTTTACTTGAAACTCTGGAGCATCGCCCTATTTTGCTTGAAGAGGAAGTAAAGAAACGTTGTGACGACAGTTAGGTACCAACTCAGGGTAAGTCCAGGTTTTAATGCCTGTGTAGACAAGCCCAAGGTTTACATGTCTTTTACAATTACTTATGATTCTAGCACTGGTCTTTGGTCTAACTCTTGCTGGGTCCTACCCTCACCTTCTGGTTTGTCCTCTAATCCAAATTGCCTTTTAATCTTCCTGGTTCTTGGATGCAGAGCCAATTTCTATGCCAACAACACAATGGAAGATGATCACCTATTCTTTCTTGAGACACTGGTTGCAACTATAATTTGTATAGAAGTTTAAAAGGATTAAGAGGACCATCTCTATAGTGTTTATTTTCCAGATAAATTAGTTGGCCATATGGAGAATTGAAGCCTAGTGATACAGATTACTTGTTTCTGCTTTCAGAATTTAGCCTTCCTGTGGAGCCAAGCAAACACAGCTACCTACTGTTTACAATAATAACAAAAACAACGGCAGTAAATAGCTCTTTAGGGATGGAGAACCTAATCTGCTTGAAGTAAACAAAGGTCTCAGTGTATATAGGCAGATGATTAATTGGTGGGCTATGAGGCTTTAGTGGAGAGGGATCATGCTAGTTTTCTAAAGCAGAAAATGCAGGACACTGGAAAGACTAATTTGTGCCACAAAACTAAAGGACCTCTCCCTGTAAATTTAATCACTAGCTAGCCTGGAAAGATATGGGTGACTGGACTCATATCAGTGAGGAATAAAACAAAATTAAAATATGTATTTGTTAGTTTATACCTTACCCTTTATATCCACACAATTAAAGCAATGGTAGTCCACATTGTAACCTATGGATGTGAAAGCTGGACCATAGGAAAGGCTGAGTGAAGGAAGATCGACACTTTTGAACGGTGGTGTTGGAGGAAAATTCTTAGAGTGCCTTGGACCACAAGAAGATCAACCAGTTCATACTCCAGGAAATAATGCCCGACTGCTCACTGGAGGGAAGGATATTAGAGGCAAAGATGAAGTACTTTGGCCACATAATGAGAAGACAGGAAACGTTGGAAAAGATAATGATGCTGGGGAAAATGGAAGGAAAAAGGAAGAGGGGCCGACTAAGGGCAAGCTGGATGGATGGTGTCCTTGAAGTGACTGGCTTGACCTTGAAGGAGCTGGGAGTGGTGTTGGCCGACAGAGAGCTCTGGCATGGGCAGGTCCATGAGGTCCTGAAGAGTCGGAAGCAACTGAATGAATAAACAACATCCTACCTTTTGTGCAATGATCTCAAGACAGCATTGCCATCTTTCTTCCTCCTCAATTTATCCTTTCCCATGAAGATCGGCCAGTGATTCTTATGACTGAATGCGGGAATGTGATTATGGTCTCCCAAGTCCCATTATATCACACTAACTTCTGTTAGTACCCATGACAACTGAGATGATGGGAGCTGTAGTTCAACACAGGTGGAGGGAACATGATTGGGATTTTGTCCTTCGAGATACCAATGAGACTAAACAGCAGATCACCTAATTTTTTCCTGGTTGATGCAAACATTAATAAAAGAAGAATCCTACTGGCAGCTAACCTTGAGGATGTGAGAAAATAAAGAGTTTGTAGAATAAGCTGGCTTTGCAATTCACAAATCATACAACCATGATATCACAGCAATACTGGATATTTAAGGACAGAAGAGCAGGTTATTCCTGAATTCAATTCCCTGCAAGAATAGTTGCCAAGAAGTAAATCCACTTAATATGCAGAATGCATATGAGAAAATGTAATAATGGGGACCGGATTCCCACGTTCAGTATTCCCCTCCCACATAACATCTGCTAATCATCAGGAGATCTAGATACTGATGACCTTCCAGAAAATGAGAGCCCAGGAATCCCAGGACTGTTTGGGACTGAGGAAAAGAAAAACAAGGTAGGAAGTGGTAGATGTATGCTGGGAAAGATAATGTCATGTGAGATATGTTACTTGGAATGGAGAAAGTTAAACAGCTGCCAGGAAGCAAGAGTAGGAGTAGCTAGCTTAAGTGACAAACCAAACTGAGGTCGCAAAGGAAGAGAGTTCATCTGCAAGCAATTCATTTCAGGGCAATGGGTTTGTGCTTATTGAACCCAAAATGTATATAGACCAGGCTTTGTTCTCCTACTTTCCACTTTTCATGTGGACAACTTCAGATACTGCAATTATGGTAATCGTGCAATGTATACCATGTCATTGGTTAAAGTGGATAAGAAAGACAATTTGTTACAACATACTCTGAAATGGTCCAAGTCACACTCTAGTCTTTTACAAATAAAGCAAGGTAGTATTCAGCTCTTTGATTAACTTGATTTTCAATAAATTTTAAAGCTGCTCATAGAAGTAGAGAGAACACTGAAATACAGAGAAACAAAAAGAAAGGGGGAGGAGTTCAAAGATACTTTCCATGCTAACAAAGCTAATTAGTGGGTTGTGTGTTTTCCAGGCTGTATGGCCTTGTTACAGAAGTATTCTCTCCTGACACTTCGCCCACAGCTACGGCAGGCATCTTCGGAGGTTGTGAGGTATATAAGCCTTCAACAACACATTAAAGCCAATTAATATCTTTCAGTATCTCTATTACACCAAATATTAGATATCTGAGCTCACATCTACACTAACAAAAATACTGATATTAAGGATATTACACCCAAAACAATCTACTGAGATGGGGACTTGGAGGTATTGTTGTTATGTGCCTTCAAGTCAACTCCGATCTATGGCAATCCTAACACAGGGTTCCCTTGAATCACAGAATTGGAATAGACAACAAGGACCATCCAGGTCAATCCCCAACCATGCAGGAATACACATTCAAAATTCCCCTAATAGATAGCCATGCAGCCTCTTTTTAAAGACCACCAGAGATGAGACTCCACCACACTCTTCCTAATATTCAGGTGGAATATTTTCTCCTGTAGTTGGGAATCCATTGCTCTGTGTCCTGGTCTCTGGAGCAGCAAAAAACATGCTTACTTCATCTTCAACATGGTATCCTTTCAAATGTTTAAACATGGCTATTATGTCACTTCTTAACCTTTCTTCCTTCAGTCTAAACATATCCAGCTCCCTAAACCACTCCTCATAGGGCATGGTTTCCAGAACTTTTACCATTTTGGTTCCAGCTTGTCAATATCCTGGACACAGTATTCCAGGTCAGATCTGACCAAAGCAGAATAGAATGACACTATTACTTCCCTCAGCATATACTCCCACTGATGCAACACAGATTCCTTTCAGATGTGCTACTGTTAAGCCAGGTATCATCCATCCTATATATGTACACTTAATCCCCCCTCTCTCCCATAAGTTTAGTACTTTGCATTTCAAAGAATCATAGAATCGTATAGTTGGAAGAGACCTCACGGGCCATCCAGTCCAACCCCCTGCAAGAAGCAGGAAAATCTCATTCAAAGCACTCCCAGCAGGTGGCCATCCAGCCTCTGCCTAAAAGCCTCCAAAGAAGGAGCCTCCACCACAGTCTGGGGCAGAGAGTTCCACTGCCAAACAGCTGTCACAGTGAGGAAGTTCTTAATGAAGTTCAGGTGGAATCTCCTTTCCTGTAGTTTGAAGCCATTGTTCCCGTCCTATTCTGCAGGGCAGCAGCAAACAAACTTGTTCCCTCCTCCCTGTGACTTCCCCTCACATATTTGTACATGGCTATCATGTCTCCTCTCAGCCTTCTCTTCTGCAGGCTAAACATACCTAGCTCTTTAAGACGCTCCTCATAGGGCTTGTTCTCCAGACCCTTGATCATTTTAGTTGCCCTCCTCTGGACGCTTTCCAGCTTGTCAACATCTTCATTCAACTGCGGTGCCCAGAACTGGACACAGTATTCCAGGTGTGGCCTGACCAAGGTAGAATGAGGGGTAACATGACTTCCCTGGATCTAGATGCTATACCCCTATTTATGCAAGCCAAAATCCCATTGGCTTTTTTCGCCGCCGCATCACATTGTCGGCTCATGTTTAACTTGTTGTCTACGAGGACTCCAAGGTCTTTTTCACACATACTGCTGTCAAGCCAGGCGTCCCCCATTCTGTATCTTTTCATTTCATTTTTTTTCTGCCTAAGTGAAGTATCTTGCATTTCTCTTTGTTGAAATTCATTAGCTTTGGCCCATCTGTCTAATCTGTTTGGTCATGTTGAATTCCGATTCTGTCCTCTGTGAGCTAACTCTCCCAATCTGGTGTCGTCTACAAACTTGATAAGCCTGGCAAGAAGAAGAAGATCTTCCATTACATTCCTTTAAAACTTAGAACAGGGTCTTTCCTAAGTCATTAAATGAGTTAGTCATGGAATTGAAAGGGTTTAATTCCCCTTTAGTCATGGAAACCCAGAAACAAAGTCCACTACTCAAGTCACTTTATCTTGAAAGTGGCAAGAAAAAAAATCCTCAGTCAGCAGCTTTCTCCACATGGTTCCAGATTGTTATGCATAAATCTTAGAGCTTGAAAAAGGTCAATATTTGAATTTTAACTCCCAAAATGTCCCAGTCAGCATGGCCACTGAGAATTTTAGTTCCAAAAGTAATTTTTCCAAGCTCTAGAATATTCTAAAGCGATTTCATTTGTGCTCAGAAGCAAATGATAGAAGACGCAGAACACAAATGTTTACAGCTGCATCAAAAAAACCAACATGACAATCTAGCAGAAGGGCAAGAGGTCAACAATGAAGAGTCATGAGAATAACAGAAGTGGAACTTCCAGTAATTCTGGCTCTTAGTGAGGCCCCATCTTGCTATGCTGACTAACTGAGAAGATCAATAAAAGTGCAGGACTACCTTGTGGCCTGTGAGCTCCATTCGTTCCTGATGGGCTTATTCTGGCCAGATTTAAATTAGTAAAAAGTGGTGATATATTTGTAAAGGTCAATCTCTGTGGGAAATAATCTTCACATTATATGCAGGGAGACACAAAAAGATCCCATTACCGCTATTCTAGATTTCATGTGTAATGTTGCCTTAGCTCTGGCATGTGACATTCACAAAGACTATAGCCCTTACAGCAAGATTTAGATTTCTTTGTTTTCTCTTTACAATTGCAATTGGGAGATACCACAGATGGTGATCTACAACTACAAATTTCTGGTTATTTTAAAATTAAAATATGTAAATTTTAATAAAAATAGAATATAATATTTGGTCTCTGAAGATGGTAAAGGAAATTACATTAGACATGGCCAGGGAATATACTCATTTTGTTCCCTGCAATGAGTGAGACACAGACTCAGGTAATCAGTAAAGCTTATACTCTGTGTGTGTGTGTGTGTGTAGGAGGAGAGAGCCTTTCCCCCCTTCTATTTAGGTGACCAGACAGTAAGAAATGGTAAATATAGGCATGTGTGGAAAAGACGTTTTTGCCTTCATTTTATGCTATAGAAATCATTCATTGCACAATAATGAGTCAAGAGTACCTTTTTAAAAAAAGGAAAGCTTGCAAATGAAAGAGAAGCTGAAAGTATGAAGGAAGTGGTAACATTCCATAAACTAGTCCTATAATTTGGAGGCAAGTCTATTTAGCATGTTGTCTATTCCACAGGACAATAATCCTTTGCATATTGAAAAAGATGGACTAGAGACGGCCTTCACTTATTTCAAGCATCTGCAAATCATTCCTCCAAGATTCTAGAAATTCCTCCAATTCTGTCTTTTAATGGAAATTGGATTATACACTTCAAAAATGTCATTTCTCATCCAAGGCGGGTTCTATACTGCCAAACAATGCAGTCTGAACATTATATGGTCAGCGTAGAACCATACAGTGCAGTATGAACTGCACTGAACTACATTAAGTGGTTCTACACCAGTGGTGCACAACCTGTAGTCCTCTAGGTGTTTGGAGCTCCAGCTCCCCAAAGTCCTAGCCAATCTATCCAATGGTCAGGAATTGTGGGAGTTGAAGTCATAAACACACAGCAGGTCAAACACCAAGGTCAAGCACCAAAGCAAAACTGAATTCTGGTGGTATGGCATCATTCGCGCACACAAGTGAGACTTCACCCAGGAATATACAAGTTGCCTATGAATAATAGAATCCTGTTACTTCAACCTGGCCAACGACACCTATAATCTCGACATGGTGCCAGAAGGAGCTTTTCCACAATTCTATATCTCATTCAAGTGAACCAATGTTTTAAAACCAATGCTCTTATATTGCATTTTGGCAGGATGCATAAACCAAGCACACATGCATATTTGCTGGTGCATACTTGTTCTCTCACTTCATGTATTTACTCTCAGAGGTCTGAAGTTACACAGAGAACTATTGATACTAGGAGGAATCTGTGGTAAGGAGCAGCATTTCCTGTTTCCAAATTGCCTTTGTATTTTCCTTGAGCAAATCAGCCTGCTCCAACTTAACATTACCCTTTTGGTGTTTTGAATGACAAGTTCCATCAACTTCCTAGTTGGGGAATTGTGGGAGTTATAACCCAAAACCTCTAGAGATAACTAGGTCAGATAAGGTTTCTTATCAGAATAGATTCCTCATTCCCAAGATAACAGAATTCTCTTTTTTAATATTTATTTTTATTGAACATTTTGTTAGCCAGTGGTAATAGCAGATTGGATGCTTATATCATGTATGTACTTAACACAGTAATGCAAATAATGAGTAAAGGTAGCTAGAATAAACAAAAGAGAAAATAAACAATAAACATGGACTAGGAGGATAGAAAGTTTCATGGTCAAAAAAATCCTTATTTTGAACGAAGTTTGTGCAGAATTCTCAACTGTACCACTTCGGATTGTAAGCAAGGGAAGCTGAGTATTAAAACCTATCCTCATGTAAAAGGAAATTTCTTCTTGCATGTCATAACTTATCAATCTGATGATGTACACTCATCCCACAACATTTTGCTACTTGAGATGAAGGAGAAGATGGCACCCCTCTCCCAACCCAAAGTGACTGGGCCAAATATCAAATCTTGCGTCAACATTGGAGATAAGTCACCATTCTCAACTACACCTAAAGGTAATAGATTATATGTGCGGAGACATATTGTACAATCTACACTACTCTATAACAAAAAAGAACCAGAGGAAATTACTACCACTGACCCTAGTATCTCTTGAGTTGCATTACCATGCCTATAGATTGCACAGGCTTTCTGTGTAATGTAAGATGGAACCATGCAAAAAGATATGTAAGTAGGCTTGGATTTCTATTGATACAGGAGAGAGATGGTATTCTGGAAAAGGGGAAAGAAGTCTGATAGAACACAAAGTAAAACTATGTTTTTAATACTGATATTAACCAATTTCTACTGAAAATCAAAACTCCAGTTATAATGAAGCAATATTTGCACACATAAAAATCACCATGCATATGTCTTAAATAGACAAACTGAACAAAAAAGTGTACAGACAGTCCCTGAGTTACAAACATCTGATTTACAAATGACTCATAGTTAAGAACAGGGGTGAGACAAGAGGAAGTGAGAAAAATCAGCCCCTAGGAAGAGAAATTCACTCCTGAAAGCGTTCTCATGGGGGAAAGGTGTCTCAACTGAAGCTTTATCATCAATCCTTGTTTCCACAAGCCAAATTTTTCAAAATCCAATGATCACATGGATAGAAATCATCTGAACAGGGGTACAGACAGCAAAACAAACACCACAAAGTATTAACCTTTCCCTATGCTATCCAAAGCATATACATATATGGCTAGAGTTGCACTTAAAAATGTACCTGTTCCACCTTACATATAAAATCGTAACATAGGGGTTGCCTGTACAACCATTTTGATTTTCACCACCCACATCATTGTAGGAAGGTAATGGAAATTCAAGCTGACTGCAAATGGCCCATTTCAAACTCTATTATGTGGATAGTGACAAGACTAATGTGAAAAGTTAATTAAAGAAAACAAAAATAAATTACTCATCTGATAACCACATTACAATTCTTTGGCAGTTTTCTGAAGCCTTTCTACACCTCAACCACGAAGCTGAACTAGGTACAAAAGCTATTTCGAATGCACTCACTTGACATATATAAAAGAAAACCCAGGTATCATAAAGCTGATTTTACAATCAATCTCTTCCTTTAGCCTACATGACTAATAATAAACTACAGATTTTAATAGCAGATCAGAACCAGATAGAGCCCCACCTTTCCTACACTATATATTATATTCTCACACAGGTAAAACACACAGGAGAAAACTGTCGACATCAAATCCCCCAACACTTAGCCTTATGTCTGGAAACTCTAATCTGTACGTTCTCCATTGACTAGAACACTTCAGGAAATTACACAAAAGTACTGTAATAAGAAAAACAATTGCCAGACACATAACTGAAGACTCAGCACTTACTGCTGTATTTAGCACTAAACTTATCCACTTCAGGTAACTTACATCTTTCATTTGAAGACCAAAAACACCTCAAATCAACGTAGATCCCAACAAGCAAATTCACACTAGTTCTTTCCCTCTTCCTTGTGCATGGTGATTGGGAATCTCTATTTCTCCAGTTTGATTTTCCACTCTTTGAACTCAAAGCAATTAAGAAACCTGTTTCAATGCTCTCTCAACGCCCAGTTGCTGCTTGCAACAAGACTAGACTCCCTTATCCATTGCAGCAGAGTAACAATACCTGACGTGCCTGGGAATCCAACACTCTTATGAAACGCTCATGATTTAAACAAACAGGCACACAAAAAACAAGCGCAACATGTTACAACTAACGGCTCTGGGCTGTATAAAGTAAAGCAAGTGCCAACAATCCCAAAGCAATAGCATGCCATGAAATATTTCATCTGTGTACCTTTTTAATAAGTCACTCCCAGAGAGGTACCAGCCAAACTGACTTATGCACAGGATCATAAACATGGATGTACCACTTAGCTTTGTACTTATAATGTGTTTGCCTATAGCAAAGTATAAGTTCTCAGGGGAAGAAAGCTATCAAATAATGCTAAAATAATTTGCTTCAATAGATAAGTTTTAAAAACTAGATGAAACAGGTGTGGTTGAATCCCTAACTCTAAACAACGCCTTAGCTCATGGCAGGTTGACATCTGACTGTAGTAGGCATCAAAATAAACAAAGGTTTCTATAACAACACACCCAAAAACACAAACATTTAAAAAAAACAATGGTGATACAAGCATGACAGGACAGTCATAAGAAATATAGTATTAATGCAACACTAGTGTTAGCAATGTTAGCAAATGAAACAACAACAATATTTGCTACTTAAATGGCATATTTGTCTGTAGTTGCAATACAAGTGAATTGTTCAAAAACATTATACATTTCACACCAAAATCCAACAGGGGAACTTACTATATACAACACAATGACTATACTGCAAATACATACCCATACATTAATATTTATCTCCAAGAAAAAAAAATCACACACAATAAAGATCTTCATAAGCCTTCTCAGCAGCCAGTGAAACATTAATGCACCTTCTGCCCAATTAGCATACTTAAAGCAGGTCAATCTATACAACCTTTGGAGCACCTTCATGAAGTAGAAATGAACACTTCCAGTGATACGCACTGTCCTAGAAATTACGCACCCACACACATGCACCCTTCACAATACTTTGGGCCATAAATAAAAACAAAAGCAAATAAACCCACATTTTAAATGGAAAACACTCCCTGGGCTCATCCCTCTTCAAGTACATCCTAATGTGGTTTTTTTCCAAGTCCTATAACAGACATTATTAATTAAGTGAAACTTGAGATGAGTTAAGTTAGTTCGGTTTTTCCACTGGGTTGTGTATGTTTTAATATCCTCTTTCTCTCTCAATGCCCTCAAACACTGGCATATCTGGATGAACTTGTTACAGAAGTTCAGTAGAAGATTCTTGTCCTGGAGTGTTCAAACATTAGTCTGACCACAAAGCATTAATGTTTATAAGTAACATGCATGATACTTTGTGTCATTTCATTATAATTGTTTAGGGTTTTTTTAATGTTATACTTTCCATCTATCTATAGATAGCCCAGAGAACTTTAGTTACTACGCAATCTAAAACTATAATAAAGTTCATTTATTTCAGGCTGAAACGCTGCACTTATTTTTCAAGAGGGAGAAAAAGGTGTAAAATATATCATGGGGATAGACTTAATCAAAGATTTTTAACCACTGTAAAGAACTAATTTTGACCTGTCGTGGCTCAATGATATGGAATCATGGAAGCTGTAGTTTGGGGAGGCACCAGCACTATTTGGGGTTAGTAGGCCTTATAAAACTACAACTCTCATTATTCCACAGTATTGAGTCATGCAGTTAAAGTGATGTCAAACTGCATTAATTCTACAATGTAGATGCACCTCTACTGACCCTTCTAGTTGTGTGTGTGTATATATATATGGGGAGCAGGAAACTTTGACTGAACTTCTTGAGGTTTAAAGACATAATTAAATAAGTTAGTTCCGCAAAAAAAAGTGCTTGGTATTTTTGTCATGTTTTGAGTAAAGATAAACATATATCTTGCATTCACCTACGAATGAGATGCACCTGGATGGCAGGACAGCTGATTGCACTGGCATGCACCACATTAGTAGAGTCTCGCTTATACAACCTTCGCTTATCCAATGTTCTGTTTTATCCAACTCAGTTTGCCTTTTAATAGTCAATGTTTTTGTAGTCAATGTTTTCAATACATTGCAATATTTTGGTGCTAAATTCGTAAATACAGTAATCACTACATAACATTACTGTGTATTGAACTGCTTTTTCTGTCGATTTATTGTAAAACATGATGTTTTGGTGCTTGATTTGTAACATTATAATGTAATTTGATGTTTAACAGGCTTTTCCTTAATCCCTCCTTATTATCCAACATTTTCACTTGTCCAATGTTCTGCCAGCTGGTTTATGTTGGATAAGCGAGACTCTACTGTAGTTCTGTATGAAGACTTAATGCATCAATATATACTTTCCCTCCTAACTAAATAAATACAAGCAAAGATAGTTGGGAGGAGCTTGCATCCTCTGGAAAACATGGAAGTCAGAAGTGATCTAACACAAAAGGTTTCAAGCAACCTAGCACTTTACTGAGTTGAAAGAAACTTCATTATTTTGGCATGACGAACTTAAAAGCCAGAAAACATTGCATTTAATAACTTTCAGTATTTCTGAAGTATTCATACAGGTTATAACCTTATGCACACGTTATTAGTGCTGTTAAACCAAAGGAATGAGTGCTGGTGGATCAAGGCAGTGCTCTGTTGTGTTGCATCACATATGCTTGCTACGATTGATGTGAATAACTGTACACTGTGCCAACATTTGGTATCCTGCCTCTTATAAAATAAACTAATTTAATGACTGTGCATGTTCTGAACTTCCTGGCTTTATGTACAGAATTTCATCAAGCTGGCCAGCTATGTTTCCAGACTCAAGCAGCCAAGACTCAAATCCGCATAATTCCTTCTTAGTCCTTCAGCTAAGCCATTCAGTCCCACAACTTTGCTTCCTTATCAAGAGTTACCTCTCTCATAACCACAATCAGCTGATAGCTTGGTGCAAAACAGGAGAGCAGTTACACCAATGGAACATATTGTTGTTACTGATTATTCATGGAAAGAGTTCGAAGCTTTCTAGGTGTTGGACAACTTCCCTTTAAAAAATACAATATAGGGCCAGCTCACAAGTTTACAACCTAAATGAAAGCAGACAAAAAGGGAAAAGAGAAATAATAAATCCAAGTACCAGTTTTTCACAGAGTTTCAGAAGTGTTATATAGACTAGGCGGAATAATTGCTATGAGAAGAAACACAAGTAGCAGTTGATTCCAGCCAAGGCAATAAACTGTGTCTTTCAGTATCACCATGGTTGGTTCCAGACAGGTCAGCAGACAAGGCCTGACCAACGGTATATGTTGTTGTTGTGTGCCTTCAAGATGTTTCCAACTTGTAACAGCAGTATCATATGCTTTTCTGGGGTTTAGGATGTGCAATTTACCCAAGGTCAACCAGTGGATTTCCATAGCTTAACAGGGTATTGAGTCCTGATCTCCAGAGTTGTAGTCCATCACTCAAACCACTACAACATGCTGGCTCTTGCCAGATATAGGATAAATAGTTCCTATTTAGTCTATCTTCAGATGAGACTCTCAACTGTCCCATCATTCATATGACTCTCTTTTAAACACACACACAAAATACTTTATACTGTTAACAGTGTTATACTCGGTTTTTTATTATGTCAGAAGCAACTTGAGAACATACTGCAAGTTGCTTCTGGTGTGAGAGAATTAGCTGTCTACAGAGACGTTGCCCAGGGGATGCCTGGATGTGTTAGCTGGAAGGCTTATTCCCGAAAGCTAGAGCTGACAGGTGGGAGCTCACCCTATCTTGTGGATTTGAACCGGCAACATTTAGGTCAGCAACCCAACCTTCAGGTCAGCAGTTCAGGCAGGACAAGGGTTTAACCCACTGCTCTACCACGGCTCCATGCTATAGTTGTGTGTACTGTATATTAATATACTAGAAATACAATAATGTTGATAGTATGTGTAGTGTTTTATGGTACCATCTCAAAAGTAAAACCATTTTCTCTTGATTTCTTCTGGAGTAAATTATACCAAACTGGAAAAGTTAAAAGGATCATTCCTTTAGAAGTTAATTTTTGAAATTAACACCCAAACAGTTTGTAGTACTTCAACAAAATTGTTCAAAGACACTGACTCCTTTCCTTCAACCTTCCTCACTGCAAAAACGTGCACTAAAAAAACCACCAAACTCAGCATGGTGTATCAGCCAGTTTAGCATGCAAAATAGGTACCTTGTTTGCCATCTTTGAGGCAAAGCTTTGGATTTTGCTACAAGTCGTTCTATGGCTGCCCTCTATTATGATCATCATTATAATCATTATTTCCTTCTCCTTACCTTTCTCTAAAACAAAGTCAGGCCGCTCACAATTCAAATAAGAAGACCTTTAGAGCAGGCAGTTATAAAAACTAAGGGACATTTTAACAAACAAGCTATAGCTCAAGCCACACTAAGCTAAAATCAGTTTGTCTATAACTGTTACACAAATGTATTCCCTGTTGCTTTTTCTTTTGTAAAAAAAAGTAACAACAAAGGATAAAAGAGTACAATAAAATGCAAAGTCACAGAACACCTATACTTCTATTGTGACAATCAAAAGGCACAAAATACATCATGCAAAATTTCAAGGCACAAAGTTCAAATTTCAAAATGAAGTTCAACAGGGACAAATGCAAGATACTTCACTTCGGCAGAAAAAATGGAATGCAAAGATACAGAATGGGGGACACCTGGCTAGACAGCAGTACATGTGAAAAAGATCTTGGAGTCCTTGTGGACAACAAGTTAAACATGAGCCAGCAATGTGATGCGGCTGCTAAGAAAGCCAACAGGATTCTGGCCTGCATCAATAGGGGAATAGCGTCTAGATCCAGGGAAGTCATGCTCCCCCTCTATTCTGCCTTGGTCAGACCACACATGGAATACTGCGTCCAATTCTGGGCACCACAGTTGAAGGGAGTTGTTGACAAGCTGGAAAGCGTCCAGAGGAGGGCAACTAAAATGATCAAAGGTCTGGAGAACAAGCCCTACAAGGAGAGGCTTAAAGAACTGGGCATGTTTAGCCTGCAGAAGAGAAGGCTGAGAGGAGACATGATAGCCATGTACAAATATGTGAGGGGAAGTCATAGGGAGGAGGGAGCAAGCTTGTTTTCTGTGCCCTGCAGACTAGGACACGGAACAATGGCTTCAAACTACAGGAAAGGAGATTCCACCTGAACATCAGGAAAAACTTCCTCACTGTGAGGGCTGTTCGGCAGTGGAACTCTCTCCCCCGGACTGTGGTGGAGGCTCCTTCTTTGGAGGCTTTTAAACAGAGGCTGGATGGTCATCTATCGAGGGTGCTTTGAATGCGATTTCCTGCTTCTTGGCAGGGGGTTGGACTGGATGGCCCATGAGGTCTCTTCCAACTCTACTATTCTATGATTCTATGATAAGGCTTCACATGCTTCTTCATCAGACAAAGATGTTATAAATCATACAAAAGAAGAATAGTTGTGACGCTAAGAGACATGGGCCAGAGTTTCATACAGAGGATAAAAGCAATGTGTCTCATATCATGCAAGACCTGTATGAAGAAATATGTAACTACTTCAGTGGGCTACTGATACAGTAGAGTCTCACTTGTCCAAGTCTCTGGATTATCCAAGCCATTTTTGTAGTCAATGTTTTCAATATATCGTGATATTTTGGTGCTAAATTCATAAATACAGTAATTACAACGTAACATTACTGCGTATTGAACTACTTTTTCTGTCAAATTTGCTGTATAACATGATGTTTTGGTGCTTAATTTGTAAAATCATAACCTAATTTGATCTTTAAAGATCCTTAATCCTTCATTATCCAAGATATTCGCTTATCCAAGCTTCTGCCGGCCCATTTAGCTTGGATAAGTGAGACTCTACTGTATTTCCATAATGGTACCATGAGTCTTGCATCTGAGATTCTGTAAAAACACAAGGCCTGTTTTGCTTTTGTTTTTCTGTTGCATTGGAACTTTGTTTGCCATTACAGTATCAAGAATGCAATTTACATATTGGATTATTAGCTAACAGTTATCTTGCAGAAACCAACAAGACTCAACCAATATCCTTCACAAGAAAATCACAATATGGCAAAAATAAGTTTTAATTTCAGTTTCCAAAATAAGAGGGAGAAAAAGATAACAGTGCTCACAAAACATTCCAAGATTGGTTTAAAAAACACTTGAAAATATAAGATTGGAAGCCATTAGGAACAGTTTTTCTGGAAAAGAGTTTTCTTCTGATAGAACAAGACTTTACCTGTGGAACCTCCATTAATATTCACTGGGTGGGCCATGCCTGCTCACTGACAAATCCAGAAACAGATTGTTATGAGTCATGCAAATCAAGCATCAAGTCCAACCAGGCATGCAACCTGAAACAGAAAAGGAGAGGAGCAATTAAAATATAGTTCAAACATCAGTGTCCGTTTGTTAATAAAGGATAAAAAAATACATACACATATACAATCCTACAATTCAAACATGAGAGGTCCTTAAAAGGAAATTATCAACAATGCCAAGAGATATTAAGAAACTTAACCCCTTCTCAAGCCCCAGATCAAGTATTATTATTCTTAAAAATGTGTCATGGGTGCTTGTTTGACCTGTTTATATAGACAAATGTTGGTTAACACCACTATATAAAAAAGCCCTTTCGCTACACAAGCATATTTGCAAAGAGAACTACGGTTTTGTCAGAGGGAAAGTAAGACCGTGGACGTAATGAGGGGAAGTATGTGAATACACAAAAATATCATAAACACATAGGAATTCTAAACACTTATTTTTAATTGCCTCGAGTTGTTTCAAAGTGCTGCAGTCCAGAATCTATCAGCATTAAATGTGTTATTTTTGATATAATGCTATAATGGGAATTCACATATAAAGACAGAGGCTGTTTCAGGTCCCCAGGTCCTATCCTGCTGAAAGAGTTGGGTGGCCCCACTTTCTCATGCCAGAGGGCTAGTCTAAATAGGAATGAAAATCCAAACTCACCCTGAACTAGCTCCTGGCAGTCTTCACAACATTTTATAACTCTCAGTGAATTTTGCAGAGTAAACTGGCTTTGCCCTGCTTCAGGAAAAGTTGTGGGATGCTCCAGATTTTCCTTGAAACACTGGAGTATCCTGCACCTCAAGGCAGTGTTGACAGCTGCACTGGGTTAGAGACAGACTAGTCCCCTGTACAGTCAGCACACTACCACTATCAACTTCCCCTTGCATTTAACAGCTCAGGGAAAATGGGATGATTGTGTCCATGTCACCATTGTTGCCACCTCCAGAGCTCCATACAACATCAGCAGGGGTGCCCACACATCCCTTCCTTCTTCCTGGTTGTGTAGGTGCCTCTCCAGAAGTCAAAATGGGGCTACCGCAATGGCCAGACACTTGCACAGAGCTCTGTGGGTAGCTAGGAGCCGGCAACAGTGATACAGGAGGTTATATGACAGCCCAGACGAGGCCAATGAGACCTCAACCCTGCTGGGTCATAGGAACTCCAACACGCCACCACGGCAAGTTTGACCAGTGAATGTGGCTATGTCTGGGGTAAATCTGGAGCATTTCTGTTGTTGACCAGCTGCTATTTTTTGCCATGCAGACTTGACTAGGTATCAGCCTGTCTGAAAAGTGTACTATGAAATGTGATTGTGAATACCAAGTAACACTTCTATAGTCCCAAGTATGAAAATGACTTCCGGATTGTCCAACTGGATTGTCTTCTTAAAGAAAGCACAGCTAGACTTATATACTAACAAAAATGCCCTGACTGTCAGTTCGGTAAACGCAAATAATACAACACAGTATATCGTTCCCACATCAACAATTACAACAGCAAAAAGTTGCTTCTTAAAGTTGCTTTATAAATGGCAAACAGCACACAGCACAGCAATAACTACAACGTGTTTTGTCATTCAGCAGCACTGAGGCTAGCAGTAGGTGGCTGTAACATAAACCAAGCACTAGCAAGATTATCAAGTGAAATTGATTTGCAAAAAACAATATAAACAGTCCATCGTATTTATAGGTAACACCCAGGCTATTTCTCTCTATATGGGTGTGTACGTATGAAATGAGTATACATTGGGGCTTAGGTGTTCTCACAGAACAGGTACATGAGAAGACAGAGTGTTTCTCAGGACAATCCTTCAGGGTTCTTGCCCTTACAAATCCCATGGTTTTACGTGCTTGTCTCATACCTGCCTGAGATTACAGACTTGTGAAGACTTCAGGGCAAATGTAAGAACAAGTAAGGACTGGTTAGAAGTATTATTTGCTAATAGAAGATGCACTTGGGAGTGGGAGAAAGCTTTATTAATTCAGTATTCAAACTTTCTTTCTATATAGAAAGCTAGTGCCAAATGTCTTGATGTTTACATCATTTGGCAGCATATGAATAGTTGCCCATAAATTCCTTTTCCACATACAGCCAAGTGTTTATTCACCAATGCACAAAGCTGATGAAAGCCTTTGACCAATGCACAAAGCTAATGAAAGTTAAAAGGATGAACGGGGACAGAGGCAAAGGAGAACATGCTTGTTCTGTCATACACCTTATAAGCTGAGGCCAGGAAATCAGAAGATGACATTGAGTTAGGGTCTCTGTAGTGTGGTCTTTGTTGTCTGCATTTATATCCTGTGAAATAAGTGAAATGGGTACATAATACGAAACTTTATATGTGTACTCAGATAGCCAGAGAACACGTCATTATGGATGCACAGTAAAATAAACCGGTACCCTAAGTGCAATGAAAGCTCTGACAGAATGGGGTGCAAATTTCTACACATAAACATAAAAATGAATGCATCTGCCTCTGTAGTGCAGGGTGCGCTGTGGGTGTATGCAACTGTGCTCACCTTATGGTTCAAATTTAAACCAAGCCATCAATTGAGATTAAAAGTCAGCATGATATTATGGTTAGTGTCAGTCTAGGATTTAGAAGGTGAGGGTTTGCATCTTCACTCATCCATAAGCTCAGAGGGTGCAGTTAGGCAAAGCACAAGCTCTTCACCTAATCTACTTCACACAATTGTTGTAGGAATAAAAATAAAAATGGAGAGAAAGAGATCCATATGCTGTACCCAGAGCTTGTTGAAGGAAAAGACAGGTATAAAAGTGACAAAGAACAATATATGAAATAAATTCACTGGACAGCATGAAAAATAAACTTTCTCAATGTCACCCATTTTTACTGTAGTATCAAGAGAAAATAATGGTCTAAGGACTTGGCCATATTGTCATGTGTAACATGAGTGTTTAATATTATCATCATATATAACGGCGCTCCATGCAGTCATGCCGGCCACATGACCTTGGAGGTGTCTATGGACAATGGCGGCTCTTCGGCTTAGAAATGGAGATGAGCATGAACCTCCAGAGTCGGACACAACTAGACTGAATTTCGGGGAAAACTTTTACCTCTGTAACATGAACCTAAGCCTTCAGAAGTGAACATTTAACTATAACACTGAGATGCAAATACCACATGGAACAGTCATTTATGAAGCATAAGGCTTATGACAGAGAAAGCACATAGAAGGAAAGATAATTAAATTGCAAAATCGTAAGTGTTGAAAGGATTCTTCTCATGCTGAAAATTTGCTAAATAGAAGCTCTCATATGGTTTTCACATTCATGTGCGGGAAGTTTTAGTTTATTCACAATTCCAAGTGTACACTGCCTCCCTGGGCTTCCTACCACAGTATGAAGATGTTTTACTGGGCAGCTAGCCAAGGTACAATGTTTAAGCCAAACACAACCCTGAGTGTTAAGAGCAAACACACAAAAAAGGCCCTTTCCTAGGTTAAATAATCATATGGCACATGTCACCAGGGAGTTCCTCCTGAACAAACAGCACTGAAAGGAACAGCATTTGTATTTATGTTCATGTACCACCCACATCAGGACAGAGAGGCCACTTCTATTGCCATGTCCCACACCAAAATGGGTAAGACAAAATATTACAATTTGTCCAAGATTCAGGATAGTTTCCCTTTTGTAAGAATAGAGTTGTTACTGCGACACAATACAAGGTAAAAGTTGAAAATGGCCTCTCAATGACCTGTGGGTCTCCTTCCCTTGCTAATCAGTTTTGTTTTTAAGCTTCTTATAGCACAAACTGTAAGGCAGAATTGTTCTTTATCCCATTTAAAGAGAGCAGAAATAATGATATTTTTAGACGTACAAGATTTCTAATACTATCAACCACTGGTTACACCGCAAGTACAGTCTGCCCTCTGTGTGCATGGATTCAACCCATGCTT
This sequence comes from Anolis carolinensis, assembly GCF_035594765.1. NCBI lineage: Eukaryota > Metazoa > Chordata > Lepidosauria > Squamata > Anolidae > Anolis > Anolis carolinensis. The sequence goes on from NC_085842.1 coordinate 243,120,643, forward strand.
GAATTTAAAAAACAAAAACGTAAAACTTGATTATGTCAGGGACATTATTTTACTAAGCCATTAATAGGGCTTTGGTATCAACAGGGGGACCTGGAACCAAACACTAGTGAATATCAAGGGCCCACTACATATCATACAATTTCAAAACCTCAAATTATAATTGCAATGGAAGTTGTCCCAGTCCCTTATCATTTCTGCTCCATCCTCCTTGGGTGATTTTATCTGATTTGTTGTAACATTAAATCAAGTGCCTAGGCATGCTTTGAACATGTCTTATCAGCTGCAGGAACACACCTGGAGCCAATTTATTAGGAACTGCAACTTCTTTCAATATTTGTGGTATTATCATAAGTATTACAGACCAGCCAAAGATTACTGCTCAACTTATCTGTATGTTTCCCCCTCTCCACAGAGATGGTTTTTTCAACATTTTCAGTTCTCACGCAGGAAGAAATCTGCAGGTGTTTTCTACCCAGAGATTGGAAATAAAACCTGGGTCCAGTTGGGATTTCTGGTAACAAGGCCCCTTCATTCCACATGCCTTCTGTTCTTAAGTGCTCACCTGCCTCCATGTTTTGTCATAATCAGGAGATACTACATAAGGGTGTCTCACTTTAATTGTTAGCAAGTTTTATTCTATGAGGTCCGTCTTCTTAAACTGGGGAACCTGACCCCAAATGTGGTCCCCTTAACTCAATGCTGGGGTCACAAAATATTTCGCAACAGGAAAAGGTTTCCATCACCACCCATTTACATAAATCTGTTAGCAACAAAGTGCAGTCTTTACAGTGGACTCTTCAGAAAATTCTTCAGCTGTGCTTCATAAAAAATTAAAACCAATCCATTTAGCAAGTCTTGCAAACAATGGCTTGTTATCAGTAAATGCTGGGGTCACATAAAAATTTCTCAGGCAAAATGGGGTCACAATGGAAAAAGCTGAAGACGCCTTCTATAGGGTGCCTGAAAATTATCTTTAAATTTTCAGTTGCATGGAATTTATATTGTAAAGATAATTTTCAGACACCTTGTACTCTTTGTTGTCATCTTTCTTAAACTGTATTATTTATTATTCTTACAATGAACAATATTATTAAGTCACCAAAAAAGGTTATTACAGACAGTGTTTGCCATCGGATGCAGAAAGCCTACAAAAGCTAAGACCACAGCAAATCTGTTAGTCTTTAAAGATGCCAGGTGCCCCTATGGAAACAGATTTTATTTCAAATGATATGTATCTTGCCAAACAAAGATTTAATAATGCTGTCAGAAACCATAAGACACAACTTCTTATCAGTTATTGCTTATCTTAGCGAGGGCTTTATTGGGTTATATACAAGATATGGTGCATAAACTCACCAGATGCTGACAATAAAAATAAAGGTTGAAAACTTGGGGGGGGGGGGGGAGAGAGAATCCTTTGGAAGTTTTCTAAAAGGAGTCCATCAAATTCTGTATTGTTAAAATTAGACATCTAAACCACTTTCAGGAAGTAAAAAAAAGCAATGTATATTATAAAACTGGAGGCGTCTGCCCAGTTTTTAAAAAAAATATGTATACACTATACAGTGGATTTTACAGTCATTAACCTGCAAAGAAGCAGAACATAAGAGTAGCTTCTTTTGGAGTACAATTCCCAGAATCCCCCAAATGGCACGGCCAGGACTACATTGAACATTAGGGTTATTTCAGAGCCTTTGAGCAGTTAACAGCCTGTTTGTGAGGACCTATCTTTCTCCATAGTATTCAGTATCATGAATGGCAGAAGAACATCAGCAAAGATGTCATGTGAACAAAGTTTAAAAACTCATGATTTGCCTTCTGAAAGCAGTTTTGTTGCAACGAACACAAGATGCATAGAAAGAGGGCACTTATCACTGTAATGCAGTTTTATAAATGTAATAGTTTTCATTGTACTAGTTCCTCTTCCTCATCTTGTCCACAGCGAACTAACTTAATTGGCAGTAAATGTAGGATGAAAAGGTAACAATATTTTGAGTTATCTTTAAAATTTTGTAGTAATTAAATGTTACCATTAGACACTATACTTTTATTGTGAAGATGATTTTTAGCAAGTTTTAATTAACCGCTGAATCTGAGGGTTCTAAGTATGTCTTTCAATAGACATGCCTGGAAAAGACAAAAGCCACTACATAAAATTTTGGTTAAAGGTTTTCCAACACTAAAACAACTGTAAAAATAAGAGCATTCACCCTTTAAGGATTTATATGTAAGCCAGTCTTGGTCTAAAAAATTCAAAGAATCTTAGTTCTGACAATAGCCTGAAAACATCTAAAGTTCCCTTCACTGTAAACTGAAGAACCTAAACAATAAAAAGATTAATAGGTAGCATACTTTCTATTTTATTTCATTTTTTATTTACTGCATTTTTAGCTGTATTGCAAGGCAAGGTAGGTTAACTATAAAATCTAAAGACGTGGTCTGGATTAAGGTTCACACACAAGGTTTTGTGGATGAATGCCTCAAGTACTTTGCATTGTATTGTTTTAAATTTATTTATTGTATATTGTTAATCTGTTTAACAGTTTTAATTGTTCATGTTTTATCTTTTGTATTGTATATTGGCATCAAATTCTGCCGGATTGTGAGCCGCCCTGAGTCCCCTCGGGTGAGAAGGGCGGGATAGAAATGATGGGAAAAAATTAAATAAATAATAAATAAAATGGGTACCTATGAAATCACCATGTCATTGTTAAATTTTTGACACAATTAAACCAGATTTCTAATGGGAGCCGGCTATAGGGAGCACACAATGCCCCTATTAAAGCAGCTCCACTGGCTGCCGATAAACTGCCGGGCCCAATTCAAGGTGCAGGTTTTGACCTATAAAGCCCTACATGGCTCGGGCCCTACCTATCTCCGTGATCACATCTCCTCCTATGAGCCAGTGCGGACCTTGAGATCTTCCGGGGAGGCTCTTCTCGCGCTCCCACCACCATCTCAAGTGCAGCTGGTGGGGACGAGGGAACGAGCCTTCTCGGCAGTGGCCCCCCGGCTCTGGAATGCATTGCCAAAAGAGATCAGGCAATCCGCTACATTATCCAATTTCCGTAAGGAACTGAAGACCTGGTGGTGTCGGCAGGTTTTTGAGTAATTACATTGGACTACCGCCGATTTCTGGGCCTGAATATATTGCACAAGATTTCCCTAGCCTAAAATGATACATTTTAATATATTGGTTTTATGGTTCCCGTCCCCTTGATCTGGTCATGTAAGTGTGATTTATTGTTATAATTGTATTATTTTACTTTGTTTAATAATGTGTATTATGTTGTTATGTAATGTTTGTGTTTGCTTTTATGACTGTAAACCGCCCTGAGTCCCATCCGGGAGATAGGGCGGTATATAAATAAAATATTATTATCAACACAACGATGTTGTATGGCACAGCAAACAAGATAGATATGCTGGATTTCGTTTCACAAAATCACAAGTCGAACACTTCCCAAGTGTCTAGGACTGTGTGATGTATTTTCGGATGATGCGTGCAGATCCCAGCAGGGTGGCTTTTTGCAGTTGGCAGATCGTAATTTTGTCAATGCCTATTGTTTCCAAATGCCGGCTGAGATCTATCGGCACGGCACCCAGTGTGCCCATCACCACCGGGACCACCTGCACTGGTTTCTGCCAGAGTCTTTGCAGTTCAAGAACCTGCTTTGATTGAAGTCAAAAATCAGAAACTCCTCAAAGCACAGCAGACAAAAATATTATTATTATTATTATTATTATTATTATTATTATTATTATTATTATTATTTTATAAAAAGATAGCTTAAAACCAGCCAGAGATGTAGCCAGAAAAAAGTAACATTGTTTTAAAAATTCAACAACAAATCAAGAATAAAAGGTAAAGGTAAAGATTTCCCCTGGACATTAAGTCTAGTTGTGTTCGACTCTGGGGGTTGGTGCTCATCTCCATTTCTAAGCCGAAGAGCCGGCGTTGTCCATAGGCATCTCCAAGGTCATGTGGTCCGCATGACGGAATGAAGCTCCATTACCTTCCCACCAAATTGGTACCTATTGATCTACCCACACTTGTATGTTTCCGAACTGCTAGCCACGCGTTCACTTCGGTCATCTGGAGAGGCCCTGCTCGTGATCCCGCCTGCGTCGCAAGCGCGGTTGGTGGGGACACGAGACAGGGCCTTCTCCGTGGTGGCCCCCCGACTCTGGAACACCCTCCCCAAGGATCTCAGACAGGCCCCTACATTGGCAGTCTTCAGAAAGAACTTGAAGACCTGGCTGTTCCAATGTGCCTTCCCAGATTAATAGGAAATCTCCAATACCAAGTCCCATAAGCATTTTATTAGAATTAAGATCGCATATCGCACTCTGCACTTGCCCTATAAGCCTTATATATCACCTGTCACATCAGCACTTTTAATCTTGTACCCATTACTCTGGCCCGGCCCAGTTCTATTGTGTTTTAGCGTATTGCTATTGCTTGTGGTTTATACTGTTTTAATTCTTTAATTTGCCTTTGTTTTGTATTGTTATATTGTGTGTTGAGGCCTTGGCCTTTGTAAGCCGCATCGAGTCCTTCGGGAGATGCTAGCGGGGTACAAATAAAGTTTAATCATAATTAATAATAATAATTGGCAGAAGCTGAGGCTAACAACGGGAGCTCACCCTGTCCACAGATTCAAACCACCATCCTTCCAAACAGCAAGTTCAGCAGTTTAGCGGTTTAACCCGCTGCACACCCACAGCCCCAAACAAAGAATACACATTGTGAAATATCTTAAAAACCAGACTAAGCCAGGCAATGGAAAAAGATGGGGAATGTCTTTTAATGCCATTTTTATAATGCAGTGGAAAGCAACTGTGGGTGGCCATGAGGGCTGCCTTGGTCTTTCAAGAGACCCTTTATGCCTGCAACCTCCTGTAAAGAAAATTTTAAAATCCTCTCCAAAACTTCCACACATCTGTGGAGATATTTCTGCCGTGTCTCCAGAACAGACACGAGCAGGTATTTTGGACTTCAACTCCCACAATTCCTAACATCCAGTAAACTGGCTGGGATTTCTGGGCGTTGAAATTCAAAACACCTGGCAGGCCTAAGTTCGCCCATGCCTGTGCTAGAGGCTATCTGGAACAAGTTAAATCCAGGAAAGGCCTTTCAAAACTTCATTTAAGGTTTGGAATGTACTTCCTGTTTTTGATAAAGTTCTCTCTTGGACCTAACATGGCCAAGCTCTCCTCAACATATCAAAAAATCCCCTCATGCCTCCTAGAAGGAATTTGGGAGAGAGAGAGAGAGAGAGAGAGAGAGAAAGAAGATCACTGGATTCATGGGATGTACTTTGCCCAAATGCTGTTATAAATCAATAGTGTAAAACTGAGGGTGGGAGAGCTAGATGCTCTCCCTGCAACACTCTGCAGGCTAGATATAACTGGGGAACATGGGGCCATTCAAACCCACTGATTTTATAGCACTAAGTTTCAACTTTTGAACGGACATGATTCCATCCTATAAAGTTTGGGGATTTGCAGTATGAATAACATTTACAATACAGATAACACTGGCCAACACACATTTTGGTGCATCAAATGTTTCTGGGTACAGTAGAAACTCTCTTATCCAACCTTCGCTTATCCAACGTTCTGTATTATCCAACGCAGTCAGCCTCCCACCTGGATCCACAACTGTTTCTCTAGGCAACAACGTGTAGTGGGCCAACATGCCCAACAACAACACAAGTACAGCTGTGCTGGTACAGCTGTACCAGAACCTTCTACTTTATTTTCTTTCTGCAAATGTTTGCAATTATAGGACAGGCCGCCTGTCAATCACCATTAAGTTTGGTTCCACCCCTTGTTCAGGGCTCTGGGAGGGAAGGAGCCATTTTTAAGTTAGTCTCACTTATGAAGCTCAGCTATAGGACGTAGACCAGCTCGTCTCGTAAAAAGCTTCATATTTCAAGAACATTAGGGATATAGACCGTCCGGGGATACAGAACAGCAGCACAGAAACATCTGTAAGCCTTGGCTGGTAGGTCCACTCGACACCCAGACACATTTGGAGTCGGCAGTGGGTCCCAGATCAGCTAGGCCCAGATAATAGACAGCCTGTGAGAGGTTATAAGAGGGTTTTCACAGTTATTCAAAGCCAATCGCCTGTCCCTTGGGGACAAGACTCCTTTGAAGATTTATTATTTGTTCGTCAATAAAGACTTTGTTATTTCTTTAAAGACTCAAAGGCCATCTTTTCAGGGAAATTCCTCAACAACCTTTCTTTAGGCACCCTGGCTTCCTGCTGGGTGTAAAGTGTACGTCCTATATAATAGACAATCAGTTACAGGCCCAGTGCGTGACAGAACAACAGCCATGCTCCCAAATGAGTGGCAGACTTGTTATAAAACATGTTTTGGTGCTTAATTTGTAAAATCATAACGTAATTTGATGTTTAATAGGCTTTTCCTTAAACCCACCTTTTTATCCAATATTTTCGCTTATCCAGACTCTACTGTATATTTGACCTGCTGATTCCAAAAATGGGACCAGCCTTCCCCTATCAGCGCTAGTTTTTGAGAAACATAACATATACCATCTACCAGTCTTCATCTGCTCACCGATAGAAATTTTATCTACCGCTGATGCAGTTGATTCAATGCAATTTTTGGAATCTACACCCCAAATAACCCCAGGAACAGGCCTAAAAACCAAGATACCAATAAACTTTTGTTTTGTTTTCCTGGGCTGTGTAATCAGTAAGTATACTTTTTTCACTTCTGCAGAACAGGGTCGTTTTTTTATCAGGTGGAAATCAAAGTTCAACATTACAATGTTCTTGAAAAAATGCAAACAAAATAAAATGTATCTAGTTCTGCAGACCAATGACAACCTTCTAGATCATGAAGTATTTTGATTGTAAATTTTTTGGATAAGGTTGAGTATTCCTTATCCAAAAAACCGTGGAGCAGAAGTGTTTTGGATTTTGGGTTTTATTAAATTGTAGAAAACATGTATTTGCATATCTATATATATACATAATACAATATTTTGGAAATGGGACCCAAATCTAAACTTTACTTTCATTTATATATACCTAATACACACAGCCTGGAGGTAATTTTATGCAACATTATAAATAATTTTGTGAATGAAACAAGGTTTATTGTTCATCTAACCATCAGAAAGAAAAAGTATCACTATCTCAGCCATCTTTATAGATAATTTCAGGTTTTGGAATACTTCTGATTTTGGAATTCTGCATAAGGGATGCACAACCTATACCAAACAAATTGCTTATGCTTATTATCAATGTGTATTAATATCATTTTAAAACTCTTGACTATAGGTAACACATTGTCTCTGCATGTGACAACAAAACATACCAAAATCTGATCAAAATACCTTTTCAATCATACAGTTCCAGAACTCCAAAAACATTAAATTCAGGAAAACTGATTTAGAATTAAAGCTACAGCTCTATGCTGATATTAGCTAACATACTATTCAGAGAGTGCCCTGTATATTTGTGTACATTCCAAGCTATAATCAGACACCTATTCCTAACCAAAGTTCAGCTCTAAAGGTCAGATTTAATTGCACTGCTCTACAGGCCAAGACCAAATCCAGAGAACTGCTGCCAATTTTTGCTGTCAACAGTTAACTTGCAGAGTCTGGATATATGATTCTTTCCAATTTATATTACAAAAACATTATTAATGTATTTTCTCTAGGTGGAGCTCACAGAAAGAAGACAAAAGATGCTGTGCTTGTTCACTGGTGAATGAATCCACAAAGAGCCACTGAAATAGGTAAAAAACCAGCCAAGTCAAGCTTGTTTCTGATTCCCAGTCCTAAAGAAAACGCCATGCACAACCACCTTACACTGTGCAATTAACTAAGTTCAGAAAATGAAAATTCACTACCCATACTGGATGCATATGAAAAATTGTGTGAATCCCCCATCTGCAATTTAGTTACGCGTTCTAAGATGTCAACCTTAATGTTATTTCACGCCAACACAAAAAGTATTTCTTCACTCAAGTATTTATGATGGAATATACCTATGGATTTGTTTATTAGATTAGATAGATAAGACAGAACAGATTCATATGCATACACTTTTTATAGCTCCTAGTTCAGTGTAATTATTATTAAACCAGGGAACAACTGCCAAGAGTAACTGAGCAAGCACAGGTAGATTAACCTTCCTCGCAAATGGGGTAAAAAGACTAAATGGTCACCCCAGTGATAAAGAATGAAGCAATATACACATTTAGGGATCTTAGAAGTTTCTACTCAGGGTGTTTAATATATGAAATTCTGTCACATATTCTCATATTGAAAGCCCTAGTCAATGAAGTACTCCCTTCTACGTACTTGTCAACATATAGATATCAGAAGTTAAATGGAAGCAAGGTGTAGATAAAATAGAAGTATATTAGTTTTCCTAATCAGCTTTCTCTTTTGCTAATTCTTAGAGTGATGTTATATGCTTCTCTATTCACATTAGCCATGTTAGTACCTTAAATTAATTCAGCAACATCTATTTTTAAATTCTGTACTCACATAACCAGAAAAAAAGATTTTATTCCCAAACAATCTATGTTCACTTAATATTTTTGCTTGTATAAAACAGTAGAACATAATTGTAAATCTTTACCTTTTGAACAGGTGAAGATTTACCTATAGAATTAAAGTTTGTGTTTTTCAAAAATTGGTAAGATCAAACAGCTGTGGACAAATTTCGTTTCTTACCTGTTGCCATTACACCAAAAGTTGCATTGATTTTTAAAAACTTGTTAGAAGAGGAGGACAGCAGGTTAACACACCAAAATAAAGCTCTTGAATGCTGAGAACGACAGGACTACCCTCTTCTAAGTATAGCTAGAAGTTATCTCATATCATATGATAGCTAAAGCAAGCTGGCCTATTAGGGGACACTAACAAGCTATATTCATGAGGTGCTTGGAATTCATTCACTTTTGAAAAACCAAGAATGGATCAGTAGATAACTATGGAACAAGATCAATGCTAATGAAAATTTCACATTTTTCCATTCCCATCTTGTCACTAGTCTGATCAGGGGGTGATCAAAGTACAAGCGTTATTCAAACAATGTTTTCTTGGTAATGTTTGGTTTCAAAAAAAAAAAAAAAAGGAAAAAGTTTAACGAGTTATGTTTTAGCTTTAGCCTACTATTTGCTATTCCATTATTTTTAAAAATCAATATAAAATTAACAATCTAGAAGAACTTGGAAGATTAAAAGAAAAATTAATCAATTTAAAGAAATGGCATCTTGTTTGCCATCCGGAAACACACATATCCAAGATACCATTAACTATGCCCCAAACTATTCCACAGCACTGTAATTCTCACTAGCTCTTAGATTTAATCTATAATTCGACCCTGAATGGGCTAATTAGAATTTGCTAAGTCCGTCACTTCATTCTATGTCTAGCCTAAGACTAGCTGGTCTCAAACAAAACAGAAAAGATGGCCAACCGAAAGCAACTTAGTATGTCATAAGATTAAATCAGATAAAGTTATTTTTTGGTTCTGGGTTAAGAACTACTATGACCCATCAAAAACATTTGGACTGCAATATCCATTAGATCTAGCAACACATGTGAGTGGTTATTGGAAGTTTAATGTAACAGTGTCTTGAGAAATACAGTAGCTCACCTCTGATGCAAGTAATTGCCAACAGTTCATACTCATTTAAGATGATGTGATGAGACACAGTGAGAATCAACCATGCATACCTTATTCCAGTGTTTCCCAAACTTTGGACATCTAGATGTTATAGACTTTGGCACCCAGAATTCCTGACTGTTAACCAAGAGAGCAAGGGCTTCTGGGAATTGAAGTCCAAAATATCTGGAGGATAAATGTTTTAGAATTACTGCCGTATTCCCTCTCAGCTCCACATGAAATAGCCTCTCCCTAGCTCATGCTTCGATGTGCCTTAGAACAAACATATCAGTAACAGGAGGAACCCATTCTTCTAGCACACTGTATTCCCATACAAATGTCACTCATGTCAAGACTAGTTGCCAGTGCCTAATTTTAAAATGCCATCCTGCAGGGCATAGCAAAGAGCCCTTCCCTGCGCCATAATTTTTTTTACTATACTAACTCTCAGACAGTTTCCCAGGACATGTCAGTAGAAGAATGGCTGTCTGGAAACTCTATTTCACATGACTTTGGCAAAGTCTGCCAAAGCCCTGTTTACATAAATTATTCTGTGTATTCAACCAATATATCAAAAGGAAGATATGCTATACAAGTGTATTACAAACTCCATTACAATACTACGACTACTATACGCGATCCAACCACAATTATCTGGTTGTATCTATTGACTATTAGCCAATGGATGTGGGCAAACATTTTATTTTGTGGTCTTTAAATGGTCTTTGCTACAGGATAAACGAAATTCCCAAAATGGAGGACAAAAGTGCAGTGACGCATGAAACTGCTTGCTGAAAGATTTACTTTATCTAGTTCTAAGAGACAAAACCAATGGAGGATATGGTTTCAAATGACACCACACATACTTGACAGGTGTTTTACCAATTACAATAATTTTTGACACAGCAGGAATTGTGTCAAACCCCACCTACGTTAATTCAATACCAAGTCTAATGCCGAAGAGCCACGGAAATAGTTGTAAATCAACAAGAATGACCACCAACTTGGCAACAATGGTTACATGGTTTGCAAATTCATTTGGAAGCCAATACCAAACCACACTTTCTGGCTTATTCCATGCAGACAGAGCGACTTCATGACAGAGCAATGTTCATGATTTTGAAGCCTTAAGCTGACATTTCTGATCACTGCATGTTGCAACATGTCAACAGCCAAGTCTTCTGCTTTTAACTAACCCTGAATAACCCCAACTAAGTTCTTCAAGCTTCATGTATCAAGCAGATTTGCATAGGAGAAAATAGCCAGTTGCCACTTTCCCCATCCCACTCACCAAACTTCTATGCATTGAAGACACATAGATTTGACTTTACTTAGGTATCTTATTGCTGTATCTACTTCCTTCTATTTTGATTGTACTTTTCCTGCATCGCAGGGGGTTGGACTAAATGGCCCATGTGGTCTCTTCCAACTCGAATATTCTATTATTCTATTTTTTAAAGCTTTGAATGAACTTTAGAATAATTTAAACCAGATTAATAAATACAATTATTTAACCTACTTATATTATCTCTTTCCTGAATTAACCAAAGACATTATTGATATACCAGTTTTCATTCTTTCCCATATTTAAAAAACTTTAAAGAAAGGTCATCACCACAAATATTTTGAAATTTATTTTCATTGGCTTGTATCTCGAAAGAATCACCTTCTTTTTCTCCTTTTCCTTCTCTTTCCCTTTTTTTGCTACATTACTCTTAAGCCCAACACTGTCCCAGAATGAAATTATACTCTTATGCTAAATATTATACACAACTGACTTTCTTCAAACAAATACAAATCAATTTGGACGGATCCTACACTTCTCATAAAATATCAGAAAAACACCAAATTCCAAAAGCTCATATGCCAGTTCCCAACACATTTCTTTCAGATGCTAAACCAGGCAAATTCCGGATATAGGAACACCCCAGTTTTCTGTGCTTTAACACTGAGATTGGAAACACTCAACACCTGCCAACTGATAAACCACAGCCACATCATCTTTACACATGGACTTTGTTATCAATTCAGAACCAGAATTCCACTCATATTTTCTATTATCTAATCTACTTCCAAATATGACTCTTCTCTTTTTCACATTTGTAGATAAAATAAGACACTTTTTTTAGCATAGTTACTTACCGGTACTTTAAAAAACCTGTTGTTTGGTAGCAACAATCCCTCTTTCGCAGTCCAGAACTTATGGTTTATTCCTTGTGTGTGTGCAAGTGTAACAAAAGGAACCAAACAAATCCATTCTTAAAACAGGTGTATCTAACAAATACAACATATGCATCCTGTATGCAACATATGCATCCTGGAAGTTACAGTATGATATGTATGTGTGGCTCCTGAAAGGAGACAAACTGGATTTTCCCAGCAACTGTTATGATTTATTCCTGGGCTAATCATTGTGAGATGTCTTGGGCATCAGTGGTTATTAGCTTTACAAAAGACCTACCAATTATGGTGATGACAAATGCTCCAATTTGAGAGAGAAGGAGAGAAAAGAGATAAATCCAGCCTGCTTGTGTTTTTAAGACTATACATGTACAGTGTTCCCTCACTTATTGTGGGGGTTAGGTTCCAGGACTACCCCGCAATAAGTGAAAATCCACGAAGTAGGGATGTTATATATTTATACATTATTTTAGTAGTTATACACTATTTTAAGTCTTTATCAACCAATCGTGTGTTGATAAATCGCCTTCTTCTCCTCTTGTTGCCTGTTGGGCTCCTTTTTTCTCCTTGCTCCCTTCCTTAGGCTATAAATTGTAAATTTTTATGATTTATAATATTTATTGTTTATTGAAAAACCGCGAAACAGCAAATCCGCAAAAAGCGAACCGCGAAGTAGTGAGGAAACACTGTATTGCTTTAGGGACCCCTGCTAGGTCACATGTTAGAAAATATCAATACACAGAAACACACTCTTTCCTGTACAAGAAAACAAAGAGATGTCTCTCTTTTTCAAAAGCAAAATCATATTACCTCTTCAGTTTCCTGGTTACAGGAAGAAAATTGATTTTTTAAAGGTTCGATGCAATTTGTACATACAAACTAAGTGCATGTTTCTTGCAGTAGTTTTGTTTCAGAGGGTTGTAGACTCTCTGTTTTTAAAAGTCTTTTAACAAAGGCTGAATGAGCATATTTCAGGGGTACATTAATTGTGTGCTCCTGCAAAGCAGGAGGTTGAATCTGGTGGCCCTTACGTTCCCTTTCAACTCTTTTAATTCAAGAATTCTACCTGCAGCCTAATGCACCAAGGAGGGCGAAACACAGAAACATGTGGCACAGAAGCAGTCAGAAGCAGACCTCATGGAGCCAACATCAGCAGTATGAATCATAGGTTCTCCAGATGTTGGGCTGCAAAAGTCCCAGCAGTCTTATTTCATCTATAGTGAGATATGCTTGGGGGGGGGGGTTGTAATTCAATAATATGTCTTAAGGCTGCATGATTCCCACTCCAGGATTACAACCAAATATTCGATAGTATCACAAACTCCTATGCAAATAAATGCATTATTTGCAAGCAGAAAAGCTCAAATTATTTATGAATTATATACACACACACACACATGTATATTGTTTGTCAAAGTGTTGTCTCATTCTTATTTCCTCCATCTTGTTTCCCTAAATGCCATGACATCTACTCATGTACAAATGAACATCTTATTTTAATTTGAATCTTTTCCAATTTGGAAGAAATACCAAGGGTTTGATGATGAATGACAAGTTATTTAGAAAGGAAACTTAGAGACATTCAATTTTTTTCAGACATACAAGCATCAACATGTAGAAGCAATTCAGCACACACCTGTATAACCAAGTGGCAAGGAACATCATTGGAGGCATGCATTTGTTTTCTGACTGATATGATTCTTGGAAAAAGACTTATTAATAAAAACAGGTCTAACAAAGTTCATGGGGCTTCAGATAACAATCATTTTGTACATAATTTAGGACAAAGAGTGACATGTCCTCCTCTTTCCACATTACAATACTGTACAGAGGTTATCATTTACTACTATCCAAACTGCTTGGGGTAAGCTTTAATTAATTCCCAGTTTGTAAAATTTAACATGCTCAATAGTGAATACAAGGATCAATTGCTACACAGTGAACTTTTCTTCTAACTAATCAATTTTTATTTTTGTATGCATCATTCATTTAGAGTACATCTCAAGGAGTGTTGGAAATGTTATCTTATATTGGGGAGAAGAATATTGAACTATAGATTTTAATGACAAGTGCTCACTCTTTTTAAACCTGGTTTCAGGTCATGACCTACAAGCTGAAGAAACTTTTCTACTATCAGCTATCACTTATTCATGTTCTGCAAGAAATACCTGAAAGCTTGAGAAAAGTAGACTAACTTTATTTAAAAACAAATGAACAGTTACATGCACAAATCCTTGAAATCTAGAAAGCAATAACATCATTACAAAGGGTGCATCTACACTGTAGAATAAATGTAGTTTGACACCACTTTAATTGCAATGGCTCAATGCTGTGGAATCCTGGAAGTTGTAGTCTTTAAAGGTCTTTAACCTTTTCTGTCAAATAATATTAGTGTCTCACCAAACTACAAATCCCAATATTCAATAGCACTGGGCCATGGCATTTAAAACAGTGTCAATGTGCATTAATTCTAGTGTGTTGCTGTACCCTAAGAAGCATCTGTTATTACAATACACTTCAGGATGAAGTTGAATCAGGAGCTATCCAGTGAACAGATAGGCAACTAATAACATAGGACAACTGGATCATTTGCCAACTTAAAAAAAAACCTGAAATGTTCTGCTCTAGAACAGGAGTAGTATTTTGCTATGTAGTAAAACCACAGCAGAAATACTGACTTGCTAACTATCATTTTGCCTTAAAGCTTCCTCAGCACTCGAAGACTGATAAAAGTCTATGCTGAAAACTAGAAAAATGCTGAAACAGTAGTAAAACCCAAACTCAAATATGCATACCAATATTTGCAATAAAGTTGAAAGTTCTCGTTTGTTTTATTTTATCTGCATTCATGAATAAAATAGATTCAGCAGCACTTCTTTAAAAAATAAGAGGGACAAACACATGCATAAAACAAACATAAGAATAGCAGGATTGCGGTAACCCACAGGAATTTTGCAAATTTCTCCCAGATGTTAGTTTAGCTGCAGTCATATGCCAGACCTCACTGGCTACTGTTGGAACAGTTTTGTTCTTATGGCTCCACCTATCATAGTGAATTCCCAAATGTCACAATTCACAAAAAAAAACTCATTATAGGAAAGTCCTTTCATTTTTATCCTTTGTAAAATGTAAGATCATTTCAAATTACAATACTGAATGGCACTATCTGCTGGTACATAGCTTTCCTCTAGTTGAAAATGTTTATTTCATAGAATAATAAAGTAACAGAGTTGGAAGAGACCTCCTTTTGGATAAAATACTCATTCCAAACTAGTAAGATAAAGGTTTTCCCCTGACATTTAGTCATGTCTGACTCTGGGGGTTGGTGCTCATCTCCATTTCTAAGCCAAAGAGCCACCGTTGTCTGTAAATGCCTCCAATGTCATGTGGCGGGTATGATTTTATGGAGCACTATTACCTTTTTGCAGTACCTATTTATCTACTCACATTTGCATGTTTTGAACTGCTAGGTAGCCAAAAATTTGGGCTAACAACGGGAGCTCACCCTGCTCCCCGAATTCGAATCGCTGACCTTTTGATCAGCAAGTTCACCAGCTCAGTGGTTTAACCCACTGTGCCATTGGGGGCTCCCATTCCAAATAATGGAAAGTAAAAATATTTCCTATGCTGTTCCACATGAGGTAATGGGCATGTCACCATAACACTGAAAGGAAGAGAAACTCTAAAACAGGCATGGCAAACTTTGGCCCTCCAGGTGTTTTGGACTTCAACACACATAATTCCTAAGCTGGAGGGCCGGAGTTTGCTCATGCCTGCTCTTAAGCACGTAGCTCTTCCCACAGGTCTAATCACAGTTTAAACAAGAACTCAAATGAGAAAACAGAAGTTAGGTGGGATGAGAAGTTTGTGACTGGGGATACTGGAGCAGCATTCTGGTCAAAGTAGATAGAGAATAAACTAACCAACCAACCAGGGCAGCTTCTAGGATTTTGAGCAAGTGGCTTCACTAACCCTCCTTGGGACCTTAGAAATCCATGCCTCAACCATGTCATCTACATCCAACTTTTAATTTTTTTTCTCTTTTAGCTGAAGATGGGTTTTTTTTCTTCTTAAGTCAAAGTATCCCATGATCTCTAATCAGGTCAACTTATGAGCCTCCCAAAAACTAGATAATCAGTGCAAAAATCAAATGTGGACTAAGGAACTGTTTACAACCATAGTTTCCTGATTTAGACTTCACAGGACACTTGAAATTAAGAAACGAAGGAAAACTTTTTGTGCAATTAAAGGAAATAAGCAAGAGTAGGAACGAATTGGAAATGTACAGCAGCCATGTTTTCCAGACTGGGGATTATTTATGAACCAATTTCCCAATATGCATAGTATGTCCAAACATGCAGACCAAAACTTACAATAAATATATTGGTTACACATTTTATAACATAAGAAGTGATCCTAAAAATGTGTCTTTTGATTATTTCTGGAAAGGGATTAAGCACCTATCTCCAGTTTAAAGAGAATTTTAAGACACCTACTCACTTAGAATATTATTGAAAAATGTTACCACTTTTTATCTTCTTGTATTTAAAATGAGCTTTAAAGTATCTATACTGCCATCTAGTGAACTATACAATTTTTAAAAACATAAAGTATGACTTTCCTATTTTATTAATTTCTATCACTGCATGCTCTTTTTATCCACAATCAATCCTTAAAAATTGTTTGCTTAAATATCTGCATTAGAAAAAACCAAATAGCAATTTTTAAATCTTAAATCTACATAATTTTTTTGTAAGCTTGAATTAAAAATGAAAAGGTGCGCCTGGGAACCAAATGTAACTCTTCCAACAGATGCCTGGCAACAGGAAAAACATGCAGCCGCACCCGCATGGGATGGCAAATGTAAAACTCAGACTATCATTATGTCTTACATCAGTAATTATGATTAATCTGAAGACAAAATGCCTCTTGTTGTGCCTATTATAAGATAATGCAGGTGTAGACAGTTACACAGAGCATCGGAAGAAAAAAGGAGGGAATTTCATTAGGAAATTGTCTAGGGAATTGTGGCTCACTTCAAACTTTTAAACCAAGAATTTATGTAACTAAAACCACATGCTGAGTTTGTAGATTTGCACAGACAGCATAACTTAAAGCGGTTTACTTTTTATTCATGTCAGCTTACCAGTTTTGCTTATAAATGGTGCAATGGATGTAACAATGGTTTGTCAATGTTGATATGTTGAATTACAATGAATGCAAACTAACTTTAAAGCAGTTTCAATACTGGTTTTACAATAAAATATATTAAGTTCTCCCAACCATAACATTGTGTGATATCCAAGCTGAGCCCATGCAATCCATCAACATTTAAACTTAAGTCCAATACATTTAAAGTCCTAATTACATTTTTTTTAAAACAAGTTCATTATACATATGTATACTATATACAAAGTATACATTATACAAAGTATACATTTACTTTGTAAACTTGTACTTTCTTGCACTTGGGGGGGGTAGTTTCAATTGCTCACTTGTTATTAAGGTTATAAATACAGTACACTAACTCCATAGTTTGACCCTACATCTTCAAGAGTATACATACAGATAAGAGAGTTGCCATTTTCAATTCAATCGCTTCAAGAGCCTATACATCTTGAACCACGATAGCATATCTGTTTAACAGGATGGAGACAGTTTACATTATAACTGCAAAGATGCTTTCCAACCCACAAACCAGTACAACGTAGAGGCAATAGCCCATCAAAAACAGCCTCTTCAAAGTGCTGGGAAAAAGATTAGCAAGGGCTCAAAGAGGAATTCCTAATAGTTGTCCTTGAGCTCTGGAATTTCCCCTCCAAAAGATCTGCCAGAACTAAAACTTGAGTGGCTTGCAAGGTTAAAAACAGGGGTGGTTTTTTTGTAAGTATTTGGTGGGTGGAACTAAGCAGAAACTATTTTTTAGCAGATAATTAGTTTGCCAGTAGTAAAAACAACAACAGGTTGGAGCAGAAAGAAAACAGCTGTTAACACTGCTTCACAAATGTTTGTGCAGACTGCATGCAGTGATAATAGGCTCTGTGGCAAATCTCATGCTTCTTCTGCAAACATCATCCCCTACAAGTCACTTCTGGTGTGAGAGAATCAGCATGTCTGCAAAGAAGTTGCCTGGGGGACGGCAAGATGTGTTAAGATCCTGCGAGGAGGCTTCTCTCATGTTTCTAACTTTCTGCTTTTTGGAAAAAAAATCATTAAAACTGTAACCCCAATTGGCTTCTGACATGATAAAAAAAACCATCATTTGCATAATTCAATAGAAAAGCCATGTTGATCAACATAGAACTCACCTGTGCTAATGAAAAGTTCTGTGCTAATGGTAAGTTCACAGACAGCAACTTTTCACAGACCATAACAAATGCCGGAGTTACCACCATGGCACAGTAGCCCACGTCCAAGCATCCCATAAAGCCCTGTTTTAGTCACGGTAGTATGATTGTTGTTAAAAGGAGGAAACGGAAAATTCCTTTGCTTTAGTACTGTTCAGAACACAAAGTGCAGTGCTTCATTTATTGTTTTAAGCACTATTTTCCAATTCAGGCTATAAATTTGACATTATCTTATCCCCAAACAAAACAAACAATTTAATATGGTAACTGCGCACTATTATTAGCCTATTCATAGATCAAATAATAAACAAATTCCATGAGGATAAAAATAACATATATGATCAGCTACAACAACCCATCTCAGTTATGCCCTCTTGTGGGTGCACAAATTGTTTTAAACGAACAACATGTAGTAATAATTCTGCAGGGCAGACAATTGTATTCTGACCCCATTGATTTCATTGTAGCTTACAAATTGTGAAAACTAGTGTACTGCCTCTTGTTTCGATACACATACACAAATATTTTGATGAAATATGATTAATTATGGAGACATCAACCCCTTGGGGTGTGCCCTAAGACAAGTTATGATTTGGGAAGAACTGCTTGTACAAGTGGATGAGTTACTTCATGGCAACAAGCCCAAATAAAATAAACACACATATTGAGAAATTCAAAAGTTTCAGAAATTATGGATTTTTTGTCAGCACCATATAAGTATGTGTGTGTTAAAGGGGGGGGGGGGATAAAAACAAAAAGCATTACCCCTTTTGTTTCACTTATAAAGATGGCATGACAACAAAAACACACACATTCCCAAATGGCATGCTGTTGATCAGTAAAACAGATGAATAAATACACTGAGTAATTCTGTGAAAGAGGCAAATGTTATTCTAAATGGACTGCCACAGGAAGACAGAAGCCATACCAGGGTAACACCACAAGGCATCAAGTCAACATCTCTGAATAAGGCTAAACATATAAGGCTGAAATTCCAAAACTCTTACTATGCATTAGTTCCAGCAAACTTAATAGGTTTCACTTTCCTAATACACAGATGTAGATTTGTGTTGTAAGAAAATTATAAATGATAAAACTCCCAAGTATCAAGCATGAGTTCATCTGTTAAAAATTAAGCACAGTAGAGTCTCACTTATCCAACACTCACTTATCCAACGTGCTGGATTATCCAACGTATTTTTATGGTCAATGTTTTCAATACATCGTGATATTTTGGTGCTAAATTCGTAAATACAGTAATTACTACATAGCATTACTGCATATTGAACTGCCTTTTCTGTCAAATTTGTTGTATAACATGATGTTTTGGTACTTAATTTATAAAATCATAACCTAATTTTATGTTTAATAGGCTTTTCCTTAATCCCTCCTTATTATCCAACATATTTACTTATCCAACGTTCTGTCGGCCCGTTTATGTTGGATAAGTGAGACTCTACTGTATATGAAAGTTGGATCTACTCTGAAAAGAAAATGAGGGGGTTCGATTATAAAAACAACAACAACAACAACAACAACACCAAAATCTTATTTATATACCGCTCTATCTCCGATAAGGACTCAGAGCAGTTTACACATCAGAAAAACATTCAATACATATACGAAATACAAAATACAAGAGCCAATATAATAGCAATTAACAAACATGTTTAAAATTCCAACATTTTAAAACAATATAATACCTAGTAAGAATAATTGCAGATCCATAGAGTGGTTCTACAATGAATGGGTGTAATATATACAATATATAAAACAGGCAAGATGGTAGTATGGCCGGAATAGGACTCATATGATAAAAATAGCATAAAGCCAAGGCAAAGTGCAACTGATAGCACAAGAGGTGTGGTTCAATCCAGAATGAAACACATGGTAATACATATACAGTAGAGTCTCACTTATCCAACATAAATGGGCCAGCAGAACGTTGGATAAGCAAATAAGTTGGATAATAAGGAGGGATTAAGGAAAAGCGTATTAAACATCAAATCAGGTTATGATTTTACAAATTAAGCACCCAAACATCATGTTATACAACAAATTTGACAGAAAAGGTAGTTCAATGCGAAATAATGTTATGTAGTAATTACTGTATTTACGAATTTAGCACCAAAATATCACAATTTATTGAAAACATCAATTAAAAAAATGTGTTGGATAATCCAGAATGTTGGATAAGCGAGTGTTGGATAAGTGAGACTCTACTGTATTAAGTATGTTCTTCTGCTGTTTAAATACAACACATTTATATGGCAATATATACATATTAAAATAATTCAGTCATCGAATCTGATCACCCCCACATATTATATAATAAGCTATGTTAATCAACAATTTCGAAAGCTCAAACAACACATGGCTACCACAATGATCTGGCTATAGTTACTTGCTTATTGAGGGCGAACGAGGTGTGATTTGCACATCTAAACCAAACAAATCCACATCTGAAGTTAATAGTACAACACATACTATATGAACACACCAAGCATTACTCTGCCTCCACAAGTGGCAGCTAACTACACAAAACAGGTAAACCTCAGGGCAATTGCAACAAATGCTTTGCTCCCCATAATCAGTGGAGGCACAAGACAACAGATTTGATCTTTTGATGGGAAACATGCATTTCTCCTTATGTCTATTTCCAGCCTCACTTAAGAGGTGTTTGTTTCCTGGGATAGCCTAGATAGTTATACAATGATAAAAGAATGAAAACCAAATATTGAGCTTCAAATACTGTAATACAGATCAAATTTAGAAAAAGCCACCTTCCTGGGTGACAGTCAAATCTATTTTAGTATTTTTATTAATGCACATACACCTCTGCAGAAACAACAGTATGTGAGAGCCTTTGAGGTAGGTGCCCTTTTTAGCATCCGTTTTAAAGGTTTGCCTAAAACAAGTCATCACAATGAAATCTACAATTCCGTTTATCACAAAATGCTATATAACTTGCCTCTTATTTTGATTCTACCAAGAATAATTCCAAAGTTCTGATAGTTTTGATGGAACTTACTTTAAATATTGTATTGTAGATCTAGACCCAGCACAGCTCTCAGAATATACCAAAAGATTCCAAGCAATTTTGAAAGTAAATTTAGATTAGAAGTAAACATCTCAATTTCATAATACTTTGAATGGTTTATGACTCTTCAGGTTTTATGGCCAGGTGATGCTCCACCCAACAGACATTTTGGGGCGGATGTTAGATAATTTATGACAAGAAAATTAAGGCACGCACATGGAACACCTCAAGGGAATATTCACTAATTAGGCACAGTGGGCGTAGTAGCATATGTAATGAGCCAAATACCTATACATGTTGAACAAACAATGAAAAATGCATGCTTATTTGCCTAACCACTGGACTGGAAGCTTTGTCTCCTAACTTCTATTTTAGAAAGTACAGTTAAATTTAATTCTCTCACAAATGTAAAAACACATTTTTGTATTAAGAACAAACATCAGGAATTTGGACCCAGCAATCCTACCTAGATTGGCAGTCATATTCAGTTTCAGAAGTTGCAAGTTATATTGGATGGTTACACTAGCTTTGGGACTACAGTTTAAATCAGGGATCCCCAAACTAAGGCCCATGAGCGGGGCGCAGCCCTCCAAAGTTATTTACCCAGCCCCTGCCCTCTGCTTAAAAAGGATCCTGGTTTAAATCATAGAATGATAGTGAAAGTTCATTCATCACTTAAAAAAAAAAGCAGCAGATCAATTTGAATCACTCTGCCAATTGTGTTTGCATGCCTGCTTATGTTTAAAAAATCCAAGTAGCAAAACAAGCAATTCAAAGAGAAAGAAGAATAAATTATTAAGAAGTTTTTAAAGTTGCTAAACTTACCAAATTCAAGACACATTTATTTGCCAACATGTAAATACATATCTATCGCCTTTGAGGACTATATAAATTGATAATGAAGAGTTTTTAGAGTGCTTCACAATACATTTAAGTTGACTTAACAAACATAAACATGAGTTGCATACTCATGTTAAAAATCATCACATTAAGAAGTTGCCATAGGACTTCTGGCAAGATAATCTTTCCATAGTGAGGAGACCGACAGAGTTTTGATTAGTGGGGTGCTGTCCCAGGGTTTTGTCCTAGACCCAGTGCTATTCAACATCCTTATCAATGATTTGGATGATAGAATAGAGGGCATGCTTATTGAATTTACAGATGACACCAAATTAAGAAGGATAGATAATACCCCAAAGGACAGGACCAAAATCCAAAATGACCTCAACTGATGATGGAATTGGGCTGAAATTAACGAAATGAATGTCAGCAGGGAGAATTGTACAGTACTATACCCAAGCAGAAAAAAATGAAATGCACAGATATAGGATGAGTGACACCTGGCTTAAAAACAGTACACGTGAAAGGGATCTAGGAGTCTTAATAGATCACAACTTGAATATGAGTCAACATATAGTGTCCAGATTGAGGGAAGTAATAGTGACACTCTATTCTGCTTTGACCAGACCTGACCTGGCATACTGTGTTCAGTTCTGTGCACCACAAGTCAAAAACAGTATGTACAAGTCAAAATGTGTCCAGAGAAACGTGACAAAAGTAGTAAAAGGTGTGAAAACCAAGCCATAAGAGTGGCTTAAGGAGCTGTGTATGTTCAGCATGCAGAAGAGAAGGTTAAGAGGTGAATGATAGCCATGTTTAAATATTTAAAAGATTGTCATATTGAAGATGGAGCAAGCTTGTATTCTGAGAGCAATGGATTCAAACTACAGGAAAAGAAATTTCACGAAACCATTAGGAAGAATATTCTGATGGTAAGAGCTATTCAACAATGATCTCCACTATCTCAGAGTGGAGTGGAGTCTCCTTTTTTGGAGGCTTTAAAAACAGACTGGATGGCCATCTGTCAAGAATGCATTAATTGAATATTTCTGTATGGGAGAAAGTATATGGACTGGATAGCCCTTGTGGTCTCTTCCAAATCCCAATTCCACCTCTCTTTCATCTACTGAAGAGCAAGAATGACTGAGGCTCTTGGATAATTTCCTCCACACACATTTCCATCATACCTACACAACATGCCTTCGGGCAAAGCAAAACGTGTCTGATTTAGACATTGATCATCGCACCTGCCTCCTAATATGAAATTCCAACTTTGAAGAACCAATACACCTTATTAAAACTACATTCCTGTTTCTATATTAAGCATTAAAATGCTACATGAATGAACAGATAAGACTGGTCACAAGTCTCCACTTTTGCATTTTCAATAGTCATCCATCCTGCTCTGACAGGCATTTGGGTTAAACTTTGCATATTCTAAGCACACATCAAGTATGTCATTTATTTGTTCATATTCTTCAATTAGAGCCTTACTGTATTCATCCTATAAAACTATATAATACTATTTGCATACTGTTTTTACCTTCTCTTCCTGAAGACACATTGGAATGAAGCACTGAATCGATCAGTGACATTTTTATATTCCACCCTCTCGATTTCTGATTGAATATGTATAGCTCTATAGAGAGAACACATTTTACCATTTAGAAAACTATAAAGAGCAATCTCTTATTGAGTGGAGAGAAATACAGGTTTTTATCTTCATAGTTTTGTTTAAAATCTGCCTAGGAAAGTTTGATTGGCTTCATTTTTAAGTCATATTTTATACATACATATTCATATACATATAGGTATTTTATTTTCTTGCTCTTTCTAAATCCTAAATTTTAATTGTGCTTTTTCAAGCTGTTGCTCTTTGGATTCCATTTTTGTTTTAATGTTTGTGAAATAAGCAGAACACTTTTGGATACAGTGGACATAAATAAAACAAATCAGACAGTTGGAAGAGACCACCAGGGCATCCAGTTACTTCCTTGCCTAAGAAAGCCCTATGCAATTAATGGGGCTGCTACGTATAAGCTGAAAAGCAACTTGAAGGGTCTCCCTCACACACACATCTTCCACTGAACAAGTAGCTCACCTTCACCTTCTCTTCCTTATGTTAAATTGGGACTTTTCCCTCTTGGGGCCCCTTTTGTATGTTAAAAGGCTGCCATGCAAAATAATGGGGGAAGGCTGTATGTGTGCATGGGTGCTTCTGAATGGGAAGAGTAGGATGTGGGAAAGCAGGAAATGGAAGTTGAACAGGTTGTTAAGACTAAGCAGACACTCACTTGAAAATACAACTTCACAAAGCATGTGGAAGCTATCAGCATAATGCCCCAAACAATAAGGCATTCACTGCTGGACTACTCTTTTTACCCCAAACTGACAATTTGAACTGCCTGGGTTATTCTGTTCCCCTCCAAAAAACCAGGATGATTTTAAATGAATTTACTGAAGGTCACTGAACTCCACACAATTAATGGAGCTCTGCAAAAACTTTAGCATATTATACCTACCAAAAGGTTTAATTTTCTCTTCTGTTCCATGCAACACAGCAGAATAAATTCTTAAACATTCACCAAAGACAGGAAAGAGTTTCTGAAAGTGTTATCAGTTAGACTAGTTTCTAACTCTTTTTGTGGATTGTAGTTCCAAATACCATTTTAATATTTAGGTTGGTGCTTGGACAACTTATCTAGATATTTACATCATTAATTCGACTTTCTAATTGTTTCTAACAAATCATTTAAGTGAAAGGAACATGTTACTTGCTATTCATCAACAAATGTTTGGAAAACCTGACCAATCACAACTTTTCATAAAATCATAAATTCCTTTAAAAAATGCAATGTGTAAGGCTTCCTTACATGTCATAGAATGAATTGGCCATGAGCTAGTTATTCAAGAGGAACTACCAAGAAGAAGAAGAAAAGCCAAATCACTTTGTCTTCAAGAAATATGCGCAATAATTTAAGAACTTCATATGTTCTGTAAACAGCAAACTTTTAAAGATGAAGACGTGTGCCTTAGTTTGGTTGAAGAGCTAAATATAGAAATCCCAAGTTCAAACATGTTATCAAGTATGTGGCTCATTATGTTGGACTGGACAAATAATTCTTTAAGCTTAAATTCACAACACTGTGATATGAGGCTAGGGCAGGCATGGACAAACTTCGGCCGTCTGGGTGTTTTGGACTTCAACTCCCACAATTCCTAACAATGCCTGGGCTAGGAGCTTTCTAATCTCCTGTAAAAGAATGGAAAATCTTCCTTTATGGACATCTATCTAATTCAGCATGATGTTGGCTGCACTGCACATAGAGATCACCTCTTTCTCTCCCATACTGAGAATACTCATGAATCCCCCTTTTAAGCAGCTATCTTTTGGAAGGTGATCTATGTAAGAAACTATCCTTTTTAAAAGGTCAATCCTCAGGCTACTTAAGGTTTTTTTTCCTCTGCAGAATACTTTTCTTGGTCTGTTCTACACCTAAACTTGGATAAATTACTCTTTTGAGAATACAGTCTCCTTAGTTGGGGAATTCTGGGGAAGATAGTCAAAAATAACTTTCACAAACTTTAATCTAAACCAATTACTATTATTATACACTTACCCAATGCAAAATATTTCGGCATGCAGATTCACAGTATAATAGACATGTTACAAAAAAGGGGGGCGGACAACGGGGAGGAAAAAGGAAAGACCACAAGAGCAACAGCTCCTTCTGTCCCAAAAGAACAGAAGCTTGGCGTCCTGCTATGAAATCCTACCTGGGATGTCAGTCATTTTTACTGAATGACTCCAAGCAACAAGAAAGGGTATATTTCTATATCCTTGTGTAGTACGTAGAAGGTAAAGGTTTTCCCCTGACAGTAAGCCCAGTCGTGTCCGACTCTGGAGGCTGGTGCTCATCTCCATTTCTAAGCCAAAGAGCCGAAGTTGTCCATAGACACCTCCAAGGTCACCTTCCCACTGGAGCTATACCTATTCATCTACTCACATTAGCATGTTTTCGAACTACTAGGTTGGCAGAAGATGGGGCTAGCAGCAAGAGCTCACCCTGCTCCTCGGATTCGAACCACCAACCTTTCGGTCAGCAAGTTCAGCAGCTCAGCAGTTTAATCCGACGCACCACTGGGAACTCCTACTCCTTGTGTAGTAGGGTTTGAGTATTGGATTATAACTCTGGAGACCAGGTTCAAATGCCCACTTGGCTATGAAAAACGTGTGCTGGGCAAGTCACACTCTCTCAGCCCCAGAAAACCTGTCACTTAGGTCAGCATAAGTGGGAAACTACATGAAGAGACACAACAAAAACTGCTCATATATTTTGCAAGCATCTTTTCTCTTCTGAACAAAAAAGCCTTGAGGCAGAAAAACAAGGTAAAGACAGAACACACACTGAAACATATTTAAAATTGAGGCAGCACCAACAGCAAAACAATATTTGGAAATGCATGACTGCCTACAGAACTGTGAAATTTGCCACATCTTTCATGTAGCTCATTAAGATACTGTCACAAAAGATAAAAACCAATTACGTTTTTGCCAACGACAATACGGAAAATCCTGTGGCAATGCATCAAGAACAATTTTCCCAGACTTAGTTTTTCTAAACTGCTCCTCCACCCTACAATTTCCCATCACCTCTCCCTAATATTTTCCTCAGTCAGTTTTATGTTATAAAACCAATTAATTATTTTTAAATCCTTTTCTTCTGGATTTAATCATAAAAAATAATATATGGATGGGTTGCTGTGAGTTTTCCAGGCTGTATGGCCATGTTCCAGAAGCATTCTCTCCTGATGTTTCACCCACATCTATGGCAGGCATCCACAGTGGTTGTGAGGTCCTCATCACTAGCCTAGTTTCCAACAGACCTCACAACCTCTGAGCATGCCTGCCATAGATGTAGGCGAAACATCAGAAGAGAATGCTTCTGGAATATGGCTATATAGCCTGCAAAAACTCATAGCAACCCAGTGATTCTGGCCATGAAAGCCTTTGACAATATATGGATGACTGGGAGTGGGGGGAGAGATGAAATTCTCGTATGTCCTGCGAATTAATATTTGTATTCTACTATACATAAAATAGTCCCATAATCCTTAAACTTTTTAACTTGGAAAAAGTTAATTTAGATTAATTTTTTAAATAATCTCAAGACTGCAGTCTCTGAATGCAATATGCCTATCAGTTAATTAATGACCAAGAACAACAACAAAACCTTGTACCATTGTGCCCATTCTCCTTGGACATTTACAATTAAAAAGTGTAAAGAAAATGTTGTAGTCTTAGTTATGTATGAAGAAATGAGTTTGCCAGTAATAAGTGCAGCTGGGAGGGGAGAAATGTCCCCCAAACATGAATTCTGCTCCCCTAAATACATTTTCCTTCAGTCACCAAACTTCTAGAAGTACAGTAACATAAAACTTCACTTGACAATTTTAAAACAAAATATAAGTATCCAAAGTAAAGGGGGGAAGGTAAACTGCAAATGTAAGAATTCTAGGTGTGAACATTTTTTAGCGTCTCACATTTTGAAGGAAAATTTCCTAGGACAGCTGGAATCTCATTTGGAGAGACTTCCCAAAGTACATCACTGTTGCCACTTATGAAAACCCCCCAAAAAACCCCAAGCTCTCCAAATTAAAAAAAACAAAAAAACATGATGCCATTTTTCTTCTGCCTTCAGACATTTTATATTACAATACAAACCCCTTATCAGATAGCAATTATATTGTTTCAAAAACATTTAAATCTATGTTTACCTGATCTGTCTCAATCAGGACGCATCTAGAGAGAATGAACCAGGCAAGCACCTTAAAATCCAAATAGGAGGAGGGGAAAAGGTTTGCTCGTTTCCCAGACTCCTCCCTGTTCAAACACCTCAATTTGTAAAGCAACCCTGAGGCATGCATGCATTTCATTTTCTTCTTCTGTGACAGATGAACAGTCAAATGCTACAAATATTGGTGAAACGTCAAAAGAGAATGCTTCTGGAACATTGCCATACAGCCCGGAAAACTCACAGCAACCCAGTGAGTCCAGCCATGAAAACCTTCCACAACACATTGGCCAAACTGCCTTGTGTTAGGGTGTAACAGGAAGCTAAAGTGACCAGTTAAGACTGTGGATTCCCAAATGTTGTTTTCTCCACAAACTGTTTGATTTGCAAAGGTGCACAGAAATGTCTTATCTATTAACAAGAGACTATTACTGTATTAAGATTAGGAATAGTTCATAATGGAATAGGAAATGTTCAGCTAGGTGTGAATGGGCATGAGGTGACACAATAATTAGCACTTTCATCAAGACTCTTAATAGCACATTTTCACTACAGCTAAATTACAAAAAATATTGTTTCTGGAATTCACAGAATGCTAATTAAAGTAGAAATCACAGATCGATTCCTACTTTTAGAGTTATAAAATGGCATATTATATATTTATTTCAAACTAAGTACATAAGCAATTGTGAGAAAGGGAAATTTACCTTGTATTGCCATTCTGTGTAATGGCAATACCAAACAATAGATTCCAAATTACATTTTTTACAAGTTTTGAGTCATGCCAGATTGTAGCTTTCCAATTATTTACTTTAAGAGCCCTTCATATGGTTAACTCATGACCAATCATCCATCATCCAGGAAATAGAAGAAAGAAAAGCCTTACTAATTAATTCTTAACTCTTATCTTTACCCAAACATTTTTCAAAGTCAAGTGCCAGGTTCTAATCCCCTTTCCGCATTTCCTGTCCCCATCTCTCCTGCATTTCTAAACAGTTGTATTCAATGCAAGTACATGCTTTTAAAGAAGTATAGTCATTTTTTAGTTTTAGAAAAATCTATTCTAATTAGTGTGCATGTGTTTACGTGCCTTCAAGTCACCTATCAACTTAATATAACTCCATGAATTTGACAGAGTTTTCTTGGAATAGTGAAAAGTGATATGAATAGGTTAATTAAAATTTATCAGGTTAGAATTGGTCAAGAACCAGCTAAAAGCAAAGAGATTTATTATTTAGAAATTAAGAAAAGTGCCTTAAGTTTCATAACTCTTGGAAGCAAAGGCAGGTATTTCAGTAATTTCTGGCATTTGTTGAAACAGAGATGGATTTATTTTCCATTTCTTCCTCTAAAACAAAGTTACCTGCACCAAAGAAAAGGCTGGAACTAAGGAATGGGAAGGAAAAATAATTACCATATGCTTCATTTCTCCTAAATTGTCTTACATTTCCTTCATATGCATTTCTATTGAGTTGAAAGTCTTTGTTGAAATAAATGTACATCAAAGCCTTTCATACTTTATTTAACACTCTATACCTTAATAGTCTATCAAGAGAATTGTTTAGGTAAGGGTAAATCCGTTAAGAGATTTACAAAGTCAATAAGAAATCATAACTTCTGCATTTTAATCATACATAGCCACTATATTTGATTTACCCTCATAACTCCTAGGAGAAAAAAGAAAAAAAAGTTCTGAAGAATGAGTTATTCTTAATGTAAATCTCCAGCAAGCCTCTGTCAATCATATTAGCTAACTGTGGAAAGGGCTATTCCTGACAGAAACGACACAACCAGTTTAATTGCTTTGTGACTTATATTAAAAGTCAGCCAGCTATGAAATGCTAAAATGTGAATACTTTATCCCAGGTAGATCCTTGAGGCACAGCAGCAGAAACAAAGCCATTGCAGGGAGGCCACACATTTCTACATATGCGGTCCATTTAAGTTTGCATTATTTAACAAGTGAATACACAATATAAAAACAATTGTTTTTCATAACAATAACAATTTTTAATATTCATGGAAGAATCATGCATTTTTCTCCTTTTACGGGATTATGCAGTTTTGAATGTCATTATTTTAAAAACAGCAACAGGTAGCAAATCATTTCTAAAGGTAATTCATTATTACAATTCAACCCCTATACCTGCAGGACCAATACCCAAGGTTTCACGTACCCACATCTGATAAGATATGTCCACTCTAAGAATTTTTTAGGTCCTCGAGGCAATTCTATGGTATGCTCTTGCTGAAAGTTACCACAAAGTCACTTTGGGATCTGGGAAATTTCTAGAGATGATATCTGAAGAGAATACCTCACTTTAATTGTCTAGAATACTCCAGGGTGACTCTGGTAATTTTTGGTGGAAGTTGTTCATTTCAACAGGGTTTACTTTTATCCATAGTTTCCTGCTTCCACTGTAAATTCAAGAATGTATTGGGAATGTGGATACAAGGAGGAAGCACTAGCATTTCCAAAAGACTATACACAGAAACATTTTATTTTATTTCAGCTACAAGATAAAGCCTCTTACTACCTTTGTTCATTCAAAGACACAAATTGCCATTTTTATACAATCCAACTCCTGCTGATACAGATCTGAGAGCATCTTTGCATTTGAACTACCTCTCCAGAAGACCCATTCAAGGATTTTTTTTAACTTGAATGCTTATTGATAGCAGTTAATGAGTAGCAGAAACTAATATTCAAAGACATAACTGAGTTAGTCTGGGATATTAGTATGGAAAGGGATCTTGTAGCACCTTTGAGACTGATTGAGAGAAAGAAGTTGGTAGCATAAACTTTCATAGACTATGTCTACTTCTGCAGATGCATAGGAACAGATCTTTATAGCCAGACTATGTGTGTGGCAGCCTGTGAAATGCAAAACTTGTGGGTATGGTAATAAGGTGACAAGTTCATTCATAACAATCACTAAGTGACAAAGACAGGAGGGAAGATGTTGCCTAAGGGCAAGAAGCGTAGTGTGATGCTGGCTGGGATTCAGAAAAGAGATGTGACAAACTGACCAAGAGGGCCCTCATGAGAAACGGTAACAATTCACTTCAGTCGGTAATGTAAATATGTAACCCTCCATACTTGTTCCATTTTGTGGAAGCATCATTGCAACTTATACCACCATTATTTTAATAGTATCCAAAGCGACTTGAGAACATATTGCAAGTTGCTTCTGGTGTGAGAGAATTGGCTGTCTACAGAGACGTTACCCAGGGGAGGCCCGGATGAGTTACCATTCTGCTGGGAGGCTTCTTTCATGTCCCCACCATGACCACCCAGAAGTAGACCTTTAAATATTATGATAGCTCCTGAGAAATAAAAGCGAGGAAAGTTACTTATATCCAAGACTTTATGCTGAATCCTGAGAAGATGGAGCTATCCTGTGATCTGCATGAATTTTTCTAGTAGAAAACTGAGAAATGAGAAAGAAAGAAAGGAGACAGCCATTCTAAGACTGAGTAGATACTAAGAGTGAACCAGACAAATGTGTCTATATTAGAGATGTGTGTGGTATTTGTTTCATACCGCCCCTTCGGATTGCATGGTACGAAAGATAGCATTTTCAGATGAAACAAAAGGTGACACGAAAGAGAAAGCTGCACAGTCTTTTGCTTTTGCTTTTTCATTTTTTCGTACGTGAGACTAAAATCCCGTTCGTATAGGCACCCCATTTTCGGAAGCGGGGATAAATACGAAAACAAGACAAAACCAATGAAACAAAACAAAACAAATTCCATATAAATGCACATGACTAGTGTATATGTGTATATTCATAATGTGTTCATTTCCTGCTACCAAAATGACAGCTTCCTCCATCTAGGGCCTCTTCTACACTGCCATATAAAATCCAGATTTGAACTGGATTATCTGGCAGTGTAGATTTATATAATCTAGTTCAAAGCAAATAATCTGGATTATCTGTTTTAATAATCTGAATTATATCGCCGTGTAGAACAGGCCTAGGACTCCCACAATGGAGGGCAACATTGGTGCTACCAGGAGTAACCATTTGTTCTTACGCAATGCAGGGCTTCCCACATGGTCGTCTCCCACCATCTTTCCTCGACTTCCATGATGAAGTGGCTGCCTCTGTGGAGATTCCTCTCCTTTTCATGGCTGCTTCCCTCACATTTCCCATGAGTCAGCCTTAAGAGCAAAGCAATACAGTGAATGGGCCCAGTCCAAGCTGTCAGCAGGGTAATGTGAGAACGAGGAGATGGCCAAGGAAGACTTGTCAGGAGGGGTTCAGCGGAGGCTGCAGCAAGAAGGCATTGGTGCCCCTTGGTTTGAAAAGATACAAGCACTAATGCAACTGTGGGGTTGCATAAGCATAATGCCAGCTAAATACTGGGGTCTTCATAAGAGGTTTATCAGTAACTGAATACAATAATCGGCATATATAAAGATTGGAGATAACCTCTCACAACACTGAACCATCGGTTGATGGTTAATTAAACCATTAATTGAAAATGACTAGCTGGTACATAAGAACTAGTGTTGTATAACTGCATAAGGACTCAGAAAGACCATGGTTTGTATCTCTGCTCAGACATGGAAACTCAATGTATACCCTTGGGCATGTTATACTCTCTATGCCTAAGAGTAAGGCAATGGTAAACCACCCAATCACATTGAATACATCTTGGCAAAAATAAAAATGGAAACTCAGGGTTAATTTTAAGGCACAGCACAACAGCAATTTGGATGATAGCAATACTTGAGGAATTTTATGTTTACGAATTCTCAAACTCAAGTAATCAACTGGTTTCCATATTTTCCAAACGTTTTGGCATAATCATCAGCTCAACATATATCATAGTGGTTTTTAAAGTGTGTTTATTTATTATTGTTTTAAAGAGAGATGTTTGCTGAATCTGAAAAACAAGTTAAGTTTTAATATCTTCCAAGCCCAGGTGTATGTATACCACCCAGATCAAAAGGTGTTTTGGTGCCTGGGGCTAACTTCATTATCTTGGCATGAAGCAAATAATTCTACAGGCTTCTTTCCTCATCCCTGACAATAACAACATAACAACACAATAAATAACTAACACTTTGATTATTCATACCTACTGCCTAAGACACAGTAACCTTTCTTTGCTCCTCAGTAGAGACATCATGGTACCACCACTAAAGTCTCTGGTGGCTGTTTTTATTTCTGAAGCATTTCATGTTGATAAGGGTGGCAGATCAACAGGCAATATTTCACAAATATATTTAAGAATCACAAATTTGAATACAAGCAAATTAATTCTTACAGTGCATAAGAGGGTATCTATAACCCCAAACCATGTGGGGGCCACCCTCTGAGTCTTTCAATTGGATCAGGTTTTATTTACAGCTCAACTGGACCACAGCTAGCTCAATGTGCATAGTCAACTGTCCAAATTGCAGGTTTAACTCTTATAGGTTTGATTATTCCATGATTTAATATACTGTGTTCTATGAATCTCTAGATCCCCCAGCACTAAGTAATTCCACTGAAAGGTGATTACAGGGTTGCACTATAGGACCTAGACCAGGCATGGGCCACCCTGGGGGAACTATAGAGATTTCTAGCAAGGTATTCTCTCTAGGAATGTCCAGGTCAGGCATGTGCAAACTTTGGCCCTCCAGATGTTTTGAACTTCAATTCCCACAATTCCTAACAGTGAATTGTGGAAGTTGAAGTCCAAAACATCTAGAAGTCTGAAGTTTTCACATGCCTGACCTGGACATTCCTAGGGAGAATACCTTGCTAGAAATCTCTAGTTCCTCCTGGGTGGCTCAATGGCAAACTTCCACTAGAAGTTGATCACACAATTGAGCTTGAAGAATCTAGAGCAGTGACTCTCAATCTGTGGGTCCCCAGATGTTCTGACCTTCAACTCCCAGAAATCTTAACCACTGGTAAACTGACTGGGATTTCTGGGAGTTGTAGGACATAACACCTGGGGACCCACAGGTTGAGAACCACCGATCTAGAGATTCCAAAACAGATGTGCTCTCAGGGTTTTTTTTTATTTACCTTTTTTTCAACATTGGGGGGAGTCTTGTGCCCATGTACTTGCAAAAGCGAGGGAGCATACTGTAAAAGGCAATGATATTTCTGAAAGATGACTGGGGACAACTCTATTATTTGCCCACCTCCAGACACAACCTGACTGCAAAGCTCTAATGAAGACAAGATATTCTGGAAGATTGTCAAGTGTGGCACTTTCATTTCTTAAAGAAGAGAAGGCAAAGGAAAAGGAAAATGAGGTTGTGGTAGACTCAAGGGGAAACACTTAAAGAAAATTATTTTTCCTCCTTTATCCTTAGGATGAGAGGAAATTATTTATTTTTGTAACTTTTTTCAAAAAAATGAGAGGTGTAGAAGTTATATATTTGTAATGAGCCAGGAAGAAAATTTACACATGACACCACACTTTAAAGCAGCAGTTCTCAACTTTTGAGTCCACAGACGTTTTGGCCTGCAACTCCCAGAAATCCTAACAGCTGGTAAACTGGGTGGGATTTCTGGGAGTTGTAGGCCAAAAACATCTGGGGACCCACAGGTTGAGAACCACTGCTTTAAAGCATAAAGATCGGGCAGGATCGAGAAAAGAAGCAAATAATCAGCCAGCTGTTGTGCCAAGCAATTGTGATGTTTTATTCTACCCTTTATCAATAATGCATGGGTGCACACAAACAATTTATAGTTTTTTCCATCACAGGTGTAACCTGCGATGCTAAATTAAGTCCACAATATTCAAGGACAGTCCACCCACACAGCTACTGTTAACAAGGCATACCATTTTACATTTTAAAGAGTTTTGTGAAATTTTTATTAGAATCTTGTGGTACACAGCTAATTGGGAAGCTATTTTTTTTGCTTTAAAAAGAACATTTACTCTTTTTGCAACTGAAAGGGAAAAGGTCTGAAATTCTGCCTATACTCCCTTCCTCCATCTCTCACCCTGTCAACAAGAATGCAGGCAAACTAGAATAGAGAGCTTCCCATTACTTCCTTAGCAAACAATTGGAAGGCTTGTGCTCTAATTCCTAAAACTTTCCCAAGCCATGGTGTTTTTATATGGACTAGGTGTACTGAAGTGGTTGAGACAAGGGTAGTACAAAATTCTGCTTCATAACAAAAAGGTTTTTGTTTGCTTTTTGCAAAGTTTACTCTTAAAACTTAGCACCTGCATACTTCCATTTAAAAAACTGAACAAAGAACAATACATCATTGTCAAAGCTTTACTGTAGAAAACTAAGTGCAAATGTAATATTAGAATCAGATTGTGTCGTTGCCTATATAGTCCTAAATCCAGTTGCTTATTCCAAGTAAAGGAAACTCATTAAATCAATGGGATTTACACTGGTGAAAACAAAAAGTACAGGTCATATAGACCAGTGTTTTATTTTCTAACTCTGCCTGATCAACCATACAATAAATTTAGTTAAGAAACACACATGGTTACCATTAACTAGTGTCCAAAGCTTTTTGACCTAACCATAATGGAATGCAAGCAAGATTAAAATTCTTAACAAGTCAGTGGACACTGAAATTAAGCCACATTTTGATGCTCCCAATTGCTATCCCCGTCTTGATGTTAAACTCCTGTTTGTCACAGAAGTGCAGAGCTTCTAAAATTCTCTTACTCTCTTTTTCCCTCATACGCTGAAGAGGAGAGAGACAAACCAAGGGGTGAAGTTTCCTTTCTTTTCTTTCATAAACCTTCTGGAAATATGGGTATATCAGCAGCATGTCAGAAAAAGACCTTCCCAAAGTAAGGATGCTGAGAAAATCCTGAAAGGATTGTTGTACGTTCTACAGAAGATATATATTTCAGGACCTCTTCTGTGAAAATCCCAATATTTTCTAAAGTCAAAACACTTACAGTGGGATATTTAAAATCAGTGATATGATGCTAGAAGCAGGTGCCAATATTTCTTTGGAAATATGCAATACAATTATCTGTTAACACATTAAAATTAGCATCTAATCTGTAGTAACGGCCAAATACTGATAATTTAAATAGCAACGAAGGTCTGATTAATTAAAGCAATGGTATTTCCTGTAGTAACCTATGGATGCAAGAGCTGGACCATAAGGAAGGCTGAGCAAAGGAAGATAGACGCATTTGAACTGTGGTGTTGGAGGAAAATTCTGAGAGTGCCTTGGATCACAAGACCATAATATATAAACATATACACTGTGCTGCAGATACAGTTACACCAGTGCTACTAAAGGTATCTTATCTAAGGAAACAGGAATGTTTTGCCCCAGTGTATCAGTTTACTGTATTTGTGTCTTATTTCTTTCTTAGACCTTTTTCAGGGAGTAGTATTGGCCACAGACCTACTTTGACCAGACCTGCCTTAGGTCAATCCTGGATATCCAAATACATTCTGAAGCTTTTCTTTGTATCAAAACCCATCCTAAATTATGAAGTAGCAAGCCTTGTTCCAAAAAACAACAGGTTTATCTCAAATGTCAGTGGATAAGACTAGCTTTGTGTGAATAGCAGAAGGAATTCTGAATTCTTTAATGCTTTTTAAAAATCGTGTCAGATGTGAGATGAGGCAAGTCGCGTCTGGCGTGAGAGAATTGGCCGTCTTCATGTTGCCCAGGTATACCTGGATGTGTTACCATCCTGTGGGGGGCTTCTCTCATGTCCCCGAATGGAAGCTAGGGCTGACAGATGGGAGCTCATCCATCTCACGGATTCGAACTGCCAACCTTCAAGTCAGCTGATCGGTCGGCACAAGAGTTAAACCCATTGTGCCACCATGACTCAATGCTGGAAAGTTACTACTTTCATTGCTGGAAAGCTACTACTGCAATTTTCTTGTCAGTATACAAGGACTGCATCTTTGTTGTATGCCTTAAAGCCATTTTGATCTATAGTGATCCTAAGGCGACCCTATTACAGGATGTTCTTATCAACAATTTCTTGAAGAGGTCTACTATTGCCTTCTTTGGGGAGGAGAGAGTGTGACTTGCCCAAGGTCACCCAGTGGGTTTTATGGCCAAGTGGGAATTTGACTCCTAATCTCCAGAGTCGTAATTCATCTGCCCTCCCTTAATTCAGAAACCCCTTTTCTTGTGAAAAAGAAGCTTTCATGAAGATAGAATCCAGTGATCAACACCTTCCTGAGGTCCAGGGGCTACCTGTAGTGTTCACTGGACCTTGCCCTGTCCCATCATCAAAGCCCATCCCCAATTTTGATTTTTTTAAAAACACTCAAAATAGCATCTTGTGCCTACTAGGAGACATGGAAGAAAAATTTACCATAACATGGGGATGGGGTTTTTAAGGCTAAAGAGAGGCTTTATCCAAACAGGAGATGGCTGGAAGTCTACAGGGGAACCATTTTAGATTGTGAGGGGAGAACAAAACTGAGGAAAGTTAGCAGTGACTTAGAAAAGTTACTTTTTAGTGGAATGTGGATTCTGAGAGTTGCAATCGAAAAATGATAACTCTGAATTTAAGACTATCACATAGGATTAAAAAATAGGCTTTATTTCTCATGGTATTTCAGAAATTACTTTTCTACATTTCCACTATGCAGAGTCAGTGTATGTTTTTTTTAGATGAAAGCAAATTGTACAGTATGTTTGTATACTATACACATTCTTATACCTCTTGCATACTTCTCATACTTTCAATGTACTATCACTGTGTAGTCTGCATAAGAAACAGGTTTGTTTTTAAAGAAAGAATGTAAGGCTTACTATAAAAGGCACATCTTACTCATTACACAAAGGAGAACGAGTGAGTGACTACAGCTATAAAATCCCAACTTTGAAGACAGTTCTAGCTGTCGTTTATGCGACTGACCTCTACGCTGCAAGTGTTGCAAGTTTAGAATTATCAATTTGTTCTTAGCTGTAAACAGAAGAGCAGTGCTTCATTCCACAGAATTTTTCATAACATGTGGCCAGTTCATGCACCATCTTAAATTGTAATTTAATGTTATTTGTAGGAACCTGTGCAAAACAAAACAAATCAGAAAAGCCAATCCAGTGTTTGATGTTGATTTGTTTATCAGCTGATTAAGAGTGGGGTTTTTTCTCTCCAAACCACAACTCCTGATTTATGGGTAATAAACCAGTAATTTACTGAAATGAAACTAAATTCTTATGCATTCTTTTTTGCAGGTTGCATATGAGAAGGAGAAATAAAGGTGGAATTTCATGAGCCACACATTTTGTTCAAATATATTTCTGCTCCTGCATAATATGCTAAAACCTAGCATAGGTCCTATCTACACTGCCATATAATGCAGTTTGAAACTGCATTATGTGGTCAGTGTAGCATCATATAATGCAATTAGTCCACTGACCATATAATCTTATTGAAGCATTCCTATCCTATCCGATTTGTCATTGATCCATTCCTTTGGGCTTCACACAAATCTACCATTTGCCACAATATATGGTCGTGTGCTTTTCTTTTCTATTTCTGGCTGAATGGCTTAACCATGGTTCGTCCCATAGAGTATGAGGTCTGCCCAAGGGCTGCTTGTGATCTCTTGGTATCCAGTTCATTAGTCAACATGTCCATCGGTTGTCTTTTGTTCTTGCTATTGCCTTACCCATCTTCTTTTTGAAGCATTATCAACAGCCAAATTAAAGAACACTTTAAAAGGAAGGAAGTGTCAAGAAAGTAACATTCCTGTCCATTCAAGGTACCTGCCAAAGCTGCTGATAATCAAGATAAGCTTCACAATATTTTCAAGCTCAATGGCCTATATTCTCATAACCCCTTTAGTCCTCCATTTCAGTATTTGTGGGGCTCCAAAATTGGGAATTTGCCTCATTATCTGTTCTTTATATTCTGAACCAGGAACTAAATTTTGGGAATCTATTTTGCCTTGCCTACACTCTAATACCATTCTAGACACAATGTTTTATTTGCTGTCTGATACTGACCCTATGGTATCTTATCTCCTTTGCAACTTTGAAAATCTGAGCAAGACTTATTGCTGATATTGTAGTTTATTGCTTTTTAGATCTCATTTGTTTTGTATTTGAATGAACTATGGTCTAAGTAATTACTACTGTTGTCATTATTTTGAGCCAACAAATATGAACAGTAACATCTTTTTCAAGTAAAATCGTAAAATAAAAACACTAGAAAGCAGATGTCCAGGAAATGGGAAGCAAAAGTTTCCAATGTCTATTATATCTATCCTCAGATAGGACAAAATCCAACAGTACTCCCAACTACAAAAGACTCACTGAATCAGCAGGAACTTGGAAAGTCAACACTAATGCAAATCTCAGTGATTTTAGTTGGTAGTAGTAACTGGATTTGTTCAAATTTAACCTACTTGAACTCTGAAGGCTAAGGCTACATCATGAGTAACATATTCACTCTTTAATAAACAAAGCTACACTCCTCTGTTCAAAAGTAACACTTGCATACTTGGAAAAACCTTACACAACCCCCATTTGCTAAAAGCCATAGCTAGTGCTACACATCATATTAGAAATCAAAAACTAACAGTAGACAGTATACTATTTACTGCCCTCTTAAGTATTTTGCACTAAGGATAAAAAACAGAATCCTTTAAGTTCCTTATGGCTTAAGGAGAAAGGACATTCTCTTGACTGGCCATTTCACATGGAATTTGTTATACCAGATGGCCCATCTACAGAGTATCAAGCTGTTGTGGGCTGACATTTGCAAGAACATAATAGGCATATGTCATTATAGCTTTAAGAATACTAAATGGGCATTTCAGGAAGCTCATAATATTAAATAGCTTTTGCCTGGCAGTTGAAGTGATGGAACCACAAGACAATTTATCTAGTAAGATTTTCTAAAACCTTCTTTACAAAACACCATGCAAAGGCAATTGCTAGACGTGCTAGACTGCAACTAGTATCGATTCCATGCAACGTAGCTAATGTTCAGGACATATACTTTTGTTGAGAGGGCACCAGGTTGCCTACTGCTTATCACAAAGCAGAGGCAAAAATCATGCTACCTTCCTGCTGTGGCTGGCCTAAAACTTCCAGCATTTCTCACTGATTATATTGGCTATGGTGGTTAGAGCTGATTTGATCTATAGTCCAGCAATATGAGGGAGGCACATGATTCCTGTTGAAAAAAACTGCTCCAATAAAACATCCTCTTCTCATGTCTCTCTGCTGTTTGCCATTGGAGAAAAGTGATTTTAAGTTAGTACAAGGCTTTCCTACATACTTCTATTTTACAGTTTTTCAAGCTCCTCCCATTTGCTCAATTGTTGAGGTTCTGGCTTTTAAATTGCTTCTGATTTATGGCAACCCAAAGGCGTTGCCAAGAAAAATCATGGGATTTTTCTTGGCAAGATATGTTCTGAGAGGTTTTACCTTTGGCTTCTTCTGAGGAAATGTGATTTGCACAAAATCAACTAATGGCTTTCCACCACTACTAAAATCTCGCTCTCTTGCTCAGTTTCAGACTCTACTGCATGGTTATCAAGTGTAACTACACAAATCTCACAAAGACTCATTCCTTTTCTCTTTCTTATTTCTATTTAGGTCACAGCTCTAATGGACAATTCTTCTACCTCAAAGCTTCTCTTAGACAATGCCATATAATATCTGCTTATCTGCTTTGAACTGGATTATATGAATCTACACTACCATATAATGCAGTTCAAAGCAGATAATCTGGATTTTATATAGCAGTATAGAAGAGGCCTTAGTTAAGTTAAGCAACCTGAATAGATGTTCTGATGTATGTTCAAATGCAACTAATAAACTTTTCTGCTACAGGTCAAGTATCCCTTACTCAAAACTCTTGGGAAGAAAAGTGTTTAGATTTCAGATTTTGGAATATCTGTATTTACATAGATGTATATAATGAGGTACCTTGGAGGTAATGAGGTAAATTCGGGTTGCCCAAAATCTAAACACAAAATTCATTTATGTTTTATGTACACTTTATACACATAGCTTGGAAGGAATTTTATACAAAAAAATCTATAATTTTGTGCAAGATGTGTCATTATCTCAGCCATAGGTCTGGTCAATTTTGAATTTTGAGGTATTTCAGAATTCTGGATAGGGTATACTCAATCTGTAATAGGATATGGTTGTTCAATGTATTTAGAAGCTACAAGGATATTCAACCTCTATATAGCTTGAATGTTGCCTGTTTGTCAAAGTTAGGCTTTAGAGGGACTTGCAAAAGATTCAGTACATTTCTTTGCAAATTCTGCTAAACTTCCTCTTAACTGAGTCCATCGGTCCCAAAGGGGCTAAAGACCTAAGAAAGTATAGCTAATCTGCCAATTCATTTCCTGGTTGCAAAAAATGTACTCTGTAAGTGGAGGAGTAATTTTGCTCAAACTATCTCGGAGCCCCCATGTTGAACAAGGAACTGGAAATAACTGCTCACCAAGCAGTAACCCCCATCCTCCAGGACTTTTCTATTAATCGCCCACTTGGGGATGTCCTTGACCTTAGAGAGATTTGCAAAACAGTAACCTTTATGTCCTGGGAATATCATCTGAAGAACCTGTACAATTGCATTGCTAAATACAGTCTCTGTTTCTAACACACAACACTCTTTTTTACTGTATTCCCTGGGGCAGAAACTTGACCCGTCTGGGAAGGTGGGTGGTATTTTACAGGCTGAAACATTAGAAAGCCAACCTATAATGGATTGACATTTTCCACTTTCTTTGATGCTTGGACAAAGTATAATTATAGGCTGAATAAATGATACTCTGACACTAAGGGAGTGTGCATGCAAAATTCAAATGAATGCAAGTCTGGTTATCAGAAAACAATTCATAGAAAGCTTCCAAATTTCAATCTTCCCATCAAAGTAAGGTGGACATTCAAATAGGTATTTCGAGATCAGAAAAACTACTTTCACTTTAAAACAACGACAGTGTTTCTGCAATATTTAAGCAGCTGTATCTATATCCTTACAATGGTGCTGGGAGGCACAGAAATCCAGTATATACTTTTTATTTAAAAAATCTGCAAATACGCATGACAACTATTCAAGATTCAATAATAACAGTGATTTTGCACATATCCACTTTGTATAATTAAACAAACTGCTATAGGAAACTATGGGAGCAACATAGTTTTATTAATAGTCTCAATTTCCTACAGCACTATTGTGAGATGGTGTCAGGAATCAGCCTGCTGCTCCTAGGCTACTGTCCTCCTTTATTGCTTCTCATCACAGGAAGAGGAACCCACCATCTGCTTGGCTGACCAGTGATGAGAAGAGGACTAGCAGCTGTGCAGATAATCGGTCAGCTAATATGAAGGAGGTACTAGAAATTCAGCAAATGGGGTGGGAAGCAACTCAGCTATAAAAGCAAAGATTGTAGCCATGTGGAAGCAAGCAAAAGATGACAAAACACAGAAGAGGTGCTGGAATTATCTCTAATTGGGAAGACTGCTTCAGGCAGAAGCAGAAATATAAGGAATTTCCAAAATCTCTACAAAGAGGTAAAGGCTTGCCCCAGGGGAGGAAGCCAAGGTGGGACTTGGTGGCAAGATCAGCTCAAGGATTTGATTCCTAACTGCAACAGCCACAGTTGGGTCAGTTTTTCTACTCTCCAGAACAACTCTCAACTCCCAAAGTGCTTAAACTACAAGGCCCTCGGTACCCCAAAAGGTCCACTTGATTTGCCTGCTACACCAGAAGTGGCAAGTGCTCCTGAGGGCTTGTCTACACGACCAAAAAATTGACTGTAATTCAGATTATTCAGCCCCAAAGCTGCCCCAGATTCATCCTGTTAGCGCCACACTCACCACTAATAAACTTGTATTGTTGTCCATGCCCCGGATTTCAATCAGCACTGCTTCTATTCCTCTTATCTGCTCCGTAAGTATTTGCCTGCTGCTGTCTTTCAAGCAGAGTGCCATTGGGGAAGTTGCTTGCTTCAATGCCAAAAAAAAGTTCAGACATGAGGGAGCTACTTGGATGAGTTCATTACATTTTCAAGGTCTGTCAAGCAGAACCTGCTGAAAAATACTTGATATATATAGTCAGCACTCCAC
The DNA here is from genome assembly GCF_035594765.1 of Anolis carolinensis. Taxonomy (NCBI): domain Eukaryota; kingdom Metazoa; phylum Chordata; class Lepidosauria; order Squamata; family Anolidae; genus Anolis; species Anolis carolinensis. Next base: position 243,163,518 of record NC_085842.1, read on the forward strand.
ATCTTCTTGGGTTGGGGCTCAGGACCCTGTGGCCAACAAAAATCACAAATAAAGAAGTGTATGGTTTTTTTTAAAACTTGAGAAACCCGCTCTTTGAATTCTAAGTCCTCCAGTACACCTCGGTGGTCATCTTCCACCATACGCTGACTAAAGAATCACACTAGTGGACCAATCTCTAGGACGGTCCATCACACTAGCGGACAAATCTCTAGGACGGTCCTTCATCGTATCTTTATGGTTATTTATTTATTTTGTGTCAAAAGCATTGCATAACAAATACATTTTAAAATGATGGGGGGGGGAAAGGAAATCACAAGCAACTAAATAGTTTTAGACCAAAAACGGGCAAGTGCTGGAAGAGGTTTACCATATACACTGCAAGACCTAGAGATGTGTAGAAGAATATTTTAAGTACATTTATGAATTATCACATCCATAAAAGTCAAACTTACAAATATGGAAGGCCAACTGTACTAAAGCAAGAAATACTGTACTTCTAAACCCAAGCTGTTGAATATCAGAATGTAACTGAGGTCACAGTCATTTTTCTCTCTCTCCCTCTCTCCACACACACATACATTTCTGGTTGCTCGAACCTATATTATGTTTGTTTGTTTTCCACTTTTTCTCTCTAAAAAAGAGACTCAAAGTGGCTTATAGTAAAATGCAATTTAAAACCTGTGGCGCCGTGATGACTCAATGGGTGCCAGTGAACTGCTGACCTGAAAGCTGGGTTGCTGACCCAAAGGTTGCTGGTTCGAATCCGCGAGATGGGATGAGTTCTTGTTTGTCAGCTCTAGCTTTCAGGGACATGAGAGAAGCCTCCCAGCTAATACATTCTGGTGTCCCCTGGGCAATATCTCTGCAGACGGCCAATTCTCTCACACCAGAAGCAACTAGCAGTATGCTCTCAAGTCACTTCTGACACTATTAAAAATTAAAATCTAAAAACATACAAACATTAAACACAATTAAATATTAATATTATTAAAAATAAACAGCTAAAACCTTTAAGACAAATTAAAACCCTTAAAGCTGATTTCATTAATATAAAAATACATATTGAAAAATACATACACAAGAATGAAAAAAAAATCTGAATCCAAAATTTTGGGTACCAGAATTAAACAAAAGTCATAGTCCTTCCACACTGACACGGAAATATCAATTCCATTAATGTAATTTAGGCAAAGGAATGTCTATCATCCATCTATCCTTGAAGCTCTCTACAGACTTTACTTGTTTTTGGATGAAGCAAAGAATGACAAACTCTTGGCTTCAAAAAACATTCCTTTCTCATTTTTGATTAAAAAAACACCTCAATCTTGCTTCATGATTTGCCTTAAAGCTTTCAGAAATATGTGGTATTCCAATGCAAGTCTAGGCAATGTCACATTAGTATCTGTCATACACTGAAAACTGATAGGAGAACAAATATGGACAGGTAGACATTAAGTCATTTATTATTATTATTATTATTATTATTATTATTATTATTATTATTATTATTCCCAGTTGTAGTAATAGGAGACAGTGTTATCACAAGCTAAAATATGTAGCTTTGCTACGACACATACAAGTTTTGACATTAAAACTATTCAGTTAAGAATATTGCTGAGATTATGAATTAAGCTTACTGAAGTAACATAAACACATCTCTCTTCTTCATGTTCAACCTTCCAGTACCCTCAGTAATATATACAGTATTATACAAGTTTCATAACCGCGTTGCTGGATTTCTACTTTGTTGGGCTCTCACCAGAAGTACGGGAAAGGTAAGTTAGGAATTTGAGAAAATACTCTGTATAATCCTAGACTAAAATATAAAACATCCACAACAACTCTGTATTTTACAGCATTGCATAAGGGGGGGGGGGGATAGTCAAGTGTCATGTATCACCAGGAACATTTAGCGGATGCTGTAATTTCCATTTCTGATTTTTTCCTATGTTATCTGTTACATCAGTGGTTCTCAACCTTCCTAATGCGGCGACCCCTTAATAAAACTTCCGGATGTTGTGGTGACCGCCAACCATAACAGTATCTTTGTTGCTACTTCATAACTGTAATTTTGCTACTGTTATGAATCATAATGTAGATATCTGGTATGCAGGATGTATTTTCATTCAATGGACCAAATTTGGCACAAATAACCAATACGCTCAAATTTGAATACTGGTGGGGTTGGGGGGATTGATTTTGTCATTTGGGAGTTGTAGTTGCTGGGATTTATAGTTCACCTACAATCAAAGAGCATTATGAACTCCTCCGACAATGAAACTGAACCAAACTTGGCACACAGAACTCCTATGACCAACAGAAAATACTGGAAGGGTTTGACCTTGAGTTTTGGAGTTGAAGTTCATCTACATCCAGAGAGCACTGTGGGCTCAGAATAATGATGGATCTGGACCAATCTTGGCACAAATACTCTATATGCCCAAATGTTAACACTGGTGGAGTTTGGGAAAAATAGACCTTGGCATTTGGGAGTTGTAGTTGCTGGTACAGTAGAGTCTCACTTATCCAAGCTAAACGGGCCGGCAGAAGCTTGGATAAGCGAATAACTTGGATAATAAGGAGGGATTAAGGAAAAGCCTATTAAACATCAAATTAGGTTATGATTTTACAAATTAAGCACCAAAACATCCTGTTATACAACAAATTGGACAGAAAAGGTAGTTCAATACGTAGTAATGTTATGATGTAATTACTGTATTTACGAATTTAGCACCAAAATATCATGATATATTGAAAACATTGACTACAAAAATGGCTTGGTTTATCCAGAGGCTTGGATAAGCGAGGCTTGGATTAGTGAGACTCTACTGTATTTATAGTTCATCTACAATCAAACAGCCCCTTGAACCCCACCAACGATATAATTGGGCCAAACTTCCCACACAAAACCCCCATTACTAACAGAAAATACTGGTCTTACATGACCCCTCTGATACCCCCCTCACGACCCTCCCAGGGATCCCAACCCGCCAGGTTGAGAAATGCTGTTACATTTATACCCCACCTTTTTTCAAAGAAACACAAAGTGGTTTGTACATTTTCCCCTCATCGTGGTTTACATGTTATTTCCCGTCCTATTTTTATTCTCACAACAATATTGGGAGAAAGATCAAAATAAAGGACAGCAACTTGCCTAAGGTCACCCATTGAAGTCACAGCCAAGTGGGGCTTGAACCCAGGCTTCCAAACATTTATCACTATCCCATGTTAGCAGGTTTTTTGTAGTAGTACTGTACATCTTTTGAAAACATAACCACAAACCCTTTATAATTTTAATTATTCCTTCTCCCTACCTAAAAGGTATGTGATGTTTGTTGGAATACAACATGACCTATTATGTTGTGTAACTTTATGTATATATAGCAGAGGTAGTAAGAAAACCCTTTACTGAATGACAGAGATCCATGATGGGACAACAACCATGCCCAATGCACATTGGTGCCCAGTGCTCATCGGGATTGATGCACATACACTCACTGCGCGTTGTTCACCTTGCCACCTGTCAGGTAAGAACATAACAGCCCTCTACTGTATATAGAAATTATGTAATTACCCAATTCTAATTCCCACATATGTAAGTCTATAAGATCCCAACATGATTCTGCCATGTATTATACCCAATAAATCTGGAAATAATTAAGAAATTTCATATGGAGGATCTGACCAAACACACTAAAAGAACTGTCTGATCTTGGAAGCTAAGCAGGGTCAGCTTTGGAAAACTACCAACCAATACCAGATCCTGCAGGCTATTTTTCAGAGGAAGGAACTGGCAAAACCACTTCTGAATATTCCTTGCTTAAGCAAACACTATGAAATTAATGGGGTTGCCATAAGTCAGACATGCATATAGGAATCTGCATTTCATGATCAACAGTTGCTTTAGAAAAACCAACATACACCATTATTTAACTTTCAGTTTAATGTTGGGCATCTAGTTTTCTATGTAGCTACTCTGTGTGTGCATGCCTTCAAATCGCCTGTTCACTTATGGTGACACCATGAATTTCATAGTTTTTTTAGGCAAGGTATATTCAGAGGTGGTTTTGTCTGCTCCTTCCTCTGAAATATGGACTACACATCTGGTATTTGCTGGTGGTCTCCCATTCAAGTAATAACCAGAACTGATCCTGCTTAGATGGGATCCAGTACAGTGGTTCTCAACCTGGGCTCCCCAGATGTTTTTGGCCTTCAACTCCCAGAAATCCTAACAGGTGATAAACTGGCTGGGATTTCTTGGGAGTTGTAAGCCAAAAATATATGGGGACCCCAGGTTGAGAACCACTGATCTAGTGTATTTAGGCCCCATACATAACTATATACCCTAGCATATAACTTCAGGCTTGAGGTGGAGATCTGAATACAAATCAGTCAGGCTCTGGCAACAGTTTAACCTCTACTGTTAAACCTCTACAAATATCCCTCAGGACCCAGTTTGCAAACTGATTAAGAAATCAGGATTGATCCCATAGGGCAAAATATTGTCTTACCTGATGCTATCAGACAGGTAACTAGTGTTTATTTTACCCATTAAAATCCAAGCAGCTGTTTCATTATACAATAAGCATGTTGGCTGAACATCAATTATAAAGAATGATAACAGAAAGAGGTAATTATTATGCTTAACCTGATTCAGACCAAAGGCATATTGAAGCACAGCATTTTGTATCCCAAGCAATCAGAAACACAATGAACCAATAATCTTCTACTCCTATTCTTTAGTAACTAATATACAGAGCCATGCTGCCCGCAATACTGGAAATAATATGTGGGCAACATGCCTAGCATCTACTGGGAGCTTTATCCTCCAAAAATCTGCTTGCTAGCTTGGTGGTCTTCATTTTGTGGTAGATAATTCCATGATTTAAGTGTATGCTGTGTGAGGCAGCACTTCCTTTTGTCTGCCTTCAATCCTTCGTTGCTCAGCTTCATTAGATGACACTAGGTACCAGTTTCATGAAAGGGGAATACAATATCTCTCTTCTTTCTCAACATCATAAACTTCTATCACAAGGTTGTTGAGAGTTTTCTGGGCTATACGGCCATGTTCCAGAATCATTTTCTCCTGACATTTTGCCCACATCAATGGCAGGCATCCTCAGAAGTTTTGAGGTCTGTTGGAAACTAGGCAAGTGAGGTTTATATATCTGTGGAATGGCCAGGGTGGGAGAAAGAACTCTTGTCTGTTTGAGGCAAGTGTGAATGTTGCAATTGGCCACCTTGATTAGCACTCAATGGCCCTGTAGCTTCAAGGTCTGGCTGCTTCCTGCCTGAGGGAATCCTTTGTTGGAAAGTATTAGCTATCACAAGCTTCTTACTTTTCTATTGTTCAAGCTAAAAAAACTGCAAGCATTAAAACTTCCTAATCTGAGATGTTCCCTAGCATCTCATCAAATTGGCTGGCCTTTTTATTTATACTATTTTCAGGTCTACAATGTTCTTTGTGAGATTCATTGAGTAAAACTGTAAACATTTCCCATGTCCTCCAGTATTCAGCCCAAAGACAGTCACAGAGCTTTTTCTTAATATACTTAGTGATTTAGTTGGTTCAAATAAAAGTTTTCTCTCACATTTTCTGGAAAAATCAGAGATAAGCAGGATAGTTACTCAACTCACTAGAAGCTATTCAAAGTCAGAACCTTATCTTGAAAGAATGCAAACCCATTCAATAGCTCATCTTCTCATCCATTCCTGAATGCAGGTACTCAACGTTTAAAATGAGAGAGATAAGACACAATTTAAAAAAATAAAGGAGGGGGATGTGAAAGAGCCTTAGGATTGTTTTCAATTTTCAAGGTCGTGATTTTATGTGATTAACCTTTGAAGAACGTAGTTAGACTAGAGAGGGTTATTTTATCTGACGGAGGATCTAGGCAACTATGGAACGACCTACATTCAGGCAATGGCTTACAATATGATTGGTGCATTATGCTAGTGGCCACACTTTTTTCAGGGTCACACAGCAGTGACAAGGGAAGGCAGTGAAAATTAGCTGACTGTGAACAGCCTATTTCTCTCCTGCCTTCCTTCCTGGCTCCTTTACCCATGGCCTTGTTCTTCCTACCACTGACATAGCACACCAATACAATTCCAAACTAAGCCATCAACCCTGCAGTCTTTGTGCTGCTGCATCAGTAAAGGAAAAAACGAGTCAGCTTCTGCACACAGCCAAGCCACACTGTCGTAACTGGACACTGCTTCTGTTATGGGACTGCACAAATATCCCGTTACAGCTGTTACAGTACATCCACTGTGCTATGAGCCTATCTGGCCTGATCACTGCATTCTGGGACCCGACGAAAATGTGAATGTTTCTCAGACAGAGTGGTTCCCAAAGATGTCTAAATCAACCAACAGGGGTGTCAAACCCATTTTCACCAAAGATCACATTAGACGTATGGTTGCCTTCAAAGGGCCATTTTAATTGTAAGACTATAAACCTGACTATGTTGCTCTGGTGTTACTACTACTACTACTACTACTACTACTCATTTATGTAATACAAAGATAAAACTACAGTATGTTGCTCTGGTATTGAAAGCCTAAAATACCTCCCACATAAAAGTCACTCACTGATGACCAAGGATGGTTTGAACCTCATGTATCCAATTATCCCAGACCCTCTGTGGGGAAGATCAAAGTGGGGACACTATCTTTCTTCAAAATCCTATTCCTAATGTGTGCTATGGATTGAGGGCCACTGTGTTCCAGCTCGACTAGGAAGGGAATGGACCAGACATGGACACATCTTTTTAAAAGCATTCACCCTCAGCTTAAGCCCCTCAGGGAAAGACTGTCCTGGCCTGTGGACAAGGAGGGAGGGGCTGCCACCTGCCTTGTGTGCTGCCTTGAAGCCCCAACTGCAAGAGGCAATCCACATTCAGCATCCTCTCAGAGCAGCCAAAGCAATAGCACTACCTTCTCCCCTGCGGGCTCTAGGACACCAGACACTGCGAGGAGAGCAATGATCTCCAGTCAGAAACACTCTCTCTTGCAACTTGGTTCCTGCTGTATTTGAAATGCAGAAGACACAATCAGCACTTGGCGGAGGGGGTAACACAAGCACAGAGAGCATCCGGACCACATAAAATGGTGTGATGGGCCACACTCGGACCATGGGTCTTAAGTTTGACACATGAGAGCTACAAAGACTACATCTACACACATTTGGAAGAATATATATGATAGCATAATATGAGATGCTCCAAGTAATTTTGTCGCCCACAGATGACAACGCAGGCTCCTTGGCTTGAAAATGGAGAAAAGGCACCTACCAGAGCTAGAGATGAGCACCACCTCCAGAAACCGGAAATGAAAGGAGAAGCCTTTGCCTTTGTTTATATTTGTGTCTCATTGTATGTGATTTTAAAGGCATTGAATGTTTGCCTATGTCTGCTGTGAATGCTGTAATCCACTCTGAGGTCCCTAGGGGAGAAGGGTGGAATATAAATAAAGTGTATTATCATTATCACTGTTGACTTTATAAGCATCTAAGTTATATTCTCTAACATTATAGATACTGACATTATCCCTGTGATGTTTACATCGCATAGAGCTCTTTTAATATTACCTTAATAGAGGAAAACTGGTTAAAATGGGGGGGGGATTCACATCTACTTGGAATAGAAATAATGCATTTCTACATAGTGATGACATCTAAAATATCATTAGTTTCCTGATACTCTATGTCCATTGACCACAAGCTTCACTAGTGTTTATGGATCAATGTATGAAATTGGACATGTCAGATTGTATGAAAGTCAGAAATCTTTCCAGTGTCAAAAGCACTGACAGGCCTCATAAATATGTCAGACAACATCAACATTCAGAATAAGCTTGTGCTTTGGTTTTTTTTAAAAAAAAATCAGCCATCCCACTGTGCTTTGATCTTTTGACAAATCATTTCCTGATACAAGTATAAACAACAGGCAAGGACTTTGGACACCAACCAGCTGTCACGGTTGCCCTGGGAATTGGCACTAGACTCTTTAGCAGGGAAAAAGGGAAAGTGAACAGATATCCAACATGTTTATACTCACAAAGCAGGAATGTTAAACTTTGGCAGGCTGGGAGAGAACACATGTGTAAAACTCTTTCCATGTTATTCTTGTATTGCTCCAGAGCACATATTTCAGAGGAAATTAGATAAAACTTTCCCCTCCAAGAATCGTAAGCAATATGTCAGGAACTCCCTCAACTTGAAATCAATATAGCAGGTGAATTACATCGCAGTTCTATCTACAGCAAGACTAATAACCCACCTCACGTAACCAGTTCTCTTTCTATGTGTGTCTATAAAATGTATTTATTGTTTAAATTAACAACAGATTAAATTGGATATGAAATATGTCAGAAAACCATTACATTGTTTAACAAGTTAGAAATTGAGGGAAATATATTCACTAACATATACATATTGAAAAGGACTGACATATGAATACATGAAATGAGACAAAAAGAGATCCAGTGCATTTCCCTTGCCATATACCCATCTCTCCATTGTGTGTGCATTCTCTCGCCTCTTCCTCCCCACCTTTCTCTTTTTGTTTCAGCCATTGCCATTCTGAATAGTAATGAATTCTTCCAAGAAAAGAGTTTCTAACAGGTGTCAAGTATGGCTACCACTCATCCAGACTATGTCTAGAAGTAGAGAAATTGGTGTTTGGGTTTTGCAGGCTTGTGTTTTAATTTAATCTAACATGAAAAGACCTCTGAACTTCTTACAAGCATAGCACTTATTCACAGTATTTTCCCAAACTCCCTTGTTGTGGGTGGCAGAGAACTACATTCCTTACTCCTACCATCATTGCATTTGTTAACTTCTAGCCATTTCTAATTAGAGAAATTTGCAACTCCACTACTGCTACCAGATAATTATGTGAGTATTCTGTCATAAAGCATAAAGCAGCTCCAGCATAAAACAGAGCAGGGAGAGGAGAGAGGTGTACAATCTTTCTTTAGAAGCCAGAAATGTTACAACAAAATGCATACTTTCTTTGCCTTAATGGTGAGAGCAAAGTACAAGTATGTATGCATTTTGTTAAAGCATTCAAGCGATTCCACAAAACTTGCAAGAGAGAGCAGTTAAAATGTAAAAGCATTCAAGCAATTCCACAAAACTTGCAAGAGGCAGTACAGATGAGAACACTGATTTTCAAAAAGCAAGCAAAATTGTTCAAAAGTTATAAGAAAACGAAAACATGCTCAGAATTAGATTAAGATGTGGTGTCTAAAATATAATCAATGGTTACTAAATGACTCATTTAACAGGTTCCTTATCTGAAGTTTTTACACTTTAACAAGAAAATTATATTTCATCTTATACGTAGATTTATATTTTAACATCTCTGGAAGGAACATGGTGACGGTGGTGATTTTATTCATTTATATCCCACCTTCTCCCAATATTGGGACTGAATGTGACTTAGAAATAAATGAAACCAATACCAATAAGTATGTGTGCTATTTAAAAACAATCAATCCAACATGTCAAAACCATTTGCAGTTATTTTGAAGCTAAAATGCATCAATGTAAAATATTTTTTCTGTTGTTTTATTTATACATTTTTCAATCCACTGAAAAAAATTATTCAATAGGTCTGTAAATGTCATTAAAAAGGGAGAGTTGGGAACCATATGGTCTACTTGATATTCTAGGACTTTAAACTCCTGGAAGCATAGGAAATGTTAAGGCATACTAGGAACTGTCATCCAACAACATCTGGACACCTGCATGATTCCCATCCTACTAGACAGGCATAGGCAAACTTCAGCCCCCCAGGTATTTTGGACTTCAACTCCCACATTTCCTAAGAATTGTGGCAGTTGAAGTCCAAAACACCTGGAAGGCTGAAATTTGCCCATGCCTATATTAGACGAACAGCTGTTTCCATGGAGAAAAAAGCAGCATCTTTCTAAATAGTACTTTAAGGAACACCATGATCAAGCATTAGTGATTTGCATTGTTAGGTGCACATACTTGATTTTGGGATGTAGAAATGTTACTTCCTTTTACAGTTTCCTAAACTATTTTGAAACTCAGAGCAGATATACTATATGGAGACTTAGTATTTGTTCTGTTTAGTCCAAAAACAGAAAATAAGTTAAATCTGGTCTCCTAGCATTCATAATTTAACAATTTACTCTTATTCTCGAGCAGAAGCTTTTTCCCTGAGCATCAGCACGTGACTGCATTAATGACTTCCCTATTTCTGATTTGTCATGCTGGGTGGACATGTAACTCATTGGATCTGACAGCTGAGTAGGTGACATGTGAGCTGTTTGTTTCAGATGCATACGATCAATGCCATTTTCAGTTTCTGTATCACACCATTTTATTCAGATCTCCCAAAAGTATGATATGTGATTTTAGATACTTATAATTGCATATTTTACATAGATAATTTGCCATCCTAAGGTCTTATAATGAAGACCAGCATTTAAATCAAGTCAATGATTTAAAACATAAATAAGTGATGATGCATTAATATTCACAACTTGCTATTGATATTGATCACTTCACTAGATGTGGGAAATAACTCAGCCTTCAGTTATACTTAATTTTGGTAGCTATACTTATCATTAATCAAGATGCTGGTTGACAACTTGCCTGAAGTCTGTCTTATACATATGTATGATTAGTACCAGTCCTAATATTATACAGAAGATTCAGCAGCTGCCTTGAATTCATTTCCAACTTTATTCATAATATCTCATGTGATATTTTAGTTGACTTGGCTGTTTCCACCTAGGTTTGCTATTCTTTTCCTCTGACACCTGTGCACAAATTATTCCTGGAATTTCATCTCAAGTGAAGCCACATCATGCAGACACACATACAAATGTACAAAAACGAACTAATTTCCTTTACTTGTGGCTAGCACCTCAAATATTTTCTTAATATTGCAGAGAATCAGTAAGGGTTGGCAACCACTAAACCTGTGTCTACTCACATGACACCATTATTCTCATTGTTGCCTTACTCTTTTCAAATGAAGCTAGGAATTTTATTGTCTAGACATGGTTTAGTTCACAGAATCTATTCTAGTAATCAACAGTATCCTTAAGGCAGCAATAGGATTAGAAAAAGGGGGTCTTGTCACATGTGAGGATTTACTTGGATTACAAACCAGCTCCCCATAAAGAGTCAGCTTAAGTTCACTGGAAGTAGCATAAATTCGAGAATTCCTGAAGCATCAGGTCTAATTAAAAAGTTTGATGGTTTTTCAGAAGTCAGGAGAAAGTTTGAGCACACTGGCTTTAAACAAAGTAGCTTCACACAAAGGAAGAATTAATAGCATTCCATCAAGATTTGAGTTGTAACCAGTCACAACCTAATAGTATACTGCATTATGACCCTTCATGAAGATTTAAACCTTTAAGTAATTAGGTAACAGGACAGCGGCAAGCTAGACAATGCACTTCCACTGTTTAAATATGAACAGGGACACCCTAATAAAAACAAGATGGAGCCCACCTGAAAGTCACAAAGCAACAAGCTGCTAGAACACTGTCTCTGGCACAATTTTAAAGAAATCAGTGGGAAAAAGAAAAGGAAAAGCAGCCAATAACTGCATTCTTATCTAAAGCCATTTTGGATTTTAAATTGTAGATATCATCACCACTATGAATTGAGAAAGAGACTCATATAGAGTGCTTGCAATTACCCAACCCTTATATGTCACTACAGGGGGAATTCAGATAAATGGATATATATAATGTATAGGGGTAATTCAGATATAAGAAGGTTGCATTGGTTAGCCTGTACCATTCATTGGTAGTTTAACATGATTTACACATGTAAGGATTCCTCCATGGTGAGGACATGCCTGGGAGATAAGATCATGGAATATGAGAGAGCTAGCCAACACAACCTTCTGTTATTCTTACATCTGTTTTCAATGTTGGATGGGGAAGGTGTCATCTGAACCCACTTTATAACAAGTAGCTATTGTTAAGTCTGATTCTCCAGAAACAGGGAGAGTTAGTACAGTAGTTGAACTGGGAAAATGCATTAATTCAGGACAAGAATTCAAGTTACAGTTTAGCTTTGCTAATTTTCATATAATGGCCCCCCAAATTAGATATGATTCCAATTTTCATACAAAAATGCCCTCTTTACATAGACAGCACTGTGTGTTCTCTTTTTTATTTATATACAGTAGAGTCTCACTTATCCAACATTCGCTTATCCAACGTTCTGGATTATCCAACGCATTTTTGTAGTCAATGTTTTCAATATACGTATCGTGATTTTTTGGTGCTAAATTCATAAATACAGTAATTACTACGTAGCATTACTGCATATTGAACTACTTTTCCTGTCAAATTTGTTGTATAACATGATGTTTTGGTGCTTAATTTGTAAAATCATAACCTAATTTGATGTTTAAATGGGCTTCTCCTTAATATCTCCTTATTATCCAACATATTTGCTTATCCAACGTTCTGCCGCCCGGTTTATGTTGGATAAGAGAGACTCTACTGTATGTGTTTTTGATACAGGGGATACCTGAAATCAAATCATACTAGAAACCAAATCACTTACCTTGAGTATTTTAATTGAAAATCATGGAGTCTCTTTTATAGAGAGAAAGGGGGAATAAATAAGCATAACAACAACAACAACAACAACAACAACAACAACAACAACAACAGCAACACTCGAGTCTTTCAAACAGATTAAGTCATCATTACCCTCCCCCAAACCAAAACCACATTCAGGGCTAAGTACTCTCTACTGGTTTCTCAAAATCAGTTTAATCCTTGAAAAATGTTGTAGTAACTGGGTGTCTTACACATGCAGTGGAACTGACACGCACCACAAGCAGAGGAAGCAACCAGCAACAAAAATGCCTGTTTGTCAAGGGAGTCAGCCTGTTGCTTGTACTGTAAGGGAAGAGATAGTGGAATTTGGCTGATTAGTCATATAAATTGTGCAAACAGACATATAAAGATTAACCTGCCATTTATTTTGGTTTGAATTATGAAAATGTTGAAATCTGTTACTTCACTGGAATGCTTACTACCCATTGAAGAATTTCCAAAATTCAGTTTATGAACCAACTAACTCAAGAGTTTTGGAAGTATAATTAGTGAAAAGGTGGAGAACATAATAGCTTGGGCATCCATGTCTCTCAAGTTCAGTTTTTTCTTAACAGTACTCACTTTAAGTTTCCTGAATCAATTATACATATTCCTTTAAAAACAGATTATGCACAATGTATTTAAGGAAATAGCTTTCAAATGAACCTTCTTAGGTCAGCAAATGAATGTCTGGTTAGATTTCTACGTATCACACAAACGAAGTCTATAAGTACACAAAGTAATCTAGAATGCCCAACACTTCAAAAGCAGATCAAAGCAAGGGACTTTGCTTTGAGTTATAATTCATCAGGAATATTGCCTTTTTAAATCAGGAAAGCAGTTCCTTATCAGTGTTAAGTTTGCTCACTTGGGGCCAAGTTGTTTCTGTCATTTGCAACACCTTGACCCAATGTTAAGAATATGTCCTATATACTCACGTATTAATCTAGAAATTTTAGCCAAAATACCCAACCAAAAACCTGAGTCAACTTAACCATGGGTCAATGTAAGAACAGCACCTTAGCTATTATAAAAAAAAATAACAATTCCCTTCTCTAAAAAGAATGGCAAAAGGCAAGAGCTTAGCCCATTCTGGGAGAGCCTGAAAGAAGCACCAACCCTCTCTACCGTATCCACCATGGCACCACTTCTGGACTTTTTGAACGCCCGGGTGGGAACATAGTTGCAGTAGTAGCCAGTCACTTGGCCCCTCTCAGATGACATTGGTGCTTTCTCCTCGTTGTAGAATGATCCTTGATTTATATGCAGACCACATCAAAATTCACAATTCTGATTCCAAAGCCTGCCCATGGCTTATACATGGGGTTGACTTCTAGGACAATATATATAGTAACTTTCAAGGCCAGCACTCCCCACATTCAATTTTCCTCTGATCTCCCTAATTACATTTCTATGCTAATCACACACTTATCCAAAATTCTGGATGGCAGTCCACGTATCTAATAAAGAGAACTATAACTCATGAAAACTCATGCTGTAATATTTTTCTAGTTTCTAGGGTGCTTCCTGTTGGCTTTGCTTTGTAATTTATTCACAATTTGGAATGACAAAATACTATATACAGGCTGGTTTTGCTGCATGAGACTCTGCACTGTATTTATATAGTTCTAGCACAACCTAAGTAGCCCATGTGTCATACTCCTGAGGATGTATCTCCAATTATTTGATACAGGAAACACAGAAATAACAAGCGATCCCAAACTCTACACAATGTCCTTAATGTCTTGCTCAATCCCTATGGGAAATCTAAATGCTCCTCAACATTATGGTCAATTACTTAAGAGGCAAAATCCAATCTCTAATGTCAATAATGGATCAGTGGAGGGCAGAATGCTGAAAGCTTCAATATACACGAAAGGCTGTGACTTAAGCAGAAATCCTTCCACAAAGCAAAAGGGAAAATAACTGCATTGGAGTGTCAGGAATCAGTTCGGAGGAGGAGGATGCTGTCAACTTCCATGAGTTAAGCTGTGTGGTTTTTTTTTATTTTTCACTTTAGGTTTTTTATGTTTATGTAAAGTTATAAGCTTAATGGTCTTACAATAAACAGCCATATAAAGGGTCAAAAATTGGCTTAATAATCTTCACTAGAGATAAATCTAAGAGTTGGTTTCATGTTGCGATCTGAGTTTTGGACTAAGATTTTGGGAGACCATGAGAGAATCTCGCCTAGCCATGGAAACCCACCGGTGGCCTTTGGAAGTCACAGTCTCTCAGTCACCAAGGAACAAAACCTGTTAAGAAAGCCCAAAGATATGCCAACTCTACATCAGAAAAAACTTTAAGGCACACAACTACAAAATCTAAAACACCAACCAACTCTCAAGAACTAAATGTAACTATGTTAAATAAAACACATTATCAGTCAACTGGTTTTGATTTACTCAAGCAGCAGTGTTACCGGGATTGGTGTCATCTCATGGTGTCACTCTCATAGACCTCCTTCAATACCAGAGTGTACCACAGTACGGTAACTAAAATACCAGAAAATATTGACAGTAACAAAACAGCACTGTGTGCTTATAGGATATACAGGTAAAAGGACCAATGATTTGAAGAATCATTGCAACATTTCTGATCACATGTGCAAGAGAAGGTTAAAAATAAATTAGACTTGAATTTTTGCCCTTTTGGGTATACTGAACCACTACATGTAAGCTGGGCTTTTGTGATTATATCTGATTACAGGGATTTTTTTTTTATAAAACATAGTAAATGTCTGCTGAAAAACAGCACAAAAATGTATAGTCATTTTGTTGCCACTCTCAGTAAGATTTGTGCCTTCAGCACTTTCCCCCAGTAATGCCATTGTATCCAATAACTGAAATAATTAATGTAGAAAAAAGGACTAAAGAAGGAAAGTGCAATGAATGGAAGCACCTCAGATACTTTGTTTAATTAGCAGCCCAGCACTCCTGATTTGCACATCATTTTCATGAAAGGACACCAAGTCAGTTAATTTATGTGCTGCATTTAATTTCCATTATCCTCTACCACAGCCCTGCTCAAGGTTGCATCCGTGGATCAATGTCAGTCTATGGAAGTTTTCCAGGAAAGTGATGTCTACTGTAGCCAATAGGCACAAATATGTTGCTGGCCACTAGTGCATCTGGAAGGAGGGGGGAGCTTGCCAGACCCCTACATCAGATAGTTCAAACATTGCTCTGCCATATGACAGAAGCAGGAATCCATGTAAAACACTGAAATGTATCCTGCCGAAAAGGAATTTTATGATTCTGTCTATCAGAAATACATTCCCAACCCAAAGAAGAGCAATTTTATCTGATAAGAAGTTAAAATAACAGAGTTAAACACATGTCTCCATTGACTTACAAACCATTTCAGAAGGAACCCTGACCTCACCCCCATCTCATTAAATGGTTAATATCAAAATAAATCTCATTACTTAATTCCATTAACTATGTGACTGAATCTACTGAGTGCTGCTGACAACACAAGTTTACAATTCTTCCCAATTAACTGATTGTGTCTCTATAAAACCAAAGCCAAGAATTGCTGCCCATTTCTAACAGCTACAAGCAGCACACATACACACACAGCTTGCATCAGTTACTAAGCAAATTCTTCACTGGGGAGTTTTCATTTCACTTCCTACATCTATTATTTAAGATAGGCCATACACAGCAAGAATGGAAAGCCCAAAGGGTATTACAGTTCAAAAGGAAGAAAGTAAAGCTATATGGCTATATGGTTTCCTTTTTTCAAAGACATTGATGAATACAAGAAACCAACAAATTTGCAATTTTCATCAGAGGAAACACATTTGAATGTGTCTTACAATGCAAAATTTGCTGAGATCTTCTAGATGATAAGCCAAACAGTAGCTACAAAAATTACTTAAAGCAGGCATGGGCAAACTTCCAGGTGTTTTGGACTTTAGCTCCCACAATTCTTGACTGCCAGAAGACTGTTGTGAATTGTGGGAGTTGAAGTCCAAAACACCTGGACAGGCTGAAGTTTGCCCATGCCTGATTTAAAGAGATGTAATACCAAAGAAGAGGGCAGCTTCTATATTTAACAACTGCTGTGAGTGCATAGCTGCAGAATTAACAATGACAGCTATGGACCAAGTTCACCAAGTTTCTAAATTTCTAGGAAAAGTTTGAATTTCTAGACCCAGGGATCACAACACATGCTTATTCAGCTGTGGGTGGATGGATGAATAGACAGACTGGCACCCTATATTTTGACAAAAAGGATTATCAAGCCAAGGTAACTGAGTAGGTTAGTATCAGAGCAACTCTTATCAATGGAAACATCTTGTTCACCCTCACAGATAACTGTTCCCCAAACACACAAATAAGAACAGGTAAAGGTCTCAAATAATTGCCATTTTTGTCACTACTTCCCTTCTGGAACACAGCTATATGAACTGGATATAGGTGGCACTGTTCTGTCCTCTGTCTCCTGTTTCACAGGTAAGTGTCAGAAGGTGCTCTTAGAAGGCTACTCTTGTCCCCTATGGCAACTACTTTAGCACCATCTCATTTCCCATGCTTTGGCATAGACTTCTGGTTGAATTCACTATCTATTTAGAACACAGTGAGATCACTATGAAAACTGAAATAGAGCTACATGATAGAGTACTGTATTTCTCTCTCCATTCCCATATTATGGTACTTGTAAAACGGTTCTCCACAAGCAATGTCTAGAGTGAATATATTAAAGCTAATACAGCCAATACAGAGAAGGTGGGAAATGTACACATGAACTACAGTATATGCTTGCTTTTCATTTCCCCCATAAGGCTCACAGTATTACAATGCTCATGATTTTTAATACTGTTGATATTTAATCCTGTTTTAATGTTCGTATATTTGTATATTTTAAATGGCTATGCTAATGTTAAGCCACTTTGGGTCCCCTTCGGGGGAGATAAAGTGGGGTATAAATAAATACAATAATAATAATAATAATAATAATAATAATAATAATAATCCAACTCTAAGGTGGGTACCCACTAATGCTCTGCTCTTGACGATAAATTATTTTTTTCTCCATGAAACTAACTTGAAAGTCTCTGGACCCAACTATAAACAAGTGATAAGCCTTCCCTCCAGACATACAGTGCTATCTACAGGATGTAAGAGAGCTTTTATTCTTTTGAGAAATGTACAAGAAACAAGCAAGAAACTTGAAGGAGGTATCCCAGTGATAACCAAGCCACTGGGCCATATCCCATTCTTGTGAATGTCTTTAGTTAGAGAAGCACTTAACTCAATAGAACTAAAGTACAATGCAAGTCTTCAAACCCAGGGCACTAAAACAAGTAGTATAACTGCTATAAGCCTTTAAGTTAAATCAGCACGATCACTATGCAATACAATAAGGGAAGACATAAAAAATGAGCAGAATAGTCAAGAACTCAGTAATGCATTTATGCCTCATAATTGGGTAAATATTACTCACAGTACCAGCTGCATATGTGTAATCCAGCAAAAACACCACTATGTTCAATGGCCCTTATTTCTAAGTAAACATGTATAGGACTGCAGCCCAAGTTTACTCTGCCTAACAAAACTTATTAATTCAGCAATGATTAAAAAGGAAGATATGGGAACTAGAATAAGCACATTCCTGTACTTACATGTAAATGTGGCATTGACTAACTCTTTTATCCTTGTTTACATATGCGTAGGGTCAACCACAGATGAGTAACTCTAAAAGACAGAAATCTGGAAAGAACCCAAGGCACTGTTTCTGTTCATGCTAAATCGACTTCAGCCCTGGAATAAGGGCTATGGCTCAATCCTAGAAACATACATGACTGCCATGTTATATATCAACACAGGGAATACAGAGATATTTAATGTTCTTATATTTCATGAGGGATCCACAGTCATAATGAAATGAAAGGATCACAATCACTTCACAGGAGCAGCAGTGGCAGGCAAACAATGCACATAAGAGAAGTAAAGTTACCACTGGGCTCAACCCAAAAACTTTTTGTCTAGTTAAATGGACCCTGAAAAGGGCATAATGTTAATGGATTGTTCTTGTTTGAACATGACTGTAAAATATGAACTGGAATACGTAAGAATTCAGTAGTCTATCCAGGTTCATTCATCAAATGCCTGGGAACATGGTCTTGCTATTTCTTTTTTAGATATACAGTACAATTCACATATCTATGAGAATACGGTCCTAGATGCACAAAACCATAAACAACAAACCCTACTGAAATGGACTTCTGGCCCAAAGATACCACAGAGTCACACTGGAGGACCTAAAAGATACGTAGGTATTATAAATTTTGTTGGATGTGGAAAAATGAAACTGTGGAAACCTGACCCATGAAACAGGGGTCATACTGCATCTCCATGTTGTTGTGAGCATTCAAGTCATTTCTGACTTACGGCAACCCTAAGGCCACCCTATCAGGGGGTTTTCTTCATTTGCTCAGAGAGGAGTTGCCATTACCTTCCTCTGAGGCCAAGACAGTGTGACTTATCAAAAGTCATAAAGTGTCCATGGCTAAGAAGGGATTTGAACCCTGGTCTCCAGAGTCATAACATTATATAACACAATTTTTGCTCCTGGGTTATAAATGTCATTTCTAATTGGTTCTGTCATAAAAACATGAAAAAGGGGTACTGTTTCATTATCCGGGCAGAGGCCAAAAGGAGGCACTAGCAGACAGAGAAGAATAGTCCATTTTACAGGGGGAGGGAGTTGAAGGAGTTAAATCATTCCCCTGTTTTCCTGTTATCCCCACTCCCATTTCACCATTGTGGAAACAACCCTCATTTATGAAATGGGAAGTGGGGAGGGGGAATAACCAGTGAAAATAGGGAAAATGGTTTTACTCCTATAATGTACTATCCTTCTCCGTCTAGCACCCCCTTTTGGCCTCCGCCCGGATAACACAACAGTATCAGAAAGAGTTTATTAAACTGCAAAAACTTTGTTTTCACGGGACATCCTGCAGCACATTTTGCTATCGTTTTTCAATAAAGATCTCACAGAGTCTCAATCAATTTAACATAGCTTGTGGCAGACACAAAAACCAAGTTTCTGGAGCATAACAACTACTTTCAAAGTATGTACCACACAATTAAACAGGAAATAACACTTTCAAACCAGGAACAGAAAAAAATTCAAATGTTTTTATATAGTGTAATCCAGTGCTCAAACTACTACACCACATTCACAGGTTTATCTGTTTATAACCATCATCAAGCACCACATAAACTATGATGCCTGCAAGGTTTCTCTGCCGGTAGAAGTAACACATATAACTATTATTACATGGTTTGGATCTGGAGCTGCCTAAGCATGTGTTATTATTAATTTGCAAGTAAAATTCACTATTCAATTAGGAGGCTATCCTTCCCCACACCCCCAAAAGGGGATTTCAATTTTCCTACAAGCTCCCAACAGGCTGCTTAAGCCAAACCTGCGAGTAATGACACTGAGCAGGAGATCAATAAGCTTCCAGCTATGCATAAAATGCAGCTTCATTAGCTGACTCACGTGCAGAGCGGCCAGAAAAGAGGGAAATAAAGTTTCATTCTTTTCTTCCTTCAGCAAGGGGAAGGGAATAAAAGAAAGCCGACACAATGATGTGCTGACAGGCACCTTTTGGTTAAAAAAAATTCCTCTAGAAGTGTGCCCTCCCAGTTCAAATACCTTTGAAGTTTCCAGAACAAAAGCCTCCCTCATCCCTACTGTTTCAAAGAAATGAGGGAGAAGTGAGCCAAAAGAAAGAAAGAAAGGACTTTAAGAAGTCTATGCTATGGCTTTCCTTTGCAGATAAGACTGCAAAGGAAAGCCATAGCATAGAGTGCACCTACATTTTAGAATTAATGCAGTTTGACCCCACTAGAACAGCCATGGCTCAGTACTATGGAATGACAGGAGTTGTAGTCTGGTGAGGCACCAGCACTGTTAGGCAGAGAAGGCTAAAGACCTTGTCAAACTACAGCTCCCATGATTGCATAGCACTGAGCCATGGCACTTCAAGTGGGGTCGAGCGGCATTCATTCTACAGCGGAGATGCACCCAGTGTAAGTTTGACACCACTTTAACTGTTATTGCTCAATGTTATAGAACCCTGGGATTTGTAGTTTTATGAGGTTTTTAGCCTTCTTTGCTAAATATTGCCAGTGCCTCACCAAATGAAAATTTCCATTATTCCACAGCACTGAGCCATGACAGTAAATGTGGGGTCAAATTGCATTCACCCGAAAGAGCAGGTGCATCTTAAGGCTCCTATATTGAGAGAAAGATAGCATAAAATTAAAGTCAGGGTGTATCTACACAAGGCATGGGCAAACTTCGGCCCTCCAGGTGTTTTAGGCTTCAACTCCCACAATTCCTAACAGCCTACCGGGTCACAAAGATTGTCAACAGTCAAATGTTTCTGAATGCTGTGTTCCAAAGCTTATTTCACATTTAGGATTTTTTTTTAATTGAGAGTTGTTTCTTTTCCCTTTTGTCTAGGCTTACATATAAATTACCTTTCTATGAAAGATAGAGTAACTCACTTTGAGAAGAACTTCAATCTCTGGTGATTTATGTACACCACCCCTTTCACGCGGGATGGATGCCTGCGAGGAGAACTGAGTGAGCAGTATAAGAGGAAGACCATTTTGACCACCATGCATGCTTTTCCCTTCACCAAAACTAGAATCAAAGTCATTCAAAAGGAGGAGGTAATGCATGGGCCTGAAGTGACAATCAAAATGTGTGGCAGTCAGGCAGGACTTCAGTTGGGAGTTGGGAGTCCAAAATACCTGGAGGGCCGAAGTTTGCCTATGCCTGATATACAATTTAGAATGGTTGCAGTTTGACCCCACTTGCACAGCCAGGGCTCAGTGCTGAGGAATCCTGGAATGTGGAGTTTGGAGTTTAGAGAGGAACCAGGACTGTGTGGCAGAGAAGGCTCAAGACCTTGTCAGGCTACAGCACCCATGATGGCACAGCACTGAGCCCTGGCAACATGGGGTCAAGCAGCATTGATGTTACAGTGTAGATGTGCCCTCAGGGCACTGGTCACAGCAATGTCAAGTGAAGGGGAACTCCCAAGCTGAAAGAGAAAACACAAGAGGAAAACACGTGCTGCTGGGGCGGCAGCCTCAGGCTTTGCAGGCACTGACATGACAACATCCCAGCCTTTAGGTTGCTGTGAGTTTTCCGGGCTGTATGGCCATGTTCCAGAAGCATTCTCTCCTGACCTTTCGCCCATATCTATGGCAGGCATCCTCAGAGGTTGTGAGGTATATTGGAAACTAGGAAAGGGAAGATCCAGGGTGGGAGAAAGGACTCCTGTCTAGTGTGAGGAAAGTGTGAATGTTGCAATTGGCCACCTTGATTAGCACTGAAAAGCCTTGCAGCTTCAAGGCCCGGCTGATTTCTGCCTGGGGGAATCCTTTGTTGGGAGGTGTTAGTTGGCCCTAATTGTTTCCTGTCTGGAATTCCCCTGATTTCGGAGTGTTGTTCTTTATTTACCGTCCTGATTTTAGAGTTTTTTAAAATACTGGTAGCCAGATTTTGCTCATTTTCATGGTTTCCTCCTTTCTGTTGAAATTGTCCCAAACTCTAAACTCATCTAAAATCAGGATAGTAAATAACGAACAACACTCTGAAAACAGAAGAATTCCAGACATGAAATAATCGGGGCTAGCTAACACCTCCCAACAAAGGATTTCCTCCAGGCAGGAATCAGCCAGGCCATGAAGTTGCAAGTCTATTCACTGCTAATCAAGGTGATTACCTAATTGAAAAATTCACACTTGCCTCCAACAGACAAGAGTTTTTTTCTCCCACCCTGGACATTATTCCACTTGACAAGTTTCCAACAGACCTCACAACCTCTGAGGATGCCTGCCATAGATGTGGGAGAAACGTCAGGAGAGAATGCTTCTGGAACATGGCCATACAGCCCGAAAAAGTCACAGCAACCCAGTGATTCCGGCCATGAAAGCCTTCGACAACACATCCAGCAGGAGCGACAAAAGGACAGGAGTGAAGCGTAAACATTTGGAAAAGAAGGGGTTCAAATTGGCTCTGGGGCGCTAAAAGTGAGCCTTAGGCCAGGCATGGGCCAACTTCGGCCCTCCGTCCAGGTGTTTTGGACTTCAACTCCCGCAATTCCTAACAGCCTACCGGCTGTTAGGAATTGCGGGAGTTGAAGTCCAAAACAGCTGGACGGAGGGCCGAAGTTGGCCCATGCCTGGCCTCAGGGCCTTTTGCGCGCCTCCAGCTGCAGAATGTGACCAAACCCTCCTTGCCTCCTTTCCTCGGGTTCTCAAAACAGTCCGAAAGAAGCCCCTCTCCCCTGGAGAAAGAGCGCCGGACTCACCTCGCTGCTCTGCAACCTGCGAAAGAGAAGTCGCCGCCTCCAACTCGGGCTGAGTCAGAGTTTCTCCTGCAAACAAACTCCTCGCGTGTTTCTTTGTAGCAGCCCTCTCTCTTGTCTCTTTTGCTCCCTCTCTCACGCACATAGATAGGCAGAAAGACGCTCACACACATACACACCCGGCTCCGCCGCACTGCGTCTGCGCGCCGCTGCCCCAAACCAACAATGCGCCCAGCCCGCTCCCGCCCCCTCCGCGAAGCCTTGGACCCGTCACATGACCCACCCCTGGGTTGTGTGAGTGAGTGTTGGAGTTGTTGAACACGGACTGACCTGTGGAAAGGCACCGAGGAGAGGAAGAAGAAGCCCCGCTTGGCACCAAGACAATCACCAGGAAGCACAGAAAGGAAGGAAGGAAGGAAGGAAGGAAGGAAGGAAGGAAGGAAGGAAGGAAGGAAGGAAGAAAGAAAGAAAGAAAGAAAGAAAGAAAGAAAGAAAGAAAGAAAGAAAGAAAGAAAGAAAGAAAGAAAGAAAGAAAGAAAGAAAGAAAGAAAGAAAGAAAGAAAGAAAGAAAGAAAGAAAGAAAGAAAGAAAGAAAGAAAGAAAGAAAGAAAGAAAGAAAGAAAGACAGCTAGCTGCCTCTTGGCTTCGCTTCCTGTGCCAAATGGAAAGTTGTGTGTAGTAACCAAACTCCAGAGAAAGAAGACTGGCCCTGGCTCTATCCAAATTGGTTCTATCACAAAACATGAGAAGGCTTTCTTAAATTTACTCCATGGTTTTAGGGAAGGTTACAAATATCAAAAAGTAAAGGTTTTCCCCTGATATTAAGTCTAGTCGTATCTGACTCTGGGGGTCGGTGCTCACCTCCATTTCTAAGCCGAAGAGCCAGCGTTGTCCGTAAACACCTTCAAGGTCTTGTGGCCAACATGACTACATGGAGTGCTGTTACCTTCCTGCCGGAGCAGTACCTATTGATCTACTCACGTTTGCCTGTTTTCGAACTGCTAGGTTGGTAGAAGCTGGGGCTAACAGCAAAAGCTCACCCCGCTCCCTGGATTCATAGGTAAAGGTAAAGGTTTCCCCCGATGTTAAGTCCAGTCGTGACCGACTCTGGAGGTCGGTGCTCATCTCCATTTCTAAGCTGAAGAACCAGCGTTATCCATAGACACCTCCAAGGTCATGTGGCCGGCATGACTGCATGGAGCGCGGTTACCTTCCCGCCGGAGCGGTACCTATTGATCTACTCACATTGGCATGTTTTCGAACTGCTAGGTTGGCAGAAGCTGGGGCTAACAGCGGGAGCTGACCCCGCTCCCTGGATTCATAGGTATGACAATCCCCAATCCATTTGAGTTTTAGAAAAGCCCTGAAAACATGGCTATGTGCCCAGGCTTTTGAAGATTAAATGATAAAGATGACCCGGACTGACTTACGGCTACAGCACGAGGATTTTGGATGAATGGATTTTTAATCATATGTTTTATATTTTTATATTGTTTTAATTAGATTTTCATTGCTGTTTTAATTATGTGTAGGCATCGAATTGTTGCCAACTGTGTACGCCGCCCTGAGTCCCTTCGGGTGAGAAGGGTGGGATATAAATGTTGGAAATAAATAAATAAATAAATAAATAAATAGGTAAAGGTAAAGGTTTTCCCCTGATGTTAAGTCCAGTCGTGACCGGGGGTTGGTGCTCATCTCCATTTATAAGCCGAAGAGCCGGTGTTGTCCGTAGACACCTCCAAGGTCATGTGGCCGGCATGACTGCATGGAGCGCCGTTACCTTCCCGCCGGAGCGGTACCTATTGATCTACTCACATTGGCATGTTTGCGAACTGCTATGGATTCATACTACATATGAAATATACTTTTCATATGGAATGGCGTATGAAAGGTTAAAAAAGGCAGCTGCAAAAACTGAATAAGAACTACAGTAGAGTCTCGCTTATCCAATGTAAACAGGCGGGCAGAACGTTGGATAAGCAGAAATGTTGGATAATAAGGAGGAATTGAGGAAACGCCTATTAAATGTCAAATTACGTTATAATTTTACAAATAAAGCACCAAAACAACATGTTTTACAACAAATTGACAGAAAAAGTAGTTCAATAAATGGTAACATTATGTAGTAGTTACTGTATTTACTAATTTAGCACCAAAACATTGTGATGTATTGAAAACATTGACTACAAAAATATTGACTACTAAAAGTCAGACTATGTTGGATAGTACAGAATGTGGGATGAGCGAAGGTTAGATAAGCGAGACTCTACTTGCAAGGTACTTACTTACTTATTTAGGCAATCCCTTGTAGCCTGAGGGTGATAGCCAAGTGTAGTGACTTGGCGGTGGATGACTAGGTGGCTGTGGAGACTTTGCATATAACTTGCAAAGTACTGAAAGTCTACATAGGGACCACCCAATGTGGCATTGTCTAAATACGAATCCAAGGAACATCAAAGGCACTGCAGACTAACTCAACCAGAGACGCAGCCATAGCAGAGCGCTTGATGAACCAACCTGGACAAAGCAGATTATTTGAGAATACAGAAATGCTTAGACCACTGTAACAACCATCATGTCAGACTACACAGAGAAGCCATCGAAAACCACAACATAGGGAGTGCCAAGTGTATACAGGCAGCCCAGGACTATTCATAGACTCATATCTCTGAGACCTTTCTTATCGGTTTCCTAGTCCCATTGAAATCCCAGGTCTTTTCTGTGATCTAGTGTGCATGCAGTTGTTTGCATGTTTTTGAACTGCTAGGTAGGCAGAAGCTGGGGCTAACAGCAGGAGCTCACCCCGCTCCCTGGATTCGAACTGCATATGAAATATGCCTTTCATATGAAATGGCATATGAAAGGTTAAAAATAACAGCCGTGAAGTTTCTGGAGTATAAGAACTACTTGCAAAGTACCGATAAGTCTACATAGGGACCACCCTAACACAAATCAAGGAACATGAAAGGCACTGCAGACTAACTCAACCAGAGAAGTCAGCCATAGCAGAGCACTTGATGAACCAACCTGGACAGAGCATATTATTTGAGAACATAGAAATGCTTGGACCACTCTAACAACCACCATGCCAGACTACACAGAGAAACCGATGAAATCCTCAAGCATGTGGACAATGTCACCAGAAAGGAGGAAACCATGAAAATGAACAAAATCTAGCTACTAGTATTAAAAAATTCTAAAATCAGGACAGTAAATAAAGAACAACACTCAGAAAACAGGGGAATTCCAGACAGGAAACAATCAGGCCCAGCTAACACCTCCCAACAAAGGATTCCCCCAGGCAGAAAGCAGCCAGGCATTGAAGCTGCAAACCCTTTCAATGCTAATCAAGCTGGCCAACTGCAACATTCACATTTGCCTCAAAACAGACAAAAAACAGTTCTTTCCCCCTCCCTGGACCTTCCACAGATATATAAACCTCACTTGACTGGTTTTCAATATACAGTAAAGTCTCACTTATCCAACATAAACGGGCTGTGAATGTGTTAGATAATAAGGAGGAATTAAGGAAAAGCCTATTAAACATCAAATTAGATTATGGTTTTACAAATTAAGCACCAAAACATCATGTTTTACAACAAATTTGACAGAAAAAGTAGTTCAATACGCAGTAATGCTATGTAGTAATTACTGTATTTACGAATTTAGCACCAAAACATCACAATGTATTGAAAACATTGACTACAAAAGCATTGACTACTAAAAGGCAGATTGCGTAGGATAATCCTGAATGTTGGATAAACGAATGTTGGATAAGTGAGACTCTACTGTACCTCACAACCTCTGAGGATGCCTGCCATAGATGTGGAGAGAATGCCTCTGGAACATGGCCATACAGCCTGGAAAACTCACAGCGACCCAGTGATTCCTGCTATGACAGTCTTGGACAACACATAGAGCACTTTCCTATTGGGCAATATTTTTTAAGTACCTGGCCATCTCAACAGGTGTGAATCACCTAAAGGGTAGCATGGATACTAAAATCTGTGAATATATATATAAATTTTGGACTGTTGAATCTCTGGATACAGAATCCTTGGATACAGAGAGCCAAGTGTACCACTTCATAAAGCCACTAAAGCTAATAAATCTGTCTGCATTGTAGTGAATCTTGTACTCCCCTAATGTGGGATTCGGGAATATGTTGCAATGTAGACATTGCTGGACTGCAGTTACCATCCCTTCCCAGGCCGTACCTACACTGCCCCATAAAATAATACAAATAATAATAAAACATTATTTCTATCCCGCCCTTTCTCCACAGGCAGATGCAGGGTCCTTCCACACAGCCATATAACCCAGAATATCAAGGCAGAATAACCCACAATATCTGCTTTGAACTGGATTACACTGCCATATATCCCAGTTCAAAGCAGATAATGTGAGATTTTATTCCGCTGTGTGGAAGGAGCCTCACGGTGGCTTACAACATAAAGCAGCAAACATTCAATGTGTAAATTGCAAGAAAACAAATAATCGTAAACAGGTGAGAACATATTTAACAGTAGTATCAAATAATAATTGAACCATACAGCAAATTAAACAGATATAGCTAAAATACACAATTAGACAATATGCAATTGAAACGGGATTCAATAATTAAAACTATTAATCATTAAAAATTAATTTCTTAAACACTAGTGTAATGAACTGTTTCCATATTCCAATTCCATTATCTATTTTGAACTGGATTATATGGCAGTGTAGACACATAAAATCCAGGTCAAATTAGATAATCTGGATTATCTGTTTCAATAACCTGGATTCTATGGCAGTGTAGATCCAGCGTCACTGACTGCTTTGGCTAGTGTTGATGGGACTTGCAATCCAACAACTCTTGAAGGGCCACACATTTGTGTCCCCCATTCCAAAGAAAAGCAGAGCACATTTATTGTGCAATTCTGTGAACTGAAGTATTTTTCAGCACACATATAACCCAGCATGCTGAGTTCTTGCCTCCCTCTCCCTAAAAGCGCTTGACTCTGAAAAGTTGGTTTCCATTCCCAGCTAACCTTTTTTACAAATCAAATTAATTCAGCTATGGGATATGGCATAAAAGAGTTTAAGTAGCCGTTTTAATCCCCTCTTACTTTTCACTATAGAAGAAAAAATAAACTTGTCCTTTATTTTATTTGTGTAGGAACGGGAGCTTGTTTTTCCACTGGGCAAGCACTGCCTATTTCAGATGTCCTCTCACCAGAGTCTCTGACGGGCAGTGACCTTGGTGAAAAGCTGCTGCGTTACTGTGACAACATCAACACCACGTTCCTGTTCTCAGAGGGTGCAACAGATGTCTGTGTTTTACAGTTGCCTCTAAAACTGATGTATCAAAACAAATGATGTATCCCCTAGCTGTTCCTTCTAAAGAAACAATAGAGAAATAACTTATACTTATAAGTGGGTAGATACTATACGGTAACCAGCAAAGAGTGCAGAGTTCAGTTTCTGAAAAATTAATCCTAATTCATAATCTAGTGTAAACATAGTGTGCTTTCTTGGGAATATTCTCCGCATAATTCAGATAAAGAGCCAGTGTAATGTAGTGGTTTGAGCATTGGACTAGGACTCTGGAAATGATTCAAATTACCGCTTGGCTAGGAAAACCCTTTGGGTGGCCTTGGACAAGTCTCATTCTCTCAGCCTCAGAGGAGAACAAAACTTGCCGAGAAAACCCTGTGATTAGATCATGCTAAGCCAAAAATGATTTGAAAGTACCCAACAACAGCAAAATAAATAAACTTACTTATATGTAATCCATGTGGATTTCATTATCAGAGTGCTAGTGTAATGTAACAGGAACTGCAATTTCCTTTGTAGCCCCTTTTAATTATATTTTATAATGCAATTTGTCAAGTTTGGTCATAAAGAAAATAGATCGATTCTCAGAGGAAAGAGGATGGAACAGGATAATCCTTTAAAACATATTTGCATAGTACATTCAGAGATGCGTTAGCTATTATTGGTCAGTGTTTATAACACTGCTATTTAGAGCGGTGATCCATGAAATGCTCCCTGTCCACAAACACTGGTTTTCATTCTGTGGAGAGTTTTTAGGAGGGAAAAAATGTAGTAGTCAAAGGGCACAAATAAGTTACCTGTTCCTGGCAGATTGGAAAAAATAGCATGCTTATCTGCCGAAATATTCTAAAAGCATCAGACCCCATCTGCTAAATGCTAAAAAACATCATCTTGTTGAAAGACTGTGCTTAAATCATGTCACATAGACGGTTCAGTTAAATTCATTTCTGAAATTAAACTAATGTGTATGCAAACATTTTTCAAATTAATTAGAGAAATGGAACAAATGTATATGCAAGTATTTCTGAAATGATTGTCTCAACTCATTTCTGTATGTATGCATGTATGTAATATGTATGTAATATCCTGCCAGTACTCTAAAGGGCCCAGATCTTGTCTAATCTCGGAAAGGCCGCACAGCTAGCCCTGGTTAGTATTTGGATTGGAGACAATCAACACATTCTATGTTGTACAAGCTATACATTGTTTCAACTGAGAGAACTGGCAAAAAAAACCCACTTCTGAGTATCCCTTGTCTAAGAAAACCCTAAAAAATTCATGGAGTCACCTTAAATGACTTGAAGGCACATGTACACACACATTTCCACAACAGATAGATAAAAAAAATACTGATTTGTAATACAGATGCCATCCTTAATTCCTCCTCCCTTTTATACATTGTTGCTTTATAAATTATGTCTGAGAGAGTGTTTGGTGGTTGTATCGAAAAAAATTGACCATTTTAATTCTAAAGCTCTTGTTTAGTTGGATTTGAAAGTAGTTAACAAGTAAATCCATAGTTGGTTCACAAGTGGCTCACAACAGACACAAGTGTCTACAGTATGAGAATACTTGGTCTTTCTTTTTCTGATTTGAATGTACAATGTGGCTGGTTGATTAAGTAATGCATATTGTTCTCCTACTGACAAAAGATTCAGCATATATAAATATTGTATATATCATTTTCTGCCTGCTTCTCCCCCCCATTTCACTATCAGTCACTGGTATCTTATGACTTTTCTTAATTCTATTGTTTCACCATTTTATTTGGTTTCCTACTGAAGTCATCCTTTGTAAATAAAATGTGTGTACTGTACTTACAGAAATAAACATAACACAATACAACAAAATCAAACTTTTTGTAATCATGAGAAATGAGAGTAGCACAGTTTAAATCAATTTTATACTGATTTTAAACATGTCTTTATTTTTTTTCCATTATGTCAACTTTAAAAATATGACGAATGGTACATTACAGTGGACTACTGTGAAGTCTACACATTTCACAGAATATTCATGTAATACAAGCCAACAAGTATTTTCCATCAGATATCATTTTAGATCATTCTTGTAGAACTTTTTGAGCTGAATTCAGATTTGTGTTTATTTTTTCTTTATCATGGATAGTTTTTGCGATGAGGCTAATCTTATAATTAATGCATTTACGCACTAATATGAATAGAATATAATTGATACCAGTGCGTAAATGCATTAATTATTTGATTAGCTTCATCGCAAAAAATACCTGTGATAGAGAAAAAATAAACATAGATCTGAATTCAGTGCAAAAAAACTCTATAAGGATAACCTAAAATTATATCTGATAAAAATACTTGTTGGCTCGTGTAATTTATACAATAATGGGTTCTTAAAATGGCTCATTTTCCTGCATGTATAGTACCATCTTGGGATTCATCTACACTATAAAGTTAATGTAGTTTGACACCACTTTAACTGCCATGGCTCAGTGCTATGTAATCCTGGGAGTTGTGATTTTACAAAATCTTGAGCATTCTCTGTCAAAGAGTCCTGGTGCCTCACCAAACTACAGACCACAGGATTAAACCGTAACATTAAACCATGGCATTTCAAACCACTTCAATTCTACAGTGTAGCTATACCCTCAGCAGGCCAGAAAAGGTTATTTGGATTCTTCTTTCTTTCTTTAACAGAAGTTTCCCATGGCCATAAAGAATGCAGTATTTTTCCATCTTGGCATTCAATATTTGAAAGAAACTCTCACAAGAGATTCAACCGGGTCATACATTTTTAAAACCATTACGTGACTATGACGCTTTTGAGACATTAGCTATTCCTCCAACCACTTAAGCAGCAAATCTGTGCCCTGTTACGTACATGTCAACATTTATTTAAAAACTAAAAATATCACAGGAAATCCATTTGAAATTGAGAGCTGATATTTTTAGAAAGCACTTCTAGGTTTGGCAGCCTTCTGAAACACTTTGCTTACACACATCTTTATTATTGTGATGTATTTAAGCTCAGAGCATTTTAATAATTTATGCATGAGTTTTCAATTGCTGAGAAAAGGAAGGTGCATCCTCCTTACAAGTCTAGCTAAAGCAACAAGAAAACTACACAACTTAAGAGCATACGAAGTTTGTTTGTGCTACATTCCCCAATGCATTTTTAGGCATAAGTTCATCTAATTTCTAATTAAAATAACCTTTCCTACATAGTCATACTAAAAAAAATAGATCTGTGTAAATTCACTGGGGTTTATATTTCAGAATGCATAAGCTTACCAAGTGATACAGAATTGCACTTAGGATTGGGTGGGATATTGTCTCATAAAAGGCTTAGCAGTGACCCAATTATCCCAAGTGCCTATGTGAGTAGCAGCTCAAAGGTCAGGTCCTAAGACTAATAAATAAACAGATGAACTCATACATCATAAAGAACGGAGGAAGGCCAACAAAGCACCCTCTTTCTTTTTGACTCAGTCCTTTCATTTAGAAGCTTCCAGCAAGTGACAGCTCTAGTGGGTGGAACTGAAAAGGAAATCAATGGTAATATTCCCTCTATTGAAGCTTCAGGATGTGGAGGCGTTGCAGAAGGGGGGAGCGGGAGCAGATGTTCCTGAGATAAGCAGTGTAGACCGAGGAATATACACTTAATTAATTGTGAATTGCTGAGGGTTGTTTGATTGCTTTGGGTCTAGCATTTGCTTCTCCATTATATATGAAGACATGAAGCCGCAAAATACAGAGCCAAACCATTGCCCAGCGTTATTTATTTTATCTAGTTAACCCAGATTTAAGATGGACGAGGGAACTTGGGAATTTGTGGCTGTCTCAATCAGATTCAGTCAGCATGACTGATGGTCAGAGATGCTATTTACAATTTTTCTTCATCACCACTTCTTATATTGAGGTTATAGAATAGAATATGTGATGGATCACACTTATAGGATCTGACTTATCACCAAAATTTTGCAGACCATCCTTATGTAGTTGTGTTTTCCCACTGATGGGTCAGGCTTCACTACTACCACCATAAACTTATAACTCTGTCTTGGGACCTCATCAAATGGGCAAAATTGTCTGCCCTATGACACTTTAACTTCACTTGAGGCACGGAGCCGCTGGCTCCCATCACATTACATCAATCTACTTCCAGCCTCAAGTGAAGTTAAAGTGTCATAATAGGCAGTGCCAGCAACACGGGAGGCACATGGACTAAAACAGTGGCAGGAAAGATCGCAACACTAGGATTCTCCCAAGAACAATTGCTAAGCATGGGATGGGACCAAGCCAAGGATCTCATTAAGCAACGAATCCTGGATATAGAGCGCCAATCGGACTTAGCCTGCACCCCAGCCTTTATCATTAGTGAAGCCAATAGATACCTCACCACCTCCATGGCTAATCTAACAAACTTGGAGGTACCTAAACACCGAAGGGCTTTTGCCCTGGCAAGATGCCATGCCCTCCCATCGGCTGTATTGGAGGGGAGGTATCGGAAGACCCCCTTCAAGGAGAGATAATGCTCCTATGAGTCCGGACACATAGAAACAACTGAGCATGTGCTCCAATGCTTCAACCTTAGAACTAATCTCATGGCTTCTAAAATATCCAGGGCACACTGAAAACTATTACCCCACACTGCTGATTTTGGACGCTAACGCTACAATAACTTACAATGTTGCTAAGTTTTGTGCTGCAGCAATATAAATTAGATGGATGATGATTGACCCCGCAAGGCAACACTCAGTCGGGAATGTAACTAGAGCAATTTGTTACAGCTGAAATGCTACTAGACTTGTAATGCGCTGCTCCCATCCCCTTTAGTGTCCTTTCCCAGTGCGTTGACCCCTACTATCAGTCTCCCCCGCCCCCGGTTCTATACCTGCTACATTAATCTGTGTTTTAAAACTATTTTCTAATCTGTTTTTTTTATAACTCCTTTATAGGGAACTGTGCTTCCCTTCAAAGGGTGTTTGTGCCCCACTTTGTGCTGGCCATGGACCATAATAAAGAAAGCTTGATTGAACACGGGAGGCTTCTTGTGTTGCATAGGAAACAATGGAAGGAAGCTGGGCTGCGATGCTTCCTCCATGGGATGAGGGAGAGGCATTGTGGATGATGCAGGGTGCCAGGTTCCTCCTGCTGGATTCACCACAAGCCATGGCGAATCTTCCCTCTACTGCCCAAATTGGAGACCTCCATGTGATGAGGTCAAATGAGGTCCTTTGACAAATGTGCCTAGCATTAATATCCATTTGCCTGTTGTCATCTAATCTACTAAGGCTGGCATGGGCAAACTAAGGCCTGGGGGCTGGATAGGCCCCCCTGGGTGCTTATCTCAGGCCCTCCTCATTTTCCCTGTCCTCTTGGCGTAAGGACACGGTGGCCTGCTGTGGCCTTATGCCAAAAGGACGAGGGAGAAAGGCACGCAGCAGCTGAGAGCCCTCTAGAGCACAAGAACATTCTCCACAAGTTGATTATTGGCTAGTAATTGTATGTCACAAATTCAAGGAAAAGTAAAAAATAGACAATAACCTGAAGAAATAGCCTCTAGTTCTGCTTTAAGTTGAACTTGCTTTAAAAATCAGTTTAGTTTTGGACATTGCAACTTGATATTTTAAAAATGTTACCGGAGGTAACTAAGGAATCTGAATCCACATTTTAAAATGTGCCGTTTTGTAGTTTGGTTGATTTGTTCTCACTGATCATCGGCCACACATTACTTAGTGTGTGTATGTGTGTGTGTGCATATATATATATATCTGAAACTCAGTAAATATGAGATATTTTAGCTCAGGGGTCCCCAAACTTTTTAAACAGGGGGCCAGTCCACGGTCCCTCAGACCGTTGGAGGGCCAGACTAGAGTTAAAAAAAAAACTAAAAAAAACTATGAACAAATTCCTATGCACTCTGCACATGCCTCATTTTGAAGTAAAAAAAAACAAACAAAACGGGAACAAATACAGCATTGATGTTAATAATAACAACAACAACAACAACAACAACAACAACAACAACAAAGAGGGTTGGAAGAGACCCCTTGGGCCACTGAGTCCAGCCCCCTTCTGCCTTTGTGCACCAAAAGCACAAGTAAAGCACCCCTGACAGATGGCCTCCCAGCCTCAATGTTAATAATAATAATAATAATAATAATAATAATAATAATAATAATAATAATAAAGAGGGTTGGAAGAAAGCCCTTGGGCCACTGAGTCCAGCCCCCTTCTGCCTTTGTGCACCAAAAGCACAAGTAAAGCACCCCTGACAGATGGCCTCCCAGCCTCAATGTTAATAATAATAATAATAATAATAATAATAATAATAATAATAATAATAATAAAGAGGGTTGGAAGAAAGCCCTTGGGCCACTGAGTCCAGCCCCCTTCTGCCTTTGTGCACCAAAAGCACAAGTAAAGCACCCCTGACAGATGGCCACCCAGCCTTAATTTTAATAATAATAACAACAACAACAACAACAACAACAACAACAACAACAATGGTTGTAAGAGAAGAAGAGACCCCTTGGGCCATTTAGCCCAACCCCCTTCTGCCCTTGTGCTGTGCGGGCCGGATAAATGGCTTCGATGGGCCGCATCCGGCCCCCGGGCCTTAGTTTGGGGACCCCTGTTTTAGCTAGTGTCAGAGAAACTCGCCAGCAATTCGTCTGTTGCATGTCAAGGCTGGTGCTTACGAATGACTGTTTCTCAGGTTTCCTTCTCTTTAAAAAGACCTCTTTCATGATACAATAAGAAAAAACAGCCCTGTATCCTTTAATTGTATGTCTGAAATCATGGACTGCTTGGTTATGATTAATTCAATGGAACACTGATGACAGAATGACAATACAGTTCTAATTACAGTATGACGTGGCAGAATCATATTGTAGCCCGGGGGAATTTTTAGTGCTGCACATTTATTGAACAAGTCTAGCTTTGGCTATCATATCAACATTAGCAAGGAATATAAACACAGTTGCTATATGCTTTCTTTTATTAGCCTTGTACATACTTCAACCAAATATCTGAAACTATAAGTTGAACATACTTTATCTGTACAATCCAATATCTGAAATACTCCAATATAGTTAACACGGGCAGCTGAGATAGTGACACCTTTATTTTCTGATAGTTCAACTAACACAAGTGTGCTTCACTCACAATATTATTAAATATTAGCTATAAATTTATCTTAAAGTTATGTGCATTTGGTATAAATCAAACATAATTGAATTGTGTGTTTATACTTGGGTCTCCAGGATATATTATTATATATGTATGTGTAAGTACAGTTATTCCAAAATCTGAAAAAAAAAATCAAAAATACTCAACCTGCATATCATTTCTCGTTGCTACTGCTAATGTGCACATTGTGGAAATTCAATTTAATCCTGTTTTCAAACTAGAAGATGTTATAATCCAATGTAATTTGGCCTGGGACAGAAATTGATTAAAAATAAAAATGGAAAAACACCAGTGGAAACGTTAGGAGCCAACAGCTTCAATGGAAGAAAATCAATTTCTTTCTTGCATGAGCCAGGACTCTTATCCATTTAAATGCTAGCATGATTTGAGATCTGGATTATACAGCAAAGAAAGTACCGAAGGAGTCCTATTGACCACTTTTTGTGGTGGCATCAAGTGAGCAGTAGAAATAACCAGCCACAGAGACAGAGATTGCAAGCAGCAGATGGAAGCTGGGTTGTTGTTGTTTATTTATTCAGTCAATTCTGACTCTTCGTGACTTCATGGCCAGAGCTCCCTGTCAGCCTTCAAGGATACCATCCATCCATCTTGCCCTTGGTCGGCCCCTCTTCCTTTTTCCTTCCATTTCCCCCAGCAACATTCTCTTCTACAAGCTTTCCTGTCTTCTCATTATGTGGTCAAAGTACTTCATCTTTGCCTCTAATATCCTTCCCTCCAGTGAGCAGTCAGGCAATATTTCCTGGAGTATGGATGGTTGGATCTTCTTGCGGTCCAAGACACCCTGAAGCTGGGTACTTTTCCATTATCTGGGTGAAGGCCACAAGGGAGCCTAGACAGAGAAGGATAATATATTTTTAGGGGCGGGGTGAGTTGAAGGACTTAAACCAGTTCCCCCTGTTTTCCTGTTATTCTCCCCACCCATGTTGTTGTTGTTGTCGAAACACATTTATGACATGGGAAGTGGAGGGGGGAATAACCAGGGAAAATAGGGAAAATTGTTTTCCTCTTTCAGTTCCCTCCTCATAAAATGGACTATCCTTCTCTGTTTAGACCTCCTTTTGGAGTCCGCTCAAATAATGGAACAGTACCAAAAACTGCATCTAGATTCAGTCAGTCAGTAGCCTTTATTTCGGTCAACAAACCCTTGGTTAAAGTCAAGTGAGAGTACAATGATGGAATACAGCATTTGAATCATTTATGACATTGCGTTTGGCTTATAGTTAATAACAAGTATCTCAATTCTCTATTGGTTAGATGACGATCTTTATAATCTAAAACAAGCACTGATTACCGATTAGTAATAACTCCCCTAGGTACTCTTTGTTACGCTCTCAACACTTACAGATTATTCATGATACATTCCAGAATTATATCCACATTAACCACTATGACTCAACACTATGGAATTCTGGAATTCCTAGTTTTGTGAGATATTCACCTTTATCTGTCAGAGAGCTCTGTTGCCACAAGAAACTACAAATGCCATGATGATGATGATGATGATGATGATGATGATGATGGTGATACTTTATTTATAGACTGCCCAATCTCCCCAGAGGGACTCAGGGCAGTTTCCAACACATGTGGCAAACATTCAATGCCAACAAAGAAACATATAACAAATTACATCACAGAAAATAGAATGATTCCATAGGATAGCTCTATGTCTATTAAAGTAGTGCCAAACTGCTATAATCCTACAGTGTGGGCAGTCTCTTAGAAGCACATGACCCACTGCAGCTACCAGGATATGGCCTAAGCAAAATGGTTCATGGTAGGGCCGGCCATGCTAGGTTCTTGTCCTTTGTGAAGTAATTTCTATCTGTCCATAAGAGGGATGTAAAACAACATCCAAACGTTAGCCTTGTTCAATTCCCAGAGTTGAAGAACACAGGGAAAAGCTTAAAAATGCTAAGATGTATCCCAAGAGACAGAACTATGGAACTCTTGTGAATCGACTTTAACATTCAAATTTTCTCTTGGATGTCTTTCCTTTTTGCTTTCTAGAAAGGCATCTTCTGAGAGCAGCACCCACCTGCTAACAAATAACTCTGCAGGTATTACCTTTCTGTTTGTGAACTTAAGAGAATAGATTTCATATGCACAAAAGACTGCAATGCATTCCTACCACAGTTTCCAGGATTTGCATTTAGGGCTAACTTTAAAAGGCAACATATGTCTGACTTGAGGAAATGAATGCAGAATTACCTGCAAAGTGTCTGTCTTTTCAACATCTGCAACTTCACCACTTGGGCTGGTGTTCAGAAACTAGACCGTATCTAATGTCCCACCATTAGGCCTATGCGTATCCATGCCTCAACAATCTGCTTGATTTGTGCATGAATGCGCAAGAATGCCATTCCAGAAATAATTTACTAGGCAGACTGTAACTCCTTTCTTACTATATTTAACAGAACCTTGTCAAGATTTTCGTTCCCCAAGGATCTGGCCTCTCATAATAATAATTATAATAATCTCTTATTACAGTAATGAGTCAGAGCTATAACTTGGCATAGCTGCAAGAACACATAAAATATTATTCCTGAGTTATCGAAGTCGCAGAATGGGGAGAAAGCCCTCCAGGTTATGACCATCTATGTTATTTTCAAAGACTTTAATTGTAGAGGTTTTATTAATAAGAGAGTTTTTCTTTTGCTTCACGGAATCTAATGGGCCACTGGAAAAAAAGACTCTGTGGTAATGATGGGTATGTGAGTTGTAAAAAATCTTTACATCAGAGGTGGGGAATCTTTGACCCTCCAGATATATTGGTCCAAATTCTTACACTCCATAACTCAATCCATCTGAGATTTCTACCAGTACAAGATTATTCCTATCTACCCCAGTGCCCTGCCACAAACTAATCTAGAAACCAAGCCTTATGAAGAATGACCCTGTATTGGTAGGGAGAAGGGAAAACCAAAAAGTGACATGATAGCTTTTAAAAAATATCTGAAATGATGGCATGCAGAAGACGGAGCCAGCTTGTTTTCTGCTGTTCCCGAGTTTAGAACCTGAAAAAATAGATTCAAATTACAAGAAAATAAATTCAATTTAAACATTCAATGTAAGATACACTTGCCAATGGAATGGAGTGCCTCTGAGAGGGTGGTGGGCTATTTTGGAGGTTTCACAGCAATTGTATGTATTAAATGATTTTGAAATGTTTATTTATGTTTTATTTTATAGTTCATTTAATTGTTATTGTTATTTGTATACTTGTATTGTTTGAAAGTGTTGTGAGCACTTTGGGTCCCGAATAGGGAGAAAAATGGGATATAAATGAATAAATATATTATTATTATTATTATTATTATTATTATTATTATTATTATTATTATTATTTAAAGATAAAGGTAAAGGTTTCCCCTTGACATTAAGTCTAGTCATGTCTGACTCTGGGGGGTGGTACTCATCTCCATTTCTAAGCCAAAGAGCCGGCGTTGTCCGTAGACGTCTCCAAGGCCATGTGGCCAGCATGACTGCATGGAGCCCCATTACCTTCCCGCCAGAGAGGTACCTATTTATCTACTCACATTTGCATATTTTTGAACTGCTATGTTGGTAGAAGATGCAGATAACAGCAGGAGCTCACCCTGCTCTCCAGATTTGAACCACCAACCTTTTGGTAAGCAAGTTCAGCAGCTCAGCGGTTTAACCCACTGTGCCACTAGGGGCTCACTACATTTGAATATTTAAATAGAATCATAGAATCATAGAATAGTAGAGTTGGAAGAGACCACATGGGCCATCTAGTCCAACCCCCTGCTAAGAAGCAGGAAATCGCATTCAAAGCACCCTCGAGAGATGGCCATCCAGCCTCTGCTTAAAAGCCTCCAAAGAAGGAGCCTCCACCACGGCCCCGGGGAGAGAGTTCCACTGTCGAACAGCTCTCACAGTGAGGAAGTTCTTCCTGATGTTCAGGTGGAATCTCCTTTCCTGTAGTTTGAAGCCATTGTTCCGTGTCCTAGTCTGCAGGGCAGCAGAAAACAAGCTTGCTCCCTCTTCCCTATGACTTCCCTTCACGTATTTGTACATGGCTATCATGTCTCCTCTCAGCCTTCTCTTCTGCAGGCTAAACATGCCCAGCTCTTTAAGCCGCTCCTCATAGGGCTTGTTCTCCAGACCCTTAATCATTTTAGTCGCCCTCCTCTGGACGCTTTCCAGCTTGTCAACATCTCCCTTCAACTGTGGTGCCCAAAATTGGACACAGTATTCCAGGTGTGGTCTGACCAAGGCAGAATAGAGGGGGAGCATAACTTCCCTGGATCTAGACGCTATTCCCCTATTGATACAGGCCAGAATCCCATTGGCTTTTTTAGCAGCCGCATCACATTGTTGGCTCATGTTTAACTTGTTGTCCACGAGGACTCCAAGGTCTTTTTCGCACACACTGCTGTCAAGCCAGGCGTCCCCCATTCTGTATCTTTGATTTCCATTTTTTCTGCCGAAGTGAAGTATCTTGCATTTGTCCCTGTTGAACTTCATTTTGTTAGTTTTGGCCCATCTCTCTAGTCTGTCAAGATCGTTTTGAATTCTGCTCCTGTCTTCTGGAGTGTTAGCTATCCCTCCCAGTTTTGTGTCGTCTGCAAACTTGATGATCGTGCCTTCTAACCCTTGTCTAAGTCGTTAATAAAGATGTTGAACAGAACCGGGCCCAGGACGGAGCCCTGCGGCACTCCACTTGTCACTTCTTTCCATGATGAAGACGACGCATTGGTGAGCACCCTTTGGGTTCGTTCGCTTAGCCAATTACAGATCCACCTAACCGTGGTTTTGTCTAGCCCACATTTTACTAGTTTGTTTGCCAGAAGGTCGTGGGGGACTTTGTCGAAGGCCTTACTGAAATCCAGGTACGCTACATCCACAGCATTCCCTGTATCGACCCAACTCGTAACTCTATCGAAAAAAGAGATCAGATTAGTCTGGCATGACTTGTTTTTGGTAAATCCGTGTTGACTATTAGCAATGACCGCATTTGTTTCTAAGTGTCCGCAGACCACTTCCTTAATGATCTTTTCCAGAATTTTGCCTGGTATTGATGTGGGGCTGACCGGACGGTAATTGTTTGGGTCGTTCTTTTTTCCCTTCTTGAAGATAGGGACCACATTCGCCCTCCTCCAATCTGCTGGGACTTCTCCCGTTCTCCAAGAACTCTCGAAGATAATTGCCAGTGGTTCTGAAATAACTTCCGCTAGTTCCTTCAGTACTCTTGGGTGTAGCTGATCTGGCCCTGGGGACTTGAATTCGTTTAGAGAGCTCAAGTGTTCCTGGACAACTTGTTTCCCTATTTGGGGTTGGATTTCCCCCAATCCTTCGTCCATTCCGTGTTGCTGAGGTTGAAGATGGCTTTCTTTTTCTGAGAAGACCGAGGCAAAGAAGGCATTAAGTAGTTCTGCCTTTTCCCTGTCCCCTGTCGCCATCACCCCATCTTCTCCTTGCAATGGCCCTATCGCCTCCTTTTTCTTCCTTTTTCTACCAACGTAAGCAATAAAGCCTTTTTTGTTGTTTTTTATGTCCCTGGCAAGCCTGAGCTCATTTTGCGCTTTAGCCTTGCGAACCTTTTCCCTACAGGTGTTGGCTATATGTTTGAATTCTTCTTTGGTGATTTCTCCCCTTTTCCACTTCTTGTGCATGTCACTTTTGAGCTTTAGCTCAGTTAGAAGTTCTTTGGACATCCATTCTGGCTTCTTTGCACTTGTCTTATTTTTCTTCTTTGTTGGCACTGTTTGCATTTGCGCCTTGAGTATTTCACTTTTGAAAAACTCCCATCCATCCTTAACTCCCTTGTTTTTTAATATCGGCGTCCATGGAATGCCGCTCAGTAATTCCTTCATTTTTTGGAAGTCAGCTCTCTTAAAGTCCAGAATGCGTGTTTGACTTGTCTTAGTTTCAGCATTCCTTTGTATTGCAAACTGCAGGAGCACATGGTCACTTGCCCCTAAGGATCCAACCACTTCAACTGTATTGATCAGGTCTTCCACATTTGTTAAGATTAGATCAAGAGTTGCTGATCCCCTTGTTGCCTCTTCTACCTTCTGGACCATAAAATTATCTGCAAGGCAAGTGAGGAATTTGTTGGACTTTGTACTCTTGGCTGAGTTTGTTTTCCAGCAGATATCGGGATAATTGAAATCGCCCATGACTACTATATCTCTTCTTTGTGCCTGTTTGGTCAGCTGTTGACAGAAGGCTTCATCAAGTCCTTCATCCTGACTCGGAGGTCTGTAGTAGACACCCACGACACGGTCTTTTTGAGTCCCGGTTCCCTTGATTCTTATCCAGATGCTTTCAAGCTGGTTTCCTGGATTACAGTCTTGCATTTCTTCTGCAACGTAACTGTTTTTGACATATAAAGCTACTCCCCCTCCTCTCCCCTTTGTTCTATTTCTGTGAAAGAGGTTATAGCCCTCAATGGTTAAATTCCAGTGATGGGAGTCATCCCACCAGGTTTCAGTGATGCCTATGACATCGTATGTGTGGTGCTGTGCTAGGAGTTGGAGTCCGTCTTGCTTATTTCCCATGCTCTGAGCATTAGTGTAAAGACATGTAAGCCCCTGTGATCTCCCCTTGAGCTGTTTATTTGGGATTATTGTGCTCTCGGTAGTTGGTCCTTGCTGTGTTTGTGCAGCCCTCCATTTAGCCTTTTGGCGGTTCCCTGTGGTCGTGGGTAATATAGTGTTCGCCAGGCTGTTGTTCCCCTCCCCCAGTGGATCTAGTTTAAAGTGCGCCTGATGAGGTTTGTGAGTCTGTGTGCAAAAAGATGTTTTCCTACTTGTGTGAGATGCACCCCATCGCTTGCCAGTAGTCCATCCTCTTGGAAGAGTAGACCATGGTCAAGGAAGCCAAAATGCTCCTCTTGACACCATTTTCTGAGCCAGTTATTGACCTGTACTATTTTTCCGGCCCTTGTAGAGCCGTGTCCTACAACGGGGAGGAGGGATGAAAAGATCACATGTACATTATACAGTTTTAGCTTTGTTCCCAGAGCTCGAAAATAATTTGTGATCTTTTGAAAAGTATGCCTAGCGCTGTCATTGGTACCTACATGAATCAACATAAGGTGGGGAGGGTGATGGGGCTTTAGGAGCCTGCTGAGCCTCTGAGTGATATGGTGTATTTTTGCCCCCGGGAGGCAGCATGTTTCTCGAGCCATCCCATCCGGTCTGGAAATGATGGCTTCCGTTCCTCTAAGGAGGGAGTCACCTACTACCAAGACCTGTTTCCTTTGAGGATTGACAGGGTCCCTTTTGTGCAAGACAGTGTGTATATCCCCTGAAGAGTGTTCCTGTTGAAGTGAATCATGTAGGTGTAAAGTGTTGTCCTCCTCCTCAACATCCCCAGTGCATTCATCAATGACAATCCATTGAGATACATCCGAGAGCCCATTACTCTCCCAAGGATGTTCCTGTTGCTCCTGGTCTATGATTGGGGATGGAGCATTTGCATGATTACATAAGTGTGACTGTGGTGATGCACTGTCCCCGTCAGGGCTATCCCCTGCGCATTGATCCAGGGTGGTCCACTGAGTGGTATCTAAGAAACTGTGGTCCTCCACAAGATGTGTTTCCTGATTGTATGTTAATGATGTAAGAATTTCAAATCTGTTGTGTAAATGCAGCTGAGCAGAGGAGTTCTGCGGAGGCTGCCTGGTCCTGCGTCTCCTTCTATGGGTGACCTCCTTCCAAGCCTGAGGGTTGTCTACCTTTGAGTTGATCTCCCCATAAGGTTCCTGATCATGGTCTTGGTGGTGTTGGTGTGATGCAGGCTGCTGATCTACAGCAGCGTGTTGTGCAGTGTCCAAGAAGAGCTCGAGTGCCTGAATGTCCTTAAGGGTCTTAATACGGTGCTCGAGCTGTTGGATCCTCTGCTCCATCAGAGTCATCTGTTTGCATTTGGAGCAGATGTAGTTGTCTAGTTTTTGTGTGAAAAAGCGGAACATGCCACAGCTGGTGCATGTGATGGGAATGTTTTGCTTTTGTTGCATCTCTTGGTGAGCGTGGTGGCCAAGTGGGATCTTTGTACAGTTAAGTAATATGCACGCACTTTATGTGCAAACTGCAATAAATCACCTCTTTGTGTATTTGTTTATGTTGCTTTGTTTCCTGTATGTACTGCAAAGGATAGTTAGTAAAGGTGCCTGACGGCACGCGCGACACTGGCAAATAAAGCTTTCCCAGAAACTCAATTAACAGGGGACAATGCCTGCTGTCAATCAACTTAAGTACCTGGCTCTCTTTCAACACAACAGTCACACAACAGTTAGACTTTGACCACAGGAGCCAAGCCCACACTCAGTTTAAAATCTTAGCCAAATCTTAGCCAAATCCTACCTGAAGCCAGGGAGCAAAAATGTCCTCCTGCTGCCTCTGCTTCTGCGAGAACCAACTGCCCTTCTGGGATCAGGCTCTGGCAGAAACTCACACTGGCAAATAAAGCT
Source organism: Anolis carolinensis (assembly GCF_035594765.1). NCBI lineage: Eukaryota > Metazoa > Chordata > Lepidosauria > Squamata > Anolidae > Anolis > Anolis carolinensis. Next base: position 243,207,415 of record NC_085842.1, read on the forward strand.
TTCCCAGAAACTCAATTAACAGGGGACAATGCCTGCTGTCAATCAACTTAAGTACCTGGCTCTCTTTCAACACAACAGTCACACAACAGTTAGACTTTGACCACAGGAGCCAAGCCCACACTCAGTTTAAAATCTTAGCCAAATCTTAGCCAAATCCTACCTGAAGCCAGGGAGCAAAAAATGTCCTCCTGCTGCCTCTGCTTCTGCGAGAACCAATAGAGAAATAGAGGTGCACTTTAGTAACAGCAGTGCAATATGATATTCAGGTTAAGTATTTTGGATTTTTCTTTTCAGATCTTGGAATAACTGTACATAGGTATATAATTTCTAAAGACAAAATTCATTTATGTTAGACATATTCCAACATGAAGGTAATGTTATAACTAATATGTTTGATATATTTAATAATAGAGGTTGGGTGGGCACCTTTCAGAAGTGGTTTAGCTGTGCATTTCTGCATGGCAGAAAAGATGGCCCTTGTGGTCCTTTCCAGCTTTTAAGAGTCTCTGGCTCCATCTACACTTCCATGCAATGCAATTTGATAATGAAGTTTAACCGCATTGAACTGTGCTATATGGCAGTGTAGATAAGACCCAAGAGAGCCACAATGTTTCAAGGCCAGGATTTGTAGTACAGCAATCTGGGTTCTGGAGTACAACTTTGGGCTCATTAAGTGATGGCAACTGACTTTTATCGCATTGCCTTCCATACCTCCCATATTGACTGATACTAGCGAGTTAGTGAGATATTCTGGGTTTGCCCTTAAAGAGGAAGTAAACAACCATCATCATCTCTAGAGCTAAGCAGAGGTGAAAAATCACGAGTTGCCAGAAAGTAGGCATCAAAACAATAGCGAGGTGCAGAGCTACATCTTTGGAGACCTCTATGATTTCATGGATTTCTATTTGGAAATGTGTGATTTATGAATTGTACATTAGAATGTGAGTCAGGAGTTGTTGGGGGAGTAGATAATGGGAAGTTGAAGTGAATGTTAATTGGTGGGATGGTTTAATGGCATTTGGACATGCAAGTTAAGTGATGAGTTCAGTTAATCTAGAATTTGAGAAGACCATAGCTAAGAAAATTTGAGGGGGGGTTTGAGTTAGATTAGGGTTAGGTTGACAGAAGAGAGTTTGAGTAGAGTGGTTAGTAAGGATATGAGTTAATCTGAGATCAATGTGAGATGTGAGGTGTTCTAAATGTAATAAATACATAATCTGTTGCATTATATTTAACTTCTGTGGGAAAAAAAAATATTTTATACACTTTTGTCCTCTGGAACTACTGTCTATCTTGTGAGCTTGAATTCAGACAAGGTTTCTTTGAAGGCAGCATTGAACACAGTGGGTTGATATCCATTGAGGAAAGAAGTTAATAAACCGCTATACGTTCCTCGAGGGAAAAGAGATGATCCCCACAAAATTGGTTTCACAGGTGGGGAAGGAAGAAGTCCTTACATGATGACAGAAGTAGTGATCATGGATTAATGGGTTAAAGGGTAGAGATCACATTTGGTGATCCCAGCAGTGGGATAATGGGTGGAACTCTCATATAAAGGGTTGGAGAACTCTCGTGTTTGGTGGCATCTTGATAGGATATAAGATGGAATCTCTACACTCTCCCAGATAAAAGGTCCCTGACATCATTTTTAAAGGGGACAAAGCTATGGAAGCTAGTTTTACTATAATTAGAGAGAATAACTATGTGAAGTTAACAAAGGCAGTAGGCCATTGAACAGCAGACACTGGAAATAAACAACAGAAGACTGCTGCTTTTGTGCTTATTTATCAACTTCTTTGACATGCCCAGCATCCCTATCTCTCTTGACCTTCAAGAACTGCTGGATTTATTTTGCCTCGAGGTCTACACCCTCCTTTCCTCCTGTCTTTCTCCTTCACCTGCCCTTTCTTCATGCTCCTCTAGCTAATTCACTGAAACATTTCCAGGACTGACTAGGGCTTCTAAGATGTCTAGTAAAAAAGCAAGTTTTCCAATCTCTAGGACAGTGGTTCTCAACCTGTGGGTCCCCAAGTGTTTTGGCCTACAACTCCCAGAAATCCCGGCCAGTTTACCAGCTGTTAGGATTTCTGCGAGTTAAAGGCCAAAACATCTGGGGACTCACAGGTTGAGAACCACTGCTCTAGGAAGAGCTTTCCTGCGATCTAAATACTGTAAAGACCCAATGTCTGCTCTAGCCGAGAGCATTTCTCACACAGAAGAGATAAGTAAGCTCTCTAAAGCTGTTCTTTTATTGGACATCGGATCTACCCCACCCCAAGTTGGTCTCCTACTTGCCATGATATTTTTCCTGGGAGATAGTTCTCTGCTATGCTGTCTCCTTTACTTGGTCATCTTAGCCCTATTTACTGGTTTGTACACAAATTCAATGAATTTATGGAAATGCCAGAACACAAGTTATACTTAACCTGTGGAAGAGACTCTACCTGTTGTACAACTGGTCACACAATCAAAAATTCTAAAATGTGGATGTAACACATTAGAAGTAGTAATGTTAAGGATTACACGTTACTTTTGAGGGGATGCAAGCATAATAATATTCTGTATGAAAAAATGAACATGGCAAACTCATTACTTGACAAGCAATGTTTTGAAGGTAAAGACTAATTAGGCCATTTTGGGCAACTGAGCTACCAGCACACAGAGAGAAAATGAGAGAGAGGAATGAGTAACTCTTTAACGTAGTGTGTAACAAATTGTTTTAAAAGTTCTAAATTCTACATATCAGATTTCCTTATTAGTTGGCCCAATAAATGAATTGCTTTTTTGTGGATTGTGGATTTTGTTGTATTTTTATGAACACAGTAGTCTGAACGTACTCCATTCAGTATCTCCCAGTAAAAGGACAGAAGTTGGGGAAAGAGTCAATAAGTCTGACAACTCATGACTGATTTGTTTTTTAGTAACTAAAGTATTTTTTAACAACATTCTGTATTATTCACGCAACTAGTTTCAACAAGACTTTGCTGTTATATGCACAACATACTTGCAAACGTTTTAACATCAGGATGCCTTTTTTCAGTGTCAAGAGCATTTCTTTATTTTTCTGCAAACAGCGATGGATATTGACTGCTTCTATCTGTCTGGTTTCAACTATCATTTATTTCCAAAACTAGCTTTAAAATGAAATCTCTTTTTCTATTATTCTCCCGAGCTTTAAGATTCAAGCGCAAGTAGAGCATTGATGGCCTTGCTCCAAGCTGCTGAAAGATCTGCAACTTCTGAAGCAAGCAACATCAGCTTATAATGATTGTACGACTGTTCTCCCTGCCAATTCCTCTCATTCTTCTTGTACTGTCTTCTGGGAAAGATGCCACCTTATTTTCAAATGAAGGATTGTATGTGTTAAACGAAGGAACACTAAATTCACAGGGAACGTTTCCAGGCTCTTTCAATACCTGAATGAGGACTGTTCAGCTATTATCAAAGGTAACCCTGGAACAGGGATTCAATTTGGCTTTGTGATTTCCTTCCTTGTTTGTAGCATTCAAAGGAGGCCTGAAAGGTTATGTTTGTTGTGCATGTGTTCCTGTACCCTCAGAACTACTGGGAACTTTAGACTCTGAGAGCAGAAAGGTTTTTTAAAAGGATGTCTGAACTTTTACTATGATTTATTCAGACATTTGAGTCAGCTGTCAAGAAAGGCAGACCAAACACAGTATTGTAAATAGTTGGAATAAAATTTCAGATGTTCACATCACTACTTGTCCTGTCCCCCATGAAAAGAAATCAACTAAATTTAACCTGTTATGAACTAAAATAGGGGATTGCTTTAGATTCAGAAAAATCATAAATCAAATAAACTGATTAGGAGATAACCAAAATCAAAACAGACTTGGTAAATGCCTCGCCAATGGGGATGTGAATAACTTGTTGTCCCCCCCCCCCCCCCTGCTAATAGATTCTCCAATTAACATGGGACTTAATTCCCCATGCTTAAACAAGTTATAGTAATGGGTTTTAAAACACTGTAATTTGTTGGGAGGGTCTTTATTTTAATTTGGTCAATTTTTTGTTGGAAGGCTATTCCTCTGGTACATTCAGGAATACAGAAATACCCAAACAATTTATCTTTTTCTTGTATAAATATATATACTGTTAATTTAAAGAGGCACATTTAAAGAGGCACATTCTCTTCTTCTAGAGTCAAAACAATGCCTATTCTTTACCTTTTAACTCAATGACTTTAAATTAATGTCACTGTTCTTTAACTTAGAAGGGATTGTGCAATCCTGAGAGAGTGGAAAACCACAAGTTCAGTGTTTTCCCCTGAAAACCAAAATTTCAAAGGGGGATTTTAAAGGTGGCCATGGTGGTGCAACGGGTTAAACTGCTAAGCTGCTGAACTTGCTGACTGGAAAGTTGGCAGTTTGAATCCGCATGACAGGGTGAGTTCCTATTGTTAGCCCCAGCTTCTGCCAACCTAGGAGTTTGAAAACATGCAAATGTGAGTAGATCAATAGTTACTGCTTCTACGGGAAGCTAACTGCGCTCCATGCAGTCATGCCAGCTCTTCAGCTTAGAAATGGAGATGAACACCACTCCCCAGAGTTGGACCCGACTAGACTTAATGTCAAGGGAAAACCTTTACCCTTTACAGCCTAAAACAGGGCTTAACTTGTGTCTCCTCAGCCATAACAAAATGTATAGAAGCATTGACTGAACTGGTGCCATTTATTCAATGTAAGTTGGGACTAATAATTTGATTTAACCCTTATTTCTTATCTCCATTGTGCACTAGAATGCTTGCATTCCTTTCTTCAGGAAGCTTCACACGCTTTGAGGCAAACTTATCCTAAAGAGGTCTTTGAGAGTGAGAACATTCCCCTCTCAAGCATCTTCCTTTTTTCCACATAAGAACGGATGTATGTGCCAAAGTAAATACGAGAATCTAAAATAAACAGCCTTTTGTTTTTATTCCTGTCCACTTTGTAAATGCTAGGATCAGGGACTTTTCAGAGTCTAATTTACCTTCATGTCTATATTTTTAACATTCTAAACAGAAAAAGAAGGCAAACACTCTCAAATATTTGGCTGCAAACTTCCAGTGGCAATATGTGGAAAATATGTACAAGAACTAATATGAAGCTCTTCAGGATGTCCTATAAGAGAAGTTCTTGTACAGAGTGTTTCCCTTCAACAGCACATTTCACGGCTATAAAATGCAATAAAGCTATTGTTTAATATAATGGCTGCTCCAATGTCAATTCTTTGTGGGTGTCCACCCAAACAAGTGAAACATTTCACTTCCTACTATCATCGCATCCAAGCATCCAAAATGTTTACAATAGTTTCATTTGCTATTAATCCATCCTCTCTGAGAGTCAGTATGGTGTAGTGGTTTAAGTGCTGGTATAGGCAAACCAGGGTCTGAATCCCCGTTCAGTTGTGAAACCACATTGAATGGCCTTGGACAAGTTACATTCTCTCAGCCTGTGAACAATTGGTTTTTTTTGGGGGGGGGGGGGTTTAAACCCTATGATGGGATTTCCTTAAGTTGGTGTATGACTTGAAGGCACACAACAGCAGCCAGTTTCTCTGTATCTGACTTGGGAATAACTGCATTTTCATGTGTGTCAAACTTCATTTGCAAAGAGTTACTTATCTAAAAAGATCTGAAAGATGCATTTTAAATTTTTTATAGAAGCAGCTGGATTTCAGTAGGAAATCGGGTGAATTTCTAGGCTGGGTATGAGCATTCAAAACAAGAGGGCTCAAATGTTGCTCTCAAATTCTCTAGAACTTAAAGATATGATACCATTTCTTACCTAGTTAGGATGCCTGCATTGAGTTCTTATCATCATAGAAGTTTCTTATATTTAAAAGGACTTTTGCCCAAATGTGTGTTATGAGACTGAAGAAACTTTGAATTTGTTTTGCCTATTCAGGAGGAAACTCCTTAGAATCCTAGGAAGAGGAAAGAATGATCACTTCCGCCTGTGAAAGTGATGATATGGTGGCAAAATGGACTTTAGTATTTTCCCGGCACTGTTTTTGGGTAGAGGAGGGCCTCTTGGGGTCCATGCTGCAGGGACATCTTTCTCTCTATCTTATTGCCAGATAATGTGGAGTCAAGTGTGGAGTCATGACATTCATGAGCTGAAATGTATGAGCTTGTATTTCACCTACACCCTCATTCTCCCACCAGCCATCCACTGCTTTTGCCTATGGGGAAATTTTTAATGTTGGGTAGGGTAGTAGGAGTGGCTAGAAAAGAAAACATGTTGCCCTTCAACAGAAGCTAATAATGTGCTCTACCCAAATATAAGGAAGTTGTAAATGGCATCTCTCTCAACCAGAGCTGGCCCTAGGTATTTTTCAAGTGTAGGCGAACAGAATTTTGCCCCCCCCCCCAAAAAAACCAATCACTGAAAAATAAAATCGTTGGATAAGCAAAAATGTTGGATAATAAGGAGGGATTAAGGAAAAGCCTATTAAACATCAAATTACATCAAGATTTTACAAATTAAGCACCAAAACATCATGTTTTACAACAAATCAACAGCAGAAGCAGTGTCGACTGCGCCCCCGTATATTTGGCGCCCGAAGCGACCGCTTAATTTGCCTCATTGTTGGACCGGCTCTGCTCTCAACACATTCTCTTGCATCTTCCTGCTTAGGACTTCTTGTTGTTTGGTAGGGTATTTGAAAAAGGATTGTGAAGGACTGGAATGTAGGTGGGTCATGTTGACCCAGAAGGTAAACATCATGATCTGGTGGGCAACAATACATGGAAAATTTCATATATTATTTTGGCTAAGGATAGACCTGCTCTTTTTCCCCATGCTGGATATGTTGACTTGTGTCATATCCTACCTTCTTGTGTCATCAGGTATCCATTCTTTCCCAAGATATTTTTTAAATTGGAACAAAGTAAATGACAGTAATATTGAAAGGAACTAGAAGATGTGGCAAGGAACTGGGCAAGTCAAGCTTTACTTTTGAATGTATTCAATGTAATGGAGCTTTATTAAGGGGGCCGGGCTGTGGCGCAGCTGTTGAGCAGCTGCCTTAAATCACTCTGACCATGAGGTCATGAGTTCGAGGCCAGCCCGTGGCGGGGTGAGCACCCGTCAATTAAAAATAAAAAATAGCCCCTGCTCGTTGCTGACCTAGCAACCCGAAAGATAGTTGCATCTATCAAGTAGGAGATAAGGTACCACTAATAAAAGTGGGGAGGCAAGATTAACTAATTTACGACCTGGTATGAGGAAGTGCCGTCAGTGTGGATGATGAAGCAGCTGCTCCCCCTGTGGCCAGAATCGAACATCCCCTCAGAAGAAAGTTAACTTGCCTCTGCGTGTGTGTCTCTCAGTCTCTGTTTGATGTGTTTATGGGCATTGAATGTTTGCCCTATGTGTGTTATAATGTGATCCGCCCTGAGTCCCCTTCGGGGTGAGAAGGGCGGAATATAAATACTGTAAATAAATAAATAAATAAATAAATAAATGTGGAGGTAGAGACAACGAAGTAGAGTTTATCTATCTTTGGTTATACCTACTGCTTACACTGGTAATTCTGGTGCTAATTTATTGTATTATTTCTTTATTGAATTTTATGCCACCGTTTTCCTGCAAGAAAGGTAAGGGCTTAACAGCCTGGCCAAAGCTGCTAGTCAGAGATCATGTGCAAAATTTCATCCATATGCCTATTTGGACATAGCACATGCTGTTTGAACACATATGCAGTTGTCTTTCTTTTCTCTCTGACTTGAGATTTCCCACAGTTAATTGTAAAAAACAAATATTGTATGAACAGCCAATGTAAAAAGAAGAGGGAACAAAGTGGTGTGCTTCCTCTTGTACTACTCAACACTGTTGTTTTAATATTTTATCCTTGAGGGTACTCCAACAATCTTTAGAGATAGAGTGCTAAACTAAAAAAAGAAACAGAAGCGAGGATGTGCCAAAACCTCATTAGATGAGTAGGTTGAAGGAAATTGCCTCATTGTTTGGCTTGTCAGGATTTGAAAGCAGCTTTATTTAAAGGAATGCCACTTTGAAAGCGCTTCTGTTAGTTTTTTTTAATTTAATTGGCATATTTAGTTTTCTAGTTCAATCCAGATGCTTAGTACAAGTTGAACAGTGAAGCAATTCCGAAGGCCACAATTGCACTGATACCAGAAGAAAAGAGTGAATTAGTTGACTGCTGATAGCCAACAAACTATACTTATGTATACCGTCACACCACGGAAATGCATTTACATAATAAATACATAGTAGGCCACCAACAAAATATACTTGAAAGAGATTGCTAGAACTTTAGATTTTTCTGCACTACCTTTCTGAAGACCATGTTTTCTTTAGTATCATTTTTAAAGCTATAACTTTATAGAGGAGAAGTAGGCAATTTGTGATCCATTGTATATTGAACGGAACTCTCATATCTCTTTGACATTAGCTATGCTGGCTTAGAGTTGATGGGAGGTGAAGTCCAATTATACCCAGAGTGCCATACATTGTTCACCTTGTTTTAAAAGTGTTAAAAGAAGCCTAAATTTAAGACCAGCCAACATATCTCTGGGTAGATAACAGAATATATACAGACACTAGCTGTGCCCGGCCACGCGTTGCTGTGGCAAAGTGGTGGTGGTATTGGTTAAAAATTGTGTAATTTTTATTTGACGTTATTTGTATTTTTTAAATACATTTTATTGTAAGTTATCTTTTTATTATATTTTATTATTTTCTTGTATTATTTTTAGTTATTTTCTGTTATAGTATTTTATTGTATTAATTTTTTAGTGTTTTAAATTATTTTTAGTGTTTTTTATTATTTTTTATTGGGTTGCTAGGAGACCAAGTTGGAGGAGCTTAGCCTTCTAACTGGCAGCAATTGGATAAAAGCAATTATTCCTATCTCTCTAATTAGGACTTTATTTTTCTTTTCTTTTTGTTGTATCAACCTAGAGCTGTGGATGATGGGTTGTGTTGTCAATTTTAGAGGTTGGGGGGCCTGTAGTTTTGTTGTTTTGTGGGTCGCCGTGATGCCATCACTCTTTTATATACATAGATTGAAGAGGATTAATGATACTTTAAAGCCTGGCAGCAGAAGATGTGTTTGTGGAGAAGTCCTATGAAAAATTAACTACTCTGTATCCCTACTGAAAGGTGAAACTAAATTATTACTTAGATTTAATAGAAACACAAATGTTTTAAATTATAGTTATAGGCAGACTTAACTGTAAATAATTGTACCATCAAGTCCTCTGTTTCTTGTAAAAATTGAGATGCCTCAAGCAAGGTAAGAGCAAGTAAGGGACTACTGCAATGTGCTCTACATGTGATTGCCTTTGAAAACTGTTTGGAAGCTTCAAGTAGTCCAACAGGCGACAGCCAGGTTCCTTACTGGAGCGGCATACAGGGAGCATAAAACCTCCGTTGCATCAGCTCCACTGGCTGGCTGCCACTCTGCTACCAAACACAATTCAAAGTGTTGGCTTTAGCCTATAAATCCCTGAACGGTTCTGGTCCAGCTTACCTGTCTGAATATATTTCCCTTAATGAACTAGTTAGAGTGCTAAGATCAGCTGGGGAGGTCCTGCTCTTGGCCCTGCCACCTTTGCAGGTGTGATTAATGGGGACGAGAGACAGGGCCTTCTCGGTGGTGGCCCCTTGGCTGTGGAACTCCCTCCCCAGTGAGATTAAACCGGTCCCCTCCCTCCTAGTGTTCAGGAAACAGCTCAAAACAGCAAGCAGGTATTCAGTGACTGATAGCAATATTGAAGCAGCTAAAGATCAACCATGGGATTGATGCAATGTTCACAATGTTTTACAATCATGTATGACAGTTTGTATGCTTTTTATTTAAATTTACAGTTATATCTTATTGTTTTAGAGATGTAATGTATTTTTTTGTATGTGAGGCATTGAATTTTTTCCATTTATTATGCTGTACACTGCTTTGAGTTGCCCTAGTGGTGAGAAAAGTGGCATAGAAATGCAATACATGAATGAATGAATAAATAAATTTTAATACAGAGAACTCCATCATCTAGTCCTGAGATGCAACCAATCACATTGCTGATTATCTGAAATATGGCAGCCGCATTGTGTGAGTACCTATAGTAGGCCTGAAGGGAATGGCAATATATTATAGCCAAGCATTCTAATATACATAAAAACCAGGCTGTATTCTTAGCTTCCAGATGCTAATAATAAGTATACTTAGTTCAAAATAATCTTCACATTAGGCAATAATCACACATAAATCTTCTAGGTTTTTTTGTTTTATTTCCTTCTTCTGGAGGCACACGATTTGAAAAACAAAAAGGCGCATAGTAGGATTTAGAGGGAAAAACAAAAACTCCGACCCCAGATTTTAGGAACAATATTAACAATTCCCACTCCAAAATTGTGACATTTCACGTTACTATATACAGCTTTATGTACAAGCCACAGAGTGAATAGCCTTACCACTGGCTGTCAAGCCTTGACTGTATGAACCAAGAAGGAAAAATACCAGTCAAGCTATCAGGAAGTCAACTCCATATTTCAAAAAATGAGAAGAACCATAGTGCCAGTTTTAAATAGTAAAAATAATAACAATTATAAAAATAAAACATTCCGACAAGAATGAGTGCTTCCACATCTATGGCAGAGCAATTGCACAATAAAAACCTTACCTGCAAGCATCAATTCCCAGTAGTCTGTAAACATAATTTAGGCAGTTAAGGTATTTCCTGAATTAAAATATTCCTATGTAGCTCTGCTATTCTTTAGATCTCTATAAACTGAAGCAGATTTAAATACTACACATTGATTTTTCATCTTTATGTAAATTGTTCCTATGTTTGCATAAAAAAGCTCATACAAGGTCCACTGCAGTAAGATTCTCATCAGGAAAGAAGATTGCTTTCTTCAAATAATTGTTAGAATCATGCAGATTCCCAATTATCCTACTGATTTCAATTGAGTTTACATGTGTTTAAATCTGCCTATAACTTTTTCTTCTTTTTTAGTTGTAAGTGTTGATATCCATTGCTTGGTACAAGTCCATGAGGTTGCCGAAGGAATTATGGATTGATTTGCAATCTTTCTAAGGAGCCACAGGAATGTTTCAATGATATTCAAAAATACCCGTACAACAGATATGAACTATTGTATGAACAATACGATATATTAACTTGTCTTTACAATTTGGAGAAAATATGGAGAGTTTTTCCTTTGTATGCAAATGTCCATGTCAATATTTCAAATAAAAATATTTGTTTTCGTAACTAGATGTTTTTCCTGGAGTCCCTGCTTCTTGAATCTTACACAGGCAGCTTTGTTGACATTGGAATTGTTGAAAATCCCTACTTGGTAGATTTTTTCCCCATATCTTCACATATTTGACCCATGGCAAGGAGATAGTTCGTTCTTAGGAAATTGTTCTTAAGCGCTCTGTGGAGGCAGATTTTCAGTCTTCCGAAAGCTAGAATTACGGAAAGAATCCCTGAAATGAAAAATTAAAAAATAAACAAACCCATTAATGAAAATTACTGGATGTGCCCTAAAAGAAAATGTCCACTCTCTGCATTGCTGCAATTGTACAAGAAGGCATAACTGACTTTTCCTCCCTCACACAGCATAGGAGATATGGTGAAAAAAACCATGCTATGTCTTGCTCTTTGGTTAATTCTATAATATGTGGTTCAGATAACTACTTATTACCACTTGTATTACTTATCACATTGCTACATGACAACTGCTGCACAATCAAATATATTTATACAGAAATATGAGTGTATATGTCTATCTTCTTTTATATGAACAGATTGAGGACACCTTTTGCCAGTTAAAAAAACATTAAGGTAGCATTTAACACTGGATAACAAAAGGTATAGCCTATAAGAAAATCCCAGTGTTAAAAATGTGAAAGCCTAGATCAGTGGTTCTCAACCTGCAGGTTCCCAGATGTTTTGCCCTTCAACTCCCAGAAATCCCAACAGCTGGTAAAACTGGCTGGGATTTCTGGGAGTTGTAGGCCAAAACAGCCGGGGACCCACAGGTTGAGAACCACTGGCCTAGATGCTGAGTCTTGTGCTATCAAAAAGCCATGGCAGTTACAAATAGAATGGATCTAACTGGACTCAGGAAGAATAACTCTTTTGTCTTGCTGAAATTCAGTCAAAATCAAATGGACTTGTGTATTTTCTTTGGGAATCTTAAGCTTGATTCCTTACTCAAGGGTGAAAAAGTTATATGATTTGTTTTAATATTCCAGGAGTGGGCAGATTACTCAAAACACACGAAAATGCAAGGTTTAATACAGCATGCCAACATAATTTTTGAAGCACTGTTTCCCAAAGTGTTAAGATAAGAGAAAACAAATAGGACATGGCACTGATAGAGCATCTTGCCACTCTGCATCTATCCTGCCATCTACTGAAAATCTTTTTAATTTTGAATTCGCATCAGAAGCAGACAAGTCCACCTGAAATGGTCTCAGTAAGTTGTTCAATTATTCAAATACTTCCTGGTTTAATGACTATTCGCCTTGGTTGATCCTATGTCTGCTCAAGTAATCTGCTTGAATATTTAATATTCCCTTCAAAAGTTCCATAGAGATTGTATTTACTGTCCCCTCTGCTCAGGCGAATATTGTTCATTTCTTAGCACTGAGGAACATGAACCTCCTTGGTTACATGATGCAATTTGACTGCCATGTTTCTGTGTTCACGTGTACATTCCGATCCTTTATTAATGTTGAAAATCTGATCGGAGGCACTGATAAAATTATACAATCTCACTTTTAAATATATAAAGCTTTTAGAAGTAGCCCCGAAGTCTTTTAGTATTTAATGGTGTCTCCCATCCTAGGTCTATGAGGTCTCTCATGTTCAGCCTGGTTAATTAACCTGGTCTAGCCCTGAAAACTCACACCAACCCATTTCCTCTTCTGTTTCCTTGGGATTTACAGCCTCTTCCACCTTATGTATTCTTTTATTCATCTTGGCTTGTTGTTTTTACTGTCAGCCCCTCCGTTATTTGTAGAAATAACACTGTTTTTCAATACTGATTCTGACTCTTGATCAGAGACTCACTGAGAAGTGCCCAGCTGATCAGTTTTATTTCTATCTATTTCTCGTTCTGAGATTTAATGCAATGCAGTCAAAAGAGCGGATTTAGTTGCTGGCTCATAATTTGCTCACCTCTTTTTTTTGAGAGCACACATGTATTTCCTTGTTCAGGAATCTACATCTGCAGCTTTTATTTTCTTTAAGGCATCACCAATATGGATGCCATTTCAAAAATTTAATCCCTGGCTATGTGATTTGAGAAATATGGAAAGAAGAAACATTTCAGATGAAGAGAGTGAGAAGGTTTTGACAAGGAAGCAAGGCAGGATTTTAAAAAAAGTGATCTGAGAAAGAGTGAACATTTTTAACAGAAAAGAGTTTTGGTCTCCTACTTAAATCAGCTGGCAAAAGGGGAAAACCCACGAATGTAGATTGCTCAGGCAGTCATCCAGAGATTCTCAAGTACTATTGTATATTTGTGTTACAACTGACTATTTAAATTCGAATAGATATAGCCAACTGTGTCATCTTTCAGAAACTCACTTCCATAATATCCCTGGATTAAAATATATTCTATAGTGTCATTCTGTTTTTGTCATATAAAAAAGGCTATTGTTCTACCTCGAGATGCTGTCAATTTTCACAATGGGTTTATACAACTCTGGGATTTTCCTCTCAATCATTGGCCTGAGGTTTTCTTTCAACTTGTTATAGTTCTTTTTGAGTTCTTGCTGGTATTCTCTTTGGTCCACAGTAATTAGGCGCTTGTTTTTCTCCACTGCTTCACCGCACCTGTTCCCAAAATCATGAAGGGAAAATTGATTAATTTCATCAAAGGTTTCTTAAGCCATATTTATCTTAGAATAACTCTTAAGCTAAAAAATGAGCCCAGGAGCTTTTAATGGTACTACTCAGAAGAGGAAAATGGAAGACTGGGGACAGTATCGTGCTTGTTTTGTTTTTGTGTTTGGGTTTGTGTTTTCAGGTCACCTGTGGATTAATAACAACCCCTTAATTTTATAGGGTTTTCATAGGAAAGGAATACTCACAGGTATTTCTGCCAGTTCCTTCCTCTGAAATATAGCCCACAGCAATTGGTACTTATTATTGCTATTATTATGACACAGCAAACAAGATAGATATGCTGGATTTCATATCACAAAATCACAAGTCGAACACTTCCCAAGTGTCTAGGACTGTGTGATGTATTTTCGGATGATGCGCGCAGAACCCAGCAGGGTGGCCTTTTGCAGTTGGCAGATCGTAATTTTGACGTGGTGGGGGGGCTTAGCCATTCCGAGGATGCTGAGGGCTATGCTGGTGGTAGTGTAACTACCGGCAGGTCCAACCAAGCCAGAGAGGCCTCAGCGGAGGAATGCATCCAAGTGCACCTAACCCATTAGCATTATGGAGAATCAAACCAAAACAAAGTCTATACTGGCTCGGTCGTCGCCCAGGATAAAAAGGACCGCGGTGGATGATGCTGATTCTGGACATCCATCGACAAGTGGGCTATGGAATCATCAAAACCCAAATGAACAGTCACAGAAGTGGCAGAAATATACAATGCCAGAAAACCGCACAGTCATGAAATACTATTACAACTCGGTACTTATTATTATTATTATTATTATTATTATTATTATTATTATTATTATTATTTTACAGTATGACACAGGAAACAAGATCGACATGCTGGATTTCATATCACAAAATCACAAGTCGAACACTTCCCAAGTGTCTAGGACTGTGTGATGTATTTTCGGATGATGCGCGCAGATCCCAGCAGGGTGGCCTTTTGCAGTTGGCAGATCGTAATTTTGTCAATGTCTATTGTTTCCAAATGCCAGCTGAGGTCTTTTGGCATGGCACCAAGTGTGCCCATCACCACTGGGACCACCTGCACTGGTTTCTGCCAGAGTCTTTGAAGTTCAATCTTGAGGTCCTGATAGCGGCTGAGTTTTTCCTGTTGTTTTTCGTCAATGCGGCTGTCACCTGGGATGGCGACATCAATGATCCAAACCGTTTTCTTTTCCACAACTGTGATGTCTGGTGTGTTGTGTTCCAGAATTTTGTCAGTCTGGATTCGGAAGTTCCACAGTATCTTTGTGTGCTCATTCTCCAATACTTTTGTAGGTTTGTGATCCCACCAGTTCTTTACTGCTGGGAGGTGGTACTTGAGGCATAAGTTCCAATGAATAATTTGGGCCACATAGTTGTGCCTCTGTTTGTAGTCTGTCTGTGCGATTTTCTTACAGCAGCTGAGGATATGATCAATGGTTTCATCGGTTTCCATGCACAGTCTGCATTTTGGGTCATCAGCTGATTTTTTGATCTTGGCCTTAATTGCATTTGTTCTGATGGCTTGCTCCTGGGCTGCAAGGATCAGGCCTTCTGTCTCCTTCTTCAGTGTCCCATTCATGAGCCATAGCCAGGTCTTCTCCTTATCAGCTTTTCCTTCAATTTTGTCAAGGAATTTTCCATGCAATGTTTTGTTATGCCAGCTGTCAGCTCTAGTTTGTAGGGCGGTTTTCTTGTACTGATTCTTTGTCTGCTGTGCTTTGAGGAGTTTCAGAGTCAAAAATTATTATTATTATTATTATCAACACAACGACGTTATATGGCACAGCAAACAAGATAGATATGCGAAATCCAGCATTATTATTATTATTGCTGTTGTTATTATTATTATTGTTGTTATTATTATTATCATCTTTATTTATACCCCACCTTTTTCTCCATGGAGACTCAAGGCAACTAACATTCCACACTAAACATGTTTAAAGGATGCAATACAAAAGTTAAAAAACAATTAAATAACAATGTGGTAAAAACAAAAATAAAATACAGTAAATACACTAAAATGGCCTTTGACTTATGCTATTTGACAGGTTCAAAAATAAAATAAAGGAGTTTAACTTTTTGTTTGAGGTTTCCCAACCAAGTACTAAGCAGGGCTGACCCTGCTTAGTTTCCTGGAATTTGGTGTCTTTAGGATATTTTAAGTTGCATATTTTATTTATTTATGTTATATCCCACTTTTCCTCTGAGAATGGACTTCAAAGTGGCTTTGAAATAAACAAAACAAAACAATTAAACTAGATAATGAATATAAGAATCACATATTAAAATAACTTTAAAACACAGCAAAAGAAGAAAACAGTCAAAAGCCCCTTCCGCAGCATGTGAGGTCAGCTGTCCAAAGGCTGTTTGAAGGAAAAGGTAACTGTCTGCTGGCACAAAGAGAACAATCAACCATATGGAAGGATTCCAGATCTGGAAATGGCCACCAATGCCCTTTGGGGCCACTGCTTTGGAAACAGCCTGACACCATTCTCACCAATGACTGCACAATAGTACAGTAGTGATCCTATGATCTGTGTAGGCTTCCAATAATAACTCAGTTTATAGCAAAGACCCCCTGGTCAAGCATGTTCTGAGTGTTGCTGCAGTGTTAATTGGCATAATTCTTTTTCCTTTTGCTTACCTCATTATGAACTCTTTGAAGCATAACCTCAGCTTGTTGTGATGCCGATACAGTTTTGAATCTTCTGGAATTTCAGCCAGGAACACTTGGGCTACCTCTAGTGGCCCCTTATAAAAATAATGCAACAGTGCATTAGAGAAGGGCTTCTTAATTTTTTCCCACTTGCAACCCCTTTCTGCCCAAGAATTGTTTTAAGTATATATACATAAAATGAGTATTAAAAAAATCAAGCATTTACTGATAAGAAATCAGCACTTGCAAGACTGGTTAAACAGGCTGATTTTCCACTTTGCAAATACAGCTGAAGCAATTTCTGCAGAATCCACTGTAAACACTGCACATATGTAAATGGAAACCTTTTACCATTGCCAGATTTTTCGGGATCCCAACATTCAGCTAAGGGGACCCCATTTAGGATCAGGACTCACAGTTTAAGAAGCAATGCATTAGATCAGCGGTTCTCAACCTGTGGGTCCCAAGGTGTTATGGTCTACAATTCCAGGAAATCCCAGACAGTTTACCAGTATTTAGGATTTCTGGAAGTTGAAAGCCAAAGTATCTGGGACACACAGGCTGAAAACCACTGCATTAGATAAAGCATATTTCTTCAAGAAAGAAAGATGTTGAAAGTCAGGAATTGTCTCTGCTTATGCAATCAGAAAAACTGAACTCATAATCCAAGAAAGCAACAGTGAGATACTAGGTAGAAGACAGAATCAGCCATGTACTGTATGCCGGTTGCAACAGAAGAGAGTAAAGGAAGATTTTACAGGACCACTAGTTAAGATGAGGAATCAATTAATAAATGGCAACAGCCCTTTGCAAGTGATGTGCTGTGGATTAGAAATTGAAGTGGGATTTCAACAAAAAAGCAGACCAACAAGTCTGTATTATAGCTTTGTTGGGACCTAAAAAAACACTGAGCTGGCATGACATGTTGACTAATTCTTGTGATTTGATGCAAATGTACAAATGCAGGTTTAAGCCTTACTGTTAGACAGAGTTGAGATGATTGTCTCAGACTTAATATGCAGGCAGTATTGTGTTAGAAAAGATAGTTGTGTGCCATCTCTCTTATCCTGTGTCCCATAAACCAGCCTAGTGCCTTCATGTATGATGGATGATATTTAATTGCCAATACATGCTGAGAATTTCTTAAATGCTTGGAGCAAGAAGTGTTTTGGATTTTGGAATACTTGTATATTTGCAAATATGTGTATACAGGCAGATAGGTTTTGTAGGTTTGTTCTTAAGTTGAATTTGTATGTAAGTCAGAACATTTGAAGTATAACTCCAGTGATAGAGAGACACACACACACACACACACAAACATACATGAACACACACATATATATATATACATATTCATACACAAACACACACACACTTTGGATACAATAGGGGTTAACACCCCAGTGGTGATAGTTTTGCTGTCTGTGCCCCTGTTTAGAAGATTTCACCTCACTTTCTGTCCCTGAGAGAATTGGATTTTGAAAAAAATGGCTTGTTGTAGAAACAAGAATTGGTGAGAAAGCTTCAGTAGAGACCTTTCCCCCATAATAATGCTTGAATTTCTCTTCCAATGGGTAGATTTCTCTCACTTCCTGTTGACTCACCCCCTGTTCTTAACTATGAGTCGTTTGTAAATCGGATGTTTGTGACTCAGGGACTGCCTGCAATGATATATCTTGGAGATGGGACCCAAGTCTAAACATGAAAATTATTGGAGCTTCATATGCAACTTATGCACATAGGTAATCTCATACCACATGTTTAATGATTTTGTGAATAAAATATTTTTGTATGCGGAGACATCAGAAAGCAAAGATGGTACTGTCTCAGCCACCCATGTAGACCATTTTGAGTTTTGGAACATTTCAGATTTTAGACTTCAGGATAATTTAGAATTGTGTGTATGTATGCATGAGAACCATTTTAATATTTTGTTCTGGATGCCAACAAGATTGAGTAAAGACTAAAAAAAATCAACTGTCCTGGAAAAGCAACAGTATTCTCTCATTAATTCCTGTATACTTACCTGGTTTACTGTCGCTCCCACAGAGCCTTGAAGAACCATCTGGAGCATTTTGGCATCTGGAGGCACCTGGTTGGTGGCAACAGCTAGTTCCAGAGTTTTCTTCTGCATGTCTTCAATAGCTACTTCAATTGGCATCAAAACAAACTGAAATCACAAAAAGGCAGGCATTTTGCAACTGGTCTACAAAGAAAAAAAAAAGATCATATATAGCTGACATGGGGAAAATGGAATGTTTTCATGTAGTAACACCAAGAATGGACAGCATGCATGTAATTCATGCTGCCTTTTGCCATTTGATAGAAAACTGGACAAAGTGTGGGGGAAAAAAAGGAAAGAATGAACTAATCCCACTCAGCAAGCAATTTAAGACAAAAATGAGGGGAAATGAGAGGAAGAAAAGTGACTAACTAGATGAACAAGCAAACCAGGAATAAAGTGTCCTCATGCCATTTATAAAAACAACAACCTCCATATTTTGTAACTCAGTTTTGGAGATTAACATTCATTCTGACCTATTTATATTCATTTTGTTAAGGCCAGGCTGTAGCACAGCTGGTTAATCGCCAGCAGCAATAGGTTTGAAGCCCGATTCAGATTGAGCACCTGACCGTTGTTAGCCTAGCTTACTGTCCATCTAAGCAGTTCAAAAACAGCTGAGTTGTGAGTAGAGAAATTAGGCAACACTCAAATCCCGACAATCAAAGAACAAGGAGGAAAAGTCTGCAATCAAAAGTGCTCGTTGTCACAGTGGATG
Organism: Anolis carolinensis; assembly: GCF_035594765.1. Classification (NCBI taxonomy): domain Eukaryota; kingdom Metazoa; phylum Chordata; class Lepidosauria; order Squamata; family Anolidae; genus Anolis; species Anolis carolinensis. The sequence continues at coordinate 243,226,715 of NC_085842.1, forward strand.
GAGCAACAGCATCCCCCAGTAGCTGGACTCGAGCATAACCTCCAGGCATCGAAGTTGGAAAAATGCGGAAATACCTCTATCTGTCTTATATGTCTAAAACAGCATTGAATGTTTGCCGTGTATGTGTGCATTGTGATTCGCCCTGAGTCCCCTTTGAGGTGAGAAGGGTGGAATATAAATACTGGAAATAAATAAATAATAAAATGTTCTCTGCATGACCCTCTGAAGTCTTGCCTGACTGCCAGACATTTTGACCGTCATTTTAGAAACATGCATTACCTCCTCCTTTTGAATGACATTGATTCTAGTTTTGATGTAGGGGAAAGCATGCATGGTGGTCAAAATGGTCTTCCTCTTATACTGCTCACTCAGTTCTCCTCGCGGGCGTCCATCCCGCGTGAAGGGGGTGGTGTACATAAATCGCCGGAGATTGAAGTTCTTCTCAAAGTGAGTTACTCTATCTTTCATCTCATAGTCATCAAAATAAGGTTCCACAAAGGTAATTTGTATGTAAGCCTAGAGAAAATGGAAAAGAAACAACTCTCAATTAAAAAAAAAATCTAAATGTGAATAAGCTTTGGAACACAGCATTCAGGAACCTTTGACTCTTGCCAATTTTTATGACCTGGTAGGCTGTTAGGAATTGTGGGAATTGAAGTCCAAAACACCTGGAGGGCCCATCCTAGATATATAGTCAATATCAGTACTCAAAACATGGAAAAGTTAGGTTTTTGAAAATTACTCAAAAGATTCCTCAGCCAGTCTGGTACTAGTAATACCAGCTGGGAGAATCTAGGTGTTAGCATCCAAACATTAACATTTTGAAGCTGAACTCTGTATGTCTCAGTTTCTTGTTACGGGAAATAACTGTGAGAATCGGCCTTCAGAATGCTGCTCAGTGAAGGCAAATGAATCAAATGCAGTGAGTGGCTGTGTCGACTGAAAGCTTTTGAGGAAAAATATTTAAAGAATTCCAGGTTAAAGATCACAAAAGAAGCATTTATCTGTTTAATATTTCTGTTGAAGACAAGCAGAAGTAATACATATAGTTGGAATTACACAATTTTATCAGTGTATATAATTAATTCCAGGTGCTGGTTGCAAAATTTAAGATTTCTCAGTTGAAAGTTTCAAATTCCATGTAGCAAATGCCTGACATACCTTACTGGGATCTAGTTTGCTCTTGTCTACTGGAGTGGAATCTTTAATTACTGTAACACGATCCTCCCCAAAGCACTGCCCATAAAACCCCTGAAAAGAAAACAAAATTAGGTGGGGAGTGTTGTTTTTTTACAAGCTTTATAAAAAACAGACAGTGAATCATCTCTATAGCTGTGATAAGATGATGTGATAACCAGTTTACTACAAGTAAATTCCTGTTGCCACAACGTAAAAGGTTTCACCAAAACATTCAAAATTTCCAATCCAATTCTGTTCAACTTCATCAAAATTAGGGCCTAGTGTGCATAAAGGGACCAAACAAATATACAAAGGGCTGTGGCTTTCATGCATGTACAGAGCTGAATTGAGAATTGAATGGGACATCAATTTTTTTTTCTAACTTGGCTTGCAGACCCCTCAAAATTTGCACCAATTTACAGCTAGAGAGTCATAGTTGCCCTTCCTTTAGTTCAGTATTTCTCAAACTGTGTTCCTCCAGGTGGTTTGGACATCCGTTCCCATAAATCTCAGTCAGTTTAGCAGCTGTTAGGAATTGTGGGGGCTGAAGTCCAAAACATCTGGAGGAGCAGAGTATGAGAAACACTGCTTCAGTTTGTAATTGAAAGATGATGATGATTATTATTATTTATACCCTGCTTTTTCTCTCCACAAAGAAACTCAAAGTTGCCCCATAATTTCTGTAAATCTGTTATGTTCCTTGCTTTTCTTCATGTTAGTTAAAACATGCCAAATTACGTTGATCAGAAGCATTGGCTAATTCTTATCGATGACTACTGAATCGCAAAGCCCTAGGAGGATCTGGCATTGCTGTTGTGTTCTGAACAGCAAGCAAAACCAGTTTCTTCAGGATCTAACTTGAAAATCCTAATTTTTGAAAATCTAAAAAATGTTATTGGAGAGCTATGCCTTTAAGATTAAAATTATTAGGATTTTCAAGTTATATTGTACTGATCTCCCCTTATTTAGAATACCCTCTTATCTAGTAATTTAGAATGGCTGCAGGCCTAAATACCCTAAAGACACTGATATACTACCTCATTTTGGAAGATAAGCAGAGCCAGATCAGCACTGGTTAGTATTTACATGAGAGACTCCCAAGAGTTGTCATGTGCTGTGGTAGGCTATATTTCAGAGGAACTCAAGAGGTTACCATAAGTCAGCAGGCAACATATACAGCATGGTGAATTATGAAACTGGAGGTCCCTGGTCAGATCTTGTCTGAGCCACAAACATTATGACCTCAGGCAAGCCATAGTGTAAGGCAACTCATTAGTAATATCAGATATTAATGCTTACTTGCTGTAAGAATTGAACTAATTAATTGAACCCTTTGAAATACATGCATTCATGTACATGCTTTGAAAACGTGTATCTTCAAGTTATTTTTCACTTATGGTCACCCTATCACAGGGTTTTCTTAGAAAAAATTGTTTATAAGTGCTTTCTTGTGGACCTCCTTTGAGGCTAAGACATTTGAAATGACGTTTTAGGGGTCCCACACAAGACTCTGGGTTCTAGACTGTACTGAACAATTTGCTCAACCTGCCCACTGGATCAAGGAACTTCATACTCCTTTCCCATAATAACCTGCTACTATGACTTCTGAATCACGTTTCTAAAGATGTTTGATATATGCATGAAAATCAGAATGCATGAGCGTTAGGAAAGACCTGAAATCCGTTGTGATTAGAGCAATTCAGGTATTTAAATTAACTAATATATTTATTTCTGGAATATAATTATAAGAAGAAATATTTTGAAAGCAGAAATGGAATCAGAAGTGTCTTTATATTAAGACTCCTACACTTCACTCCTGCGTCTTGCCACTAGCAGAGCCCTCTAACTCCACCTTGATTTTCGCTACTGTTCTCTAGCCAGACATGCAGATAGGTAATCATCACATGGCTGTGAGAAAGTGATGAGAGATCTACAGAAATGACAAAGCTGGGTAATTTCCAATTTCTAGTCATTTGGGATACTTTTATTTGCAAGCTATCATGTAAATCTGAGAAGTTTATTTGTTGTTCATTTGGGTGATCTTAATGTGAATCTCAGATCTATATATATAAAAGAGTAATGAAATTTCGGCCTAGGACAAAACAACAAAACGACACATCCCAGAAACACTAAACTTGGCAGCACAACCCCTCACCCATGCCTCTACGTTCATACAACAAACAGCTCCAGCTACTCCAGAAAATGGCCAGGCTTTGAGACTGCAAGGCTATTCACTGCTATTCCACCTGGCCAACAAAGGATTCCCATAAGCCACAGCAACGCGTGGCCGGGCAAAGCTAGTATTTTATATAAATCACTCCTTCCAAAATGTTATTATTCTGCCAGTATTTCTTATGATTTATAACAGAAGTGCAATCACTTACCTCCAGCCTGTGAGAAATCTCTGGAAGTTTGGTAATGGCCGGTTCCTTATAAACAAATTCCTGCTCATCTAAATCTCCAAATATGGCTCCATAGAAACCGACACGGAAGTAAGTGCCAAACATTCTCTTTTGACCCTGGTTAATAAATATGAAAGTATATAATTTTTCTTCATATATACACATATACACACAACACACACACAGAGCCATTTTTGTTCGGGAATAAAATTCACTTTAGTGGTCATTATTATTTGTTCCATGAAGCAGTTGTATTTATTTTTAAATAAATGCTGCATCCCAGATCAGTTTCAGAGAAGGCTTTATCATGCTAGCAGTTAAAGGGCACCTTGCTGTTATTCCATTTTGCTCTTCTTAATTGGTTTTCCAAGCTAAGAAAAAAAGGCAGAAGAATTAGTGGACTAATAATAGAGGGTTAAGATAGAAGGCCAATGTTTTCTGAAAACTTTCTAAAATCTTGGTATAGAAACCAAGGTGACATTGTGATGAAAGTTTATGCTGGAGTGGCCTTAACTAGAAGTGAATGAATTTAGAGAAGAGAAGTTAGAAACCGAATCCATAAAGTTCTCAAGTAATGTGAAGTACCTTTTAAACATCTCAAGAACAATAGTTCTTGAAGAACAAACAATGGAAGCAAGCATTTTCAAAAAATAATCTGACCTCCTACACACAAGTGCATAACTCTGCTCCAAAGGAGTGTGCAAATGAGAATTTCCCAAGATATTGTTATTTATTTATATTACCTCTCATGCCCTATGCTGGGATTTCAAGGCTGCTCACAAGACACTAAATTAAGACACTAAACCAACTACAGATAAAGTAATATCAGTAAAAATATAATAAAACAATTGATATAATTAAAAGAAATTTAAAACACACACATTAAAAATTAAAAAGCATACCACATTATTAAAATCCCACTTCTTATAAGCAATTCAAAATCAAAACCTAGTGAAAGGATGATAGCAAGTAGGATGCTAGTCTAACTCTCATATGTGCATGGTCTTTCAGTTTAATTATGGCAAGAGTAGATAGCTTTGGCTTTACAACTATTGTTGGATCACAACGCTCATATTCTCTAATACTGGATGGAACTAATGGGAGTTGCATTCTAACTATATGTGGAGGGCCGGTTGACTGGTTTGGTCTTATCTGAAAAGAAATGGTTCATAAATGTATGGGATCTCCTATTCTTGGGAAGCATTCTCTTAACTTGTAGAAGCCAACAGGAGAACTTCAGTATAAACATAACTCAATTAAGTTGCTTAGAATCCTCCTCTGGTGTGTAAATATATTTTTCAGTTTTTCAGAGAGCCAAGTGCCTTATGTCTTGATGAAGTCCAACGTAAAATAGCTGGTAACAGGAATTCATTACATTACACTGTAACCAGTACCTAAATTATACCATAGGCTCCAAGTAGAATGGAGAAAGCAAAGAGAGGTATATTGTATAGCAACTGATCTCATCTTTATAATGAATAAAAACACTGCATCATAACAAGGTAAGAGTAAAAAATACCTTATTTATTATGTTTTCAAAGGCCTTCTGAAGTTTACTGTGAGTTGAAGAAAGCTTCCTGAAATCTCGATGTGCTTCTAAGATGGGAATGACAATTTTGTAGACCTCGTTGACAGTTTCACTCAAACCTCCCTTAAATGAAGTAAGTCAAGATGGAAACTGGTATCAATTGTCCAATCATTCATCATAAAAAATAACAAAGTTTCAGTGCTTGTCATATCCTAGCATATTGGGACATGTTTGATATTTACCAAACACAAATAAAACATTTTATGGAGTGTGATGCCATTCAAACACTTTTAATTGTTTTAGCCATTAGAACTGGCTACTTTCATTATGCTATTTAGGAATAGATATGAACAGTGCCTGCAAGTCATCTGTTAACTTATAGGGATCTCATATATTTCACAGAGTTTTCTTAAACAAGGAATACTAAAGTAGCTAGTCACTGACTTCCTCTGAAATATAGCCTACGGCACCTAGTATTTAATTGTAAGTTGCTTTGAGTCTCCTTTGGGAGAGATAAAGCAGAGTATAAATAATAATAGATAAATGCTACTCAAATAATGTCAACAGATTGAACTCGCCAAATAAAAGAAAGAAAGTCTTTAATCAGATCAAAAAAGGTAATTATGATATTGTGGCCTTCCAGGAGACCCATATATCTCAAAAACATGTGGTCATCATCATCATCATCATCATCATCATCATCATCATCATCATCATCATCATCATTTGGACTTCAAATTCCAGAAGACCCAGTCAGCTTATCCAATGGTCAGGAATTCTGGGAGTTAAAGTCCAAAACACCTGAGGGAATAAAGTTTGAAAACCACTGTCCTAGAACGAAACACCAAAAGGTCTTATGTGTTAATGCTGGTGGGAATTTTAGCTTATGGTACTACTCACAGTGCTAAAAAGCTCTGCAGCTTGTTCCAAGAGTCCCACTAACCCGTTCTCTGAGAAATACCTTCCTGAACATACTCCATCTTCATCTGGAGACAGAACATCATCTGAAACAGCAGACTCCTCTAGTACATTGGAGGAAATATTCTAAAAGACAGAAGAATTGTGTTTGAGACAAAATCTAGCTATATCCATTCAAATATTTAGTTCCTGACTCCAGTGTGGCACCTTACAGACCATCAGTGCTTCTAGACCATCTTTTCGTAATTATGTCAGTGACTGTAACTTCTGGATGCTATAAAGGTGCAGGAATAATCAAGTGATCAAAGCTTAGATTTCTAAACAATATTCTCTGCCCTCCCTCCATCACCTGTCACCAAAAATCCAGCTCTTCTCTTGTCTCATGCTTTTCATAATTCCGGAGTTGCGGTGGTGTAATGGGTTAAACCCTTCTGCCAGCTGAACTGCTGACCTAAGGGTTGGCGGTTCAAATCCACAAGACAGGGTGAGCTCCCATCTATCAGCCCTAGCTTCCCATGTGGAGATATGAGAGAAGCCTCCCTGGCTTCCCCTGGGCAACATCTTTGTAGACAACCGGTTCTCTCACACCAGAAGCGACTTGCCTCAATTCGCTTCTGACACTATAATTTCCCCCCCATAATTAATACATATCTCTCTTCACAAATATGCACAGAAAACACTCTATTTTTCTTAATTTTTAGTTTTTAGCTAACTATATGGGGTTATAGTGTACATCTGTTTCTCAAAAGACTGACTTTAAATCAGATTGTCTCAATTTTAAAAATTATTAAGTGGTAAACTCTGACCACATAATATTCTGCCCTATATTCATAGCAAAATTATAAATTTCTGAGATAAAGCAGAATATTTAGGGGAATGTTTGAAAATACTGTTGAAGTCATAATGTGAATTGCTTTGCAGAAAGGGGATCAATTATCATATTTATTCCTGAAGTAATGTGAAGTCTAAATTCCACCTTTTAAAAAGCAAGTTAATAAGCAACACCGATTTTTTTTAATAAGCAGAGAGACATGAAAGTTTGTCCATTACTCATCTGCCATAAAACCTGTTATTGCTTCAGAGTCTGGTTGGAAAACATGTACAGACAACATTGTTTTGGTGAGACAAGCTTATGCAAATACTAAAATATTTCAGAATGACTTTAGGAACCTGGAATTTTTTCCTACACATTTCATATGAAGCAAAGCCATCTTCTAATAGCCTGAAGGAAGATTACACACCATATTATGACAGGAAGCAAGCAACATTGAGGACTGTTGGCATACCTCAACAGTAGGGTGTAGGAATGTGTACTGCAGGCCTGCAAGATCAGTATTAATTGAGATTTGCGGCAGACTTGTGTTTGAGCAAGTGGCTCTTTCTCAACTCCCCATCATCTATAAACTAGGCTTACCTAATAATGCCCATTGGGAGGAAAAGACAAAAATCTGCTTAAGAATTGTTATTTGGTCATGTAAGTTCTTTCTTGTGGTTTGAGGTGCCACAGCCTAGAGAAGAATTCTCACTTTAGTAAGAACCAGTCTGTATCTCTTCCTGTTTCACTTGCAGCCTGCTTTTCAGCTGTCTGCTGCTTGCCCTTGACTGCTGTTGCAATGGTTTTTAACCCATCAGCCTAGCCAAACTTCAGTGAGCACATTTAGGCCCCTTCCACATAACTGAATAAAATCCCACATTTTCTGCTTTGAACTGGAATATATGGCAGTGTAGACTCAAATAATCGAGTTTAAAGCAAATATTGTGGGATTTTTCAGCCTTGATATTCTCAGTTATATGGCTGTGTGGAAGGGCCCCCAGGCCCCTTCTACACTGCCATATAATCCAGATTATAAAAGCAGATAATCCACATTATCTGATTTAAACTGGATTATCTGAGTCTACACTGCCATATTATCCAATTCAAAGCAGATAATCTGGATTTTATACAGCTGTGTAGAATGGCCTTTAGTGTCCATCTATCTTAAAGAAGATGCTAAAGAAAGGGCCTGCATTACGTACAGCAAGCTGCTCTTACCTGAAAGCTGACACTACCAACAGGCAGGTAATTGTGGTCCTCTAGCATGCTCAGGTACTCTGCAACTAGAGCAGCAGCATGAACAAGGCACATGGCAGCCTCTGTGTAGCATTTCCGCTTGGCGTGCTTTTCTGCCATGTTCTGCAGCCAAGTAAGTCTTAAGTCAGGTGAGGTCTGATAACCTTTGGCTATTCTAAAAATAGAAACATGGTGAAATGTCAATTGATTTGCTTTAGGGTTTAAATAAACAGGTCTGCCTCTTCTACAGTTTGCATTCAGTCCTACTGTTATCATATTGTCTTCCTCACTAGCATACCAATGTCCAGCTAGATTTAAAGGTATTACTACTCTTTCTCTCTCTCTCTCTCATATATATATATATATATATATAGCGCAGCGGGTTAGACCGCTGAGCTGCTGAACTTGCTGACTCAAAGATCGGCAGTTCAAATCCGGAGAGCAGGGTGAACTCCTGCTGTCAGCCCCAGCTTCTGCCAACCTAGTAGTTTGAAAACATGCAAATGTGAGTAGATCATTAACTACCGCTCCGCTGGGAAGGTAGTGACTCTCCATGCAGTCATGACGGCCACATGACCTTGGAGGTGTCTACAGACAATGTGGGCTCTTTGATTTAGAAATGGAGATGACCCCTAGAGTCGGACATGACTAGACTTAATGTCAAGAAAAAACCTTTAACTATCACCTTATTAACCCCAGAGGTCCATCCTGGAAGTTATGGTTTTGTAAAATGGGCTGAAATTATCTGAACACAAATTTTGCCTTTTTTAATTTAAGTCCCTGGATTCTTTGTGGGAAGTTAAGATGCAGAACTGATATAAATCTGTCATTAATATATGCCTTTAATGTTGTTATTGTTAACTGTTCTCAAATCAGTTTTGACTTATGACAGCCTTATGAATGAGTGATCTCCAAATTCCCCTAGTGTATACTACTATGCTCAGGTCTTGCAAGCTCAGAGCTGTGGCTTCCTTCATTGAGTCTATCCATCTGTAATGTGATCTTCCTCTTTTCCTAATGCCGTCTATCTTCCCAAAAAGCCTTACTGTAATTTCTGATGAGATGCCTTCTTGTGATATGGCCAAAATACGAGAGTCATACAACAGTCTTGGCTGAGTCATCTTGGCTTCCATGGATAGTTCAAATTTTATTTGCTCTAGGACTTATTTGTATTTTTAGCCATCAATGGTATCCATAGAATTCTTCTCTTTCACCACATTTCAAATGATTTCATATTCTTCCTTTTAACTTCCTTCAGTATCCACTCACACAGAAAACAATTTTTAACCATAGTGGTTCTGGCATATTCATTTTAAATTATTCAAAGAAATATTAAATATTTCAACCTGTACATAAGATCCATTAGCATTTCTGGGTCTTCCTGAAACTCTCGCATTTTTACTGTATCTGACAATATGCTGTTCAAATTACACAACAGCTCTTCTACCTACAAAAAAGAAAGAAGAAAATTTATTTAGATATTTCTCTGATAATTTTAATAAATAGGAAACTGAGAAGAGGAGCACAAAGGAAACAATGTATTCTGTTATAATTAAGATTTCAGTGGTAATATTCAGGATGGAATTCCATGTTCAACTTTGTAACACAACAACAACAGCCACTGAGTTAACATCATCATATCACACAATAATTTTTGAAGTATCCCATTATGCCTTTTTAAAAGGTGTGATGACTATATACTGGGAATACAATTACCAACCTTGAGGTCCAAGGATTGCTTATTCATTAATTGAGTTTGGACTATCATATCCCAGAATAAAAATTACCAGAAAGTACACTAAATTGAACCTATCACAGGCTTTCTGGGGCTGACAGTGTGTGACTTGCCCAAGGTCATCCAATGGGTTTCCATGGCCAAGTAGGGAATTGAACCCTGGTCTCCATAATCCATTGCTCAAACCACCCTATCATGCTGGGCTGTCACACTGGGACTGAATAAATATATATAGGACTGAATGGTATGAAAAACAAATAGACCATGTGGTATAACTTCTGAAGCTATTATTGTTTGTTTTCTGTTTGTGTGTGAGCCTAAAATATTTCAGTTTTGTCCCAAAACTATCTAGATATGTGAATGTCTCCTGAAGTAACAAGGTATCTTACTTGTGCTGGGAACAGAGTTGGCTGCATATCTGTATCTTCCTCTGCATATGCCAAAATGGTTCGTAGAGACTTTCTGAGATATTCCTCATTAAAATCAGATGCTTTACCAACCAGAGAAGCCAGTGACATTGTCACTTGCATTTTTACTCTTGCAAAGTTCTTTTGGAAAACAGAAAAAAGGATTATCAGATTATGCTATTCAAGAGTACCAAAATCCAATCAGCAGTAGATTGTTGGTTTCTGTTTCGTAAAGATCACAACTCCCACATCTTTACAATTGGCTTAGGTACAATTTGTTATAATCACCTTTAGAATTTAAAAAGCAGGATTGAAATCCTACACATGCCTACGTGGGCATAAATCCCATTGAAATGAATTTATCATCCTATCTAATAAGCATGATGACATACACATTATCCAACTACACAAAAAATGTAGTAGAATATCTCCCTTGGTTTTATGGGAACTGACTGTTATTGAAATTATATTGAGTTTTTTAACAGGAACCTATATTAACCATAGGAAAACACTGACACAAAATGACACTATTTACATGTCATATAATTTCAAATCAAAGATTATGTCATTATTCTCCCCATCCATATAGTTCCATATTCTAGGACTGAGCGTTACAACTTCTGTACATGAAGGGCATATACCACTGTTGATTGCACCCTAAGAATACATGATATTCCCCAAACTATATCAGTTATTACAAGGGAACAGAACCTGAAAATGTATGTATTTTAAAGAAGAATTAGTATAATGCAGTATAGAACCTATCTATAACTGAGACCCAGAGCATCATGAACCTCACTTTTATATGATTTCAGCATTATCAATAGATGCATTCTCAAAAGCAACTTTCCAAGGCCTCCCTCCAAGAGAGCATGAGGCCATTTCCAAGCGAGTGGAAAGAATGTCTGCAAACCAGAAGTTACTACATCAGACAGAGACCATAAAAGTAGCATTAGATATAATTCTGCAAGTCAGTAAGTCAAGTCATAAAACTTGACTTACTGACTAATGTTAATAACGATTGTCTTACACTGGTAGAACTGAAACTGTATCTCATTAGAAGGTAAAGGGTGGCACAAGACTGGATCCGAGTGGCATCGATGCTGCTGCTGCAGTGCTGCAGGACTCTCTGGCAGAGATCAGCACACTGCTCCACTTCCTCTTCAAACAGCAAATCTCCAAACTGAACAAAAACAGAGGGGAAATATATTATAATACAGGGCACCAAAAATAAATGTCTTCTAGCATTACTAAACAAAGGACATTTTGCAACTTTTGAAGTGTCCTTTCATTTTCTTTTCTTTCGTGGGAAGAAAAAAAGTCAGGCCCTAAATATCTTAAAAGCATCAGATCCCATCTGATCTTGGAAGCTCCGCAGGATCAGTCCAAGTTAGTACTTGGATGGGAGTCTGACAATGTATACCACTGCTGTAGGCTATATTTCAAAAGAAGGAAATGGCAAAACCATCTCTAGAAAAACCCTGTGAAATTCATGAGATTGTAATAAGTCAACAGGCAATGTGAACAAATATATACAAACAAGAAAAAAGCAAGAAGAAAACATAGAAAAACATAAGAGAGTTGAAAATGGAGGACAACATCATCTAGACTTCTTCTCCTATAAAACACCATGATTGAAGGAAAGAGATCCCAGGGTAGCAAATGCAAACAATCTGGACAGTTTTGGTAGATCAAATGGAGGAAAGGCAATAGGAAAGCAGCTTTTTCGTATTGCTTTTCCTCCAAATTCCAGTCACTGAAGCTTTCTCAACCACTCTCTACTTGTCATCTACTTGTCATCTGAACATGTGACCTAGAAAAAGCAACTTAGCAAAACAGGAACTTTTACATCAGTAGTGCAAAAGGTACTTTTCAGCTACCCTCTCCATCATGTTGAATGTATTTACATAAATCTTATTTTCCATGCTTTCACATGGATGCATTTATAATTCAATATTTTAATTGTTACGAGAAAGGAAAGGGAATAAAGATTAAGGAAGTCAAAGACCCTGGAAACAGATAGCAAGGAACTGCCTATGGTGCAGTAGCCAAGAGCGTCAAGATAAGGAAATACTTCATTTATGGGTCAGTGAGAAGCCTGTCCATTTATATTCTGACATATTTCCTCAAATCATAAAAATTAGATGCTGCAGTCCATCATATCTGAAGGCCACCAGGCTGGAGAAGACTGAAATACCACATATGGGTGAAGTATTCTGAAATGATGATGTTAAATTTAAGTTGAACTAGTCAATTAAACATAAGTAAGCTGCCCCTAGAAAGACTTTCTGTTCTCACATTTTCCTGCTAAATTTACTCTGTTGCTGCTTTTAAATTCCTCTATTTCACTCTCACTGGAGGATTGAAATATTTTTCTTAATTCCACTTTCTATTCCTTCTCGGAGACAAGCTGAAGTTGTCGGAATAGACCCAACTTTTGTTTTCGTCCCGTCTGTTTCTCAGAGATTCGGGCGAAAATATCGTATTTTGCTTTCTTTTCTCCTCACTGCTCCATTTCTCTCACTACTTTTCCATTTTATTCTAATTATTCTCTGAATAAAATGATTGTCAGGGAACAGGATTCACCACATGTGGTTAGAACAGAAGGAAAAAACTGTTGTGGAATAAAATGAGTCTTAATAGTGTTAACCAAAAAGCCGCCAAACAAACCTATCACTTTGTACCTAGTTGTCTGTCACAAGGGAATTAGCCTATCGGTAGATGGATTATTCCTCCTGTACCATCCTGAGAACAGTTCACCAAATCATCCTGGCTGCTTACAATCATACAGGTGGCTCCAAGATTGTTGCATGGGCTGTTGCAGATGGATGGCACTGTAATATTTAGTGCTCATGGAAACTGAGTTTTTTTACTTGACATTGTGTATTTCAAAAACTAAACAAGAAAAAACTTGAAAAAATGCTTACCTTGACAATAAGGGCTCGAAGAGTAGCAAAGCAATGCATCAAGTACGTTGTGCTCTGATCACAAGTCAGAGAGTTGACAAGGACTTTCAGTACACCCCCCAAGATGTTATCTCTGCAATCCATAGCTGAGGTTGCCTACATCAGAGATAAAGATTGTTTGTCAGAGCCTTTCGTAATTATTTTAAACAAATTTTATTCTACAATTAGGGAACCTCTAGCTCAGGCATGGGCAAACCTCGGCCCTCCAGCTGTTTTGAACTTCAACTCCCACAATTCCTAACAGCCTATCAGCTGTTAGGAATTGTGGGAGCTGAAGTCCAAAACACCTGGAGGACCGAAGTTTGCCCATGCATACTCTAGGTTGTAGACCAGTGATTCCCAAAGTGGGCGCTACCGCCCCTGGTGGGTGCTGGAGCGATCCAGGGGGGCGGTGATGGCACCTGGGGAGGGGTGGGGCCTCTTCCCAAGTGCCGGAGACAGGGCTGAGCCCCTGAGGCGCCTGTTAGGACACAGGCGGCGGAGCTAGAAGAGTGGGCGTGGCTTCTTCCCAAGAGCCTGAGACAGGGCTGAGAATATATACCTCTCCTGAGGCACTTGTTGGGACACAGAGGGCGGAGCTAGGGAAGGGGGAGGGACCTCCTTCCAAGAGCCCGAGACAGGGCTGAGCCTCTATACATCTCCTGAGTGGCCTTTTAGGACTAAAGGGCAGGGCTGGGGCGGGGCCTCTTCCCAAGAGCCTCTGTATACCTCCCCTGAGGCGCTTGTTAAAACACGGGGGCAGGGTATAGAGGCCCCGCCCCCTCCTCTAGCCCTGCCCCCTGTGCCCTGGCAGGTGCAACAGGACAGGGATAGAAGCTCAGCCCTGCCTCAGAGCTCATAACCCCGCCCATCCTAGTCCTGACCGTCCATTTGTGGCCCCGACCACCTCCCCCTCCCAGCCCTGCATCTTGGACTAGGGGAGAGGCTCAGCCCCACCCTCTTGAGAAGGAACCATGCCCACCCTTCTAAGCCACGCCCCCCTTTCCAGGGGGTGCTAATATTTTTTCTGGAAAGGGGGCAGCAGGCCAAATAAAGTTTGGGAACCACTGTTGTAGACCAAAGTCATCTTGACTTGATCTTGGCCACAGCACTTTCCCCTCCCTGAAGCCTACAATCAAGGCTGGCCATACTGTTAGACTGTATGAGGCCACTCGTGTGGCACTTGCTGGGGATCAGAGGTTGTAGCCTCCTGGCTGTTTCTAAAAATCTCTTCTGCTGCCCACTACTGTGTCAAGAGAAAAACGGTATTTCCATAGGCCACACAACCTGTTCTGGACCCATGAACAAAAAAGGTATAATCAACTCTGTTATCTTATCACCAATATTAAATCAATATTCAACATACTAGTTGGGTCAATTTCAGCAGACTAGGGAAGGAGTATCATTTTGTCCTTTGCAACTCCAGGTAGACTATGCAGAATCACTATGGACACTCAAAATCATATAAGCTGTTCTAGATTAGCACACCAGTCAACACTGTAAAGTAAAACAATGTTAAAACAAGCCTGATTAATATGGCTTGGCTCAAATGGTTGGGAATTGCAGCTGCATGAGGTGATAGAAAATTCTATTACATTGCCCTAAGCGCCCCACAAAATTACAATCACAATTTCAGGAGTAAAACGATTTCAATCAATTTATAGCTGTGATAACTGCACTACAAGGAAGCAATTTAGTGTGTGCCTCCTGACATTTGAAAAACAATTGCAATTCATTTCTAAATATGTAAACCTATGAATTTAAACACTGTGCAATGCAACAAAAACAAAGGAAGAAACAAATAATAATTTCATCACTTTTCACGGGTGGAGAAACTGGCACATTGCCAGTTAATGCAGTTTCTCACCTGGATGATGTTCTCTTGCATATCCAGAACAATCAGATTAGCTTCTGTAGCTAGGTTCCCACTAACCAGAGCTTCTTGATCTATTTCAGCTTTTGTCCTGTGAAAGTAGCAGATCATGTTAACAAACATCCATGAATCAGATAACGAAACACGTTGTTTCATTAAAGTAACAATTATCAGAACAGGATCCTAAAACTGAAATATGAAACCTACTTTAAATTATTGTCAGAGATACTCAGTTCTTTGACAACAAATTGATCCATAGTTAGGGAGGTTCAATCATGGTTTAGTGTGATGTCTGAATTGAGAAGCTTTGTATGCACAAGGAACCATGGTTTTAACTCTGAAATGGGTCAGAAAGCCTAGTTTATCCTATGATTTGGCAATATGTCTAGATTTGGCAAACCATTTGTAGGTGGAAAAATAAAAGCAACAAAATATAATACATTTTAAAAGCAGACTTGAGCTACATCTTATGCTTAGAGTTTTATATCAAGTTCTTTAAAGATAAAAGCCCTCAAAGAAGGCTTGGTACAGATTGCAATCAGGACAATAAAAACATAACAACATCACAATTAAATGCAAAACAAAAATGAATTAAAGAAACTATAGCAAGACAATTAAAACAGGTTGCAAGGTTTTAAAAATCCACAGGAAGAAATTGAACACAAGTCAGGACATCTTGAGCGCACAAGAAGAAAGAAGCCACGAGGCTCTGCCCCATGTTCCAACAGATCATGCTTCTCAGTGAATAGAACCTAAGGTCATTGATGATGGTTGTAAAAAATAAATAAATCCACAAATGGTTTGTTTTCTTGTTTGTAGGGCCTTTCATCTGATGCTCTGGATAAGGCACAATGGAGCTATGCCTGACTAGTCTCCTTTTCCTCCTAGGTCACAACATATTATAGTGTATTATTGTGTATTGCAACATACTTTTTTGTAGTCTCTTCTTGGCTGTGGTTTGGCATAGTCTCACATGTATCTTATTCCTACTCTATCCTTCTCTTTATTTGTCTGCTTTTATTAAAGATGTTCTCAAAAGACAAAGAAAAAGAAAGAGACAAAGACCATGGTGCCTAGTTCAAGTCAGTTCAGGGAGGAAGCTACTTTCTGCAAACTGAGGCCCTATCTACACTGCCATATAAAATCCAGATTATCTGCTTTGAACTGGATTATATGGCAGTGTAGAAGAGACCTGAGAATCATCCAAGAAAGTAGTCAATTTCTACTTACAGGGTTTTGTTTTGTTTTTTTGCAATAGTCTACTAATCCCAAGACTGCCTAGCAACAGTTTTATTACTATCAACAACCCATAAAGCCAGGAGTGGACCACTCTGGTAGGTCCAAGAGATAATTTCATATACAGCCAAGAATCTGTCAGGGACCCCAAATGCTTGTGTGTGCACACAAAACATACTGCCAAAGTTTGGTGAGGTAAAAGAAAGAAATCAATAATCTACCACTTTAAAGCAGTAGCACATTCCTTCTTTCATAGGAGAATCATGCTTCCAGAAACACATTGCAGTTGTGTGCCTTCAAATCATTTGTGACTTATGGCAACTCTAAGGCAAAGTTATCACAGGGTTTCTTGGCAAGATTTATTCATAGAGGGTTGCCTTTACCTTCTTTTGAGGCTGAGAGAGTGTGACTTGCCCCTGGTCTTCCAGTGTTCTAGGCACATTGCACCATGCGGGTTCTCAAAAACATGATGTTTCCTTAAAACAAAACACGTCTTCTCGTGTTCCTTATTTTAGAATGAATACTGAAAGCTAAATATATTTTATATGGTTGTGATTATATAGCTAAATCTTTGTAGTAATCCACTCAAGTCACCAGCAACAGGGATTGCCACAAAAAAATTGTGGCAGTCTTGTAAGCAGTTGATGAGTCATAAGCTGCCCGCACCTCTGCTTACAGGACATCACTGGTCATGAAAAAGATCCAATCATATCGTGCATCTCTTAACAACACACCCATTTCCTAAGGTACCCCACTGTTTAGTCTGAGAAAATATCACAGAAGGGAAACCACCACATGTTGAGGAAAACTAAGTCCAGATCATGGTTTTTTTTTTTACCATGTCAATCACAAATGAGATAGATGTTCCTGAGACAACTTGCCCTAAGCATGTGTTGAATGGCATAAGCTGTTGTTTCTGCATAATAAGCCTTTGAATCAAAGTTACCTGCTATGCAAGATTGCAAAGGTAATACATTAACCCAAAGCTTCCTCTAGTGTCCTGTTCATATTCCATGGACATTTACCAGCCCCATTTCACAGGCTTGTACTGCTGAAAGATAAGCTGTTGTTTAGCAGCTGCAGCTGCATGAAATATTAGACATCAGCCCTGGGCCCCAACAGGTTGAAGGAGGGAAAATCCCTCCTTCATAACAACTATTAAGGGACTAGAAGTAGGTAGTTCCTTTCTATACGAACACAACAACCTCAGTTGTTGATGGAAACGAGGAAAGACTTCACTGCCTTGTTCTATCCCATCATGCTGGCTCTCACAGAACCACAAAATAAGAAACAAGACTGCAACTATAGTTGGGGTGGGTATATTTTTATTGTATGCTTCATTCAAAAATTATTTATATTTAAAGATGCCTTTCACGAAGTAGGGAGAATTCTGCTGACAGTGAGAAGAGGCTAAAGTTGTAAAGTATTTCAAAACCACAATTATAAAGATGCTCTGTGAAAGTTATTTGTGCATCTGTCCATGATGCTCTAAGGATTGTGTTTCCTAGTTTGGTACATAGCATGAAACTAGATGGTCCCTGAGAAGAAAAAACAATTCTGGAAAAGGTGATATAAATTCATTAAATTACTCACTTATCTAGCCTCTCATTTGCTTGCCGCCAGTGTGTCTGCTCTTTCTTCCATCGTAGATTCTCATTCAGCCCTGGGAACCTCTCATTCCCTACAAGGGCAATGAATTAAGTCAGATTGAAACTTTAATATCAACAGTTCTCCAGAGATATGCATTTTTGCAAGAGGCTACATCCAATGTGGTGGTAGCAAGGAAAAGTGTATCTTTTTACATACAAAGTAAAAAAAGCACATTTGATATGGAATCACTGGAGTATGACAGAGGGAAACACTATGTCCCAAAGAAAAAGGAGGCATAGATTGGGCCAGAGCCAAGGAAGGAAGCCAACCTAAATGAAAAAGGCAGATTGGAGGTGGAGACAGAAATGAGGCACAAATGTCCAGATATAGGTGAAGTGTAAGACTTAATCACACATTTCCCTCTCAATGAGAGAATGTGCAGATCCACTTCCTTCAAATCACCTTCTCTCTCCAAGCAGATGGCTGGTGACTAACCATCAACCCCAGACCAAAATGTTTGACTACATAGCCCTGGAGTCTTTATAAACAACCGAGACAAGCAATAGGAGCTAAGTGACACTAAACTGACACCATAAACCAATCCATAGGAAAGATCAAGTTCAGAAACACAGAAATGATCAACCCAGATTTCTGGAACTTTTTCTGAATGAAAAAAATCAGTGGTTTTCCTGCATGGCAGGAGATTGGACTAGATGGCACATGTGGTCTCTTCCAACTCCATTATTTTATGATTCTATGTTTAGCTAAAGCAGTGGTTCTCAACCTGTGGATCCCCAGACGTTTTGGCTTCAACTCCCAGAAATCCTAGCAGCTGGTAAACTGGTGGGATTTCTAGAAATTGTAGGCCAAAACACCTGAGAACCACTGACCTAGAGAATGGAGTGTTCAATATTAATTGATATTAATACTGATCTAGAAGTTTTAACTGGAATAGCTTTTAGTAATGATTTTTGAACTTATGATGGGGAAGAAAAGTCTAGGGAAATTCAGTGCATCATCTGATATTCTATTCTGTCATATTTTCCATAAACAAGTGTCCCTTTTTCCATTTGTTATAAGGGACTGGGTTTGACCAAAGTGTATCAGTTAATCTGGCTTCTGATCTATACCCAGCAAACTGAATCTTCCACTTTCCTTGCAGAGTTACTTTCTTCAATAACAACTGCAAATAATAACTGTTGGCTCAAGCAACATTGAAATGCAATGTGGTATTTTTGATAATATAGTTATTTCCATTATTGAAACTGGGAGGAAAAAAGCCTGGTTTACTGCAGTTTTCCTGAAAGACCTTCAAATTCTTGGCTTAGCACAAGATGAGAAGAGGAAAAATACTCATATGATGCGAGATTCTACCTATCTGCAAAACAAGTGTCTGGGGCCAGTTCCACAGATTATCTCTCTTGCTCTGTGAATGTACCTCTATTACCAACATTATTTGTCCCTTGACTTCTTGTCTTCACTCCATGCCATTATAGCATCATAACAATGCATTTGTCCTGCTTCACCTCGGCCTTATTGGATTATATTGTTGCTCTAGAGAGTTGTTGAAAACATGGTATTTCTTCATGCCAGAAATAATCTGTTAGGGCCCCTCTTTCCTGCAATAATTCAGTAAGTAATTTGCGCATGGACGTTTCATAGTGTGTTTTGTGCAAATAATTGATTCATGGGTGCAGTGTGTTCATGAACCAGAATGAATTCCCAGCTCTATATTCTTTGCTCCACCATTTTTGTCTGATTATCCTTAAGTGAATGGTAACAATGGAAGTATGCATTTTCTGAGATCAATATAGTTCTTAACTACCCTTCCCCCAGTAGTACTTTTTGCAGTTCAATAACCAGCCCTTAACTCCATTGACCCTACTTTGGCTTCCTCATACTATTGAGTTCTATACCACTTAGTAAGGCTAGGAGTATTGTACTACATGGCAAGTCTGTGACGTGCTTCTCTTCCTCTCCAGTATTGCTTCTATCTTTAGAACAGTATGGTGCAAAGAAAGAAAGGATATTGGGGGTCCTTCCCCATGATCTCTTTTGATTTTACCAAATAGGATTGAATTCACATACCCATAAAGGTCATGTCACCAAGAATTATGTCAAAACCTTTATTTTTTCCAAATAATCTCCCTACACTACCTGGCCCACAGTGATATTATACACTGAATTAATTAGCAGTGGCAGCTGTCCACAGGTATGGAAATAATTTACAATAATTCCTGCTGGAAAGTCCCCAGAGCCCTTTGGACAACTGTTCAACACCATCATTAAAAACATGGCTCCTATCACTTTCAATTATTTCTTGAGAGATGCCTTGTTCTCAGTTGTTTTAGTTGTCTGGAAAACAGGGCTTTGCTTCTTTTTTCATCTACAACTTCTACATAGTTCCGCTGACAACAATGAGAATAAATAGCAAAGAACACACCAACAGGCATCCTGCAGCGCTTCATCATTTCGCCTCTGGCTCCCTCGCCTCTTAATAAAGCCTCTTCTAGTCGAGCTTTGACATCTCTTGACTTCTGGAGGACTTGAGTGCTGACTTTATCAGAGCTTTGCTTGCCCTGTACAAACAAATAAGGATTAAAGTAAATTACTCTAATTAGCTGATATTAAAATGTAGACATCTGTTCAGCACACCATTTTAGCATAACTTGTCACAAATTTTATTTATTATTTATTTTGGGAATTTCTATGCCGCCTTTCTCCAGTGGATCCAAGGCGGCTCACAACATCATTTAAAAACATACAATGTAATATAAAACCATTGATTAAAACAACACAAAGAGTTTCAATTGAAATTACCATTAAATTAAATTAAATTAAAAGCAGTCTAAAATTCCCATATGACAATAAAATACAATAAAATACTAGGCATATACCATCGTGGCCAAGTCAGATTTTTCCAGAAAAGGGGTCAGCTGGTGCACAAGTTTTAATTGTGCAAAGGCAGTCCTGGTCACTGCTGCCACCTGGGCTTCCAGATTTAAGGCAGAGTCCTGGATCACCCCCAAATTGCGAAGCTGAGATTTCAGAGGGAGTGTAACCCTGTCCAACTCAAGTAGTAACCCTACTCAGTAATCCATCTTATGCGAGACCTGCAGTACCTCCGTCTTATCTGAATTAAACTTTAATTTGGTTGTCTTCATCCAGTCCATTACTGTCCTCAGGCAATGGTTTAAGTGTGGAATTGCTTTCTTGGCATCTGATGGAAAGGAGTAATAGAGCTGGGCATCATCTGTGTACAGATGATACCGAACTCCAAAATTTCAGATGATCTCTCCCAGAGGTTCATGCTGAAGTTAATTAACATCGGGGATAAAGATGATCCCTGAGGACACCACATTCCACAGGCCATGGGGCCGAGCAGGACTCCCTCAACACCACCCTCTGGAGGTGACCCGTAAGGAAGGACCAAAACCACTGTAACACAGTGCCTCCAAGTCCCAATTCCGCTAGGTTTTAAGATACAGAAGATATGCCATCTACCAGTTGTCATCTGCTTGTCCACAGAAAATCATGATAACCATATCTAAGAAACTAGAGCTGATATGATGTATCCAAATCAATTTTCTGAATTGGTGACCCAAATAACCCCAGGAGCAGGCCTAAAAACCAAGAAACCAAGAAATGTTGTTGTTGTTGGCCTGTGTTATTGGTTCAAAGAGTCTTCCAGTTAGCACTAACAATTCGCTTAAATTTTTTAATCCTTTGGAAAGTTCAAAACTTCATACATAAAAGCCAAGTTCATCAAAAAAAATGGCAAGAAATGTAATATCTTATCATGCAATGAAGAAGCTATCTGATGACATTCTGTTCTTTTTACCTTGTACTCAAAAGCTGAAACACAGATGAAAAGGAGATCCAAAATCTTGTTTAGTTGCATTGATGGGAGATCTGAAATCCACTTCTGAATCAGTTTCTGATCAGCATTTTTCATAATCCATAGAAAACAGATCAAAAGATGCCGTGTTGTTTCAGGGCTTAAAGTATTGTAGTATTTGTAGGGCTTGG
This sequence comes from Anolis carolinensis, assembly GCF_035594765.1. NCBI lineage: Eukaryota > Metazoa > Chordata > Lepidosauria > Squamata > Anolidae > Anolis > Anolis carolinensis. Next base: position 243,248,607 of record NC_085842.1, read on the forward strand.
AAAAGACAAAAGAAAGTTATAAGGAAATTCTCAACATTTTTTAAAATAATTGCAATGTTTTATTGTGTCAGAAGCGACTTGAGAACATATGGCAAGTCATTTCTGGTGCAAGAATTGCAATAAAAACCACTCAGGAGACAAACAGCTTGGAAAAATTACTCTTTTGGCCTAAAATTCCCCAAATTCTGCAGCAAGTATGGCAAATTCTGTACCACTCTGAGGGTTTATAAAATGTCAACATGAAAAATTCTATGCATGTTCGTTTCTTTTGCTTCTCTCGCATGTTCTAAATTTCTGACCTTCCGATGTTTGGATTTCAACTCTCAGAAGCACCAACTGACATAGTCAATGATAAGGCATTCTGGGAGTTTTAGTCAAAAACAATATGGAAGGCAAATGGTAAAGATGCATTGCTCTAGAGCAGTGGTTCTCAATCTGTGGGTCCCCAGGTATTTTAGCCTACAACTCCCAGAAATCCCAGCCAGTTTACCAGCTGTTAGGATTTCTGGGAGTTGAAGGCCAAAACATCTGGGGACATACAGGTTGAGAACCACTGGGCTAGAGCTTTCCCCAATCTGATACCATTAAAAGGATTTGGACTACAATTTCAATCAACCCTAAAACATTCTAAACTCTGCTTATACAGTATTAATATGGATTTTAGCCCAAACTCTCTGGAGGGCATGTATTGGGGAAGGCTGCTCTACAAGAACAGAAATCAAGAAGGAATTGTATATTCCTGCTTCTTGGCAGGGGGTTGGACTGGATGGCTCATGAGGTCTCTTCCAACTCTATGATTCTATTCCTCATCCTTTTTTGAGAAAACGTGCAGGCAATCAAATGAGTGAAAAGTCCAAACATTTTGAAGTAAAATCAAAGGATGCACTAAGAAGAGAAATTTGGGATACAGTAGAGTCTCACTAATCCAAGCTAAATGGGCCAGCAGAAGCTTGGATAAGCGGATATCTTGGATTATAAGGACTGATCAAGGAAAAGCCTATTAAACATCAAATTAGGTTATGATTTTACAAATTAAGCACCAAAACTTCATGTTATACAACAAATTTGACATAAAAAGTAGTTCAATACGCAGTAATGTTATGTTGTAATTACTGTATTTATGAATTTAGCACCAAAATATCACGATATATTGGAAACATTGACTACAAAAATGGCTTGGATTATCCAGAGGCTTGGATAAGCGAGGCTTGGATTAGTGAGACTCTACTGTAATGCTCATCATAAGCAGACCTACCACTGCTGACACAGAAGAGCCAGAAGACCGTAAAAGATTAAATTGGTTTCCAGCAATGGCCAGAGCAATATTCTGGTTAATTTGGCTTGCAGCTTCCTGTTCTTCATCTGGAGATCCGGAACGACCTTTCCCATTGCGGCCATCTGAAACTGCACAAGAAAGACAGCAATTACACCTTTAACCAAAATAATTTGCACCACATTGGCCAACAGACATTACTGTGCATCTACCAGTTATTTCTCAGTCATTTCAAAGCTACAGCAGGTCCTTTCTTCTGAGTGAGAACACATGAGGCTCTTTCCTTTGGGTATATCTATACACTGGATCTGTAAGGGTGGATCCTACCACCAACAATTTATATGGCCTAATCTTCAAATAGCCCAATACTTTGCTATATAGGTTTGGACATTTATGTTTACAGAGAACAAAAACACCATATTACTAAGATTCAAATCCCAATACCTATAGAAATGTGACATGTACACATTTCTCTTGAATAAAGAAATACCAATTGATAAATACTATGGAGTCGAATTAATATTATTTTCTTTCTCTCATAAATCAAAACAACAAATAAAACCATGGACAAGCAACAGAAAACTTGCATATGATGCATGTAGAATAGTCATTCTCCTTGTTTCCCTATCAGCTGAATAGGCCTCCCCTTTACTCAATGTGGTTGATGGTTATTAAGGTAGACTGGGATAGAATACACAACTGTGACACAATGATCAATCATGATCATATAGTTCTATTGAATCCGGAGCAGTTACGGATCACTAATTCTAAGTTATGAATCTGTAACTTCAGTATAGAAATCCAATCACTACTATCATCATCATCATCATCATCATCATCATCAAACAATAATATATCTTGCCTGTAAAATCATGTAACTGTGGAAGTGCATCCAGTATTATCCCAACCAGAGGCAGATAAAGGGCCGCAACTTTCACTTTCACTTCTGGTTTCAAGCAGGATTTGTCCAAGTCATGTGAGCTTAGCAGGCTGTGAATAGCACTGACAGCTTTCCTCTGAACTCTGCTTATTCTGGCACCATAAAGAGAAGAATAATGTTTATGAGTGAGACATATGTTGTTTGTATAAATCAAAATGGAACTGAGGAATATTCAAATTAAGGGGCTTGAATTAAGATACAAGTTTCTGACTTACGGTGACCCTATGGCAAACCTATCACAGGGGGTTCTTGGCAAGATTTGTTCAGAGAGGGGTTGGTTTTGCCAGTCTCTGAGCTTGATAAATGTGACTTGTCCAAAGTCACTTACTAGTGCTAAGTGGAGATTTGAACCTTGTTCCCCAGTGTAACAGTTCAACACCATGCTGGCTCTACTGAATTGGCTAGGCTGCTAGAAATGTTAAGACCCTAGCAAAGTGGTCCATACTTCTTGCTACAAATTATAGTAAAGTTTAGTTTACTCAAAGGCCCTATAGGAGTGGACTCCAGGCTCATCGTATTGATTCTGTCACAGCAAGGAAAAAGTTACTACAGGTATTATTTCAAGAAAATTAACTGAATCTTGGCACAATGACAACAGCACTACTCACCCAGCTAGGACTTTGGAAAAATGGAAACCTACCCTTCTGCCTCCGTGTCCAGAGCAGCTGTCAACTCAGTAAAGAGCAGACCTGTTAGGAAATGCTGCTGGCGATAATCTGCTGTAAGGTCAAACATGTTTGCAAGTTTTTGATCTTGGAAACTTGAGCAGGAACTTGAATTCTGCAAAAAAAAGAGGGAGGAAATGAAGAAGAAGAAAGGAACTCGGTGCATCCAGTTTAAATGTATAGAGTCATAGATACAGTTAGCCTGAGTGTTATAGGGAATTGCTCTTTAGGTTCATTAGAGAGAGCAAAGAAGAAGCAGGCAAGCTCCCACATGCATAGGACAAGATGCAGGTGACAGTGTCATATCCCAGAGCAGGAACCCCTCTGACCAGATGAGTATAGTCAGCAAGTAGTTTATTGAAGAATATATGAAAGTCAAGCAATAAAAATGATGCAACAGTATAGTCCAAAAAGGTATCTTCAATAGGTAACAATTAGTCCATGGTTGTTGTATGTTTTCCGGGCTGTATGGCCATGTTCCAGAAGTATTATCTCCTGACGTTTCGCCCACATCTATGGCAGGCATCCTCAAAGGTTGTGAGGAGAGAATACTTCTGAAACATGGCCATACAGCCTGGAAAACATACAACAACCCTGTGATCCCGGCCATGAAAGCCTTCGACAACAAATTAGTCCATGAATTTCCAGGTACAAAGATAAAACACAAGGAACAAGGTTGCAAAATCCACAAGAACAAGGCAGCATAAAATCCCAATACGCAGAACAGGAACTTGGCAATATTGTAACCATGGAACTAGAAAGCCAGTTGGAAACAAGACAGTCATGAAAATTCAACGTTGACCAGACTGGGGTAAAAATCATTCCCTTGTCTCTTTCCTGTCTCATGCAATGAAAAGAACACATTCCGTTTCACTTTCCCACCAGATAAGGATTTACCGTACTTTCCCTTTCCCCCCGAGACAGGCTAACCTTTGATAGATCTGGGAACTCTCCCTTAGTTTAGAAAAGTCTTGTCTTCTATCTTCAAGCTCATTAAATTTTGCACCTGACAAATCATCCTCAGTGAACTGATTCTCAGAGAAAGACTGCTGAAGGTCCCTTTCAGGAATTTGACCTTGAGTTTCCACCCTCTGTTTGAAAGAAACCTCAGGCCTTTCAGAGCCAGGCCTGTCAGAAAAGCTATAATTCCCATTGGCATCAGACATAGGCCCAGAAACCCCAACATTCCCATTGACATCAGACACTATCACAGGCTGAACTACAACAGACAGTCCTTTCGATCATTTCAACTTCCACTGCCCTGACCTTAGAGAGAGCAAAGAAGAAGCAGGCAAGCTCTGTCATGCCTAGGCCCAGAAGAAGATAGACGGCCCTCCCTCTCCATCCTAAATGTCACTGTCCTGACCTTGGAGGGACAGAAGAATAGGCAGGCACAGCTCTACCATGCATAAGCCCAGAAGCAGATGAAAGGCTTTCCCTCCATTCAAACTGTCATTGTTCTGGCATTAGACAGAGAGAAGAGGCAGGCACATTTCCATTTTGCCTAGACCCAGAAGCAGAGGCAATATCTACTGTACTTAACCCTTTCTCACACTGCTGCTCCCTTTTTTCTTTCATGTCATGTCTTAATTAAATTGAGAGCCTGAGGTTTATTTTTATTAACTTTGTTTTTATCCCGCCCTGCACCAAGAGAAAGGTGGGACAAAAATAACATTATAAACAAAACAACAACAACCTGTGTTGAGACTTGTCCAAAACTGCTTGCTTGGTGCTGATTCCAAGAGCTGGAAACCTAATACCAACTTTAAAAAAATCTCATCCTTTTAGTAAAACACAACTTGAGATGGTTTGAGCAAAGAGGGTAGCAATTCAGGACATCTCTTTCTGTTAAGTCAGGACTCCATCTCTTTTTGTGTGTGCAAGAATGACCTCAAAAGGAAAGGTGAACTGAACTCAGCAATGCCTTTTGCTTTTATTGTGTCATTTAATACTGTAGTTGGCTACCAGCTGAGCAATTCTACTCTCCTTACAAAATCTCTGCCAACTTGGATTGTATCTTCACTGCAGTTAAAAGAAGTTCCTGCTTTATGCAGTATTTGTTCTTGAAGACTGCTGTGCGATTGTCCATTCTTCGTTTGTGCAGCACTTGATCTCAACTTCACTAACGCTGTCGTAATATATACTATGGATGCCTGGGACATGTGAAATTATCCAAACGGGAATAGTATCTCTGAGCACAGTTATTTTTTACATTTGCTTCCCAAATATTAAAAATTAGAATTTAGTATTGTCATTGCTATGTTTGTGTGTGTGTGTGTTTTCCAAAAATACCCACTCAAACTAAACTGCTAGTGATGCCTCTCCAGTTGCCCATTAAATAAATTGTGTCCTACTGACTACTTTTTCTTTATTCCTCCTTTAAATTGTCTAGCTAACATAGAATGCTTACATTTGTATTAGAATGGTTTGCATTGATACCACACCTGAACCATATGATACTTAAATTATTTTGAATTATTTATCAAGTTTATTTTAATATTTTAATATGGCAACTGCCCCAAAGATACACAAAATGCCAACAATATGTAGATTTAGAAGCAAGTGGTCATAATATACTGTAGAAATAATTTAGTTTGAGACCACTATAATGTACCAGAGCTCAATGCTACAGAATCTTAGTGTTGTAGTTTTGTGAGGCACCAGGACTATTTGGCAGAGAGGGATAGGTAAAGGTAAAGGCTTTCCCCTGACATTAAGTCTAGTCGTGTCCAACTCTGGGGGTTGGTGCTCATCTCCATTTCTAAGCTGAAGAGTCAGCGTTGTCCGTAGACACCTCCAAAGTCATGTGGCCGGCATGACTGCATGAAGCACTGTTACCTTCCCGCCAAAGTGGTACCTATTGATCTACTCACATTTGCATGTTTTCTAACTGCTAGGTTGGCAGAAGCTGAGGCTAGCAGCAGAAGCTCACCCCGCTTTCCAGATTCGAACTGCTGACTTTTCAGTCAGCAGGTTCCACAGGTTCAGCAGCTCAGCGGTTTAATCCGCTGCTCCACCGGGGGCTAGAGAGGGATAAAGACCTTTTAAATCTACAATACCCATTTTTTAGATGTGAGAACAATGCAAACAATCCCAATACAAAAGTAAGCACTATGTTAGTTAGACAATTTATAAAGAGAAAGAAAAAGGAACAGAGCCTCAGTGGGTTTAACAACAGGATCAAGGTAATCAATTCATAGTCAAATTCAGACACATTCAGAGCCCTTTTAAGAATCAATTATATGGCAGAGGCCCTTAGGCCTACCATATATCTTACAAGTTAATGGTGTTTAGGAGTAGTGTTACCGGAGGAGGAAGAGAGGATAGATAGTAAGGGAATTTAAAGTAAAGAGATAACTAAGCAATTGCACAATGTCCATGCAATTAAACTGTTTTAAAACTTTGAAATATACCATAATATTCTCAGCTACCACCAATACACATGATATTGTCAGAATATGGCCATACATATACATTCTTACAAAGTTCAATTACTCAAACTAGATTTTCGTTCAGCATGTTTGGAATGTAATTTTTAGTTTTCTTATTTTGATTCTACTTTTTGTTTCTTATTCTTTAATTTTATTCAATTTTTATTTACTTAATTTCCTGGAGCAGTGGCAGAGATCCTGGGAAGTGCTTTAGCCCTCAAGGTTCTGTGGAGCACAGGTTGGGAATCACTGCTTTAGAGCAAATTCAAAGCTGGAAACTTGAGGTGACTTTGGTTTTTTAACACTGTTGCTAGAAGGAATGAAACCTGTAAAACCAAGGCTTGTGTTCAAAGAACATTTTGGGGGGTGCTCTTGAATGAACGTTGCGAGATATATGCTATAACAACCCTTCCTCCCTGCTGCATATCAATCCACTTAGTAGACACAGACTAGGAGCAAGGTTTCTGCATCCCGCACTGCTACTTGCAGGAATGTGTGGTTTTCAAGAGATGAATCAAAGTACCAGTCACTTGCCACAATGCAAGTAACCCGGTTAGAAGGGCTGTGTCTGGCATATACTTCATATACATAGGTTTTTTATAAGATCAGAAACTTTCATCAAGCAGGGTTCTCACCCAAGTGCTGACATGTATACAATTGTATATCCACAAATAAACTTTTCTCAGATCTTTTAATGGGCTGCCTCATGTGTGTACCATATTTGGTTACCTAATCTGAAGGATATGATTATGCCTTGTACCACAATATATAGAAAACCTCATCAGGCCAGCACTTAAATATAACCCTGTTTGCTCACCATCTTTCAGCATCTGGAACTGTTTGCTGAATGTATTAGGGAGAGAAAGTGTGCTTAGTACCGGTAAGTATGTCCCCAATCACCCTGTGTCCCACAAATGTATGGAAGGAAAAAATAAAGATCCCGACAGCTTTATTATTGTGTGTTTAAGTATTAATCAATGAGAAGCAACATGATGCACTTTTTATCATTTCAAAAGTGACTTCAGAACATACTGCAAGTCACTTATGGTGTGAGAGAATTAGCCATCTACATAGATGTTGCCAGGGAACGCCCAAATGTGTTACCATCCTGCTGGGAGGCTTCTCTCATGTCCTGGCAAGCTAGAGCTGACAGACAGGAGCTCACCCCATCTCGCAGATTCAAACCGCCAACCTTCAGGTCAGCAGTCCAGCCGGCACAAGAGTTTAACCCATTGTATCACCGAAGCTCCTAACATGATGCAATGATCACTTGTAAATCATTGTATCTTTTGTAGGTTTACACAACTTTCACCATACAAAACATCATTTACTATATAATGCAAGTAGAAGAATACCTGGGACGAAAGTGAGGGAGAGGGTGATGTTGGAGCAGAGGATGAAGTCAAGAAGAAAAGATTCAGGTTGAGATAATGTTCATGACTGCAGAGAATTCGCAGAAACTCCAGCCGCATGGAAATCAGTGTTGGAACAGTGTTCAGTTTATTTGACAGCTGAAAAGTAAAAATTATAAATAAAGAAAATTCAAGGAATACACAATTGCATAGAGAGAAATACTCTGCTTTCAAAAACTGATTTATTTTGTTCACTAATATTAGCCCAGAATATTCAAATACTGAAAAATGCTCTTTTAAATCTTTGCACATTCTATGTTACTATCTATTATATGCTTTTTGTTAAAATGGTGTTTTTTTCCTGCCTGATTTTCCATTAATAAAATACTTCAGCAAATCTGTCTGGAAAATAATTTTGCATTGCACTTCCCCATCTTGTTAAATTTAAAATAACTCAAGAAATTGTTATCAATGTAAAACAAACAGATACACTCCAACATAGCAGTTTCTCTTTGTACTATTGTGTTATACCTGTTAGCTCTATCTAAGAAAAGTAGCTGATCTGTCATCAGTTCAATTTTGGGTGCAGAAGGTTGATTAAAGAACTTTTGTTTCAATTGCTTGGATGTCTAAAATGGTATGTGGACAAAAGATAGAGCTAAGCGACTTGCTTTGATGGAGCTAGAAAGGGAAATTCAGGGATACAGCCGCCAGCAGACAAAGCAGCCTTGTTTCTTTGTGGCATTCAAATGCAAGTAAACATTTTTGCCTTGATCTATATTTTGCTGGGGCTCCAACAGAATATAAGGGGGGTTGACAAGAATTAGAGCTGAACAGAAATCACTTAGTCTGAGTTTATGGTTTGTGGAAGGAAAAATTATTTTGTTATCATTTATGTCGGAATAGATACACACATAAACTTCATTTTAAATAAATTGTGAGAAGGCAAACACAATCCTATGGCAAAGGGTGCAAGGAACAAATTTGCGTCTCCGATTCCTCCAAGACTTTGTCACTGCCAAACTGTTACATGAGCTGACCTACCATTTAATTATGGTGATGTGGAGGCAAACTCCTCTCCCTCCCATTTTCTTTTGAAAATGAGCTATGTTGGAAGCACAAACATTTTTTCAACACATATTTGTGTTTCTGATGGGTTTCAAGATGTGAAAATCTGTTAAAAGAGATTTCCACATTGCCTTTTGTTCTTTAACTGAATGTGTTTCCCTCAACTGCAGCAAAATCAATGGTTGGCACTCTGTGCAGACTCTGAGCCATGGGTTGCCCACTGCTGTTCTTCAGTCTAGGATTTAAAATGTATAGGTTCTTGAAGAACCTGAAAATATTTGTTTGAAGAAGGTACCTATCCCTGAGTATAGTGTGTGGGAGACTGTGTAGAGTGGTGGCTGCTGCAGAAAGGAAAAATAAAACAGCAGCTGCCATCATCATGGTCACTGCTATGCACCACACGGGAATGTCACTGCCCTCCTCCTTGACTTTGTCACTTCCTCCACCTGGTCACTTGAAGCTTTCACCGACCATGTTAATCTGCAGAGCCTCAGGAGGAGACACCTTTCTTCTAGATGAATTTGCTCTGGCTCAGTCCAAGCAAGCCAAGCCCTGTGCTGTTCCAATAGCCAAGCAAATAGATGGGAGCAACAGTTCATGCTTTGATAGGTCTCAGAGGGAGAGGAGTAACTGAGAAAGGTGGCAAAAACTGGCCTACAACAAATAAGCGAGAGCAAGGGTAGTTGCTCTAAGATCAAGCAGTGCACTTGAGTCTCCATATGAAGAGAAAAAGCGGAATATAAATAAACACAATAATAATAATTGATGGAGGAACGAGGATGGTGGTCCTGGTTTTCCTCTCTGAAATATTGGAACATATGTGTGGTTACTGGTCTGGAAGTCTGATAAGGCTTCACCCTGGTGAGTTACTGTGCCATCTATAGGAAAAGTTTGATGTTGGAACATTTTTCAGGAAGTAATTCTGTGGCACCAAAGAAGGTAATAGACAAGACTGCCTGAAGACTGTGAATCTCTTTTACCAAATCAAATTACAGAGAACAGATACTGGTTTGATCCTTTGTGATTGTGGGGGGAGACCTGACCAGAAGCTGGCCTGTTGAGGATGGGGCTCATCAATCCATGATTGATCTTTTCTGAAATCTTCTGCTCTGTATTTTTTATGACAAGCTTGAAAAAGAAGGTAAATGTTATTAAGGCAAAACCCAAATTAGATCTCCTTGTGAGAACAATCCCCACTGAACATGGTGGACCTTATAGCATTATGATTCACATTCAGGAGAGGCCTACCTGATTGCAGTAGTGTTTGATGAGATTAAACACAAAACCACGATCCATCAGAGAAAGAAGATCATATAGAAAAAATGCCAGGCTAATGTTCATCTTTTCTGCTTGTTCACTTTCCTTTAAAAATAAAATAAAAAGATATGCATTTGCAAAATTAGATGTTGTTTTTAAACATAGGAAGGAGCTATACAATATAATAAATATATTATTTGACCCATCCACCAGCCTCCTATTTCTTACCTGCTCTATTTACTTGTTGAAGCCCAGCTGAGCAGGGATAACAAGAGCAGTTGTAGGATATAAGCTGAGCTTATGAAAGTTACTTTTTTATTATAACTCCCAGAATCAGTTATCTGAAGGATTCTGGGGATTTAGCCCAAGAAAATAACTCTTCCATGCTCTAGAAACTAGACCTGGTCTGATTATTAACAGCAGTTTGAACAATAATTTGTGGATTTTTAAAATGCTTTTGGACTGTATTTCTCATTCTTCTCCACTGGCTATGTTGGCTAAGATTAATGGGAGTTGTAGTTCAACAATCTTTAAAGAGCCAATTTGGGTGTTCCTGATTTACAGCAAGTAAAATTCTTTACAAAAGGGAAATTAAAATTACAGTAGAGTCTCACTAATCCAAGCTAAACGGGCCGGCAGAAGCTTGGATAAGCGAATATCTTGGATTATAAGGACTGATCAAGGAAAAGCCTATTAAACATCAAATTAGGTTATGATTTTACAAATTAAGCACCAAAACTTCATGTCATACAACAAATTTGACAGAAAAAGTAGTTCAATATGCAGTAATGTTATGTTGTAATTACTGTATTTACGAATTTAGTACCAAAATATCACGATATATTGGAAACATTGACTACAAAAATGGCTTGGATTATCCAGAGGCTTGGATAAGCAAGGCTTGGATTAGTGAGACTCTACTGTACTATCTGCAATTCTCCACATCAATCCATTATTAAAGACTCATTATAGATGGCAATTGGGAAGATGGCAACTCTGAGCTGTATTATAATATTTCAAAGAGGCCTCTAAAGTAAGCAATCGCCAACTTATGAATGCACCCTGTTAAGATATTTTAAAGTATTCTTATCCTGTTATTATTGGAAGTATAAGAAGTTAGACTACAACAGGAAGGGAGAGAGTGCCATAGTCAGAAGTGTGCTAAAATGCATTTGCATACAGTTGTCTTCTTAAAAAACAAATATGTTAGAATGCACCCAATGTATGTCCAAATGGTTTTAGACATACATGAGAATATCTGTCTTACACATGATGTGAAGATGGTAGATTGAGAGGTGTTTTTTCACCTTCCCTCACAGCATGGCCCAGAATTATCCAGTGACGTTGACATAGGGGAGACTCAGAACAGACAAATGGAACTACCTGTTCTCACAACATATAGGTACATTGTGATATCTGCTACTTGATATGGTGATGGTCATCAACTGAGTTGACTTTTAAAGAGCACTAGGCAAACTGAGTGAAAACAAATGTAGTACCTAACGGTCAGGAAGTGTCTGAATTCCAGTTGCCTCTGAATAAAATGACTACAGAGACTTATTGCCTCCGTGTCCTACTTTGGGATTCCCTGGACCTATCTGCCTGAGCACTACTGGAGATTTGTTACTAGATAGGCAGACCTTTGATCAGAGAACATTTCTTATGTGTTCTCTACCCTTGCTTCATTTTCCCCATAGTAGTGCCCTCCCAAAGTGTTAATTTGCAACGGCCACCAAGTAAGTCACCTGGATGCTCTAGGTTGGGGAAGATTGCCCTTTGTACACAGGAATGGAGCAATAATCTAGAATTTCACAGCAACATGATAGAATGAAAATTTGAAACTGATTTCAATAATGGGAAGGGTATGTCTTGAATAAAAGTACTAGAATGTCATCACTTGGTGTCAGCTATATTTGTTTGTTCTAAGGTCAGGAAATTACCTTTTGTGGTTTCACTAAAAGTGCTGCGACCTCAGAGGCGACCACATTGACAATAGTGGTGATGTCATCCTTGAAGCGACTAGAGAATCGACTTCTGCGGGGAGTATCCCGTTTCTCCATGTTATCAACATACTGAGCCATGCTCTTGACCTTCAAGAGAACAAACAAGTTTTACTAAATTTGAGTATTTTGGTCAAGACCAAAAAGGGAGTCTGAGAATTAAAACATTTGGAAGCATTCTCAGAAAGCCCTCCCAGTTCTTTCCCCTCACTCTACATTCTCAAAATCTTTGCAGCTAAATACAAGCACACAAAAATAAATGAAAGCACATTTCAAACTTACAATCTTGGGATTAAGTTTGAGAACTGAAGTATATAATAACACATCAACTCTCCAGATTGATTTAAACATGCTGTTGGATATGTTTAATAACACTGTCTTTCCACTGTGAGGGTTTAAGAGGTGGCTTTTAAAGTTACTTTTTAAAATCTGCAACCAGGGACTGTATTTTCTAGGAAATTACTGTATAGTCTAAAAGTAGCTTTCTCAAATTCAAACTGAGCTACATTTATGGTGCTGCCTATGCATGCAACACTCACTTTATGGTATACCTCTGGCCCATAGTTGTAGGAAATGTTAAAACTTGTGACCTGGCTTAAGAGTGACACTAAATGTGTGGAACTCCATACAAATTGTTATTTTAAGTACAACTGTTTGCCTATTGTATCTTACTACATAAGCAGTCACTTCTCCTGCATCAATTTCCTTGCTGTGCTCTTTTGTTGACATGCAAATCGTTAGAGGCTTAGCAAGAACATGGTGTTTGGCCAGGTTATTAAACAGTAATGTGGTGAAATCAAAGTTTTTTGAGTGACAGGGACAAATATGTCTGCTACCTCTTCAGGTTTCCCGGTTCCCTCTGAGATTAATGATATTGCCAAACTAATGGGAAGGAGAATTTTTACCTATCTATCCTCCTTATTACAGAAAGTATATGGGATAGTTTGCGCACAAGTGGGCAATTGGGAAAAAAAACAGGTTTCTCTTATCTGAAATCTTGGGAATTAGACATGTTTTTGATTTCAAATTTCTTTTTCCAGATTTTGGAATATCTGCATTTGCATATATGATATGAGATCATATAATGAGGGTCCGGCTGTGGCGCAGCTGGTTAGTAGCCAGCTGCAATAAATCACTACTGGCTAAGAGGTCATGAGTTCGAAGCCAGCCCGGGTCAGGGTAAGCTCCTGACCATAAATAGTGCAGCTTGCTGTTGACCTATGCAGCCAAAAGACATTTGCATCTGAAATGTAGAAATTTAGGTACCGCTTATGCAGGGAGGCTGATTTAAATAATTTACGACGCCATAAAATATCCAGCAGTATGCGGAAGAAGAGGAAGTTTCCATCACGGACTCAGTGTCGCAGTGGATGATGAAGCAGCAGCTCCCCCTGTGGCCGGAATCGAGCATATCCTCACGAAGCCAAAAGCTGGAGTGTTAAATTGCCTCTGTGTCTCTGTCTATATGTGGTTGTTATGTATGTCATTTGTCCAATGGCATTGAATGTTTGCCATTATATTGTGATCCACCCTGAGTCCCCTTTGGGGTGAGAAGGGAGGAATATAAATACTGTAAATAAATAAATAATAAATAAACCTTGGAGATAGAACCCAAGTCTAAACACAAATTTCAAGTCCTGGTTAGTACTTGGATGGGAAACAGAGAAATGCCATATTTGACCATTCTTTGCCTAAGAAACCCCTATGAAATTAATGGAACCTCTATAGGCGTTGGAAAACCTAGAGATCTTTAGAGAAGTGTTCTCTAGGAATAGCTAGATCCGCTAACATGACTGAACTCCCAGGTACTAAAAGCAAAATTCCAGTTTAAAATCTTACCAATAATTCAAAGAAGAACCAGGAATACTTGAAGACAGATTCTCTCACCATGCCAGCACTGACCACCATCTGAAGTGCTAATTCTTCGTGGAAATGCTACAGGGTATATTTGAAAAGGATAATGCATATACAATCCAGTTTTCACCATAAGTCATATCTGAGAAGAGCAAATTCAAAACTGAAGCACGTAGAATTAGCTTATGCAAACACGTACAAAGGAACATTGAATAAAATGTCCCATGGCAGCAAAAAGATATACTGTAGCTTTCAACACTAGAAAGTTAGAGATCAAGGAAAGTTGGACAACACACAGAAAAACAGGGTAGATATTATCACGGCTGGGCTTTTTCTAATGGCAGGAAGAAAGCAGTTCAAAATCTAGAAACAATTATAAAAGCTCATTTCTTCAAATTAACTCTAAATGTGCACATCTTAAACATATATCGACCTATGCCAAAGAGCTAGCACAGAGAAGCTGGTTTATGCACATCCAAGCTGCCACCCGTTAGTTCTACAATGGAAATCTTTTGGAAAAGGAGACTGTCACATAAAACAACACAAGAGCCTTTAGTTTCAGTTAAAGCAGAAAGATACATTGTGCAGGCGCCATATTTGAAGTAGATATATGTATTTCAAATATGGCTTTAATAGTAAACTGAATGCATAACTGACTGGTTGTACGTAAGATTAAACAACAAAATAATACAGTATTCATTTCCCCCTCATTTGCCTGTTGACCAGGCTGGCCTTTCCACACCTTTCTTAAATATGGAACATACTGATGCTTTGAGTCTCCTTCTGGGGAGATAAAGTGGAGTATAAATATAATAATAACAACAATAATATCATATAATCATAGAGTTGGAAGAGACCTCGTGGGCCACCCAGTCCAACCCCTGCCAAGAAGCAGGAAAATCGCATTCAAAGCACCCCAGACAGATGGCCATCCAGCCTCTGTTTAAAAGCCTCCAAAGAAGGAGCCTCCACCACACTCTGGGGGCAGAGAGTTCCACTGCTGAACAGCTCTCCCAGTTAGGAATTCTTTCTAATGTTCAGGTGGACATTAATAATTATAATAACTTCCAACCATTCCTAAGTCCCAGAAAATCATGAAAAAATGTCTCATTAAAATGTTTTCCTGCCTAATCTCCTAATATTATCTGTTGGAAGAACTTGGTTCGGCCATAATTTAACTTTTGCTCTTTTTCCTGCTCTACTACAATAAGATTAATGTATTATGACTTTTGGAAGAAATCTCCAAGAAGATATGCCTCTAACCAAAACACACTTTTACATTGAATACCACACCTAGAAAACAATCAACAATCCAATCCTCTTTACATTTATTCAGGAGCATATTATTATATTATGTATATTAGTGTATTATATGTGTATTAGTGTATTCAGTGAGGATAACTTCTTAATAAGAACAATTATGAATGCAAATTAAATGATTTAAAATGTATATAATGTCTTCCAACTTCATATTAGAGGCAGGCAAATCGCTTTTAAAATAATGTTTACATTGATACTTTTATTAATGTTGCATACTTTTTAATTTGTACTACTTTAAATATGTTATCAAAAACCATGAGTCCCATTACTGCGAGAAATGCAGGATATAAATAAATAAATAAATAAATAAATAAATAAATAAATGTATATAAGTCTAATATGTTGGTCCCAAAATGGGGATTTGGTGTATTTCTCCTTCATATCTATGTTATGTATCACCATCCTGGCTCAAATTGATATTTAATGAAAAATATGAGATGGCTGATCAAAGTTTTGATATCTGAATTTTGACTGGCAGGTTATAGTTTCTGTCCAAATATTCCTCCTTTGAAAAAGAAAAATCCTTGATATGTCCTCAACCTCCAACAGGAATATTTGATATCAAATGTGGCCTGCAAATAGTATTTGAGCTCCATTTATAAAGTTCGACAATGACTGGTGTTGCATTATGTGGCAGTCTACCTTTTTACTGGATGGCCGAGGGCTTGTGCAAGGGCTGGACATATCACTGCTGGGCTCACTATAGTAAGACATCCGGTTGTAGCTCCGATCTACAATCTAGAGAGAATGACCAGAAGCCACAGATAAAAAGAATGATTGGATGGGAAAGTGAGTCAGTTGAAGCAGGGAAGGAGGAGAGAACGAAAGTCAGAAGTATCCTGGAGAACAAGGCCTTCGTCTCATTTATTTAAGCTGGACTTGCTTCTAAGTAAATCATTTAGAATTTAGGTGTTAGAACTCAGTGAAGGTCTACAACAATTTCAAGGAAGGAAGGAAGGAAGGAAGGAAGGAAGGCAAGCAAATTTCAACTGAATTATAAGAAGTGTGCATTGGAAAGTGTTAGGTTTCCTAAACATTATAAATACATGACTGCCCCCCTGTGGCCCAGTTTATTACTGAATTTCTAATGTTTATGCTCTTTGCATTGCAACAAATTTCAGGAAATTCAGAAATAGATGCATTTATTACACCGTGTAACAACATTTGAAACATTTTCTGTTCCTTGTTCGAAAGTGTTATCTCTTATTTATACCTCTGCCTGGGGGAATCTTTTGTTGGGAGGTGTTAGCTGGCCCTGACTGTTTCCTGTCTGGAATTCCCGTTTTCTGAGTGTTGCTCTTTATTTACTGTCCTGATTTTAGAGTTTTTTTTAACAGTAGTAGCCAGATTTTGTTCATTCTGGTAGGAAGTAGCCAGGCTTTGAAGCTGCAAGGCTATCCAATGCTAATCAAGATGGCCAACTGCAACATTCATACTCGCATCAAATAGACAATAGTTCTTCCCCCCACCCTGGACATTCCAAAGATATATAAGCCCCACTTGTCTAGTTTCCAACAAACCTCACAACCTCTGGGAATGCCTGCCATAGAAGTAGGCAAAATGTCAGAAGGGAATGCTTCTAGGACATGGCCATACAGCCCAAAAAACTCACAACAACCGTATGTTGAATTGGTTGAGACTCCATATTAGTTGAAAAAGTATAGCAGAATGTGCTGCAGTTTTTGCAGTTTAATAAACTTTTTCCATGTTTTTATGATAGAACCAATTAGGAAATGACATTTTAAACCGAAAAACAAAAATTGTGTTACATTGTGTTATTTACTATAAGAGGTGGCCTGGTGTAATGGTTTTAGAATTGTATGGCAACTTTGGAGACATTTACAGAATTATTGACAGAAGTAGTTTCTTTTGTCATTAGGAGCCTTGGAGTTGCATAAAAGAACAGTAAATACTCCTAAGCTCATTATTTACCAAATAATTATAAACTTTAGGAACATAATGGTTCTTATAGACATTAAATAATGTATGCGATGTGCTTGATATATGAGGGGACTCTGACTTTCACAATATACTTTCCAGAAACATTTGGTCTGGAAGTGCATGAATTTATTGTCTCCTCTTACCCTTGAGGACATGATGTTATGAACTTCTTCATCAGTAGCAGTCTGTGTCCCTGCAATATCAGGATTGCTGCAGCTGGTTGCCCGGCTCTGCAGGAGTCGAGAGCCCACAGAAACAGCAGTGGTTCGGCCATATGTGTAATAACGAGACTCAGGTAGATTCACACCTCCTGATGTACCTGCCAAGAGGGAAAACATTTATGGAACCTAGTTGTGCTACAAAATACACGACCTTGATGTTTGATTCTGATTCAAATAATTGTTTTAATCTTCGTGCTGTATAACAAATAGTATGACAAGATGTTCCCTAGGCAAAAAAAAAAACCTTGTCCATCTTTCTGCTACAGAAGAGATCTTTCATCCTGCAATTCAACCAATTGCACTGTTTCTAAAACAGTTTTGTTTGACATTCAAACAGATTGGGAGGAAACAGGCAGCCCATGGTTTGGGCCAGGGGTATGCAAAGTGTGGCCCTCCCTGGCACAATTTAGGCCCAAGAGACACCATTATGGAAACAGAAATGGAATGGAAAGTTACTTCTGCTCAGTTCCTGTTCTTTTTTGCAGCAAACGGAGCAGTGGAGGGGCATGGTCCTCAAAGATTTCCTGGGGAGTTGATGCAGTCCCACAGCCTTCCACGGTTGCTCATCTGTGGTTCAGGGCACTGTTTCTTAAACTGTGGGTCCTGACACCTTAGTTCAGTGATGGGGTTGTGAAAAATTGCCAACAGGACATGGCTCTTGCTGTCCTACCAAAAATCTTGCCCTTTCATCTGGTTCTCAACCTGGGGTCCTCAGATGTTTTTGACCTACAACTCCCAGAAATCCTAGCCAGTTTACCAGCTGTTAGGATTTCTGGGAGTTGAAGGCAAAAAACATCTGGGGACCCCAGGTTGAGAACCACTGATCTAGTGAGAATAAGGCATTAACTTGATCAAAGGTACAACAAAGAACAAAGGCTCTGTTCAGGAATATAAAGTTGCTGCTTGTAATGCTTTCGCTAGGAATTGCCACTAAATGCCCGTTTTAAAGGAAATACTATCTCTGGGGTTTTTTTTTTTAAAAATCATCAAAACCAAGAACCACAGAGATAGAGTATCAAATAGCAACTGTACTCTGTATATTTTCCACCTGTGAAATGTACAGAAACTTCCAGGCAAACAAGTTAGCAACATGATGGTGGACCGTTGGTTACACGAGTGCCAGACGTTTACAGGGTGACTAGGATTACCAAATGAGTTTTCTTCCAGAAAAGGAGGTAATTCCATCATATTATTTTTACACAATTATTGTATGCAAGCATCAAAATGTGCACCAAAAAGAACTCCTCACCTCACCCAGAGGCTTTGAATTTTTATAGTTCTCATATGTAAAAATTTACACCAAGTGCCTCTACTTCAGAATGAGGCCCACTGCATTCACTGGGATTTGGTTCAGAGTAAAGAGTCATGGAGCTGGGCTACAAATTAATAAGAAGTGCATCAAAGGAATCTACTCAGAACACACCAAAAAACATTCAGGCAACAGTTTTTGTTTTTAAATGACCAATACCTAGTTTGACAACCTCTCTTTGAATTTCAGGAAGACGGAATACATAGTAGACATAAGATGCTAGGAGACAGTTTCTTCCATGCTGGTCCTTGCTCAGATCTTTACTGTTGTGAAGGCTGTTCACTGTGGCAACAACAGATTCAAAGGCAAATTGGGAGAAGTTGGCTAGAAATAAAAAAGGAAATTGTCAGTTTCTTCTGCTATTCATCATCATAAATGAGTAGAATTATTTAAAGGCTCGTTATAGGCATTCTCTCTATTTAATCTCATCCATCGCTATTTGGACAGTTGCACAGTTGGGTATCCATGTGCTGATTTAATCTGGGACTATATTCTAGTTAAAACTGGTAATGAAATAGACAGTTTGCCAGGTAAATCCATACAAAGCTTATTTAAACCCTTTTCTTGATTTTTTTAATGAGATATTTATAGTGATAGAACTACTATTGTGATTCATCTTCAATCAGGTTACAACACAGTAGTGGGCTTGGACCCTTAAACTGAAGACCCATGTCTTAATTGGATGACACTGGCCTCACCTGGCTGAGTCCATAGATAATACTGGCATTTTTCTTCTAAATCAGGCATAGATTGAGACATGAATTTAATTCTACACTGAGATAAACTTGTTTTCAGTATCTCTAACATAATGTTTTTCACTTCTGTTTAGAAAATGGTGAAATAATCATCTGATTTAAATAGAACAAGATGGCTGTAGACAAATAAAGAATGAAGACATTCTGAAGGCTATGTGAGAAAGCCACAAATAAATACACACCATTATATTCAGTGCAGCCAACATCATTGGCTTTACAGTTATGCTAGAAACCAATCTAACACAGTCCTCTTTGGTAAATATCATGGGCAAACTAAGCACTTTAATCACTTTTAAATATTGTTTGATCATCCACTAAAATATTGCTTTATTGTCCAAAAGCGAACGACAAATAGCACAATTTCTTCATCAGTACACATTCTATTAATTGTTCCATGTTTTCAGAAGCCTTCAATGGAGCTGCATTTCTATTTGATTTGTTTTTAACTCAATATAGTTTCAATTTTATAATATATTTATCTGTGTTTCAGCATGATTTTTGCATGTTTTTATCCATACTCATTTTACTTGATTTTACTTTTACCTTTTTATCATGTATACAACACCAGGACTCCCTGTCCTTGGGGAAAGGCAGGATATAAATCAAATAAATATTATATGTATCCATCAGTAGGTTTGATGGGTTTTGTGATCAGCAGCACAGTGTCATGCATCAATGTATTAATAGTAAATACCTGTCTGTCCAGCTATAACCATGGGTTGGACAGCTAGTTGGAACAGCTTATCTAATACCAGGTGCAAAAACAACACAAGAGGCTCAAGTCTGGAAGAATTCAAGCAGATAATACTGAGTTTCAACTCATGTTCAAGAGTAGCTTCTGTGATCTTCTCATTCAACACTCGAATGGGAAAGGCAACTTGGCTCTCCAGTGCATGGCACAGAGTGAAAAATTTCTCCAGGTGATTGTCCTATAAAAAGAAGACAGAAGAGTAAAAAGGAACAAAAATGTTAGACCAAAATGCTACCTTCTCTCCATCTTCTTTTCCTCTTTTCCTGCAACAGGTTCCATTTTGCCATTAGAATTACAAACCTACTGTCATATATACTGTATATCCAACCTGCATATTACAGACACAAGCAACTATTATTAACATTAAGCACTCAGGGACAGTTGAAATTAATGGCATATAGAATTAACATTGAGGAAACAGAAATTTGTTTTCTACCTAAATACAAAACAGAAATATTAAATTTCTGTTAACTTTGTCATATATTCCTTTGTGAAACTAACATTATAAATTACATTATGCATAAAACTCTGTCTTCATTATGAGCTGACACCAAACATTTGGGATTTGTAGGCATCCAGCTAAGTTTATATAAAAGGAAAACTTTTGACTCTCAGAGAGGACACATCCCTTATAATAAAACACACATTCCAATCCTTATAGGAGACATGTTTTCCAACCACCAAATAAGAAATATCTATTATAATAAGACACACCCGGCAACCTTGATGGGTGCAAAATGATCTTGTATCACCTTTCAGACCAGTGGTTCCCAACCTTTTTTTGACCAGGGCCCACATTGACCAGGGCCCACTTAACCGGGGACCGCTCTCCAACATTAGTACCAAAAGGGTTGCAAATCAGTTTTTGGTCAACTTTAGATTCAGTTTAGTTATTTGGGGTGCTGATTCAGAAAACTGCATTGGATAGACCATGTCAGCTCTAGTTTCTGATACAGAACATATGCCATCCAGTAGTCGCCATCTGCTCGCCCACAGTAAACCATATTTAATAATCTAGAGCTGATATGGTCTGCGGAAAGGAGCAGAAATAAAATAAATAAAGAGGAAAACTTGAGGACCGGATTTTTGTTCTTGTGGCCCACTTCTGGACTGTGGCCCACAGGTTGAAAACCATTGTTTTAGACCAACTGAGAGAAAAAAGTTACAGCATAAGCTTTTGTAGGCTTAGTCGATTTTTTCAAATGCATGAAGTCAACATAGTTTCAAATTGTAATATTTAAGTGCCATTTCCACTAATGTCAGCTGGCATAAAAAGAAAAAAGATTAACAGGACAGCAAGTCTACAGAAGAGGGATGTTTTCGATGAAGAAGGTGCCAGGTTTATGTGGAAGTTTGCATCTTTTCCCCAGTCCATGCCATTGGCATTTCTAAAGAGTACAGGTATGACTGTACTGGGAATTATGATACTGTTTTCCCCCAAGGAACTCCTTTGACACCTCAGTTTGGAACACAGTGGAACTCTGTATTGGTCTTTTTTTTTCAAACTGCAGCTTCAATCCTTTTTTCATGTCAGGAGTGACTTGAGAAACTGCAAGTCGCTTCTCGTGTGAGAGAATTGGCCATCTGCAAGGACGTTGCTCAGGGGACGTTTGGATGTTTTTTAATGTTTTACCAACCTTGCGGGAGGCTTCTCTCATGTCCCCGCATAGAGCTGGAGCTGACAGAGGGAGCTCATCCGCACTTTCCCCAGGTTGGATTTGAACCGGCAACTTTGAGGTCAGCAAACCAACATTCAAGTCAGTAGTCTGCCGGCACAAGGGTTTAACCCATTGAGCCACCAGTATAATTATTTTTAAAATACTCTGATAGAGGGATCACAGAACTACACATATAAAGAAAATATTTTGTATTTCTGGCTGTGCTTCTTGAGGTTGACATATGAAACATACATGAATTCTATCTAACCAGAATTCTTGGTAACCTAAGTTTTCTTCCGATTCTGAAGTAGGAAGTAAGCAGTTCCAGCTGAATCTGTCATGGTTGGGATCAGAATGCCAGGTTCCAAATATGAATGAAATCTCTTACCTGTGTATGAACAGATGATATAGCTTGTACTTCAACATTGAACACTCCTTTGTGTCCTTCAACCCATTTAATTGGTGGAGACTGTGGAGGAACTTTCTGCATTGAAGAGACAAGTCAATCAGATGGTATAGAGACAAAATGGATCACAGTTGTTAATATCTCACCCATAATACATTTATCTCAGGTTGAGAACAATTGTAGTAAATTGTATTAAATTAATGTGTTCAAAACTTCCTATGTTTTGTGCAAAATAAAACCCTTTGGGGATTAAAAAAAACTATTAATGCTAAAACATCGGTGCAAAAGAATGCCTTTTTGCACATGAAAAGGATTCTGGCACAATTTTTATACAAAGAATTTCCAAAATATAAAAATGTTGTAGAATTTAACCATTTTTAACAGGTTTCTTTGATGCATCAGAATGGTCCTTCTCATTGAGGGCAAGGAAATTCACAAGTACTCTTTATCTAAATGAAGGATGAATATTTGGCCAAAGGAAGTCAACCCTATCTCTTTAATTTGTTCAACAGTTTCTTTTACTGGCTTGGCCCCATTACCTCTGCTGAGTGCATTGAATAGTTGGCAGGCAGTTTATCCAAAGCAACAGGGAGGCAATAATGACCTGTCTGGAGACGATCATTTAACAGAATTGGCAGCCACTGAAACAAATGAAAGGGAAAACAGAGTGTTATATCATTACTGCACCTGAGGCTAGATATTGATCTAGCATAATTATATCCCAAGCAAAAGAAAATTAGAGCATGTGTTCTTCCCCACAATGCTTACTATAAAAAGCTTTATATCTGAATTTTTTTGATAGCTACTTTGTAGTTGTGTAGCTAGACAAACTTGTCTCCTGTAAGAACAATTAATATACATCAAGGCTTCTTGAGAGTTCAGCCCAATGTATAATACAGTGCTAACATAATGCAGTGGCCCAAGCATCAAACTGGTAAGATTTGATTCCTCACTTGGCCATGGAGACCCATTGGTTTCTCTGGGGGAGATAGGGTGGGCTACAAATATATTATTATTATTATTATTATTATTATTATTATTATTATTATTATTATTATTATTATTTGATACACAACAAAATCAGTACACGGTAAACAAGATCACTATGATGGCTTTTTTATTGGATCACACATCAGACACTTCCCAAGTGTCTAGGACTATGTAATGTATAGGTGAATAATGAGTGCAGACCTGAGTAGGGTGGCTTTTTGCAGCTGACAGATGCTAATTTTGTCAGCAACAATTGATTTCAAGTGCTGGCCAAGGTCTTTAGGCACTGCACCCAGTGTGCCGATCACCACTGGGACCACCTTGACTAGCTTGTGCCAGAGTCTTTGCAGTTTGATCATTAAATCCTCATATTGTGTAAGCTTTTCCAGTTGCTTCTCATCAATTCTGCTGTCGCCTGGGATTGCAACATCCATAATCCATACTTTGTTTTTTCCCATGATCTTGAGGTCAGGATTATTGTGCTCCAAAACTCTATCAGTCTGAATTTGGAAAACCCAAAGTAGTTTGACGTGTTCATTTTGTGTAACTTTTTCAGGCTTGTGATCCCACCAGTTCTTTGTCACGGGCAGATGGTATTTGTGGCATCAGTTCCAATGGATCATCTGAGCAATGATTCTATGCCTCTGCCTGTAGTCCGTCTGCACGATCTTCTTGCAGCAGCAGCAAATGATGATGATGATGATTATTATTATTTGAAACACAACAAGATGAGTCCACAGCAGACACTCTGCTGGCTGTTGTATTGGATCACACATCGGACACTTCCCAAGTGTCTAGGACTGTGTGATGTATCGGTGTCATTTACGCATGAATGTCAAATCTATCTCTTGTGTGCTTGTGTCATTTGCACCATTCTCAACTTGTCTATCTCATACCTGCAAGCATGTGAGGAGAAACTTGCCCAAATCTGTGTTACAGTAATAAAATCTCATGCATTACAGACATATGAGACTACCCCAGTCTTTTGAAATCTATGCATAAGAAGTTGGAATAGTTTTGTGTTTGGCTGTTGCATGTTTTCTAAGAGAACATTGCTGTAATGAAATTCAGGAGATAGATATGTGACTATACAGAAAATGTAGCCTATTTATTTTCCCCAGAAGCCACAGACACGAACCAGACATTACTTACTGAATATCCCAGGAGAGTCTCTACACATCCTCCTTGTTTGTGCTGACAACTGATGTGACAAAATGTGAAGAGCAGGTGGTGTCTTTCTGTCAGTTTAGCAGGAAGTTTAATTTTTACTTCTTCATAGAAGTCAGGAGACCTGAGGTTTTATTTTCAAATAAAAGAAGCATCTCTCATCAAAATATCACTGACAATTGGAATCACTATCCATTCAAAATATAAAATAGAATTGTTTGTAAATATCTTAAACTAAATCTTGACAGTGTTCTTGGATTTGAGCAGATCAGGAGCAAATGGAGATTTATGTAATACACACACCCTTCCAAACCCATACTTCTGAGGCATTCATTCCTCATGTGATGCCACAATTACTCAACAGTGTTAATATCACAGCGATGTTTACTCAACAGCAATATTCATAACAGGAAGTGTTTACCGTGTCTGCAGATCTTAGATTAAATAACAGAATCCTCTTTTGTACAAAAATGTTTTATCAGAGTGCCACAAGAACATTGGATCAACCTTGCAGAAATGTTAGATCTGGGGTAATGAGCCTTTTCTAGTATCACCATCAGCATCACAAGCATGACCCATAGAAGGGCTATGTAAGTGGATGTTCTATCCACTTACATAGCCCTTCTCAAGTGAGGGTTAGTCAATGTCCACTGCTATAGATTTAACACAGGTTGAGTTTCCCTTATCCAACTGATTGCTGCCAGAAGTGTTTTGGATTTTGGATTTTTTTTCCAGATTTTGAAAGCCATACATTTGCATATACATACCATACATGATGAGATTTCTTTTGAAAGCATGCATATATTGAACTATCAGAAAGCAAAGGTGAGCATCACTATTTCAGCCACCCATGTGGACTATTTTGGAGTATTTCAGATTTTTGAATTCTGGATAAGAGATGATCAACCTGTATAAGTCGACTTTCTATGTTCCTAAAAATGGGAAGAATGCTCTCTAAAGCAATAGTTCTCAACCTGTGGGTCCCAGGTGTTTGGCCTACAATTCCTAGAAATCCCAGCCAGTTTACCAGCTGTTAGGATTTATGGGAGTCAAAGGCCAAAACATCTGTGGACCCACAGGTTGAGAACCACTGCTCTAAAGCCTCCTGCCTGTGTTGCCCTGTCACAGGTAATCCGTTGTCCACTAAGCCTTTTCTAATGGTAACCTGCTTACATAAGCCAGACATATAGGACCTAAAACAATCCTCGTACTCTCTATTCATAGTGAAGTCTTTCTTCCTATCCTTAAAGGTGCAAGGACAAGAAACATTCATCAGCAATACAAACACACACCTTCTTAACTGGTAATCTTCACTGACTTAGTCTAACTTTTTTTAAAAGACAGCATTTCCTAATATTTGATGCTACACAAACGTTCTCATACCCAAGGCTATTAATAGTAAAGATAATCTTACTTGTTATGATATGTAACAGATGTGCAAACCTCTTTAACAAATTCTGGGCCTGAGGATTTTCCAAAGATGATCTGCATAACAAAACAAAATGTCACAAAACAGAAAGGTGATGATTCTCAACTTATAGTTGAGAAAGTATACCACATTAGTATTAACTACACATTTGAAGTGTACTAGAAATATTTGTTTCATTTGCTGTCAGTGTCAAATTATTACAACCATCAAATTAGAATGTAAACATTAGCAATTACCACAATTAGCACTTTAGGAGTCTATATAATGAACAGCACTGGAGCATCTACATTTTAAGATTATACTGAGGCCATCAAAGGGCAGAATGGAAAACTGCCTAGTAAGTCTGGAAGGCTTCTGGAAGATCTGAATCATGGCCAGAAACAATGGGAAGGCTCCAGAAGAAGGAAATGGAGTTCATTTCAAATAGGAAACAGAAAATGGATTTGCATGCTTCTGTATAAAAATACATCCAAATATACATGGGCGTTCTTACCGGCATTGCACAAGAAGGATCTTCTCCACACATAAATTGAATCTTAATAGTAATATTTCTTCCTGAAGCCAGTCGGTTTGCAAAATTTAGCCTTTGCGGATACACATATAGAAGATTTCTAAGGGGAATATTAAATAGGAAACCCACACATAATAAAAGTATTATAATATTAATGCATTTGTTTTGAAATATTAACAGAAGTAATTTACATTTTTGTAATCATTCATGATTACAGAAATGCAAACCCAAGAAGTGTCCTGACTGTATATAAAAAAAATGTCACAAGCATTTCAGAGAAAACACTACTTTCTTAGCTAGTGGATTCTTAGAGTTCAAAAAAGTAACTCTTTCAAATTTGGATATATTTACAAAATCATTGGTTGAAATTATGCATCCCACTAGTTCACTTATGCAGGATCAGGGCAACAGTGTTAAACATTTTTATTCAGAGTGATTAAGCTACTAAAATTAAATAACTACTTCCAATAAAATCTGTAAGGAATTACATGTTTGCTAATCCACTACATGTAAGACTCTCTTTTTTTTTGAGAAATGACAATGGGCAAAATCTCCTTGAAATGCATGCACATTCTGTGTATTTACGAAAAAGGCTGAAGTACAGCTTTGAAATTTTCTGAATGTTTCCCAAATTTCAGGAGGAGCTTTTCCATATTAGGTCCTTCTGAGTTTTTGGAAACCTTCTTGCAATATGCATTTATGCAATTTAGTGGGTCAATAATGGTAAAGAAGATGCAGAAATCTTGGTAGATGCAAGAGATATGTTGACGACTTTCTCTTACTAGCCTAATTACTGCAACCTGAACTAGCAGTTGCTTCTGAACTGTTGCCAATGCCAAGCCCAAGTTAGGGTATTTGCTGTAAACCAATCTGGAAATATTAAATACATGTGGTTTGGGATCTAGTAAGAGATTTTTCCTCTTACCTATACACAGTGTGAGGGTCATAGACTTCTCGTACTGGGAACTCCAGGATCTCTTTATGAGGACGGCTACGATTCTCTGGGAAGGGCTTCACTGGTAATAGTTCTGGACTGAGGCAACAAGTGAGAGCTTCTGAAGCAGGGGAGATCTCCAATTTAAGCAATCCTTTGAAAAAAGAGAATTCAGAATGCAATAATAAAGAAGACAGACAAAACCCCAAATTTATCAAAATGAATAAGGTAATTTGTTGTTGTTGTTGTTGTTGTTGTTGTTGTGTGCCTTCAACTTGTTTCTGACTTATGATGACTCTAAAACCAAGCAATCACAGGGTTTTCTGTAGCTCAGTGTGTCATCCAGTGGCTTTTCATGGCCAAGTAGGGAGTCGAACCCTAGCCTCCAGAGTTATAGCCCAAACTCAAGCCATTGTGACACACTGCTCATTTTTATATCATTTTTTTAAATTTATGTCACAAGCGAATTGAGTATACAATTATAATGTATTTAAAAACACAACAATATTAAAAACTTGGCATTATAATAGATTTCCTTTGACCAGAAGCTGGCCACTTGGACTGCCTTTGGTGCTACTGTGAGAAGGCCCGACCTGCAGTATGCAACTAACACACTTTGGATTATTGAGATCGAACTGATCCAAATATAAGTACTTCTGCATCAGAGTGGGTCCTACCCACCCAGTTTGGAGGAGAAGACTAGCAAAAGTGACAACTGAGGGAGAATGAATGAGATGATCTGGGATAAGGACGCCACTCTTAGAATGATAAGCAACAATTGGTTAGCAAAATATGTTCTTGAACTGCAACTTCACAATTTCTCATATCAGATATGCTGACAAAGATTGCTGGGGGAAGTCTGGCACAATGTCACATAATAAACCATGCTTCATTTAAAAAAAAAGTTTGGAAGACACCAAGTGCAAACAAAGAAATACAGTAAGACACCTCCACTTACCAACCCACTCCCTCATATTAATGTAAAAAAGTTTCCACTTGAAGCACTGTATTTAAACTGCAAATATGACCTAATTCAATTAAAAACACAATTTTCAGTCCCAGGATACTGTAAAGTTGTGTTCCTAGAGAGATAACTTCTCTCCAGTGTAGATAAGTGAAACCGTGGACATGGGATCTGTGATTCACGGGGGTCCTGGAACCAAAACCCAGCTGATATTGAGGCTCCCTCTGTACCTGGTATAGACTTCACTCTTCTCTGCAAAGATGATGATCTCTTGGAATCTGCTAGAAACTTGAATAAGTCTTCATCACTTAGTTTATCTCCTTCCTGTGAAGAACAAGGTATTTGATAATGTTCTAATGAAAGTATTTTTATATTTCTTTTTTGTCTCTAGTTACAGAAAACTATACAAAAGATTTGAAATAATCTGAGAAAGTGTGAACAAGTCATAATGTTCAGTATTCATGTACGCTTACTGTCAGAGCAACTTTATGCTTTTGTGAGCATCAACTTGAGTGTATCATATAAAGGACAAACCATAATATGCTACCTAAAAAAAAAACACCAGTCTGTATCCAACACTAGACTTTCATTTGCATATGAGTGGAATCCCCTATATCATTGTTTACTTCTCATTTCAGCTCCTGAAGGAACTGAAAACTCTTTAAACTCTCTGCTGCAGAGGGCTATGGGTGACAGGTCTATAAGCATTACATGAGATTTATGATAACATTTTTAGAAATTGTATAGAATACAATTAATTACAGGGAATACATTTTCTTGCTTTAAAATCCACAGATTATGCAAATTACTTTGGACACTATCAACTACCATTATATTTTTAGGTTTACATTTCATTTGGTTTTACTTTAAGCCACTTTGAGGCTCTTTTGTAGATAGAGAAAGAGAAATAATAATAATAATCCAGCATATCTATCTTGTTTGCTGTGTCATAATAAAATAATACCAAATAATATTACTTTAATACTACTACTACTAATAATAATAATAAAACTTTATTTATACCCCGCCACCATCTCCCCAACGGGGACTTGGGGCGGCTAACATGGGGCCACGCCCAGAGCAATACAATATAATAACATATAAAAACAACATATCATAATACAATTAAAAGCAATACAATAGATGATAATAGACATTACATCAAGAAATAAAAACAAAACAAAACAAAAACAAAAAACAGTAAAACAAGGGCAGGCCGCATGGACACAAGGATAAAACTCGGAGTGAGAGGGATAGAGGGGTACTCCACTGTGGACAGGGACACATGAAAGTAGGGCAGTCTAGAGGATAAATGCTGAGGGGGGAGTAACACAGAAATATATAACAGAAATTACTCACCGAAATGAGAAATTATAATAATAATTGGGAATTGAACTGTCATGATAATATCCCTTAACATTTTTATTTTATTTTTGGCATTTATCAATCAAATCATCATTGTCTAAGCATTTCCTCATGGGATTGTTAATCTGCTATACAATACTCATTCAAGGTCAAAAGCAGAGTAGGTGGGAATAATTCTATGATTTGACACTTTCTGGGATAATTTCTGTCCCTTTAAGGTGTTACTTCTAATCAACCAGAGGGGAGGAAAGTATTATTTTTTTCCCCTGTGGTAAAAAACTAAAATCCTGCTCACAGCAGTTTATGATAATTTATTGTACCTGCTTAAAAAATGTGTTGACTGTCAAAGTGGTGGGTTTGAAGTTTGTCATGCTAGAAACATCCTCTATGCCAAGACTTCTTTCAGATAATCTCCTGGTTTGCATTGTCATCGTTTTTCTATCTCCAGTAGACCCTTTGCCTACAGAATATAAAAATTCAAGTAAATTTTATTTTGATTCCATTTAAAATGAAGCACAAGTATTCCTAGTTCATGCATTTTGAGAAGAGCATTGAAAAGTTCCTCTTTTTAATTAGAAATCCAGCCAATGACACCTTTCCAAACTTCAGCTTCTGCATAGTTAATTGAAATCCTAAGGTTATATAACTACGGTAAGAAAATAATTTGTAGAGGGTACACATTATTTTATAACTTGGAAGCCATAGCAAAATCACTTTCTCAACTGCATTATTATTAAAATGTCTACTTCTATTAACTAAGATATATCTACTAATATCTACATGGCTATAAGGAAACATACCATTTAAAACCTCTAGTTCTGCTATATCTCTTTCAAGTGTTGAAATACTGAAGAAACTTCCCAAACTTATTGGAACCCAAGCAAAAGGCATGCGATATGCCCCCAAACGATGACAAAAAGACTCCGCTTGTGATTTTAATTTTTCAACCTTTTCTTTGGTCTGGAAAATAAGCAATAAAAGGGGTTAAGTAAGAATAGGAGACGACACAAATATACATAAATCAAGAATGAAAGTTAATTTTAATATATAAATTTAGACAAAAGATGCCCCCCTAAATATAATAGTACCTACTCAAAAGTAAGTGTGCAAGTTCTTTTTGGTCTGAGCTTCTTGATATAAATTTTGTCATATTTCAAAATCCATATTATCTGACACCTACCTTTCCACCGTCACTTTCTTTTAGAACCATGTAGGGTTCTGCACATTCTCCAATTTCTCCTTGCTGAAGGACTTTTTCAATCTACCGCCACAAAAGGAAGGAACCAAGTAAAAGAAAATAACATGCAATTCAATAAAGGATTTGATTGGGACTTCTGTTTTGTTAGTCAACTATTACAAAACCAATATAAATATGCAAAACCACAGACTTGAGCTTTGCACCCTGATTTAAGGATGTGAGGGCACAGCCCTGAAACCAAGAGAAAGAAGGTTTAAAATCAAAGTTTTTAGATCCCAGCTCTCATGCATGCAGCCTTATTTTGAACATGAGAACTTTACCAAATGGCAGATGTCGCAACTGTGTACTCATGGCAGTACCACAAAATCACAAAAACATTAGTACAGCCAGTCCCCGAATTACAAACATCCGACTTACAAACTACTCATAGTTAAAAATGGCGGTGAGACAACAGAAAGTGAGAGAAATCTGCCCCTCAGAAGGGAAATTTACTCCTGAGAGAGTTTTTTAAATTGTGTCAGAAACGACTTGAGAACATACTGCAAGTCACTTCTGGTGTGAAAGAATTGGCCGTCTACAGTGATGTTGCCCAGGGGACGCCCAGATGTGTTAGCTGGGAGGCTTCTCTCATGTCCCCGTAAGCTAGAGTTAACAGACGGGAGCTCACCCTGTCTCATGGATTCAAACCGGCAACCTTCAGGTTAGCAACCCAACCTTCAGGTCAGCAGTTCAGTCGGCACAAGGGTTTATCTCATTGTGCCACCGCAGCTCCTTCTTGAAAGAGTTATTATGGGGAAAACGTCTCCACTGAAGCTTTATCACCAATCCTTGTTTCCACAAGTCACATTTTCCAAAACCACAGGGTTATGAACCTTTCCCTATGCCATCCAAAACTTATACATATACATATAGCTGGAGTTACACTTAAACAATGAACCTGTTCTAACTTACATACACATTCAATTTAAGAACAAACTTACAGAATCTATCTTGTTCGTAACTTGGGGGCCTGTAATCCAAAAACATCTCACAAGTTCAAAACCGAAGTGGAAAATAACATTACAGTCCTGTTAATGTGGCATATATGAACACTGTTTCTCCTGAAGGACAAGAGGCTATTACCAAACAGTTCAATTACAGACAGCAGATGCTCCAGGGATGAGAGAAGGGAAGGGGGAAAGGACCTTCCTCCTTTTTCTCCTCCCCAACCTCTCATGGCTTTGTCACTCTGGCGATCATCTCTACAGGCGCCAAATGTCAATCATTTTCATGCCTGGTTGTTGCTGCAAATTCCACAATGGTGGCAAGGTATGGGTGCTGGTACAGCATAACTGAACTGACTCTGGTGCCACTGGGCCATACAGATGGCACCCAGCTCAAGAGCATGCAGTGTGGGCACCTGCCAGCCCCCAAGCCAGCTTGGAGGCCAGCCATGACAACAATAGTGACTAGAATCCTGAGTACTCCACTCCAGATCAGCATTGCTATTTGTGGCACATGTAAATAGCCTATCATATACTGACATTTGGTCTGTGTAAAACTGCCTTATTACTCGCTACCGTTGCCCTCTCCCTCCAGCCTTGGAACCCTGGGCTTTTGAGCGGAATCCAAGGAATGTCAAGATACCCCCAATGTGCACCATCTTGATTTTATTCCATTGCCATCATGCAATCACCAATTAATTAGGGTGCAAACACGACTTACCTTAATTACTAGGTAGATATCAGGAGAGGGATATGTTACAGAAAATACTGCAGACCTTGCCAGACTAGAGGAATCAACACATGGCGTGTGAGATCGCAAAACCCCTTTGAATTGTTCAGAGTTCAAATCACAATGAAAATTTTCTGAGATCTTAAAAAAGAAATTTTAAAAAGACATTTCACATTCCATGCAGGAGCTAGAATGCAACTTAAAATAATAAATTGACAGTCACACCTGTAATAACTTAAACATGGGCTCATTTTACTGCTTATATACTGCCTATTAAACGACAAATATAGAATTGTCAAAGGCTTTCATGGCCGGAATCACTGGGTTGCTGTGATTCATAGCCTTGACAAAATATTGATTTGATACATTTTGATATTATACCCCTAGCCAACAATGTGCTTCTACCTATTTTTCAATTTTCATTTTCTTTTTAATTTGCTATCTTTTGGAAACAAACTCCACAATCATCAATGAGATTAATTACATATAAATGATATTAAGTTGAAATGACACATTTCATTGACTAATTTCATTGTTAAATCAATAAATCAACAACAGCAGGGTTTTCTCTCCCAAACTTCCTTTACTACATTCAGCTGCACTTTTACCTTCTTCCTTTCTTTTATATCATAGAGGGCTAAGCTTGCAAACAATGGCTCAATCTCGATCTCAAATCTGTAAAAGAAAATAGGGGGCACTAATTATTAATTAAACTTGTTTAAGATATGGAAGTATAATGGAATATTGCAGAAACATATAAAATAGTTGCACTGTCAACATCCCTTTAATTTATAACCAGGACTTTTGGAGGAATGCTGGGATTTGAGATTTCTCATTACAGACAGTCCCCAAGTTATTAATAAGATAGGTTCTGTACATTTGTTCTTAAGCTGAATTTGTATATAAGTTGGAACAGGTACATATAAAAAATCGAGGAGAGGAAAATAGAACACCTTGTTCTAATATGTTTCATAATTAAAAGGAAACTCACTCAAGGGTGGGAATGAAATGCTGCTGTTGCTGCCAAAATCTACCAAGAAAAGGTCTGGTACAAATCTGATTTTTAAAAAAATCCTGAAAACTACAGCAATAAACATACCACAACTTCATAATATCTGCCCCATCTAGAGGACTCCTTAATTATCTTCTTCAAACCTGTGCCAGCGCATTCTGACAAGGGTCTCTCATTTTTAAAAATCCAGCCACATTAATTATGATTAATTTTTTTTAATTCATGAGGCCGGTTCTCCTTTTATAGCTTCAATGCCTTAAGACAGTGATTCTCAACCTGTGCATCCCCAGATGTTTTGGCCTTCTACTCCCAGAAATCCTAACAGCTGGTAAAGTGGCTGGGATCTCTGGGAGTTGAAGGCCAAAAACATCTGGGGACCTCAGGTTGAGAACCACTGCCTTAAGAGAACCAGAGCATAGCTTTGACCTGAAATGAAATGAAAGCACAATTTTTAAAAGAACCCAAAGCACAGACAGGTCTTGCAAAAGGCTACTCAAGTAGACTTTTTGGTGACTTGAAGAGACTCAGGATGGATACAAATGTATAGTAAAGGAGGGAGGATGTGGAAGAGTCCAAAGCTGGCAGAATGTTTTGATACCAGTTCAGACTTGCCTATTTCTACTTTTAAAAAATGCTTCCTTGCTATTAAGAACACTTCCTGCAAGCAAAAAACTGCTTAGAAAAAAAAGCTGTATACTTGTTCTCTCCCCCAACCATACTAGCTTTTTGCCTATATATATTTTAAAATAAGGAAACTACCTTACACCTGTTTTTGTGGGGAAACAGGTAATATATACAGTTAAAAATAATAACAAGAACAAAAAGAAGAAAGGAAAGAGTAACAAATTTGAGGACTAGGGACTCCTTCACCATATTCTATACTTCTAGTTTCAACTCCTCATGGCCATATGTTAATATATGTTCAAGAAATTGAAGAGAAACTTACTTCAGTGTTTGTATTTTCACCAATAACCTATTCCCTAGATACTCCTTTGGGCATTCAGGCACTGGTCGTATTTCCACAGCATCCTCCTGTTATAAAATACATAATGGAGCAATTATTTCTTTTGATTGAAGCATTTAGGATGCTTTTTTGAAATCACATAATACACAAGTAAAAGTAATTTAAATTGCCCATAAAAATTATTATGGCAGATGTTAATATTCACAACTCTTTCAAACACTCTTCAAGCAATAAGCCCACCCTGAATTAGTGGGAACAGCATTATTAATTATTATTTATGGAATTTATAGGTTACATATTAACCACTGCCATGGCAAAAATCAGCAAGGCAAAAATCATGATGACTCAAGTTACAGTTGTACTTTAAATTTTCAGCAGGTTGGACTTTTTTTTTCATTGGATGCAGTTGGTTTGATCTGCCTACATTTGCTCAATATAGGCATAAGATCTGAGCTACAAGGGCAACCAGAACTGTTTCTTTACCAAATTGGAAACTGCTGGACTTTTGTAATGCTATAGTTCAAATTCACCTAAAAATACCACAAGCATAGGGATATAGATTTCATTCTTGTATCCAGGAATGGCGCCTTTCAAAAATTCTTCCCCACTTGGTGAGATTGTTAGGGGGGGGGTGCATTTTATAATTATTTTTTTACTCTTTGTGTGCAAATATGTTGGGTGTTTTGCGTAAAAAGCAAGTAAATTTTTGCACTGACAAATTTTGTGAACAGAAAGATCCCAAATTCTGAAAAATTTCATGGCCTCTGATTATTATTTCTCTTAAAGGGCAGTTTCCAATGAGACAGTTTTCTTCACCTAGGAAAACTTTTGAGAAAAACTCATTTCACAGCAAGTAAGTTTACAACACAGATTTACAACTCACCTCATCGATACTAGGATACAAAGCAAATAGTTCTGTAGGTCTGTTGCTTTGCCGTGCTTCTTCGTTCTGCCTCTTCAAGTTTTCTGCACTGACAGGCTGCAGCAGACTTGGTAGATGAGGATCGGGCTGCAGGCTCCGCAGGTCAAAGTCTCCAGACGTTAGTGTGGCTCTATTAGACTCGTCACAGAGGACCTTGAGGTGCCTGGGACATGCCTACCCAAGAGGAGATGAAGTAGAAACAAAATCATTTTTGGTTCTTAAGTGTTTCACGTCTTCAGTCCTTGTTTGCCCTACTTCTGTTTCAATTCATTGTGTTGACTATGCCTATAAAAATATTTCGGAGACCAACGGTGGGGGGGGGGGGGGGTGTGTGACACTAAATATTCCTTCCCCTGCCAAAAATATTGAGAACCATGTGTCCTGTGTGAACGTTATAACAATAGCAACTTGGAGGGATATGAAGTTTTGAGTAAAGGTGGCCTTCCCATTAAGGCTATGGTGGTCAGGAACATAACAATAAGTGAAGTTTATGTGCAATTTTAAGTATCAGGCAGTCTGTCATCAGCAGCCCTAGATGGGAATGGTATTATTTACCACTGGCTTTAAGTCCTATATGGAAGAAAAGAAGAATATAAATCACATAAACAAACAATAAACAAATAACATTATTGGGCAAGGGAGGAAATGGTCACTCCCATTCTTTAGAGAGATTTCTGCCTCCTTCTCTTCCAGAAAATATCAACAAAATAAAACATGGCCAAACACTTCAACATGTGATTATAAAATTTATTTCCCAACAGCAAATGCAAAATACTTGAAAAAGAAAGGTATCCTTGTATGATGCAAAATTACTCATAAGATTCGTGAGAAATTTTTCTGTGGAACTCCTAAACAACTTTGTGTTAAACATGGTCATCATATGCACAGTGCATTATTTGTAATGAGCCAATGGATTCATATTGAAAATTACAGTTATAGAATATATACTCCTTTAGAAACATAGACATGCTGGTTTATTTAGCAATGAGTAAGTGAAAGACTGAATATTTTATATGCAGCATACCATAAGCAAGAATGCAATTTATCCCTTTATTATTGTTATTAACATTATTTATACGCTGTCTTTCTCCCTGTGACAATATATAACACACTTCGGTCATAGTCTAAAAAGTGCAATACAAGAGTTTAAAAAATAATTAAATAGTACAGTGTGGATTAAAGTAAAAACAGATTAAAATATAATAAATACGCTTAAAATAGTCTTTAAAATTCAGCTCTTTTTCAGCTCTTATTTCTCCAGGCAGTTCCCAAGAATACCTGATAATTTGAATTGCTGTAGTCCAACACTTCAGATTCAAATGTTTGCTTTTGAAGGGTTTTGTGGAAATCTCTTCTAGATCCCCTTTTAGTAAATGTGTAGACCTCATTATTTCCTTGGTTTCTTCAATAAATAAAAAGTCAGATTTCAGTTAAAATGTGGGACAACCCATTTTTTTAAAAAAGCATCTATTATAAGCAAGGATGTAAATTTGGCTGATATATTATGCCATTCAAGCAAAGGCACAACTGTAACAAGGTTATATTACATATTCTTACAAGGAGTATGCATTTATGGCACTAATAATAATAATAATAATAATAATAATAATAATAATAATAATAATAATAATACACTTTATTTATATTCCACTTTATCTCCCTGGAAGGACTCAGAGCGGATTACAGTATACACATATAGGTAAACATTCAATGCCTTTTACACAGTGAACAACAACGACATACAATACACAGACAAAGGTAAAGGCCTCCCCTTATTATCTCCGGCGTCTGGAGGCGATGCTCAACTCTGGCCATGAGGAGATGCTCTTGTTCCATTTTTCCATGCCGAAGAGCCTGTTGTCTGTAGACATCTCCGATAGTGTCGCTGGCATGTCTGCATGGGTGGTACCTATTGATCTACTCGCATTACATGCTTTTGAACTGCTAGGACTGCAGAAGCTAGGGCTAACAACGGGAGCTCACCCTGATTCGCAGATTCAAACTGTCAACCTCCGATCTGAATTACTACATCCTTAGTATCTAGTGTACAGCTAACATAAGATATGGATGGCACTCATTTAACATATTACTTTCCCAAAGGGCATTCATTATGTATATTTTTTACTAAAACAACACAACCCGAAGTACGTATGTAATTGATAGTAATTTATTGAAGAACATCTCAGTGTCAAGTTAGACAATGGCTGGCATCTTTTAGTTAATCTCAGAGGAGACTCATTCAAATCAGTTGCTGAATGGAGAACCAATGTGCCGTAATGGATTGAATGATCTATTCTAGTTAAAACTAGAATAAAATTTACGCTGATGTGTGTTAGGACATAAGTGAAGCATTGCTCCCTGAAGTTGTAGAAATAATCTATTCATCATAGCACATGGCAGTCCTCAACTGTCTATCTTGCTTTTAGTGTGGTTTTTTTTTTTAATTTGTCCCTCAGGAAACCCTATTGTGAAAGAAGCTGCTTTTTAAGTGCAGAGAATAACATTCCCCTTAAGGTTAATTTTATCTGTAGAATGGTCAGATATAAGCATTATGAAGTGAAGAGACTCAGTAACATCCTTAAAGTTGTTGAAATACTGCCTACATAACTGAAGCTATAAGTAAGCTACTGCTGCCATCTAACTTCTATCCGGTCATATCTTCTACCCACCATATATACTTGTGTATAAGTCAACCTCATGTATTTTTGTACTAAAATTTGTAGACTTATACATGAGTATAGACAGCAATTACCCTCTCCAAATATCAAGACTTTGAACAAAATTATTATTTTGCCTGGCTCAGTCAAGACTAGCAACAGAATCCTATGGCCCACTAATAAAACATGCTCACTGTCCCAGCGAGAGAGCTCTGAGCTGTGCCCACCTCCACAAGTATATTCATATGCCGGCACTTGTAGCACTATGCCTTACAGAACATTCTTAATGGATTTTGCCCTTGAGCAAATGATCCAAGAAAGCTACCCTCCAATTACATATAAATGGGAGCCAGAAGCTCCCACAGCTGTGGGCAAGGCTGCTTTCATTTTCACACACTGGAACACACATTTTGCAACCAGTCCATGAAGTTATACTGCTGTGATTTATTCAGGTTTCCTTCAAAGCCATAGCTTAGGTGCCTAAGTGCTTTGTTGTCCTGCATAACAAATATGCCACAATAAGCAATTATTGATCACACAGACACTTTTTTATTACATTTTTGGGAGTAAATGAATTATATGTGATGGAGTTTGTATTTTAATTGTTTG
This sequence comes from Anolis carolinensis, assembly GCF_035594765.1. Taxonomy (NCBI): domain Eukaryota; kingdom Metazoa; phylum Chordata; class Lepidosauria; order Squamata; family Anolidae; genus Anolis; species Anolis carolinensis. Next base: position 243,287,243 of record NC_085842.1, read on the forward strand.
AATTTTAATTGTTTGCCAGTCAACTGAGAATGAAAAATGAAGCCATAAAGCAGAAATCACCTTCCTTGACATGCCTGCTCTCCTTGAGCATGACCTTGTCCAGGAAACAACTCTTAATTACAGTACATGAAAGAAAAGAGCTCTGGGTGGTTTTATTGTGAAGTTATAACATCCAGGACCTGTTTTCTGGTTGCTGGAGTAAAATGTCACATTTGTAAGCTGTGATTTTTTGCCTAATTCTAAGAATAAACTTAAGATAAACTGGATCTTTGAAAGCCAGTTAACAGGGTTGACCCTGCAGTTAGGCAGGATGAGGCCAGCACCTATGACAGCACGTAAAACCTGCGTAACTGTGGAATCCTTCAATGGTTTCAATCACTTGTGCCCAGGAAAAGTGCTCTCTCTAGGCATTTTCTAGGTCCACCCAGCAATTCTATGCCATCCTCCCCCAGAAGTTACCATATAGTTGCACTGGAGAGTCTAGCAACTTCCTAGAGTGATACTTCTCTAAGAATCATAGCTTCTTTAATGTAATTCTATGACGTGCTAGGTTCATAATTGAGATAATTTAATAGTATTCAGCCATGTCACAGTTTCATGGGACCAGTCAGGCTAGAGACGTGTTCCCTGCAGATAGGCGGGTCTTACTGCATCATGTAGGGCAGCAAATAGGTATTTATTCTACCAGTTTACTGTCACTGGAAGATATGTGTATCTTGGGTGTCAAGATGGCTAGGACAGATATAAGTGGCTAGAGGTCATTGTTTGCTGTTCTGTCTGAGATAACAAAATATCCTGGACTGGCTATGCCAATTAATATTTGTTAGTGGCCAGCAAAAAAATCCACTGGGAAAATGGAACAACACAACTGGTAAGTATGCACGGGTTTGTTTCTCTGAAGTGGCTCCTCAGTTTTAGGATTGACAATATATCTAAATGCATATCTGCAATAAACAGAATGGTCTCATACTATGCCAACTGATACAACTCTATCCTGGAATTTGTAGGTCGGGGAGGTATCTGAAATTCTCTCCTGGAGATGTTTAGTCAGCTCCCCTGAACTATAATATGACAGTTCTCTAACAAAAATTTTTAAGTACCTCACTATAAATTTCCAGATGCCCTAAAATGGGACCATGAGAATTAGGCATGTCCAATTGCTATGGCAATGTAGCATAGTTCATAAAGTGTACATGTACACTACACTATAGTCACAAAAGTTTGACACCACTGTGTGACTGTGAATTTCCACAGCAACTGGATGGAGAACCAATTCACCCTTCAAGTCATGTTGGTAACAGTAATTTTACACTAACAGGCCCTTCACATGACCTCACCTACTTCCATGGAGATGAGCCTGCTAGTCATGTACACTTCGCAACATATATGTTGGCACTACTGAACATTAAAAACAAGATTTAAAGCACCCTAAAAACAAGAGAGCATCCACAGGAGAGAGAGAGGGCCTTCTCGGTAGTGCCTCCCTGGCTCTGGAATACCCTACCTAAAGAAATTAGACTAGCCCCCACCCTTCAAGCTTTTCAGACAAGTTGAAAAACTTGGCTCTTCAGAAAGGCCTTTGAGCCTGTATAATCTGGCCAGCTTGATGACCCACCGACTATGCCACACCACACCTTGTTTTGCAGATAGCCAGCTTATTTGCAGGTTCTACTCCATTTTAGGAAATTTTATAATTCTAACAATTTTTTTCTGGGATTTTATATGTATTGCTGTTTTTATATGGATGTTATAATACTTATACTTGTATATCTGTATATTTTGAATTGTGGTTTATATGTGGCACTATAGTTCTTCTGTGAGCCATCCCGATTCCCCTGGGGAGATGGTGGCAGGGTACAAATAAAGATTTATTATTATTAATATTATTTATTATTTTATAGATATTAACTATTTGTCCAAACAACTATGCTAATCGATTTATTATTCCCAGTGTGATCTGCATGGTGGGATTTGAACAGGCAGAATGAGTGCACTAAACATGCAAACTAAAGATGACTTGCCATTTGAAAAACTCCACACTGTGAAATTAGTGCACAGTGCTACTTTTGCATCTGGACAAATGAAGAATCAGTGTGGTTAACTGTAACTGTATCCAAAGGATATAACATATTCAAGACAAATTGTTGTACACAATACCAGTTACCTGTGACACTTTCCAAACTGAGTCCAGCATATATACTTTATGAGACAAAAACCTCACCTCTGTAGACAAGTCAAAATAATAGGCTTTTAACTTACCAAGAGAAATAAATCTGAAATCGATGTATTAATTCTTCAGTTACAAATGTAGAACTTACTTTCGATTCACAATCAGCCAGTCACGAACATAGGTCTGCACACAATCCCGAACATGAGGATCCAATTCAGCTCTGAGAAAGGAAGAAGATTAATATGTACACATTATTACAGTGTAGCTGTTTGTTCTGGAAAATAAAAGCAATTGGGTTGCTCATACATTAAGCATTCACAATACACATTTGCATATGCTTTGGTTGCACTTTGAAATTTGTATGCCCAGATCAAATCTGTTTCCCAAGAGCATTCTGCTAGAATATTGTTTTAAATATGTCCCAGTTTCTTTCTGTGTAATTCTAACTAGTGTTAGATACGGTGTCATTGCTCTTGCTTCTGAAATCTACTCCCTACTACTGCTGTGGCCCAGGGTAAGAGGGAGAGAATCGAGTGTCCTTCCAGGAATTGGAAGGAACCTGTTTCTTTAAAACGCATGAGAACCAACAACGCTGAATCAAAACTGGTACCTAAACAGCTGTGGGCTAATTGGAAGAGGGAAGTGGGGAGTGGAGGAGGCGAGATAAAAGAGAGAAGTGCAGAAGAACAGGGGGCTTTGTTAGATTTCTCTTACTAGCATGTCTGAATGTAGAAGCTCTGGGAGTGTTTCAAATAGCTGTCTGAATCTTGTTTCCTGTAGCTCAGTGGTTCTCAACCTGTAGGTCCCCAGATGTTTTGGCCTTCAACTCCCAGAAATCCTAACAGCTGGCTGGGATTTCTGGGAGTTGTAGTTCAAAGCACCTGGGGACCCATAGGTTGAGAACCACTGCAGCTGGTCTTAAACAACAAATGGAATGGATGACCAGGTTTATGCTGTTCCATTACCTATGTATAAAGAAGGACACACTGACACCCCATAACTGCATAGTACATTTAATCTGGCTTCTTAACAAAAGCATGTCTGATGCATGATACCCTACCAGGAGGAGTGCTATCCTGGCCATAGCCTCGCTCTGGAAAGGTAGTGCCATGGTGTGCCATGTTAGTTACAGCCTGGCTACTTTACAATAGAACACAAGCATCAACAAGCATCACAGTCTATTAATATGGGGACAAAACAACTCATGTATGTCCCCACCCCAGCCAGCATACACAACCCTTCTCTGAAAAAAACAAGTAAGTCATCATTAGAAGTGCAGTGAAAACAGAACCGAAACTAAGCAGAAATGAAACCTCAGATGAATTATATTTCAAGCTTTAACAATATTTCAAAGCTAAGCTGGCAGACAAGCATGTTCCCATTAAATGTACTGATTTTATATTGTCCAAAACAGAGTTTTCCAAACTGTGTGTCATGACATATTAGTGTGTCAGCTGCAATGTGTAGGTATGCCATGCAAAGATAATGAGAAACATACATATACATACATACACACACACACACACACACACACACACATACACATACACACACACACAAATGAAAGGTTTTCATGATATGTTGTGTCCCCATATATTTCGTTCTTACAGTTTATGTATGTGTCTGTATCTCTTATAACTTTTAAACCCTGGTTTGCTGGTAAAACTGAATTACTGTGTGGTGAAATAATGCATGTCTGTAAAGCATGTCATCAACATGAAATGGTGAGAAAAAGCTCAGGTCTAAAGCAATAGCACTGAGGGAGTCGTGATGGAAATAGGCCACATGGTGTCCTCAAAGAGTCAAACAGATATTGACAGATATTCAGGTGCAGCAAAATACTGCACAAAAAATCCAAAATCCACAAAACAGCAATGCTTCAGTTCTATTAACTCCTATTGCAAGTGAAATGTTTATTCCTTGTGTTTTATTGCCCTTTGCCCCTTGTCCTCACATAGGCAAAAGAGTGGCTTCTCCCCACACTGAAATCTCCTATACTACTTTAACTGAGCATCTGTGACAACATATAAGATTGTGCCTTTTCCTCCTGTTGTATGATTTTTAACATCTTTGCCTGATCAAGAAATCAGTGAAGCTTTGAAAATTTGCACACTATATTCTAAGATTCGGAGCTGGCAGAATAAAGGTATTGCTGCTTTGTGGATTTTGTATTTTGTTGTATATTATGGGTTTTCCATCCATGCCAGCATTGGATATATTAATTAGGTTAGAATGGGAGAAAAGCTTTGTTTTGTTTACTATCTGGTTATGTGAAATGAGAAATTTGGAATGCAGAAATATTTGAGAAAGAGTAAGAAACCTTTGACCAGCTGGCAAGACAAGATTTTAAAAACTGATTTCAGAGAGAATTAACATTTTTTAATAATAAAGAACTTTGGGTTCCTTCTTTGATCAGCTGGCTTGAAGGGAAAACTCATGAAACCGCCCTAGTGCCTTTGGGGAGAGAGGGCAGGTTATAAATATGTTATTATTATTATTATTATTATTATTATTATTATTATTATTATTATTATTATTATTAAGAATGTGGATTACTCAGACAACCATCCAGAGAATTTTAAAATGTTTTTAATTTGTTTCAGTTATGCCTCCTGTGTCAATAATAATAGGTTCTTACAATACCTGAAATAGGTACATCAATGTCCAATTTAGAACCTCAGCCTATGAACCAGCTTTCCTTTATATGGCACCCTCCAAATGTTTCAGACATTTCTCAGCATCCCTAACCATTTGTCAAGCTGGTTTGGGTTGAAGGATGTAGCAATCCAAAAATAGTTGGGACGTTTGGATGGATCACTTTGAAGGAAGCTATCGAAGTTTCGTTCATCAGACTGGATTTTTCAAGAGCTGTCATTTAGAGTAGTGATTAACTAGGTGACGTTTACATTAGAAATGCGTCATTTAAATCGAAAGCTTCAGATCTAATAAAGGATGAACTCTCCTGGGTCCCTACTACTGCAACAAGATCCAGAACGACACTCCTATTGAGTAGCAAATGGACCATTCCTATAGTCTATAGAGATCAAGAAGAGAAAAGGTTTGGCTCAGGAAATTGTACAATGTAGTGGGCTCCATCTTACTTATTTGTCTTCCCAACCTTCTTCTAAGTCACTGGTTCTCAACCTGTGGGTCCCCAGATGTTTTGGCCTTCAACTCGGGCTGTGGCGCAAGCTGGTGAGCAGTCAGCTGCAGCCGAGACCAATCACTCTGACCAAGAGGTCATGAGTTCGGGGCCAGCTCGGAGCCTGCGTCTGTCTTTGTCTTTGTTCTATGTCAAGGCATTGAATGTTTGCCTTATATGTGTAATGTGATCCGCCCTGAGTGCCCTTCGGGGTGAGAAGGGAGGAATATAAATACTGTAAATAAATAAATAAATAAATAAACTCCCAGAATTCCTAACAGCTGGTAAACTGGATTCTGGGAGTTGTAGGCCAAAACACCTGGCAACCCACAGATTGAGAACAAGTGTTAAGTAGTTCAAGGTGGAATACATGGTCTTCAATTTTGTTTTAATCCTCACAAAACCTTGTGAAGTATGTTAATTTGAGAGAATGACTGGTCCAAAATCTGTCCATGAGTTCAATGGCTGAGTGGAGGTCTGAGCCTGGATTTCTTTAGACCTTGGTCAACTTCTATGTTTTGGGTTTTAAAGCACACTCTCTTCCCACCCCCACCACCATCCGATTTGCTTACCCTTCTTCTGGTAAAGATGGCTGTAGAGTCCTGTGCTCCTTTGGAGTAAAGACCACCTCCAGGTCATCTTCAGGAAAATCCCCAAGTTCCTGGAGTAATTCTGAATCTAAATTATTCAGCTGCATCATCAGGAAGCCTTCAAAATCCACTGGCTCTACTGCATCATAGAACTGAGGCTGAATGTTACAAAAAGAAAATGAATGATGCTGGTTTGCTATTAGCACACCACGCATAAACATATAGCACCTCCCTGTCTCTGGGGCCCCTTCCACAGCTGAATAAAATCCCACATTATCTGCTTTGAACTGGGATGTATGGCAGTGTGGATTCAGATAACCCAGTTCAAAGCAGATATTGTGGGATTTTCTGCCTTGATATTCTGGAATATAGGGCTGTGTGGAAGGACCTTCATGCATTACATTTTGTGCCATGCTGATACATTCACTGATTGTGTAACAAACACCATTTAAAACGAAGCAGGAATAAACATACCAAGAGGAAGGCATGCTACACAAACTCTTGTCGTGATCACCTTCCATTTGGAAATCTATGGGCCCATCTAGACAGCCATATAACCCAGAATATCAAGGAAGAAAATCCCACAATATCTGCTCTGAACTAGAGTATCTGAGTCTACACAGCCATATATTCCAGTTCAAAGCAGAAAATGGGGGATTTTATTTAACTGTGTGGAAGAGGCCTATGTCCCCATTGTGAAAGACCATATGGATCTAGAAGAGGTCTCTAAAGTAATTTACAGATCCACCGCCAAGACTCTACCCTTGCTTGGCCACAAGTGAATCGCCCACAATGATGATGAAAAAAAGCCCAATTATTTGAAAATAAAAGCAAACACTCCACTATCTCTCTGTTTTTTTGTAACTGTTTTATTTTTTATTTATGTATTTATAATTTATGTATTTGTGATGAGGGGTTGCAATCCTTGTGGGTTAGGGTTGGTGGTAGCTCTTTAGCTCCTCTATCCTACATCCTTCCATCCTTCTCCAATTACCTTGTCTGTCTTTCAAAAATTCATTTAAGAGCAAGTCCTTGTAAGCCCCCGGTGGCGCAGAAGGTTAAACCTCTGAGCTGCTGAACTCCCGCTGTTAGCCCCAGCCTCTGCCAACCTAGCAGTTCAAAAACATGGAAATGTGAGTAGATCAATAAGTACTGCTCTGGCAGAAAGGTAACAGCGCTACATGCAGTCATGCTGGCCACATAACCTTGGAGGCAGGGCCAGCCGGAGATATTTTTTAATGTGAAGCGGGGGTGCTGAAAAGCGCCCCCGCCACCGGCCCCGCCTCCCGCGCCCTGGCCCCGCCCAGCGTGCCCTGGCCCCGCCTCCCACGCTGCGTGGGAGGCGGGGCCAGGGCGAATAGTGAGGGGGCGGGGCCAGAGTTGGCCCCGCCCCCCGCCCAGCGTGCCCTGGCCCCGCCTCCCACACAGCATGGGAGGCGGGGCCAGGGCACGCTGGGCAGGGGGGCGGCGCCAGAGTTGGCCCCGCCTCCCACGCTACTCCCGCTCGCCCGTCTGGCCTTTTCTAGCAGGCCAGACTGCAGCGGAGGTCCCTCCAGGCCGCAATCGCGGCCTGGAGGGACCTTCGCTGCAGTCTGGCCTGCTAGAAAAGGCCAGACGGGCGAGCGGGAGTAGCGTGGGAGGCGGGGCCAACTCTGGCCCCCCGCCCAGCGTGCCTTGGCCCCGCCTCGCACGCAACGTGGGAGGCGGGGCCAGGGCACGCTGGGCGGGGGGCGGGGCCAGAGCTGGCCCCGCCTCCCACGCTACTCCTGCTCGCCCGTCTGGCCTTTTCTAGCTGGCCAGACTGCAGCGGAGGTCCCTGCAGGCCGCGATTGCGGCCTGGAGGGACCTCCGCTGCAGTCTGGCCAGCTAGAAAAGGCCAGACGGGCCAGGGCGCACTGGGCAGGAGGCGGGGCACTGTCAGGGCGGTGCCCCGCCTCCCGCCCAGCCTGACGGCGCCCCCCCAGGCCTGCGCCCGAGGCGGCGGCGTCAGGTGCCTCTATAGTGGGGCCGGCCCTGCTTGGAGGTGTCTATGGACAACGCCGGCTCTTCGGCTTAGAAATGGAAATGAGCACTGACCCCCAGAGTTGGATATGATTAGACTTAATGTCAGGGGGACACCTTTACCTTTATTTTACCTTGTGAACATAAATTAAAAGCCAGAAATAATTTCCTCTTGTTATTAGAGACCCATCCTATCCTTCATTCAGAGAAGGCTTGGCATTAAAATGAAAGGTTGTACTTTCCGTGAAGTATCTGAGATGGATGGGAAAAACAATCGACTTACTGATGAGGTTAATTCCCATGGGCCAAACTGACCAAGTAGGAATCAACATTCCTTTTCCGTTTATACTGTTAAGACTCCTTCCCTCCTTCAACAATTTTTGCTTGCCTACCCTGCTAACTATATGTGGCAGTTCCAGTTCCCCATCAGTTCTTTGCATTTATAGAAAAGTGAGGTATACAATGGAGAAGCAAAGGGAAAAGAAAAATAAAGATGATAGTTCCTCATTAACTGTACTGAGGGAGGAAAAGCTAAATATAAATCGGGAGCCTCTCAGACCAATGTGGTACAGCCTGCCTCTGAGAAGGAAAGGAAGGCAGAACAGAAAAACCCCCATTAGAAAATAGACTGGTTCTCCTGTATTAATTCTACCCCAAGCATCATTGGTCATCTAATTTCTACAAAAATTCATTTCAATTACTTTTTTACAGCTTAGTTATGATTTTTTTTCGTATGAACATCATGTTCCATATTAAGAACAACATGTGTTTCATATTTATTGACAAGCATTTCACTAAATGATTTTATTTAAGTATAAATGTATGTAACATCAAAAGGAAAACCTAAACTACCATGTTACTATGTCCTTTTTCTTTAACATGCTTTATGACATGTCATCAGGAGAAAGGGGAGTACAGAAGTAGCATTTTTGTTCTCTTAGGGCCTTTCCAGACAGGCCTACATCCCAGGATCTGACCCCAGGTTTTCTGTTTATCCCAAATTATCAGGCAGTATGGACTCATATAATCCAGTTTAAAGCAGAAAACCAGAGATCAGATCCTGGGATATAGGGCTATTGGACTGCTTGTCAAAATGAAAACCCTTCCTCATGGGTCTTTACCATAAAGTTTTTAATGGCTTCATATAACTGCAACCTTGCAAAGAATTAGGACGTTGAAATGTCCCGCTCCTTTGCCAAGCTGCAGACAATATTTTGCAGAGTCTGACAGTTCCTTTTACAAATATAAACTTTCAATTATATGTCGTTCTCTTAATTGTTTCTGGTACAATCACAGGAAGTTATTGAAGAAGCATTTTGCTTGAAAACATTCACAGAAATATGTGATAATAAATGTCTTTCTGGGGACACAGAACAGTGTTTTTGCTACAAAGAACTAATATTATGAGGAAGCATAGTTTGTCTTTTGGAGGTCATGGAACAGTGTTTTTGCTGCAAAGAACTAATATAAGTATATCATGAGAAATCATATACATGACTCCTCAAGCTTAAACTCCCTTTAAGACAATAAAGACTATAGTCTTAGGCCCCTTCCACACAGCTGGATAAAAACCACAGTGAACTGGATTATATGGCAGTGTTGACTCAGGGCCCTTCAAGGCAGGCCCTATATCCCGGGATCTAATCCAAGGTTTTCTGTTTATCCCAGATTATCTGGCAGTGCGGACTCATATAATCCAGTTTAAAGCAGGAAACCTGGAATCATATCCTGGGATATAGGGCCTGTCTGGAAGGGCCCTCAGATAACCCTGTTCAAAACAGATATTGTGGATTATTTGCCTTGATATTCTGGTTATATGGCTGTGTGGAACCTTTTATGAAACCGTTAATATTAAAATCGAGTCCCTTCGGGAAGAGGAGGCGGGATATAAATAAAGTTTATTATTATTAAAAGTCAATAAGGCTTTGGGCATAACTAAAGTCAGGATTGTACTTGTATTACTGATGTATCAAGAAATACATATCACACATGGGGCCCCCAGTGGCGCAGCGAATTTAACCACTGAGCTGCTGAACTTGCTGACCGAAATGTCAGCGGTTCGAATCCAGGGAACAGGGTGTGCTCCCACTGATAGCCCCAGCTTCTGCCAACCTAGCAGTTTGAAAACATGCAAAAGTGAGTAGATCAATAGGTACCGCTCTGGCAGGAAGATAACGGTGCTCCATGCAGACATGCTGGCCACATAACCTAAGAAGTGTTTACGGACAATGCCAGCTCTTTGGCTTAGAAATGAAGATGAGCATCAACCTTCAGAGTCGGACTCGACTAGACAATGTCAAGGGAAAACCTTTACCTTTCCCCAATATAGCACAGTAAAGACGACCAACTATTTTGTCACATCATCTTTTTCAGACCACACCACTTCTATCCCATCTGGATTTTTTGTCAGAATTATGTGCCTGATAACAGTCATTTGAAAACAGGTCTGCATTAATAATTGTAATGTAAAGCATGTTTAAATTTTAACATGTCAGTAGCTAAAAACTAGCCATACCAAACATCTTTGCTAGTAATAGGTCATAACTTTTTTCAAACATAGTATTTCTTGATTATTCAATAAAAAAAGATAAAAGTGACAATGTAGAACCAAGCTTTCTGGCCATCCAAGATGAACTTTGCATACATTTTACATTTAAATAGCAAAGTTGTCACTTCTTCAGTTTTACAAACAAAAATGACAAGAATGACTGGACTAACTTGTGAAAGAGTATTTCTAACCATCTGTTAAATAAAAGATAAATCCAGCTGGTTCGGAATTGCTGTCTGATCAATCCATTGAAAAGCAAATTAAGCATCCTACCAAAAAAAGAAAAAATAACCCTTACAAATCCCGTAGAGCAAACATACCTTCTTAGTATGGTGCAATCAATATCAAAAACATGTGTCAGCAACCAAAATGGTGGAGAACGGAAACAAAAATCGAGCGTCTTGGCAAAAAAAACCCCCAAACTTTTTTTCAAGCAAGAGACAACTCCCGCCACCCTCCAATGAGTAACCAGCAAAGGACGAGTAAACCACCGCCACTTCACAGATTGAGGAAGTGAGCAAAATGATGGTGGTGAGCTCTGACAGACAGGAAGCGTATATTTCTTACAGTGTTCCACTTTCCAAAACCGTAGCTTTCGAAACATCCTGAACATTGTGATCAAAATGTAGTGAAAAAGCCTGGAAAAGAACTCATTAGGCTCAAGAAAACCCTGCAGTCACCACATTCACCTTGTTGTTAACAAGGACTGAAGGCAAGAAGAAGAAAAATGTCCTTTGTTCTGAACAATAAGAGTTCTCATGGTGTTTTGAGAATGAGATTATTTTTTTAACAGAGTAGCTATTCTGAAAGATTGTGCTTTGGTTCAAACATTATCAAATCAGGGTAGAAAAAAATGAAGCTCTAAGGAATAATTATGTGAGACTGCACTGAAAAACCTCATCATTAAACATCACTATAATTCTGAAATTGTAATCTAGCCAAGATTATTTTGCCTACTGACAGATGGTAATCCCATTAGTTTCATAGGGTTTCCTTAGGCAAGGAATAATAAGAGATGATCGTACCAGTTTCTTCCTCTGAAATGCAGCCTTTCATACTACCTAGTATACTTTGGTAGTCTCTTATCCAAATACTAACCACAGCTGACTTTACTTAGTTTCCAGGATCAGTGGGGACCAGGTTCCTTTAGGCCAGTGTTTCTCTAACTGTGCTCCTCCAGATGTTTTGGATTTCAGCTCCCACAATTCCTAACAGCTGGTAAGCTGGCTGTGGTTTCTGGAAGCTGAAGTCCAAAACACCTGAAGTCCAAAGCACAGTTTGAGAAATATTGCTTTAGGACAGTGGTTCTCAACCTGTGGACCCCCACATGTTTTGGCCTTCAACTCCCAGAAATCCTAACAGCTGGTAAACTGGCTGGGATTTCTGGGACTTGTAGGCCAAAACATCTGGGGACCCACAAGATGAGAACCACTGCTTTAGGGTATTGAAACCTACACTCATTCTAAATTGTGAGATAAGATGGCATTTTAAATAAGGAAATAAATCACTAGAACTGTATATTTAATCAGGATCTATCTAGGAAATCCTAATTATTTTTTGTCTTAAAAATTAAGGTAGATCTGCCCATAAGTCATATCACAACAATGCTGGAATCTCTTGGGGAAGTGGTTCTCAACCTGTGGGTCCCCAGATGTTTTTAACTCCCAGAAATCCTAACAGCTGGCAAAATGGCTGGGATTTCTGGAAGTTGTAGGCCAAAACACCTGGGGACCCACAGGTTGAGAACCACTGTCTTGGGGCAAAGTAATTCAGTAGTCACCAAATTAACTATTGCTTCTGAGCAACATAATCATGAATAGTAATAATATTCTAAACTTGTGTTATACAGGAAGGTACAAAAATAATATAATTCTATTATATGATCCTATGCATATTTACCAATACTCAAATTAAATTAAATGAGCTCTCAGGTAAATGCATATAGAATTGCAACCTGCTTGATATAGTCTGCAGAACGAATCTACAGCCCGCTGCCTAATTTGTTTACTACTGTATAAAACCTATACATGTTGCACCAAACACATGAAATATGCAAAATTGTAACAATTTATTTTTCAAAGGGAAGAGGAAATTTTAGGGCTAATATGAAGCAGCAGTGAGTACCATTAGCCCTCCACATCTCCTGGGGTTAGGGGCACAGAACTCCCACGAAAGTCAAAAAATGTGAACAAATAAATTGCTAATCTTCTGCCTGAGAGAACTGCCTCTCAGGGCCCTTCCACACAATCATATAACCCAGAATATCAAGGCAAAAATCCTACAATATCTGCTTTGAACTGGGTTGTCTGCGTCCATACTGCCATATATTCCAGTTCAAAGCAAATAATGGGGGCATTTATTCAGCTGTGTGGAAGGGGCCTAAGAATGTCTAGGTCAGTTGTTCTCAACCTGTAGGTCCCCAGATGTTTTGGCCTTCAACTCCCAGAAATCCTAACAGCTGGTAGACTGGCTTAGATTTCTGTAGTTGCAGGCCAAAACACCTAGGGACCCACAGGTTGAGAACCACTGGTCTAAGTCTTCCAACATGACTCTATAGTTGACTTCCACTGAAAGCTGACCATAGAATGACACAAGAGGACCTAGAGATCCCTAATGACAACATTTTAATCAAATTTATGAAGAATCAAATCCATAAATGTCAAAATGAGGAGGGACAGTTCCTCTGCTTGTCATTTTTCTTATCAAAATCCCACCTATACACCATTTCCCCCACCAAGGCTATCTGGTGGAAGAACATGTCATATTCCTAAGCATCTGCCCACTGAAGCAAACCTGCATACTACCAAATGGAAGGACCAGCCTTATCTCCTGCATATCCTAACATGTCTCGGTCTTGAAAAGAAATAGTTACTAGGGTTGTGCAATCCATTAAAAACATGGTTTAAAAGTCATTACAAAACTGGGGGGTGATGGCATTTTGTTTCTAAAGTATAGTTAGTAGAGATGTGCTTTCAAGACTTACCTTGTTCTCTTTCGTGTCCCCACTTTCGTCAAGGCCCTAATCCATTTCCGAAATTAGGAGGTCAGACATTTGTTTTGATTTTGTTTTGTTTTTTTCAGGGGGGGGGGGTGAAGGTGTCGGCCAAGGCCACAGCACCAGCCAGTGCCACTCAAATGCCCAGTAAGGAGCCGGGTAAAGGGAGGGGGGGAGGCACAGGATGACCCAGCAAATCCCAACCTTCCCCCCCCCCCAGGCCTGTGCGTGTAGGCCCAAAGTCTGCACCCATAGGCCTGGGTGCAGCTTTGGGCCATGCCTAGCCAGGCCTTGCAGGGCCTACAGTCGATTGCTGAGTAATCCTTACTGAGCGATCGGTTGTAGACCCTGCAAGGCCCAGCTGCACCTGTAGGCCCGGAGCTTTGGGCCTATGGGTGCAGGTTTCGGTCCTACGCACCCAGGCCTCGCAAGGCCTACAGCTGATCGATCCAAAAGGCAGGCGTGGAGCTGATATCAGCTCCTGCCTGCATTCTGTTTCGAGTCAGTTTTTGTTTCGTTGGGGGTCTTTCTGTTTTGTGCCATCCAAATGGACGATACAAAACAGAAACACGAATTAAACAAATGAGACAAATACTGCGCAGTGCGCACATCTCTAATAGTTAGTGAAAAATTCATTACTATAATGAGAGCAACGAAATTTCGTTACTATTTCATAATAGTAATTGCGCATAATTACTATGATGGGGAAACTTCAGGGGCTCCTTTCTCCCTCATTTTTACAGCCATTGGAGTGAAACTCACTACAAATGTAGAACACATTAACCACTCTTAGCCCACCAAATTTCAAAGTGTTTCACTTATCCATGGATTTTTGGGGAATTTTCAAAGTTTTTATAAACAATATTTTAATTAATAATAGTTATTATTATTATTATTATTATTATTATTATTATTATTATTATTATTATTTCTACCCCACCACCATCTCCCCAAAGGGACTCGGGGTGGCTAACAAAGTACAGTGAAGTGCTGCATATAGACAATACATAAATCTAAAATGATAAAACCATACAATTACAATCACACACATACATAATTACAATGTAAAACATTAAAATTCAAATGCCGTCATTCCTTTGGATAAAAACAAGTTGTTTCCAATTGACAGAGCTCAGTGCTGATGTGACAGCAACAGTAAGTCCTCGGACTAATCCTAAAAATCTACATAATATCAAAGGCTTATTTTAAAAGCCATGTTTTTAAACTGGAAAGGAAGGCTTGAAGCAAGGGGGCTAGCCTGATCTCTCTAGGGAGGGCATTTCAGAGCCAGGGTGCCACCACCAAGAAGGCCCTCTCTCTCATCCCCACCAACCATATTTGAGACTGTGGTGGGACCAAGAAAAGGGCCTCCACAGGAGATCTCAATGCCTGTGCCGCTTCATAGAAGGAGATACGGTCTTGAAGATAGGTTGGACCCAAAGCGTATGGGGCTTTACAGGTAATCACCTGCACTTTGAATCGGACCCAGAAACTCTTTGGGAGCCAGTGGAGCTGCTTTAGGAGGGGTGTGGTATGCTCCTGAAAGCTCAACCTGGTAAGTAATCTGGCTACCGACCTTTGCACTAACTGCAGTTTCCGAGTCGTCTTCAAAGGTAGCCCCACATAGAATAAAGAAAATATCTTCCTAGTTTGAAAGTGTTATTTCCTGTTTAATTGTGTAGTCCTTATTTTGAAAATAGCTGTTCTATTCTAGGAACTTTGTTTTTGAGCCAAAACTTCGTTAAATGGATGGATGATGATGTTAAGTTGGTGGACTAGATAATATACTACAGCAAAATGTGCTATATAATAAAGACTAAGTTATCAAGACAAAGACAGTTTTTGCAATTTTATAAACTTCTGCCTCGTTTTTTTATAATAAGCCAATTAGGAAATGACATTTATAACCCAGGACCAAAAATCATAATGTAGTATATTAAATTTATTGGCACTCTGGCTGGCAAATCTCTCTGATGCTGAGCACTGCATTCTGGGAAATGTAGTTTGGGGCAGAGCCTTTTGAATTCTCTGGCATAGGGCTCCTCGCCTACCTAAACTACATTCCCCTGAGTTTTGTGCTTTTCCCAGCAAACTCTGCTTTCTCCCTCCTATTCTGGCCTCTTCTAATGGTGAGAGGCCATTAATTTACAGAGGAAAGACAAGGCACTAAGGCAGCATTTTTTGGATTTGCTTTCAGCATTGCTTCCTTGCACTGAATATGAAACTGACTTTGGGAGCCTTCCGGGATCTACAAAACGAAAACGAAAAAGTATGGGGTACGTTTTGATTCTTACATTTTTGGTGTGGGCCACGCCTAAGAATCATATATCGCCTTGTAAATTTGAATTAGGAGCCCCGGTGGCAAAGTGCGTTAAAGCACTGAGCTGGAGACCGAAAGGTCCCAGGTTCAATCCCCGGGACCGGCGTGAGCGGCAGCTGTTAGCTCCAGCTCCTGCCAACCTAGCAGTTCGAAAACATGCCAATGTGATTAGATCAATAGGTACTGCCCCGGCGGGAAGGTAACGGCGCTCCATGCAGTCATGCCGGCCACATGACCTTGGAGGTGTCTACAGACAACGCTGGCTCTTTGGCTTAGAAATTGAGATGAGCACCAACCCCCAGAGTCAGACATGACTGGACTTAACGTCAGGGGAAAACCTTTACCTTTACCTAAGTTTGAATTTAATGAATTTGATATGAGAACAAATGAAAAAATGCACACCTCTAATAGTTACCCTTGCTCATGATAGCTAATATTAATCTCACGCAATAACAAAAATGCACAGCAAGCTCCATACTTACTAGATGAACAGTAGAGAAACCGGGGCTACTGATACTTCTTTGAGGAATCTGTCCGAGGTTTAGTTGATTTACGAACTGCTTTCGAATGTCTGCTGAGGAATGCCTTTCATATAAAAAGAAAGAAAGAAAGGTAATCAAAATTCTTTAACAACATTTTAACTTCCACATTTCCTTAGCATATTTAGCAAGATGCAAAAAGATATACTTAAACCATCACTATCAGGCTTAATGAGCTTGAGATAAGGTAAGTCAAACAGTTTCATTGTCTATAAAACAGCCCATGGGCCACAGGTACATGCCACCAGGACTGTTTTCGTAGCTCTTGCGGTCCCAAATTCTTTAAAAAGCGATTTTTCTCTAAAATAACCTTCTAGGCAATTTTTCAATATTCCCTCAATCAGGAAGTGACCCAGGAATTGATTTCCAGGTAGTGTCTTGTTGAAAAACTGCATAGAATTGCACTGAAGATGTAGAGAGGTCCACAAATACAGCCAGGGGAAATATTTTTTGAAGCATAGGTAAGCAAAACTACAGTATTGAATCTGTTGTGCTGTACATCAAATTTTCACAGTTTTAGTGATACTCTGGTGTTGGGCTACTCTTTTTGCATTCGAATCAGCCATGGTTACTTGTGATTAGATCACACCATAACCAACAGAACATATATTATTCAGTTAATTAGAAAATACATAAATACTGTTTTTTCTTGGTCAAGAGTTTAATAAACATGCTGAACAAACTCTGCCCTTGATGGTGCTTAAAGCAATAGCCATTAGAGCAGCTTCCAATCAATCTTCCAGAAGAGGCTGGATGGAAGCAGAACTGTTTCCCATGGTCAGGGTTCGGGGGGGGGGGGGAATTAGAACAAATTATATACAAGCAGTTCCTGACTCATACAACCCATAGTTAAGAACGGGGGTGAGACAACAGGAAGTGAGAGAAATCTACCCCTAGGAAGAGAAATTCATTCCTGAAAGAGTTATTATCATAGGAAAAAGGGATCTCCACTAGAGCTTTCTCACCAATCCTTGTTTCCACAACAAGCCACATTTTTCAAAATCCAAAAAACACAGGGACAGAAAGTAAGGTGAAATCTTCTGAGCAAAGGCACAGACAGCAAAACAAACACCACAGGGGTGTTAACTCTTCCCTATACTATCCAAAGCTTGTGTGTGTGTGTGTGTGTGTGTGTGTGTGTGTGTGTGTGGCTGGAGTTACACGTAAAATGTACCTGTTCCAACTTACAGGCAAATTAAACTTAAGAACAAACCTACAGAACCTATCTTGTTCATAACTTGGGGACTGCCTGTACAATACATATCTATACATTTCACAGATATAGATCCCCTACCATGGAATCACACCTGGAATACTGTGTCCAATTCTGGGCGCCGAAATTTAAGGAAGATGTTGACAAGCTGGAATGTGTCCAGCGGAGGCTGACTAAAATGATCAAGGGTCTGGAAAACAAGCCCTATGAGGAGCGGCTTAAAGAACTGGGCATATTTATCCTGCAGAAGAGAAGGCTGAGAGGAGACATGACGGCCATGTATAATATGTGAGGGGAAGTCATAGTGAGGAGGGAGCAATCTTGTTTTCTGCGACCCTGGAGAATAGGACACGGAGCAATGGCTTTAAACTACAGGAAAGGAGATTCCACCTGAACATTAGGAAGAACTTCCTCACTATGAGACCTGTTCGACAGTGGAACTCTCTGCCCTGGAGTGTGGTGGAGGCTCCTTCTTTGGAGGCTTTTAAACAGAGGCTGGGTGGCCATCGGTCGGGGGTGTTTTGAATGCGATTTTCCTGCTTCTTGGCAGGGGGTTGGACTGGATGGCCCATGACGTCTCTTCCAACTCTACTATTCTATTATTCTACCCCAGCTAATGCATATAAATAGCTAGGAAGCAACATGTGATGCAAGTCAAAGAACAAATGCAGTACCAGAATTTTTTTACTTTGCACAATCATCAGGTAGTTTTGTAAGTTATACGGATCATTCCCTCCTGAATTTTCCACTCGGCCCCATTGTACAAAAAGGAGGATGCCAAGGAATAAACTCTGTTAGAGCTACTTGAATAAAGAGATCATCTCAGGTTCATTCTTTTATAGATAGATCAGTCATTCATTTTCTTAACAAAATAACCTTTCCTCCCTTCCTACACTATAATTCTTTTATGGCTGGCAATGTTGGAGGAGTGCACATTCCTTGTGATGTCAGCAAACTTGGTAGTTCATAATGGCACAATTACATCAGAATCTCATCTTAAAACCAAAGCAAACATACACAGACCCAGAAAAAAAATCAATGATTACACTAACAAGCAGGGGGAGTGGGAAGATATTACTTCTACCTCCGACTCTTATTCTCTTATTAAGGAGTTTGCAAAGGGCTTTGGGTCTGTTGCAATTTCACCACAAAAAGATAATGTAAAAAATCTAAGGTGGAAAAAGATTGTCTGCAGATTGTCACATTTCTGTAGGCAATCTATAGGTCCCTTAAAATTTTTAAATTCTTAAAATTTGGTCTTTTAAGTTGGACTTTAGTTGCCATAAGTTCCAAATTATTTGGCCCATGGTCTGAAATTCTAGTAACTCAAGTCCAGAACTATCTGAAAGACTAGATTGTGAATCACTGGTTTAGAATACAATAGTCAGAATCTTAACTGGAATCCATCATGCTGTATATAGTTTGCCGGCATTATAGCATTTTCACTGGCTTTGTTTCAAAGTCTGGCCTTTAATCGCTAAATGTCTTAGAGATCAGAAAGCCTCAAGGGTTGAAGCACCGAATAAACAAACTTGTTTATTCAATAAGACTATTCAATGCTGAACTTCCCCATCTTTATTATTTTGAATGTGCCCCTCAAACTATTCCAACAGATTCTGAAAATGATTACCCAGTTAACAACTTCATGTCTGCCTCCATTATCTCAACTTATTGTCATAGGCCATCTGGAGGCATTTACTGTAAGAAGCTGTCTAACAAATGAGATGTTTGATTGCTTCCTGCTTCTCCAGAACTTTGCTGTCAAGTGTCAGTTGTGAGACCATGAGTACATCTATGCTGTAAAATTAATGCAATTTGATGCCACTTTCATTGCCATGGCTCAATACTATGGGACCAGAGTTGTAGTTTGGTGAGGTGGCGCCATTCTTTGGCAGAGAAAGTTAAAGACCTTGTAAAACTATAAGTTATAACTCCCAGGGTTCCATGGCACTGAGTCATTACAGTGTCAAACTGCATTCATCCTACAGTGTAGATGCATCCCACGTAGACCCACATCAGTCACACACTTTTGCTCCCCGCTTTAAGAAAAAAACTGACCTCTTTCTGCGCCTGCTTCTGCCATTGCTCCATTGTGGGAGAGAGAAAGACAGAGCCAGGCATTCTATCCACATGGTTATCCTCTTTCTCTTGCTGCTTGCTACCATGAAAGACTGACCAATGTGTCCTCAAACAAATGCAACCTTCCTGAAGAAATGAGGCTAGCTATTGTGACCTCATGCTGATTCTCCCTGCTGGAGCAGCTAGCCATTGTGACCTCCTGCTGGAGAGGCTTGCCACTGTAAGCTCCTGTTGGACCCCAAAGCATCTTTCTGATGGAGACTCTTCAAATAAGTCTAATGGCTAATCTACATCCATTGCCTTAATGAAAGTATTTATCATGTCAGAAGCGAATTAAGAATACAGCTATAATGCATAAAAACCCACAAAGTTAAAAACTTGGTATTGTGCAAAATTTCATTTGACCAGATGCTGGCCACTTCTAGTGCCTCTGGTGTGACTGTAAGAAGGTCCTCCATTGTGCATGTGGCAGGGCACAGGCTGCATTGTAGTAGGTGGTCTGTGGTTTGGTCTTCTCCACATTCACATGTTGTGAACTTCACTTTGTAACCCCATTTCTGAAGTTTGACTCTGCATCTTGTGGCACCAGAGCAGAGTCTGTTCAGTGTCTTCCAAGTCACCCAGTCTTCTGTGTGCCTAGGAGGGAGTTTCTCACCCGATCTCAGCCACTGATTGAGGTTCCAGGTTTTAACCTGCCACTTTTGAACTCTCGTTTGCTGTCAAGATGTCAATGCCTTGGTCCTTTCATTACTGGCTGCTACTTCCCGACAGATATCAGGTGGTGCAATACCAGCTAAACAGTATAATTTCTCCAGCAGTCATTAAGAGCCACATCCACTATTTTAACGTGGTGAGATATATTCCACACAGGGCATGCGTATTCAGCAGCAGAGCAGCAAAGTGTAAGGGTAGAGATGTCTGGTTGTGATCCCTAGATTGTGCCACTTAGGTTTCGTATGATATTATTTCTAGCACCCACTTTTTGCTTGATAGTCAAGCTACTTCTTGTAGGTCAGAATGTAGGAATATAATTTTCTTTGTGGATTGTTTGGAGACACAACGAATGTTATGACAGATTGATGTTTAATGGAGAACTGAAGGAGGCTTCTCAGGATCAGTCCCTACCATAACATACCACATCCTTGAAGTTGATGCCAAGCATGTCGGATTCCCCACAGCTGAGTCTCAATCCCATTGTTAGGTCTTAAATCCTTTGTTAGTGAAAGAAGAGGTGGACAGAAGGCTTGTCTGACAACAGAGGGAAGTCCTAGGCCAGTTCCAAGATGTCTCACTTCCTTCCTCCACATTTCCTTACTCATCCCCAACCAAGCTTCTTCTCAGCTGTGTTTGTAACCACAACATACACCACTCCTTCCAGCTCAGAAAGAAGTGATGCTACTGTTGCCATCCATCCCTTTCTACCTCCCAGAATTTCCTCCCTTTCCTCAGCTGTAGCTGTGGGTTTTATTCCCCTCTTCCATTAAAATTCCTTATGGCCAATTGAAGCAATCATGAATCAGTTTTCTCTGAGTCAATATTAGGGTAGGAAGAATGTGGCAATCCCCAACATCCCACGATTTATTTATTTTTTCGTGTCAGTCACTTCTGGTGTGAGAGAATTGGCCGTCTGCAAGGACGTTGCCCAGGGGATGCCCGGATGTTTTGATGTTTTTACCATCCTTATGGGAGGCTTCTCTCATGTCCCCGCATGGAGCTGGAGCACGATCAACTTTTGTCATTGTTCTTTTAAGCCCAGATACATATAACTTTCATGTTTGCATGTAAGAGTAAACCAGAATGCCAGAGAATCTTGGATTCCTCCGAATATCCCAGGAGGAAAGGATGAACTAACGAGAAATTGGAAGTTTACTGTATCATTCAAACTGGGGTTCTTGGTTTGTTATCCCCAAACTAACCAGAATTTGTAACCATGACTAACTCTTGTTTACGATCCTGGTTTGTAAAAGTTGTAACTTCCAAGCATGTCAAGATGGCACGACGAGTTTCTACTTGATTTGGCCTCTCCTGTTGGTAGAAGGATCCAGATCACAGAAAACAGGTTGAAGGTATCAGAATGTAGTAACCAAAGATTCACCAGCATCCTCCGGTGGCCCATTGGGTGAAACCCTTGTGCCAGCAGGACTGATGACTTGTAGGTTGGGTTGCTGACCTGAAGGTTGCTGGTTCGAATCCAACCTGGGGAAAGTGTGGATGAGCTCCCTCTATCAGCTCCAGCTCCATGCGGGGACAAGAGAGAAGCCTCCCACAAGGATGATAAAAACATCAAAAAAAAATCCGGCGGTCCCCTGGGCAACATCTTTGCAGATGGTCAATCTCTCACATTAGAAGCGACTTGCAGTTTCTCAAGCTGCTCCTGACACGAAAAAAACCCCAGCAATAAGCACTCTGTCTTATTGATTTCCTTCCTTCATAATAACCAAAGATACAAAAAGGTCTGGAAAAGGGGGGAAAGACTTTGTCTCATCCCCGTAGATTGGATGCCCTTGAAAATAAGGTACTATATATAGGCAAAGACAAAAACTTAAAGACAACCGAAGTTTAGTGAGGTACTAAAACAGGCCTGCTATAGATCAGCAGTGTCTTTAACATAATTCATTTCTCTTCATCTTGACAGCTGAGCTTTCAAATCAAACTGAAAAAATATTTCTATTCATGAGATGCCATCTCATCATTCATCAGATCTGATAACATCATGAGCATCCAAAGATAAAACCTACATATATTCTGAGACTTCTGACTTCTGTACCTTATTACTCCCTAAATCAATGAACATGAATATTATTATTGCTATGAAACTTTGATTATATGATTCTGGATAACACAAAAAGAAGCATGACACAGTCATGCAGTCTGGAATGTTTGAATGAGAGGTTTGTTCTAATGAACATCTAGCCTCAAAATACATCTAGCATCTTGTTTGCATCAACTACATATCCCTAGGGCAGTCACCTCTTTCATTTATTCTCCGTATTAGGTAATTCAGATCTTTTACTCTTTAAGATATTACACATGACTATCACAATGAAATTTTGGGAGGAAACGAGTTGAAAGTTTGAAGTCATTTACATCCTCTGCAGGAACTCTGGCTTTACGCAAGAGTCAAGCTAAAGACTTCTGTCAATTTCCCCATAGATTGATTCTCCTGATTGTTGTGTCATTCAGCTAACCGCTTAGGAATGAGACAACAAAACTTCTTCGGAAGTTCCACATCTTTCAATCACCTGTCAGAAATGCTTAGACTTGGATACGTAATCTCTAAGTAATCTTTCATTAATCTTTGAAGTAGCACCAATAAGATGGAAGGTTTTGTTTTGTTATTGTTGTTCAGTAAACAAAAAAAGCACAGTCCATCTTATTGGTACTTCAGGGGTTTTTAAAATCCAAAGGTTTCCTTCAACTATCATCAAATACCAAGATTTGCAACTTGTATATAACTTTATATACAGTCAGTATAGTGAACCTTGCATAACAGTCCTACAAAATGCTGAATGTACCAATTTATCTCAATAGTGGGGATATTAAATGTATACTTTCCTGCTTCTTAGCGGGGGGTTGGACTGATGGCCCATGAGGTCTCTTCCAACTCTACTATTCTATGATTCTATGATTCACTATAGGACACTGTGTGTCAAGGGTAATACCCTAATGATGTGTCTACACTGCAATTTGACACTACTTTCATTGCTGTGGCTCGGTGCTATGGGATTATGGGAGTTGTAGTTTGGTGAGGCACACACACTCTTTGGCAGAGAAGGTAAAACCACAATTTCCAGGATTTCATAGCATTGAACCATGGTGTTAAATTGCATTAATTTTGTTAAATTGCATTAATTCTGCAGTGTAGAGGCACCCTGCATTGAGGGTGAGGACCATGGAGTCATCAAATGTTTTATACCACAACTCTAACAATATATTAGTTGTCCATGCTGCCTAGGACCTTTGGAACTGTAGTCTGTAACATCTGGAGAACTAAAGATTCCTTCATTCTGCACTAATGTCAGTTGACATTAATTAGTAACTCACACTTTTTCGCTGGTCAGCTGTTATAAAACAGAAGTAAGAAAAACAGAGCCTGATCAGAGCCATTTTCCTGATTATTAGGAGTCCCTGATTTATTTGCCCCCAAATGCCCTACTACTTGATGTAGATACAATTTTGCCATATATTTGTCCCTTCCTAGGTCATTTTAGGCCCAGAAGAATAGTTTTTCAATAGAAAGTGATCCAGATGTTGATTTCTAATGACAGTATTCTTAAATGTTTTCCATGTAAGCTATCTCAGGGTTATATTTGCAAAGCAAAATGCCCTAGGATCAGAATCATATAGTTAAAGCAACATGAGGTATGTATTCAAATATCACATTTGTTCCTCCCCAAATAGCATTATTGCTCTCTGTGGTGAGATAGATTACATGTAATCAAAGAGTGTAAATATTCCTTTAAGGAAGTCATTACTAAATCAATGGGATTTTCTTGAAATTGTGAAAATACATACCAAATAAAAAGTTAGCCCGATCAGAACTTGGGGACATTTCCTGAAAGACATTACCCACGTTGGTTACTTTATTTTGTGTGTGTGTTTATTGCTTTTAGCCATTTCTTGAGTCTTCTCTGTAGGATACATACACATTTTGAAGTGTAGCAGCTCATCATAATACTCTCTCTAAGGCCCCTTCTACACTGCCATATAAAATCCAGATTATCTGCTTTGAACAGGGTTGTATAGCAGTCTAGACTCATATAATCAATTTCAAAGCAGATAATGCCGATTACCTGCTTTGATAATCTGAATTATATGGCAGTGTGGCTTAGTATGTTAAAGTGCTGAGCTGCTGAACTTGCAGACCGAAAGGTCCCAGGTTCAAACCCGGGGAGCGGAGTGAGCGCCTGCTGTTAGTTCCAGCTTCTGCCAACCTAGCAGTTCGAAAACATGCAAATGTGACTAAATCAATAGCTACCACTCCGGTGGGAAGGTAACGGTGTTCCATGCAGTCATGCCAGCCACATGACCTTGGAGGTGTCTACGGACGACGCCGGCTCTTCGGCTTAATGGAGATGAGCACCAACCCCCAGAGTCGGACACAACTGGACTTAACGTCAGGGGAAACCTTTACCTTTACCTATGGCAGTGTAGAAGGGGCCTAGGACATATCCAAAAGGTGTAAGCAGTTGTGTCAACAAACCAGCTGTAGAATTTCCAACAAGACCAGGTCGTTTGTAAAGTTAATGGGTCTTAAGTAGCCATTCGAGATCTACTTATGTCAAATCATTTTACCTTACAACATTCAACAGGAAGACCTCACAATATTAAGTTGTTGTTTGGAAAATCCTGCAATCCATTTTTGAGAGGAAATAGGAAGCTTGAAGATGCAGTAGCCAATTTATGTGTTGCCCCTAATAAGACGTCCTAGTTCTTGTCTTGAACCTGGAAACCCACTACAATATAGTACTGGCAGATGAGTCTATTTTTGTTGTTGTTGTTGTTGTTGTTATTATTATTATATTCAACTTTTATCTCAATTGAGACGTAAAGATTCTGCACATTGTCTCTTCATACCTAGGAAACTTGTACCTCCCTAATGTCTGCCTTTAATGCTATTGATGTGATCGAGGTGACCACCCCCCCCCCCAGGACTTTGTAAAAGATAGTTCAAAAATCAAGACTTTATGTTCTATATTCCATATATTTATAGTAGAAGGTGATTGAGACTTTTTACTGGAGTTTACTGTGACTCTCTGCACAAAAGGTGTTTGACCTTTTAGCCTGAGGCAAGAGATAACAACTTCATGAATTGTAAAATCATGCTGCTAAAACTCCACTTTTATGGATTTCCACGCTGGGTTCTCCAGATGTTATGAACTTCGTTCTTATCAAATATTTTCAATTGTTTATATCATTCATGATTCCCCTCTATGCAATGTAACTCACTTTTATGGATTCTCCCTTATTTCCATGAAATCTATCTATCTGCCTATATGTATTTGTACTCTTTGGGATCCCCGGAAAATATGTATTTTTCCCAGCATGGTTTATATTCCAACTTTATTTTATTTTTCATTTTATTTCATATAATTGTCAAATCATGAAATCAAATAGGAAATATTTTGAACTCAACCTGAACCCCAGAACTTATCCCATTTCCTATGACCCAGGCTTCCTTTCCCAAAAACAAAAGGATAATCTGCCACCGCTAAATCCAATCAAATTCAAATTGCATGGACAATATAGGGCTTGAGTCGCCGAATTCGGAGTTTGCTGACCTAAAGGTGATTCGCCCCAAGGCAAACATTGTCATATCTCACCCAAAGGAAAAACCAGGACACCTCAGGAAGGCGACCTGCAGAGCCTGTCAATATGGCTCATCACCACCCATCTTTGCTTCCATCTCTGACACCCCAAGGCATATCTAAAATCTGTATACGTGACAGAAACCCGGACATCCTTGATTGCTGCCATTAATAAATTAAGCACCCTTTAGAAATCGGTCTAGCAGGACTTAATCCGCTAGTTCCTGTCCCGTCACCTCATTGTTTCGATAACTCCCGCCTTCTCTTTCCTGATTGGCCCGAGTAGAGACAAAAGGCAGCTTCCTATTGGGCCAACGGAGCAAGGCGGGAAACGAAAGCCCGCCTCGTTCAACCTTCTAGCCTATCATCGATCAGATGGGCGGGGAAGCAGGGCGGGAAATTCAAAGGGTTGTCAGACTGAAATTTTGTATAAGTATGGCTTTATTTTGATTGTATGGTACCCTAGTAGACCGAATGATCGCTACTAGAGTCCTCTTCAGCTGAATTGCTCAATAAAGACTCCTTGGCGGATTTTCCTTCAACTTTGGCGGACCTTCTTCATTTCGGCTTCAGGTTGTATTGTGGCTCGTAATTCTCCTTTTGGCTTCACCAAGGTCCGTTCTCTCAGGACCGGATCGGGTCTCTCCTTAAGGGCCCGATCCCCTAAAACGCGGTCGACAACATTGATAAACAGCATAAAATAGCAAATCAACTTTGCTTACATTTACCTATTATTTTCACAGTGAATTCAAAGAGTGGGTGGATATGGAACTATTCTGGATTGCAGACTTCTAGCAGTTGGAAGAACAACACACTACTTGCAGAAGAACCCCCAACTAAGGTGCATCTACACTGTAGAATGAATGCAGTTTGACGGCATTTTAACTGCTATAGCGCAATGCTATGGAAATCTAGTAGTTGTAGTTTGGTGAGGTAAAACTACAACTCCCATGATTCCATTATATTGTGTCATGGCAATTAGAGTGCTGTCAAACTGCATTCATTCTACAGTGTAAATGCATTCTTTTGGGCTACATTTGAGACTGTTGTTCAAGCCCACAAACCTTAGCAAAAGCAAAAGGGGAAGCTTGTTAATCATAAAGGCGTGAAATTCACTGCCATTTATAAACCTGCTCAGAACAAGTCCTAACCCAGCACTTGATATTTTCTACTTGTCAAAGTTATTTAAAAAAATCCCTCTGTACACGGGGAATAACTTGCTATACAAATCATTCAAACTTATTAACATTTTCCCCACAAGGTGAGGTTACTAAACCACACAGAAGAACAAGTTGAACCTAGAAGCTATTCCAGAATCAAAGCGAACTTTCCTCTCAAGTCATGCCATAATTGGCATCTCCTCCCAAGTATCATGAACCTTTGGTATCCACTGGGGTTTAGTGGGAGCCCTGCAGCCCTGTGGATACCAAAATCCATAGAAGCTCAAGTCCATAATATATACATTATACATAACGGTGTAGTATTATATCACTGAGAATTGAACAGCGGATTTTGGTATCCACGGGTAAAGATTTTGCAACTAAACCACTCTATCAACGTTTAACATTTAAACAAATGATCAGCCACTGCCAGAAGGGACAGAGAGTTTCATCTATGCTGACGATCGTGGCATCACTGCCCAAGCAGGGAGCTTTGAAGTGGTTGAACAGAAGCTCTCCAAAGCTTTAGGTGCTCTAACTGTCTATTACAGGGGAAACCACCTAAAACGCAGACGTGTGCTTTTCACCTTAAGAACAGACAAGCATCTCAAGCTCTGAGGATTACCTGGGAAGGAATCTCACTGGAGCATTGCAGCACACCCAAATACTTGGTAGTTACCCTGGACCCTGCTCTGACCTACAAGAAGCAGCTTGACTATCAAGGAAAAAGTGGGCACTAGAAATAATATCATATGAAACCTAACTGGCACAACCTAGGGATCACAACTAGACAGTGAAGACATCTACCCTTGCGCTTTGCTACTCTGCTGCTGAATATGCATGACCAGTATGGAACACATCTCACCATGTTAAAACAGTGGACGTGGCTCTTAATGAGGCATGCTACATTATCACAGGATGTCTACACCCCACACCACTGGAGAAATTATACTGTTTAGCTGGTATTGCACCACCTGACATCCGCAGGGAAGTAGCAGCCTGTAATGAAAGGACCAAGGCAGTGACATCTCTGGCCCATCCCCTGTTCGGATATCAGCCAGCACACCAACGCCTTAAATCAAGGAAGAGTTTCCTAAGATCTACAGCAGTGGTTCTCAATCTGGGGTCCCCAGATGTTTTTGCCTACAACTCCCAGAAATCCCAACCAGTTTACCAACTGTTAGGACTTCTGGGAGCTGAAGGCCAAAAACATTTGGGGACCCCAGGTTGAGAACAACAGATCTACAAAGATATGCGTAGGAACACCTCAGCAAACGAGAATCCAAAAGTGGCAGGCTAAAACCCGGAACCTCAAGCCATGGCTGATACCGAATTAGAGACTCCCTTGGGGGCATACAGAAAACTGGGTGACTTGGAAGGCACTGAACAGATTGCACTCTGGCACCACGAGATGCAGAGCCAACCTTAAGAAATGGAGCCACAAAGTGGAGTCTACAACATGTGAGTGTGAGGAAGAGCAAACCAGAGACCCCTTATCACAATGTAGCCTGAGTCCTGCGATATGCACAATGGAGGACCTTCTTATAGCAACACCACAGGCACCCAAGGTGGCCAGCTAGTGGTCAAAGGACATTTGGTATAATGCCAAGTTTTTAACTTTCTGTTTTTAAATACATTACAACTGTACCCTAGGTTTTCTTCTGGCAGGATAAATAAATCCCAAACCACAGTGGGTACCAAGGATCCCCCTGTAGTTTTAAAGAGATTCTAATCATAGTGTTAGATATACAATAGGGAAGTAAAACGGTGTCCCTGGGTGTATCCACTCTACCGCGTGTAGAACAGGCATAAGCAAACTTTGGCCCTCCAGGTGTTTTGGACTTCAACACCCACAATTCCTAACAGCCGATAGGCTGTTAGGAATTGTGGGAGTTGAAGTCCAAAACACCTGGAGGGCCAAAATTTGCTCATGCCTGGTGTAGATGCACCCTTAGTGATCAGAAACATGCAGCTCCCTCCACGCCCCAATGTGCAAGCTGTAGATACTAGATAATCTGCTGCTAGGCTAGAGGCGCCTCCAGCCGCTTCTTTAGCCGCCTTAAAGGGGAAACAACACCCCCAAGACAAGACAAGCCAAGCTAAGCCCCGTTACCTGTTGATTTTCAGAGCGAAAGCCCTCCGATCAGCGGCGGGCAAGGTGGCCATGCAGGCGTCCGCACCAAGGCCTGCCCCCGGCTGCCCACTCCGCGCGTGGAAGGGCGGTGGGTCTGAGGCATGGAGCCCGGCCAAGGCAGCCAAGAGAGCAGGAGCTTCCGCCTTTGCACCCTTCCTTGTTGAAAGCAGCCCAAAGGCAAGAGGGAGGGACCAGCTCCACGCAGCCACATGCGGGAGCCGGAGCCTTCTCCGGCGTGGGAAGGGAGGCATCCACAGTGTAGGATGAATGCAGTTTGACACCACTTCAACTTCCCGGGCTCCATGCTGGGGTTGGGGTTTGGAAAGAGGCAGAGAAGGCTCAAAGACCCTGCAAACTACAGTTCCCAGGATTCCATTTCATTTTTGTGTGTGTCAGGAGCGACTTGAGAAACTGCAAGTCGCATCTGGTGTGAGAGAATTGACCGTCTGCAAGGATATTGCCCAGGGGACGCCCGGATGTTTGATTTTTTACCATCCTGTGGGAGGCCTCTCTCATGTCCTCGCATGGGAAGCTGGAGCTGACAGGCGGGAGCTCACACCGCTCCTCGGATTTGAACCGCGGGCTCCCTTCCATTTATTTATTATTTATTTACAGCATTTATATTCCGCCCTTCTCACCCCGAAGGAGACTCAGGGCGGATCACATTACACATATAGGCAAACATTCAATGCCTTTTAACATAGAATAAAGACAAGACAAGCATAGGCTCCGAGCGGGCCTCGAACTCAAGACCTCCTGGTCAGAGTGATTCATTCCAGCTGGTTACAGCTGGTTTGCTCTCCAGCCTGTGCCACAGCCCGAGTCCATTGCACTGAGGGCCCTTTCACACAAGCCTTATATCCTAGGAGTTGTTCCCAGGTTTTCTGTTTATCCAGATTATCTGGTAGTGGGAACTTATATACAGTGTTCCCTCACTACTTTGCGGTTCACTTTTAGCGGATTCGCTATTTCGCAGTTTTTCAATAAACTCTAAAAGACTATTATAAATCATAAAAATTACCATTTACAGCCTAAGTAAAGGAGAAGGAGAGAGAAAAGGAGCCCAAGCGGCAATGGGGGGAGGAGGCAATTTATCAACACACGATTGGTTGATAAAGACTTAAAATAGTGTGTAACTACTAAAATAAAGTATAAATATTAAAATATAGTGTCCCTTATTGCGTGTGGTCCTGGAACCTAACCCCCACGATAGGTGAGGGAACACTGTAATCCAGTTTAAAGTAGAAAACCTGGGATCAGATCCTGGTATATAGGACCTGTCTGGAAGGGCCCTGAGTCATGGTAGTTGAAAGTGGTGTCAAACTGCATTCATTTTAACAGTGCAGATGTAGCTATCGTTTCTGGGAATGGGCAATTCACATAACAATATAATAGAAGCCGCATTGGCGCAGTGAGTTAAACCCTTGTACCAGCTAGACTTCTGACCTAAAGGTTGGGTTGCTGACATGAAAGTTGCCACTGCCAGTTCAAATGTGCGAGATGGGGTGAGCACCCACCTGTCAGCTCTAGCTTGCGGGAACATGAGAGAAGCCTCCTAGCAGGATGGTAATACAGTATACGCTTATCCAACCTTCACTTATTGAACGTTCTGTATTATCCAACGCAGTCTGGCTTTTAGTAGTCAATGTTTTTGTAGTCAATGTTTTCAATAAATTGTGATGTTTTGGTGCTAAATTCGTAAATACAGTAATTACAGTAAAGTCTCACTTATCCAAGCTAAACGGGCCAGCAGAAGCTTGGATAAGCGAATATCTTGGATAATAAGGAGGGATTAAGGAAGAGCCTATTAAACATAAAATTAGGTTATGATTTTACAAATTAAGCACCAAAACATCATGTTTTACAACAAATTTGACAGAAAAAGCAGTTCAATACGCAGTAATGTTATGTTGTAATTACTGTATTTACGAATTTAGCACCAAAATATCACAATATATTGAAAACATTGACTACAAAAATGGCTTGGATAATCCAGAAATTTGGATAAGCGAGGCTTGGATAAGTGAGACTCTACTGTACTACATAATGTTACCATCTATTGGACTGCTTTTTCTGTTGATTTGTTGTAAAACATGTTTTGGTGCTTAATTTGTAAAATCATAACATAATTTGACGTTTAATAGTCTTTTCCTTAAACCTTCCTTATTATCCAATGTTTTTGCTTATCTAAAGTTCTGCTGTCCTATTTATGTTGGATAAGCGAGACTCTGCTGTACATCCAGGTATCCCCTGGGCAATATCTCTGTAGACTGCCAATTCTCTCACACCAGAAGTAACTTGCAGTATTTTCTCAAGTTGCTTCTGTCACTATAAAATAATATAATAATAAAACTTTATTTTTAACCCGCCCTCTCTCCCCGAAGGGACTCAGGACAGCTTCCAAAAGGAAAATGGGCGAACATTCAGTGCCATATACAAAACAAATTAAGACAGTTAGGTAAAGGTTTCCCTGATGTTAAGTCTAGTCGTGTCCAACTCTGGGGGTCATGTGGTTGGCATGACTGCATGGAACACCTCTTCCCTCCGGAGCAGTACATATTGATCTACTCACATTTGCTTGTTTTCATACTGCTAGGTTGGCACAAGCTGAAGCTAACAGCAGGCGCTTATTCTGCTCCCTGAATTCGAACTGCAGACCATTCAGTCAGCAAGTTCAGCAGCTCAGCGATTGAACCCGCTGCGCCATCAGGAGCCTCTATGACAGTTAGGACAAACAAATTAAAATGGGATTTGCAGCTGATTCCCACTTTCTAATTACATAGCAGAAACAGCTCTGCAACAGCAACATAACTTGTAGATTTCTGTGAAAATGTTTTATCTTTACTTAAATAAAATATAAAATTTTAAAATATATCCTCTACATAATCCATAATAGATTCCCCTTTTCCTAATTTTTTTGGGCAGGGGAGGGGGGAATAAATGGTTAAAATGAGTCAGTCTCTATCAAGGAAAGAAATCCTTTAAAAATACTCTACAAAAAAGAAGTGTAATATTCAGGGTTGCATGTTCGTAATAGGAAGAGATGCACATTTTAATACAGTAATTGTGCAGTGAGAAACTGCAAAGTACGCATTGCAAATCAAAATATTTGGAGGAGTTAAAAAAAATGTTAGTCAAAATGTTAGTTAAGACAAACATATTTGGGAAGCACAAAATATCCCCAAGCAAAGGCTAACCAGGGGTACATCGATACAAGGCATGGGCAAACGTCAGCCCTCCGGGTGTTTTGGACTTCAACTCCCACAATTCCTAACAGCCTGGAGGGCCGAAGTTTGCCCATGCCTGATTCTACATTGTAGAATTAATACAGTTTGACACCAAATGCCACGGCTTGAGGCTATGGCATCCCAGGAGTTGATAGTTTTACAAAGCATTTAGCCTTCTCTGCCAGGGTGCTTGGCCCTTGCCAAACTACAGATCCCAGGATTCCATAGCTTTGAGCCATGGAAATTAAAGTGGTGCCAAACTGTTTTAATCCTGCAATGTAGCTGTATCCTACATGAGCTTATGCTACCAGCTGTAGTCTGGTGTGGCACCAGTTCTCTTTGGCACAGAAGGCTAAAGACCTTGTAAAACTGGGGCTCTCATGATTTAATAGTTCAATCCTGCAGTGCAGATGCACACTTTGTGTTTGATTTTTTTCTCTCCTGTTCCTCATGGTTATTTGGAAGGAGGGGCATAATGTTGTTGTTTTTCTTGCAATGAGGCAATATGACCCATGCATCCGCTTCCAAGCCATGTGAGGATTTTTGTGGGAACGTATGACCTTCTTGCACAAAGGGCCGTCTCTGGGAAGCCCTGGAGTGAAGAAACTGAGCGCATTCAGCAACTGCCACTCATCATACTCTTAGTTCAAGCGCCGGCAAGTCTTGGCACCCTGCAAGTGGGGAAAACTGACGCTGTATCTGTAGCAAGAAGGCTTCAGGCCAAAGGAAATTGTGGTTTCTTGACTGGAGGTGGGGGGGGGGGGGGTGCGGTGTTGGTGAGATGTAGTTTGACACCGCTTCAACTTGCCCTGACTGAATGCTACGCCATCCTGAGAGTTGTAGTTTGGTGAGACAGCAGTGCTCTGAAAATGAGGCCATGTATATATCTCCCATAGCATTGAGCCATGGCAATGAAAGTGGAATCAAACTGCATTCATTTTACAATGTAGATGCAGCACCCACAGTTTGAGATGTGCCACTGGATCTTGCCTTTAACCACTTATCAAGGTAGATCAACACAAAACACATAGCTTCCAAAGCCTTTGCATTTCCCCCAGGCAGGAGTTAAGAGGAAGCATACCGGTGAAGGGTTCCACAAACAAATGAGGACAAATTAATCCAGATTAGCAGAACACCAATTTGGACATGTGGCAAATAAATTAGGAGCACAAACTAGCACAGTATCTGGGAAAAAAAATGTGGAGGGTAAGAAATAAGCAATAGCCATGCAGCAAAATACAAACAAAATAGGTCAAGAAAGTGACAATGATTAACAGATCCCAGATTACTTCCTGGCTGGTAGCTGGCAAAATGTTAGAAAAATGCTGTGAATACATCTTTCTCTTAGATGTATCAGCATTAGCTGCAGGCCCAAAAATGGAGCAATAAGCCTTCAGTTGTTCTCCACAGCCTTGGGGTGCAGCCACACCTAGAATTACTGCAGTTTAGCATCAGTTTCATTGCCATGGATCAATATTATGGGATTATGGGATCTGCTGTGTGGTGGGGTACCAGCACTCTTTGGCAGAAAAGGCTAAAGACCTTACAAAACTACAACTTCCACAATTCCATCGCATTGAACCATAGCAGTTAAAATGATGTCAAACTGCAATAATTCTGCTGTGTGTAGGCATACCCTGAATGATTGTGACTTAAATCAAATTGTTAAGGGGGGTGAGTGTATGAGTCTCCCAATTGCCTATTCAGTTATGGCAACCACATTAATTTCCTACCATTTTATTGGGACTACAACTTTGGAGACCAGGATTTGATTCCCTGCTCAGCCACAGAAACCCACTTCGGGCGAGCCACACTCTCTCAGCCCCAGAAAACCTAAAGATAAGGTCACTATAACACATAAAGGCCTATTGTGACCCGCCCTTGTTTTTATTGGTTCTTTGATTTCTTGATATAATTGTATATTATTATTTATTGTATTGTTTTAATTGTGTTATGATATGTTGTTTTTATATTTTATTATATTGTACTGCTCTGGGCATGGCCCCATGTTAGCCGCCCCGTGTCCCCGTTGGGGAGATGGTGGCGGGGTATAAATAAAGTTTTATTATTATTATTATATTATTATTGTTCCGTGGGGAGAAAGGTTCAGCTGTATCACATTTAAATTTAGTTTCTAATACTTTTAATTGACCAACTAAAGCAGGTGTTCTCAACCTGTGGGTCCCCAGATGTTTTGGCCGTCAACTCCCAGAAATCCTAACAGCTGGTAAACTGGCTGGGATTTCTGGGAATTGTGGGCCAAAACACATGGAGACCCACAGGTTGAGAACCACTGAATGAAAGTGTTTCCACACATGTGATAGTCTAACACTTAGGCAAATATTCCCATGTTTCTTGTATTAAATGTATTTAGTCCTATTTCATGTAATGGGAATTCTAACAATATAATTGTGTTTAAATAAGTCTCCAGCTATTATTGACAATCAAAATGTCTTATGTCAGTCAATTGTTATGTAGGGGTGGATGTATGTGTTTTCAAACAGTCTGTGATAATATGGTGAGCCTATCAATTTCACAGTCTTCTCTTAAGGAACCCTCAGAGGTGGTTTTTGCCAATTACTTCTTCTGAAATATAGCCTACAGCATCTGGAATTTGTTGATGGTCTCTCTTCCCTGCTTAACTTGGCGGAAGAAACAAAGTATTTATGGTATTTAGGCAGGTTCCTTCAGGGTAGGCTCATTGGTTGGATTTACATAAATGTAGATTTAATACGTTGTCCTGGATTCATTGAGTTGTTTCTAATTGGGAATAATAATACACCATTGTGATGTAGTGGTTTGAGCGTTGGACTACAACTCTGAAGACCATGATCTGATTTCTCATTCAGCCATGGAAACTCACTTGTGGATCTTGGGTAAGTCATACACTTTTGGCCCCAGAAAAACCTAATAAAAGCGCTGACATAAGCAGAAAAAAAACCTATTGCTCCATTAGGTAGGTTCAGCTGTACAAAATCTGGATTAAATTTTTGTCCGGTGTTCCTAATTGATAAATTCAATTATTTTCACATTAGCAAGGTGATAGTATAACAATTAGACACATTTTTACTACAGCTTCATTTCTGAAACCTGATATGGAAACTCCCTTTTTCCCATCCCTTCTGCTCAATCTTCTTAATGTTGACATGGCTAAAATATTTCACCAGCACAGAAAATAAGAAAAAAAGTTTGCAAAATTGTTATGGCATAACCTGTGCAACTTGTACAAATTCACATAATTTGGCCAACTAAAAACATTAATAATAAACAACACAATCACAGCCTGTGAATCTACTTATCCGTGGAACTACAGAGCTTTCCAACTTATGGCAACCCTATAATTAAGGGGGGGGGGTTGCAGAGGAGGGGGGCTTGAGAGTGTGCCACCTACCAAAGGTCACCAAGTACCTTTCCATGGCTGACCTGGGAATCAAATCCTTATCTCCAGAATTGTAGCCCAACATTGCAACCACTGAACTACATTGTTGTATTATTGTGCCCAACTAGAAGCAACTCCAGATAAATACAGGTAAATCTGCTAAAGCTATTTATGTAAATTCCACTGATTCAATGAGCCTACCCTAGAGGAACTTGCCTAAATACCCTAAGTACTCTGTCTGTTCTGGAAAGTTAAGCAGGGAAGAGAGACCACCAACAAATTCCAGGTGCTGGGGGGGTATATTTCAGAAGAAGGAACAGGAAAAACCACCTCTGAGGGTTCCTTACCTAAGAAAAACCTATGAAATTCATGGGCACACCGTATATTTATAGGTGGTTTAAAGACATATACATATCTTCCTCATTAACAATTGTGTTGACATGATGCTCATTATTACATTTATCAAAAAAATCTGGAAGCCTATTGGTCTTTCATTAAGTCTGTAATTAGTGCTGAGACTCAAGAGATATGATTCCATAACTTTTTTCTAGGATATGCTAATCAGGAATCAGGTTTTCTCTGATCTGAAGTTTGTTAAGCACTATACTTATCAAACGTCTGTATTTCTCCACCCCTTCTTTGCTATTCTTTCAGTGCTGATGCTGCAAACCATGTTCCAGGTAGAGAGAAAGAAAATGAACTGAGAAAGTATAAAGTGCCTTTGTGAAGGAAAGCGTATTGTCTAAAGCTCTGTTAAGTGTCCTAGAACTGTATAAAATTGTACATATGTTTCTTCTGCTTCTGGTATTAAATTTTCAATGAAAAACCAATTCCCATCTACTTGTTTATGTGACTAGAGGTGCACCTACACTGCAGAATTCATGTAGTTTGAGACCACTTAAACCGCCATGGCTCAATGTTATGGGATTAGGGAGTTTTTTAAGGTCTTCATCCTTCTCTGCCAAAGAGTGCTGGTGCCTCACCAAACTACAACTCTCAAGATTCCATAGCATTGAGCCATGACAGTGAAAGTGGTGTTACACTGCATTTATTCTACAGTATAGATGCACTCAAAGACTCATTTAAGCCTGCAAAAAGGTTCATGGCAGCCTCTCAGCCAATGAATTCAGAACAAAATAAATCCTTGAGCCAATGTGTCAAATAAATACATGGCACACAACATATGCTAGGAAGATGGTGCATTTTATATGAAAGCCTAATCAAGGATTTGTACATTATATTTATTCATAATTACAAGTATGGAATTGCCCCATAAGTTCTACC
Source organism: Anolis carolinensis (assembly GCF_035594765.1). Taxonomy (NCBI): domain Eukaryota; kingdom Metazoa; phylum Chordata; class Lepidosauria; order Squamata; family Anolidae; genus Anolis; species Anolis carolinensis. The sequence goes on from NC_085842.1 coordinate 243,324,332, forward strand.
AGAAACACTTTCACAGCACAACCGAGTATGTCTTCAGTCTGAAAAAAATAAAAATCTTCCTTCTATCTACTCCCAAGTTAAATGTGTATAGGATTGCAGTTTCATTCATTAGAAATGAAATATCAAGTATATCATGTAATAAAAAGTGATGAATTCAAAACTAAACAAGAAAGCAGCATAGCTGGTAATGGATAAAAATACATACATTAAACTGTGCCACCTAGTGGATTCATGAACAATTACAACCAATATTGCTAAGAATTATACGTAATGCTTTTGTAATTACAGATCACTGCGAAGGGCCAGTAATGATGATGACATTTGTTATCCTGAATCTGAATAATTGTTATCCAAACATATCATATACAGTAACATAGAACTGTATTTCCAATGATTTTTACTAAGTTTCAATGCCTGATATGTCATTTCCATCTTTGTAACCCTTGATGGCGCAACGGGTTAAACTGCTGAGCTGCTGAATTTGCTGATCAAAAGCTCGGGTTTCACACCACTTGAACTGCCATTGCTCAATGCTATGGGCCTTTGAGGCCACTTCTACACTGCCCTATATCCCAGGATCTGATCTCAGATGATCTGCTTATTCCAGATTATATGGCAATGGAGTCTCATATAATCCAGTTCAAAGAAGATAACCTGGGATCAGATCCTGGAATATAAGATCAGTGTAGAAGGGACCTGAGAGTTGTAGTTTGGTGAGACACTAGCAGTCTTTGGCACAGAAGACTAAACCCTTGCAAAACTTCAACTCCATAGCATTGAGCCATGTCAATTAAAGTGTTGTCAAACTGCATTAGATGCACTCAGAGAGACTGAATATAAGTGGGATCTGTACCATCATAGAGTACTGGTCAGGGTTCTTGCTACTTGAATACGGCCTCACCCTTTCTGAGTTTGCAAGTTGTATAATCTTTAAATCTTTACAGCCGCTTTAGATCTTGATCAAGAAAAAAGTGGGGTAATAACATTTCTGTGAACACTGAGAAAGCTCAATACTCATCATGTTTTCAGTATTCTCTCTCCATCATATTTCTTTTTCCTAAGATTTTTTTTTACTATTTCTGCACATCTTGATGCCCCTTTCCCCCAAAGTGTGCACGTAGCTTCTGTATAGAATTTGAATTGTTTCAGCAACAGTTACAGCCTCAATAATGGAAATAAAGGAAATGTGTGTATGAAGTGTGTGAGTGTTGTCTTGCTCGCAGAAATCTCAAACACAATTTGAACAAAATCAAGGGCTGCACCCTTAAAGCTATAAATTCCAAAGGAGTTCCACTGTTAGCTTGAAGAACTGTTTGAAGTCGTGGCTGCGAATCTGATCTAAATCTTGATCAAGAGTATTTTCTGCTAAATTCCATCTAGCTCAGTAGTAGAAGGTAAACTCAACTAAACATTTACAATATTTCCAGAGAAAGAAAGAGGAAAAAGAACTGAGCTAATGTTGCAATTCTCGGGCTTCCTTCCTTCTTTGTATGTGGACATTATAAATGATTAGACAAACTACTTAGGCTGGATCTACACTGCCATATAATCCAGTTCAAAACAGATCATCTGGATTTGAAATAGCAGTGTAGATCCAGCCTTAGGCTCCTTCCAAATAGTTGAATAAAATACCACATTTTATTTATTTATTTATTTATTTATTACAGTATTTCTACCGCACCCTTCTCACCCAATAAGGGGACTCAGGGTGGCTTACAATATAAAACACATATATAAACAATCACAGTAACACTCCAATTCAACTTAAAATTAAATAACATTAAAACATTCATAAATACACATATAAATATACATTTGAACTGGACTACATGACAAAGTGGACTCTGATAACCCAGTTCAAAGAAGATATTGTGGAATTTTCTGCCTTGATATTCCGGGTTATATGGTTGTGTGGAAGGACCCTTAGAGGAAGAAAAAAAGTTGCAGACTGCAATGGTGGGCAGCTTCTGGCTTTTTTTTTTTAAACCCTTGTATTAGGGGGGGAAATCAGTTGAAAATAAAGTCTGATTAAGAGAAATGGGAATCCAAATACTATGCTTTAATATAAAGAAGTACCATTGTCTTGGCTTGTAGCATATAGGATTGCTGGTGATTTGCACTATTGGGTTGCTGTGAGTTTTCCGGGCTGTCTGGCCATGTCCCACAAGCATTCTCTCCTGATATTTCGCCCACATCTATGGCAGGCATTCTCAGAGATGTGAGGTCTGTTGGAAACTAGGCAACTGGGGTTTATATATCTGTGGAAAGTCCAGATTGGGAGAAATAACTCTTGTCTGCTTGAGGCAAGTATAAATGTCGTAATTGGCGACCTTGATCAGCATTTAATGGCCTTACAAATTCAAACCCTGGCTGCTTCCTGCCTGAGAGAATTCTTTGTTGGGAGGTATTAGCTGGCCCCAATTGTTTCATTCCCAGAGTTCCCCTGTTTCATGAGTGTTCTTTAATTACTGTCCTTATTTCTGAGTTTTTTTAATACTGGTAGCCAGAGTTTGTTCATGTTCATAGTTTCCTCCTTTATGTTGAAATTGTCCACATGCTTGTGGATTTCAGTGGCTTCTCTGTGTAGTCTGACATGGTGGTTATTAGAGTGGTGCAACATTTCTGTATTCTCAAATAATATGCTGTGTCCAGGTTGATTCATCAGGTGCTCTGCTATGGCTGACTTCTCTGGTTGAGTTAGTTTGCAGTGCCTTCCAGGTTCCTTAATTCATGTTTGAGCAATGCTGCGTTGGGTGGTCCTTTGTAGACTTGTCCACAGCTGCATGGTATACGCTAGACTCCTGCAGAGGTGAGAGGATCCCTCTTGCCCTTTGCTGAACGTAGCATTTGTCGGATTTTCTTAGTGGGTCTGGAAATGGTTTGTAGGTTGTGTTTCTTTATCAGCTTCCCTATGCGGTCAGTGGTTCCCTTGATGTATGGGTGGATCAGGACAGTAAATAAAGAACAACACTCTGAAAACAGAGAAATTCAAGACATGAAATAATCATGGGCAGCTAACACCTCCCAAGAAAGGATTCTCCCAGGTAGGAAGGAGCCAGGCTTTGAATTTGCAAGGCCATTCAATGCTAATCAAGGTGATTAATTGTAACATTCACACTCGCCTCAAGCAGACCAAGAGTTCTTTCTCCCACTCTGGACCATCCACAGATATATAAACCTCACATGCCTAGTTTCCAACAGACCTCACACCTCTGATTGCCATAGATGTGAGAGAAACTATGTCATCGAGAAATTTATAATGGCAGTGGGTCGTGAGATCCAAACCACTGTGAGTAAAGCAAAATGGGGATTGGGAGCTTACTGGGGCTCCCAGAGCGGCTGGAAGGTGGTGATGGGGCTTGTGGTGTTTATGAAAGACTATCTGGTGGATGATGGTTTGGATATACAGTAGTCTCTCACTTATCCAAGCTAAACGGGCCGGCAGAAGCTTGGATAAGCAAATATCTTGGATAATAAGGAGGGATTAAGGAAAAGCCTATTAAACATCAAATTAGGTTATGATTTTACAAATTAAGCACCAACACTTCATGTTATACAATAAGTTTGACAGAAAAAGTAGTTCGATACGCAGTAATATTATGTTGTAATTACTATATTTACGAATTTAGCACCAAAATATCACGATATATTGAAAACACTGATGACAAAAATGGCTTGGATTATCCAGAGGCTTGGATAAGCGAGGCTTGGATAAGTGAGACTCTACTGTATGTATGTTTTAGTAGAATCTAGCATCAGCTTCAAGAGAACTGGAAAAGGTGAGTCAAAGATGATAGAGGCAGAAGGATATATTTCAAATGTAAGAAATATGGGCAAGATTATCAAATATATTGTTTACTTGGCTTTTCCCTTTTCTAACCTTATAAAACCTTGGTTAAATGTATAGATTTAACATGAGAAGGGGCCCTTGTTGTGGTTGTCAGTCCCTTTGCAAATTGGCCAAGATTTAACCCTTATTAACCTGGTGGTTCAACGGGTTAAACCTCTGAGCTGCTGAAATTGCTGACCAAAAGGTCGGTGGTTCAAATCTGGAGAGCGGGGTGAGCTCATATGTCGGGGTGCTTTGAATGCGATTTCCTGCTTCTTAGCGGGGGGTTGGACTAGATGGCCCATGAAGTCTCTTCCAACTCTACTATTCTATGATTCCCGCTATTAGCCCCAGCTTCTGCCAACCTAGCAGTTCGAAAACATGCCAATGTGAGTAGATCAATAGGTAGTGCTCCGGTGGGACGGTAACAGCGCTCCATTCAGTCATGCCGCCCACATGACTTTGGAGGTGTCTATGGACAATGCTGGCTCTTTGGCTCAGGAATGGAGATGAACACCAACCCCCAGAGTTGGACACGACTGGACTAAATGTTAGAGGAATACCTTCACCTTGTATCATTCTAGCCGGGTGTCCTTGGCAAAACTACAAGTTCCTTGATTACAAACTATCTTTTATTTGGGGGGGGGGGGGGGATCAACGTCAGGAGAGAATGCTTCTGGAACATGGCCATACAGCCCCGAAAACTCACAGCAACCCATCGATTCTGGCCATGAAAGCCTTCGACATTTGCACTACTGTTTGTGAAAGGACGACCTACCTACACTGTAGAATTAACGCGGTTTGACAAAGTGCTCAAACCTATGGGAGTTGTAGTTTGGTGAGGAACCGGCACTCTTTGGCAGAGAAGGCTGAAGACCTTGTAAAGCTACAATTCCCAGGATTCCATAGAAATGTGCCTTGGCAATAAAAGCGATGCCAAAGCGCGTTCATTTTGCGACACACAAGCAGTCTGACTCCTCTCCTCCGCTTGCAAACAGAAGCGCTGCCCCTTCCTTTTCAAGGCGCCGCCTCCTGATGATTTCCGGACTCTGACGTCTGCAGTGACGCCCTTAAAGACGGCGAGCGAGGAGGAGGCGGGTTGATGGTCGCTCCGAAATAAGAGAATCAAGCCACTCCATGGTGAACCAACCCGGCGGCGGGCGGAGGCAAGTGGGCTGAAATCTGGAGCTCGTGCTAAAGAGGGGAAAGAGAGTGCGCGTGCCCTTCTGAGTTAGAACGTTCCCGGACTTAAAGGGGAAGGAAACAAAAAGAGGTCCAATGGGGGCACTCTAGGGATGCATCCCTACACTGCAGAATGAATGTAGTTTTGACACCACTTGAACCCAATGCTGTAGGAATCCTGGGAGTTGTAGTTTTGGGAGGCGCCAGCCGCTCTTTAGTGGAGAAGGCCCAAGAAAGACCTCGTAAAACTATAGTTCCTATGATTTCATAGCAATTAAAGTGGTGCCAAATTGCATCCTTCTGAAATTCACCTGCCTGGAGTGACTGCAATGCAATGGCATGTCTTTGCAATTGCGACCCCTCGAATATTTATTTTATTTACCGTGTCAGAAATGAACCAAGGGTACAAGTGTTCCCTCACTTATCGCGGGGGTTAGGTTCCAGGACCACCCACAATAAGTGAAAATCCGCAACGTAGGGACACTATATATTTATACATTATTTTAGTAGTTATACACTATTTTAAGTCTTTATCAACCAATCGTGTGTTGATAAATCGCCTCCTTCTCCTCCCATTGCCACTTGGGTTCCTTTTCTCTCCCTTGGGCTTCTCCTTCTGCCCTTCCGTAGGCTGTAAATTGTAACTTTTTATGATTTATAATCTTTTAGAGTTTATTGAAAAACCGCAAAACAGCAAATCGGCAAAAAGTGAACTGTGAAGTAGTGAGGGAACACTGTACAGTTGTTGTACAGGGACTCAGGGCGGCTCACATGCAGACAAGCCCAACAACATAAATTAAAACACAGAACAATCAGTTAAAAACATTATAGCTACATAAAACAATAAAAACACATCAACAGAGTTTAGTGTATTTTAAAACTCAAGCAAAGTTTAAAACTTAGTGTTATACTAAATTTCCTTTGAGCAGTAACTGGCCACTTGGAGTGCCTCTGGTGTTGCTATAAGAAAGTCCTCCATTGTGCATGTCGCAGGGCTTGACTGCATTGTAATAGGTGGTCTATGGTTTGCTCTCCTCCACACTCGCATGCTGTGGACTCCGCTTTGTGGCTCTATTTCTTAAGGTTGGCTCTGCATCTCATTCTGCTTCCAAACAGTCTTCAAAGGCAGCCCCACTTACAGCACGTTGCAGTAGTCTATTTGAGGGGTTCCGGAACCTCAAGCCATGGCTGGTACTGAATGAGAGACTCCCTCCTGGGCATACAGAAGACTGGGCATTTTGGAAGGTGCTGAATAAACTGTGCTCTGGAACCCCTCTAATAGACTACTGCAACACACACTACGTGGGGCTGCCTTTGAAGACTGTTCAGAAGCCTCAAGTAGTACAATGGGCGGAAGCCAGATTGCTCTCCAGGTGTAGACTCATATAATCAATGCTGGCTTTAGCCTATAAAGCCCTAAATGGCTCCGGCCCAGCTTACTGTCTGAACGTATCTTCCCCCTATGAACCAGTTCGGATGCTAAGATCTTCTGTGGAGGCCCTACTCTTGTTCCCACCCCCTTCGCAGGTGTGACTGGTGGAGACGATGGACAGGGCTATTCAGTGGTAGCCTCTCGGCTATGGAACTCCCTCCCCAGTGATATTAGATCAGCTTCCTCCCTCCTGGTTTTCAGAAAAAAAGTTAAAATTAAAACCTGGCTGTGGAATCAGGCATTTGGGGAGTAGCTCATTCACAGTGCAATATGCAACCACAAAGTTAAGACAAACAAATCGGCTTATACTATGACTGCGGGATTAGGTGCTATGGTTTTAATCAGTTACTTAAATGTATTTATATGGTTTATTATGATTTAACCTTAAACGTTATGTATATTTATTTGATTTTATGTTGCTATATGACATTGAATCATTGCCAAACTGGAAGCTGCTCTGGGTGGAGATAAAGCGAGGTAAAATGCAGGAAATAAATAAATAAACCCCTAGTTGAAGTACATGGGGAGCATATATGACACCACTTTTGAGTGAGCTGCCTTTAAGATGCTCTTAAACCTTTGCTTTCTTTTCTAATCCTATGGCATTCTATTGGGAAATGCTGGCCTTGCAGAACTGATGCCTGTCAAGCAGCTGTTCATAGTAAAAAGCATCTGTTGGAAAGTTACAAAACATACTTTGACCTCCATGCCTCCTGATGTTTCTCTCTGCACTTGGAGAACAAGTTGTGAGGCCTGCGGGAATATTCCATGACTGAGGTGGCTAAATCTAGGCCTCTGAGTAGCTAGTAAAAGGCTTGCTTCTGAGGAAGTAAGATTTAATCTATGAAAATGTATGCTACCGAATTCTTTCTGTTGCGGTGCATCTACATTGTAGAAGTAATACAGTTTGACACCACTTTAACTACCATGGCTTGATGGAGTCTTGGGAGTTGTTGTTAACAAGGTCTTCTTTTTTCTGACATATAAAATCCAGATTATCTGCTTTGAACTGGATTATATAGCAGTGTAGACCAGGCATGAGCAAACTTCGTCCCTCCAGGTGTTCGGACTTCAACTCCCGCAATTCCTAACATCCCATACACTATTAGGAATTGTGGGAATTGAAGTCTAAAACACCCGGAGAGCCGAAGTTTGCCCATGCCTGGTGTATAGACAGACTCATATAATCCAGTTCAAAGCAGATAGTGTGTATTATCTGCTTAGATTATTTGGATTACAGTAGAGTCTCACTTATCCAACATAAATGGGCCGGCAGAACATTGGATAAGTGAATATGTTGGATAATAAGGAGAGATTAAGGAAAAGCCTATTAAACATTAAATTAGATTATGGTTTTATAAATTAAGCACCAAAACATCATGTTATACAACACATTTGACAGAAAAAGTAGTTCATTACACATTAATGCTATGTACTGTATTTACGAATTTAGCACCAAAATATCACAATGCATTGAAAACATTGACTACAAAAATGCGTTGGATAATCCAGAACGTTGGATAAGTGAGACTCTACTGTATATGGCAGTGTAGGAGGGGCCAAAGAGTTTGGTTGCCATATCAAATTACAAATGCCATAATTCCATAGCATTAAACCATGGGAATTAACTTGGTATAAAACTGCATTAATTCTATAGTATAGATGCATCCTTAGCCTCTAAGATGCTACAAGACCCCTTTACATAGCAAAGTGCCGCATGTAATTCTGGCTATGATCTGTTTGGGGTGAACACATTGCAAACAGTTGTCAGAGAGCATAAGAATAATGGAGTTTAGTGCTGTGCTCATTTTTACTTCTTATAGGCATGAACAGCAGTAATTTGCAATTGTAAGAGAAACAGGAGAATCCATTTCCTTTCACACTACACAGTTCTAGCATTATTATTGCACTTTTAACTGCAGTCTACAGAATGCTGGGGTTTATAGTTTGTCAGGAGATAGGGTTCCTCTCCCTAGATCCAAAATCCCGGATTGTCAGAGAATGGAACTCTGGCATTAAAAGGCGAAGCATAGCATTGCAAAACTGTATTGTGAAAGAGTCCCTAGTAACCTCAGCATTAAAAACGAAGAGTATTTCTCGACAGAGGTTTCCTTGTGTTACAATCAAAAGGCACTGGGCACCTGTTCCAATTTTTCCTCCCTAAATGATATTTCCTGATAAGAGAAAGGTGGAGTGCAGGAAGATTACAAATAGAAGACTGTTATGTCGTCTGGATTCATAAAACTGAATGAGATAAAACCTTATTGGATGGAGAAAACATATACCTTCTCCTATCTGTATGGCCCCGTCTTGTGTTCCTTTGCATCATCATACTGGACGATATGGGATGTGCGTTCATATAGTGAGATAGAAAAATAAGTTTAAAAGATACTGCAATAAGGATTATTTAAAGAGCAAAACTGGGATGCACCCTGGTCTTATTCCTGTTGGCAGTCCTAACTAGAATAGATCCATTGATCTTTAAAATTTGTCTGCTGTAGTTTGGTTCCAGAACCCCTCACGAATCCCAAAATCCATGGATGTTGAAGTCACATTATATACAATGGTATAGTAAAATCATATCCTATATATAAAATGGCAAAATCAAGCTTTGCTTTCTGGAATATATATATATATATATATATATATATATATATATATATATATATATATATATTCAAGCCGTGGATAGAGGAATCTGTGGATGGAGAATCCATACGTTAGAAGAATTTATTGATTCACCATTCAACAACTGATTGAATGGACCTACTGTAGTTAGGACTAACCAACAGGATGCCATCCCAAATGTGCTTGTGAAGAGTTTGGCCTTTAGGGTCTTTTTTGTCTCATTTTAGTTATGGTTCTCTATGTTGAAATACACCTTTTCTTATCTGTTGTCTTTCATTTGGCAGTTGATTATAGAAACGGAGAGATGGGAGATTCTCCTATAGAGGAAGAAGATGATTGTCCTGAGCTGATTCCAATAAAAGTTCCAGAAGTTAAGGGCAGTGTGGAAGGAGACATTCTATCTAGCAAGAGCGCTAAGATACCTGTCACTATTATCACAGGTTACTTAGGTAACAAGCAATATATTGCAGAGTCTATATCACAGTAAACCTTTCCATTATTATATGCAGTTTTCAGTAGCACAAAGTAAAAACAGTTTTACATTTAAATCTTTGCAGAATATTTTGTGCTGATCTTACTAAATCTGGATCTCAAATTAATTAGACCTTAAGCTAAACTGGGAAATGGAGTAGATTATCTGGTACAGCAGCCTCAGAACTGGGAGGACCTGCCTTTGCTGGTACTAGTAATGGACATGTGTCACCTCCGTATAAAAAGTGTTATATTCATTTCCTGAAAATCTTTTATAGCCATTGTTCACCAGTTTCCTTAAAAGTATTTTTTGAAATCATGTTTTGGTCCCTAAAATCAAACTTTTTGTATAATGAAATGCCTTTTGCTTTTTTTTAGGTGCTGGGAAAACTACTCTTCTTAATTATATTTTGACAGAACAACATAATAAAAGAATAGCGGTTATTCTAAATGAGTTTGGTGAAGGTATGTAAGAATGGGTTTTTTTCTGTTAGGTCCTGTCCATGTTATTTCTTACAGCCAAACCCCTGCAGTGTCAGATATAACTATGATAACAGAGCTCTGTCATTGTAGCTACATCTGATGATGCAGCCGCACAAAAATTAACATTTTGGTGAGACAGCACCCCAGCCAAAAGGTTTCTAGGGTGCTGAGATGTAATGTCTGCAGTGTTACTCTGCTTATGGTTTGCACTGAGAAAAGGCAGCTGGACAGATCCCTGGAGACTTGCTACACCTGTTTTTCTCAATGTGCTCCATAATCGAGAGAGGCCTCTTCTACACTGCCATATAATCCAATTCAAAGCAGAAATTCTGGATTTTGTATGGCAGTGTAGAAGGGGACAGAGTGCTACAGATGTCATTTCTCAGCTCCCTAATCTGCAATACCTTGGAAATCCACCCACAGAGGTGCTGCTTGGATGAAAACGTAGGTTATTAACAATAACAAATGTGAAATCCAAATGTTACAAGATTATTGGGCTGCTATGACTTTTCCGGTCTGTATGGCCATGTTCCAGAAGCATTATCTTCTGTTGTTTTGCTCACATCTATGGCAGGCATCCTCAGAGGTTGTGAGGTATATTGGAAACTAAGTAAGGGGGGGTTATATCTGTGGAAGGTCCAAGGTGGGAGAAAGAACTCTTGTCTGGTGTGAGACAAGTGTGAATGTTGCAATTAATCACCTTGATTAGTATTGAAAAGCCTTGCAGCTTCAAGGTCTGGCTGATTCCTGCCTTGCAATATTATACTTTCCTGTTTAACTGCTGAACAGGACACCAGCTTAAATCTCAGAATGTTTTTGAAACATTGCTTGCACCCACATCCTGTAAGGTAGGAAGCTATTGTTAGCCTCTTAAATGATAGAAAACATAATTCTGGGCTTAGAAACATACACCCTTGCTCACCCACTCTATCTGCTCAGGGATCACATTGGCATTTCTACTCTTTCCTATAGGACAGCAGTTCCCAACCTTCAGGTGTTTTGGACTTCAACTCCCAGAAATCCCAGCCAGCTTACCCGCTGTTAGAAACTATGGGACCTGAAGTCCAAAACACCTGGAGGCCCAAAGGTTTAGAACCACTGCTATAGGACAAGTATAGAAAACATGCTTTCCTTCAGCTATGGGTAGACTGCAACTTCCACTATGCCTCTCCATCTGCGCCCACATCTGAAAACCATCTATATATATAAAAGAGTGATGGCATCACGGCAATTCACAAAACAACAAAAGTACAGGCCCCCCAACCTCAAAATTTGACAACACAACCCATCATCCACACCTCAAGGTTGATACAACAAAAAGAAAAGAAAAATAAAGTCCTAATTAGAGGGAGAGCAATAATTTTTTTATCCAATTGCTGCCAGTTTAGAGGGCTAATCTCTGCCCTCTTGGTTGCCTAGCAACCAAGGGACAGCCAGGTTTCAGTTAGGGGACAGGCAGATTTAGGCCTCACTTAGGCTTCTTCCACAGATTATCTAATTTGCACTGGATTATATGGCAGTGTAGACTCAAGGCCCTTCCACACAGCTATATAACCCATTTATAATCTTATATTATCTGCTTTGCACTGGATTATCTTGACTCCACACTGCCATATAATCCACTTCAGTGTGCATTTTATACAGCTGTGAAGAAGGGGCCTCATATAATCCAGTTCTAAGCAGATAATATAAGATTAGAAATATACAGTAGAGTCTCACTTATCCAACGTAAACAGGCAGGCAGGATAAGTGAATATGTTGGATAATAAGAAGGGATTCAGGAAAAGCCAATTAAACATCAAATTAGGTAATCGTTATACAAATTAAGCACCAAAACATCATATTATACAACAAATTTGACAGAAAAAGTAGTTCCATGCGCAGTAATGCTATGTAGTATTTACAGTAGAGTCTCACTTATCCAACACTCGCTTATCCAACGTTCTGGATTATCCAACGCATTTTTGTAGTCAATGCTTTCAATATATTCATAAATACAGTAATTACTATATAGCATTACTGTGTACGGAACTACTTTTTCTGACAAATTTGTTGTCTAACATGATGTTTTGGTACTTAATTTGTAAAATCATAACTTAATTTGATGTTTAATAGGGTTATCCTTAATTCCTCATTATCCAACATATTCGCTTATCCAACGTTCTGCCGGCACATTTATGTTGGATAAGTGAGACTCTACTGTACTGTATTTACAAATTTACCACTAAAATATCACAATGAATTTAAAACACTGACTACAAAAGTATTGAATATGAAAAGGCAGACTGCGTTGGATAATCCAGAACATTGTATAAGCGAATGTTGGATAAGTGAGATTCTTCTTTAATATGAAATAATTACTGGGATAGAATAATGCAGAACAATATAATCTCTAAAACCAGGACAGTAAATAAACAGGGGAATTCCACACAGGAAACAATCAGGGCCAGCTAACACCTCCCAACAAAGTATTCCCATCATCAAAGTCTAGCAAATCCTGTTTTCTCAGGGCCACAGACAGTAGAAGCACATAAAATATCGCAAACAACATCACTCTGAAAACAAGGGTATTCCAGACAGGAAACAATCAGGGCCAGCTAACACCTCCCAACAAAAAATTCACTCGGGGAGGAAACAGCCAGGCTTTAAAGCTGCAAGGCCATTATATCCTAATCATTTTTCCTAATTGTAGCATTCATACTTGCCTCCAACAAACAAAAAAACCAATCAGAAATATTGTATATTCACAACCTTTAGGAAATAATATCACCTGATGGCACAGCGTGTTAAAGCGCTGAGCTGCTGAACTTCTGGACCGAAAGGCCACAGTTTGAATTGGGGGAGCGGAGAGAGCCCCCACTGTTAGCCCCAGCTTCTGCCAACCCAGAAGTTCGAAAACATGCAAATGTGAGTGCATCAATAGGTACTGCTCCGGCGGGAAGGTAGCGCCGTTCCATGTAGTCATCCCACATGACCTTGGAGGAGTCTACGGACAACGCCGGCTCTTCGGCTTAGAAATGGAGATGAGCACCAACCTCCAGAGTAAGACACGACTGGACTTAATGTCTGGGGAAAACCTTTACCCTTTACCTTAACTACCACCAATTCCTCAATACTTTATTTCCCATACCACCAGACTTCGCCACAGCAACGCGTGGCCGGGCACAGCTAGTATACTATAAGTATACCACTTTTGGCTGGGCCAGAAGAAAGGAGAATAGTATTGAAAAAATGATATGAAAAAAACCTAAGGAAGTTTTGGAATGCAATCTCATTATTGAGAAGAGTAAATATTTTTCTCAGTATTAGTGGGCATGTTTTGAACCCTGCTTTATGGCTGCTGGGAATAAGCACTCTGATATAGGCATCTCCCTTTTAGAGAATTGTCATTTTATTCAGTGAAAAACACTGTTTGTATTTTTCAGGAAGTGCCTTGGAGAAATCATTGGCTGTAAGTGATGGCGGAGAACTGTATGAAGAATGGCTGGAGCTCAGAAATGGTTGTCTATGCTGTTCTGTAAAGTAAGGATTTTTAAATTGGCCCTTTTTACATTCACGTGCTTGCTTTCACAGTTCACCCTTCTGTCTGATTATTTTGCAGTAGGCTTCCTGTTGCAGGAACTGGTTGTGTTATGAAGGATTCCAATATTTAATAATTACAAAACCAAAAATCCTTAATTTTCTATTTACTTAAAAATAAATAAAAATATTCTGGTTTATTTAAGGTTCTGTTATTTTTTTCATACAGGGATAATGGATTGAAGGCCATTGAAAATCTAATGCAGAAGAAGGGCAAATTTGATTACATTTTGCTAGAGACAACAGGATTGGCAGATCCAGGTAGATATGTTTTGAGAAAGGAGATGGAATAAGTAATGTATGATAAAATGGAATTGTTCTGTTATCTAGAAGGACCAGACAATTTTCTTGGGAAGCCAGTTGTCCATCTTCCACCGGATTCTAAAAACATAGATGTTCCGGTGAGCTTTTGAGTGAAGAGGCCACCAGCCATGTATCTTGTTTTCAAACTGTGCTGCACTTTAATATTGCCCCCCCCCCCCCCATTTTATAGGTTTTAGTGTTTTAACACGATCAGTTCCTTGTCCTCTCCCGCCCGTCGCTATTTTACACATGGACTTTACCCAGAGTTTTGTATTAATCAACCTCTGTACATAGCAATTGGTGTCTTGGTTTTAATAATTGCCATGTTATGTTGTTTTATAACTATGTTATTATTTTGTGTTTTACATTTATGGACTGTTTTTCTAATGTAAGCCGCCCGAATCCCTTCGGGGAGATGGAGAATAAAATTGTTGTTATTATTATTATTATTTCTGCATAGAGTTGGAGATATTGGAAGGATAGGATTGGAAGATGTTAGTATCTTCCTGTCATTGTGGTTTGGTTTAATGTTTATTTTTAAAACCACACGTGTGCAAATATTATGTAAAATATGTGAATTTATTAAGTAGAAGCCATTCTATAGCTTTTTGTGTTACATTAGTTAAGATCCCATATTTTGCTTGTGCAATATAATTCTACACTCATGGGGTTACACTACCTTTCTTCTGGACACCAATGTTGTCATAAATGCAACTGATTATACAAAGTAATATACCCATTGCCTCATTGTGTTGTGCCTGTTTCTCTGAGCTAGTTGGATAAAGTGATGCATTCAAGGCACTGACAAATAGTTACTATCAAACTGCAAATAAAAAGATTATGTTTAAGAAACAGCACTTACATCTACTTACAAACCTAGTAGATCCATTACACTATGCAACAAAATTTGGGGGAAAAATCTGTTCCTGGTTTGAAAGTGTTATTTCCAGTTTAATTGTATGGTAATAAAGGTAAAAGTAATGGTTTCCCCCTGACATTAAGTCTAGTCGAGTCCGACTCTGGAGGTTGGTGCTCATCTCCATTTCTAAGCCGAAGAGCCCGCGTCGTCCGTAGACGCTTCCTTGGTCATGTGATTGACATGACTGCATGGAGCGCTGTTACCTTTCCGCCAGAGTGGCACCTATTGATCCACTTACATTTGCATGTTTTCGAATTGCTAGGTTGGCAAAAGCTGGGGTTAACAGTGGGAACTCACCCTGCACACTGGATTCGAACTGTTGACCTTTCGGTCACCAAGTTCAGCTACTCAGCGGTTTAACCCACTGTGCCATTGGGGGCTATATTGACTGGAGGTACACTTAAATAAAGTACCTATTCTGACTTGCATACAAATTCAGCTTGTTTGTAACTCAGGGACTGTCTGTACTATAATTGATATTTAACTGTACCTATCTGAGGGTTTCAGCAAAATCAAATGCATGACACAGTCATATTTGTATTATGATAAAGGAATGGGGACATGCTTCTATTTTACCAGTCCAGCAAAAAACCTATTGTTTATAGTGAATAAAAAGCTGTCTAAAATATTATTTAAATACGTTTAATTGAAAAGTATTGCTGGAGGTTTTGCTTGAAGGTGAAAAAAAATTCTTTTGGCAATTCAGTTGCTTCCTGTTAAGGAGACTCACTCTCTCCAGTTCAAAGCTAAATAACTGTCATGGTAAAGTAATTTTCTTAAAAGAAAGGACATTGAATCAGCTCCTGTTATACACAAATCCTATTTCAGTTAAGTTGAAAAACTATTAAGGCATTTGAGGAAAAAATCAATAGATAACTGGAAGCCATTAGATTTTGTGGCCCTTGCTATATCTTGCATGAGTAATCACTGTAAACAGCTGACAGGTATTTTAGTCTTGACATGTAGTGATGCTTGGGAGACCACATCTTGTCAGTTCAGGTGGACAGCTTCAGACATTGGAGTGGTTTCAGCTATCATTGCTTTTGCCTGTGAGCTTCATTTTTTAAGACAGCCTGACATCAAATAGATTTGTGAGCTTTTAAAAATCAAATGCTTTAATTGCTGTCAGGTCCTCACATCCTTAATGCTGTGGCATATGTACATATTGAATCAGTTTGTGTCAAAACACATTTTTATTCATTACTTTTCTAAACATAATACCCTGTCAAAGCTTTATTAATTTCATTATTTCCAGTTGTAAATGTTAAACAGTGATCCCTTGGTCTCTGCTGTGGTTTGGTTCAAGGGTCCTCCTTTGGATACTAGAATCTGTGGGTGCTCAACTCCCATTATATACAATGGCATAGTAAAATGGTCTCTTATCTAAATTGTTAAAATAAAGGATTATTTTATGAATTTTTTTTTGTGTGCCTTCACATTCTTCCCAACATACAGCGATCCTAAGGCAAGCATATCATAGAGTTTCTTGGCAAAGATTTGTTCAGAAGGGGTTTGCTTTTGCCTTCCTTTAAGAGTGTGAGTTGCCCAAATTCATCTGAGTTCCATGGCCAAGTTTGGATTTGGACCCTGGTCTCCAGAGTCATCATCTGATAACACTATGTAACATGATTTTTGTTCCTCATTGGTACGATCATTAAAAATATGAAAAAGGGTTATTAAACTTCAAAAAATTGTTTTTGTGGGACATCCTGCAGCACATTTTGTTATAGTTTTTCAATGAATATCTCATAGAGTCTTAACCAATTCAACATACAGTATTTTTCTCTATTATTGTTATTATTACATTTATTATTTTACTCTATTATTATTATTAGATTATTGTTTTACTCTATTATTATTACACTTATTATTTTAATTTTAACTGTTCTTATTACCTTTATTATTTTACTCTATAATTATTGGAAGGACATGTAAGCACATTTACATTGAAGGAGGTTAGAATAATGATTTAATCAGAGTTGGACAGTCTTATCTTAAATTACAGTTTTGTGTAAATAGTCAAAACACTGATGCCTCAATTAATGTAATTTTACTGGTATCTATTTTTATTTTTGAAATTTTCCAGTAGCTGCTGCATTTCCCACCCTTGGCTTATACTCAAGTCAATACGTTTTCCCAATTTTTTTGTGGTAAAATTAGGTTCCTCGGCTTATATTTGGGTCGGCTTATACTTTAGTACATATGATAGTTTGTGGCAGCCACAAAAACAAGGTTTCTGGAGTATAACAACTACTTTCAAAGTAAGTACCACCCAATTATACTAGAAAAACCCTATCAAACCAGGAACAGATTTTTTTTTCAAATTTTGTTACTTAGTGTAATCAAACTATTATATGATGCTGACTTTTGTGAACTCTAAACACAATTTAGTACTTTTTACTGTTTGAAATTTGTCCATTTTTTACTGGTAGTGCTGAAAGGAATTTACTTATGTTTCAAACTTATAATTCCAATGCAAGGTTAAAATAATACTGTGTACAGTTTGAGACCTTTCCTTAACAAAGAATTCCTAAAATACTACTAGTGTCAGGCTGGAAATATGGGCCATTGATTTCCATAGCAATAACTTCTAATAAAGTAGACTATATTGCCCTGCATTTGAGTTTAGATGTAGGGCAAAAGAACCCAAAGTGACGTAACTCATCCAGACAGCTAACTCAGCACACAAATGGCAATCATAATATCAAAGTCACAATGCACATTTTTTACATAAAATAGACTGATCCACTGTATTGTTCCCTTCACATAATACTGTTTAGTGTGTAGCAACACCATGGGAATGCCACTCATCAGAGCTTATATTACCGACAATGCAGGTCAAATACATGTTTTATGTACCCTGGAATAGCTTGCATTCATAGCAAATACACTGTATGATTAGGTCTAAATGCAATTATTACAATTTCTTTTCTTGTTCTCATCCTATCTTTCAATTTAGCGATACTTTTTTTTTTTGTTTTCTTTGCTAGGTGCCGTTGCCTCCATGTTTTGGGTTGATGCTGAACTAGGAAGTGATATTTATCTTGATGGTAAGAAAATGAATGACGTGTGTGTGTGTGTGTGTGTGTGTGTGTGTGTGTGTGTGTGTGTGTGTGTATGAAATGCAGCTAAAAAGATTGGCCCCATCAACTATTATGCTTAATTTTGAAACTGTATTGCTGACTGTGAGTATTAGATGCTCAGTGGGTTATTTGGTTCTCTATTTTAAGGAAGTAGTAATGGAAATTCGGAAGTCAGTGTTTTGTTTCCAAGGCAGAGAAATTTATGTTTTTTGTACTGGCTGTCTTCAAATCTGATTGAAAATCTTCTTTTTTACAGGCATTGTGTCTGTTGTTGATGCAAAGTATGGACTGCAGGTAAAACGCTTTATAGCTTTAAAGATGAAATGAAAGAAATGTTTGGTAGTTCTTCCACTTCTTATATTCGATGGTGCATAATTATGGATGTCGTTAAGTATGCTATAAGTAATTTCCACATTCATTTAGTCCAGGACCTCCCTCATATCTTTTGTATGGGCGGCATAAGCCTCTATTCTACAAAGTGGTTGCCTTCAGGATCCTCTAAACTGAATTTGAAATGAGTATGGTTCCAATTTCTTCATTACATTGAACAATTGTGGTTTTCTCAAACAGACATACTGTACTAACTGGAGGAAATGTTCTTGAATACCAAGTTTCTTATTAGTATTTGTTTGATTGATGACTAGCAGAATGCCGATCATTATGGTAGGTAATATATGAACAGAGAAGGATCCTGTGTATTGTAAGGTCCACTAGTGCTGGAGTTTTCAGTTGGACTACCAGTGGCGCTTGTCAAAAAATATTGTAGGAAGAGATTGGATATCAGGAAGCAGAATCACAACCACTGATAACACTATGCAACACGGTTTTTGTTCCTGGGTTATAAATGTTATTTCCTAATTGGTTCTATAATAAAACATGGGAAAAAGTTTATTAAACTGCAAAAACTTTGTTTTTTGGAACATCCTGCAGCACACTTTACTATAGATTTTCAATGAATATCTCATGGATTCTCAACCAATTCAACATAGTTTGTAGCAGCCACAAAAACGAAGTTTCTCGAGTAAAACAACTACTTTCAAAATAAGTAGTACCACACAATTAAGCAGGAAATAACATTTCCAAACCAGAAACAGATTTTTTTTTCAAATTTTGTTACATAGTGATCTTGTTTCTTTGATGAATACTCATTATGACAAAGTATAGCTGTAGAGTTGATAACTCAGCCTAAGCATTGTTGGTTTTATTGCAAAAGAGCCACAGCTCTTGGGACAAGTTATCAGCTTCTGGACACATTTAATTAAAGCTAAAGCTACATGCCTTGGAGAAGACAACAAAATACTTTGGCAATATGTGAACAAACACACCATTTACTGACAGTGAGTGCATTTCTCTATTTGCATGGGTATTATGGGTAGGTTAGATAGTCATACCTTTGTTTACTGATTGTTTGGTGTACACAAACTTTGTTTTAGCCACAACATTATTTAAAATACTGTGTATCCGATTACCTTCAGGCTAAATGTATAAAGTGTTTATGAAACATACATGAATTTCATATCTAAGTTTGAATCCCTTCTCCAAGGTTTCTTATGATTTATGTATATGCAAGTAAAGGTGTTCCAAAATCTGGGGGGAAATCCAAAACATTTCTGGGCCCAAGCATTTCGGATAAAGGATAATCTGCATCTTATTTTAACACCCTCATTTAAACCCTTTCCATCATTATTTTATTCCTATTTTAACCAATACTAAATGTTTCCTTTGCTTTCAGTTCTTCTGTAGTGCATTTTTATGAATTGACATATTATATGATATTTATTTATGGTACAGACAGTTTTCCATATCTTAGTAGCAAATTATGGAGTAACATATGTTTTCACATAATTTATTTTAGTATTTTTGTAAAAAAGTTCTAGCTGTGTTCCACATCTTGATCTTTGGAATTCAAAGTATGAAAAAGGAGTTCTATTGAGTGGAAGTTATGAATACATATTGTATGGGAGTGTAAATTTATTTTAGTTAAGAAATGAAACATGCAAATCTTTTTTGAAATTATGAAAGTATAATGTTCAATATCTCTGGGATTCAGTGCCACCTCCTGCATTATTAAATCAGGAAATATGTACAAACTTTGACACGCTACAGTATGGTAGGAGCTTTTAAATTTTCTCAGTCATGTAACAGATAAATAACTTTTTTCTTTGTGTGGATAATTTGTGAACTTGTCCAATTCCTCTGCTTTTCAAAGCTTGACCTCTGCCTCGGCTTGTCATTTAAAGTATCCTGAAAGCAATGCAAGCGATGACACCGGGATAATAGGCAGCAATTTAAGGGTGTCACGCTTCGTGGACCCAACATAGTCTATGTAAAGCTGAGGGATTGTGCCCTGTAGCTAGCAAGCCAAATTGAAACTGAAGTGGTAATTGATATCATGGACTATCACCCTAATGGCATTGTCATTCTGCAATCTGAAATATTCATGTTTTAATCAAAAGGCAAACGATTGGACAACTTGCAATGACAGGTCACAAGTCTGAGGACCATAACCAAAGCCACGGATGCTGCTCTTTGCAAATCTACAAAGCTTGACAGCATTTAATGCAAAGGAATCAATGAACGTAGCATTACAGAGAAAAGGTCAAAAAGGTGTCTCTTTCTAGTCCTCCTGTTATTGCTCAAGCTCTTCAAACCATTTAGTCAGAAAAGAATTTTGACTGGAGAAGTTAGGACAAAAAATAGACATTATGGAATTGGATTTTTATTTCAAGATGTAGTCAGAAATATTACCAATTTCTATTAACTGAAATGGGTCTTTTTCATGCACATATGTATTCAAATTCAGTAGGGACATCCTGCAGTTAATAAATGATATATGCTTCATCTGAAGTGAGTAAATGAAAATAAATACATTCCTTCAAAGCAAATTCCAAATGGCACCTAAGTTATTATACTAGTCCTGACATATAAATTACACTAGATATGAATGTTAGCTTGCTGTTTTAGATGATAGCAGCAATTATAAGTACAATAGCATTGTTATAATGCCAGTACCAATAATGGACATATATAAAGGGTTTTCACTAGATAAATTTAGACATATATGTTGTTGTTTATTTGTTCAGTTGCTTCTGACTCTTTGTGACCTCATGGACCAGCCCATGCCAGAGCTCCCTGTCGGCCGTGGCCACCCCCAGCTCCTTCAAGGTCAAGCCAGTCACTTCAAGGATACCATCCATCTTGCCCTTGGTCGGCCCCTCTTCCTTTTTCCTTCCATTTTCCCCAGCATCATTCTCTTCTCCAAGCTTTCCTGTCTTCCCATTATGTGGCCAAAGTACTTCATCTTTACCTCTAGTATCCTTCCTTCCAGTGAGCAGCTGGGCATTATTTCCTGGAGGATGGACTGGTTGGATCTTCTTGCGGTCCAAGGCACTCTCAGAATTTTCCTCCAACACCACAGTTCAAAAACATCTATCTTCCTTCGCTCAGCCTTCTTTATATATACATAAAGTAATTATAGTTCTGGATCATTGAGAACAAAAGGCATTAATAATTTAGGTGGCAGCCCTGTAATACTTATATTAAAGTCCTGTTGAAGATAACAGACTTAGTTCTAAGAGTCAGCGTGGTGTAGTGATTTGAGCATTGGACTATAACTTTGGAGACTAGGTTTGAATCCTTGCTCAGCCATGGAAACCCACTGGGTAGCTATGGGTAAGTCACAATCTCCCAGCCTCAAAGGAAGGCAGTGGGAAATCAGTTCTGAACAAATCTTGCCAAGAAAACCTTATCATTGGGTCACCTTGAAATTTCCATAGGTCAGAAATTATTTGAAGGCAGACAGCAATGACAAGTTGAAATTTGGACTATGCTACAAATCAGAAGTGAGGACCTTTCCATATGTGTTCCTCATCTGCCTTGCAAATGGTTCCAAAATGGCTCACATAGGGCACTGTTCCCCAAATTCCCAACCCTAGAAATGAGAGGGATTCCCCAATATGCTGTAAATTTTTGCATTTGGGTAGGCACGTGGCACACATGCAACTAGGGCTCTTGCTATTATCTCTGATCACAATTTAAGTGGCTCACTGAGTTTTAATCAGGTTTATTTCTGTGAACACAGAAAATAAAAAAGTTTTAGGTTGGATCTACACTGCCCTATATTCTGGGATATGATCCCAGATTATCTGCTTATCCCAGATTCTCTGGCAATATAGACTCTCATAATCCAGTTCAAAGCAGATAATTTGGTATCAGATCTGGGATATGGGGCAGTGTAGATCCATCCATAGTCTTGGAGAAACCATCTACAGTATGTGTGTGTAATTTTAAAAAATAGAAAACAACAAAGATTTAAGTTACTATTAGTATGAGAGCCATTACAGAAAATGTATAACATAAACCTCAAATCATCTCTCTTGAACTAGTTTTAATGAGTTGCAATAGATGAGATTTAAGCCACTTATTTGCATGTTCATGGCTGTGACATAGATTTTCCTTTTTATTTCCCCCTTTCTTTTTAATTTGGGGTATGAATTTGAAACATTTAAACAGTTAAGTGATATGCTGGATCCTTGTTTTATTGCTTGCTTTTAATATTAGTCAGCAATTTAATGTACAGTGCAGTATGTATTTACTGTGTTAAAGTCTAATGGTATGGTTTTAAAAAATCTTTTTCAGCACTTGAGAGAAGAAAAACCCAGTGACCTCATCAATGAAGCAGCTAGGTATCCGACCAGCTGCAATTTTCTATTCTACAATAACAAGTGTTATATTGTAATAAAGTATAATACTGATTTTAAAAAGAGTATAATACAACCACCATATATGCAGGGATATGTTCCAAGACTCCCTATGGATACCTGAAACCATGGATAATAACAAATCATGTATTCTGAGTATACTTGAGCTGAATTCATGCCATAAAATCACTGTGTGTGTGTGTGTATATATATATATATATATATGAAACACAATAGAGGTTCCATGGTTCTCCACATCTCTAAGCAATATCCAGGCCTTTGATCATACAGAACAACAGGCCTCGTAACGCAATTTGACACTGGGAACTCCCAAGCCACGTTTTCCTTAGTAACATACAATGTTTTAAATTTTATTCTGAATTTCTTTGCTTGCTAGATAAATTTGGGAATTTAATTCTGCTATTGTAAAAAAAAAAAGGATAAAAGCCTTGCGAAACATTTGTTTTTCTATCACAATTCTACCTCAATTTAACTCTCCACAATTTTAGTAATCTCTTTTAATTTCTAGCCATACTTTTTGATAGTTGTTTTGAAATAATGAGATGTAACTCCCAAATATTTAATCTCTTTTTTCTACTTTAAAATTTGAAAGAGTGGGTATTTAGTTTTCCTCTTTTGGGGTCATATTTCTAATTAGCAACTGTTTTATCACGATTAACTTTAAAAACCATTATTACTATGCTGCTTTCCTGCCCTAAAGGAGACCCAAAGTGACTAACAATGCTAAAAACAATACAACTTGGAATTTAAAACTTACAGGATACAAATGCTGAAATAGAGTTAAACATTGATTTTAAAAAAAATTAGTTTAAACCATTACAAATATTGAAATGTATAAAAATACATAAACATGTCCCTGATGTCTTAATTTTAATTTGTTTCATTCATTCTTATGTAGACAGATTGCACTTGCAGATCTTGTAATCATCAATAAAACTGATTTGGTTTCACAAGAAGCACTGACAAAACTGAGAAGAACTGTCAGGTGAGTGGATTTTTGTTTGAATATTTACTGTTTCCTTTTTATGGTTTGTAGCAATTAGAATTGCACACCGCATGATAACTGAAAAAAATGTTAGGACTCAAGAGAAAGATGCCTTTTTTGTTTGGCAGAGGCTCTGCCATATTTATTGTCTGGAAGCTTAATATTTTCTTTTTTCGGGCAGTCTTTACTGTGTCTGTATAGTGCAGTGATGGCGAACCTATGGCATGCGTAATTACTATCTCTCATCTTTCTCAAATTATTAGGTCAATCAACGGACTTGCCAAACTTTTAGAAACTCAGCGATCAAGGTAATGAGATGTAAAGCAGGTATAGAGTAGTCTCGTGCATTTGTATGGAGTCACTATCCGTTTCTGTTTGTCCCATTCATATGGCCCCATTTCTGTCCACTTCTTCTGAAAATGGGTGCTTATACAAATGAGCTTTTCCACCCAAGGTCTGAAAAAAACAAAGATTTTCTGACCTTGGGCAGCAAAGCGCCGGGGCCTGCCAGGGCCTGTAGTCCCTGCCAGCCAGGATCTACATTTGAACGCACTATGAGCCCAGCATCCGGCTGTAGGCCCTGCCAGTTGGGCCTACAAGTTTCAAGCGCTTGGCTGTAGGCCCCGTGCCTGGCTGTAAACTCTGCCAGCCAGGGCCTACATCTGTGCGGGCCCGGCGCTTGGCTGTAGGTCCTGGCTGGCAGGGCCTACAGCCGATGTGACAAAAATCAGCTGAACAAATGGCTATCGTTCCCCCCCCCCCCTTTTTTTTTTAATTTTGTTGCAATTCCTGTTCTGGAGGGGGTTGTACCATTCCTTGCCACCCAGATGGACAGAACGGTATAAAAACACGGAATAAACAGATGAAATGGTATTCGGGCCAATTACTAGCATATAGAGGTTTCTATGTTTATCATCATTGTGATTGTTCTTTATTGATCTTAGAGTGTATTTTACCAAAGAAAGCAATCTCATGGTCCATAGGTGTATCTTTTGGCGTCGTTTTCTTCCCTGTCTGTTCCTGATGCATGAAAAATGGAGACTGGTAGAAAACAACATACTCTTCTAGATGGTCTACTTTAAAGCCATAGCTGGGCTGGTTCAGCATAAGAACTTTACCTCGCCATTGAATCAGCCAGCCTACACTTTCCTTTAACCTGAGAGAACACTTCTTTAGGTATTTGCAGGATCTCCACTAAAGGCTGACCATAAAATTGTGTCAGAGGATCTAGAGCAGAGATTCTTAACCTGTAGTCCGCAGCCCAGCAGTGGGCTGCATGAATGAAAATCCGGTCTGCGAACCTTCTTCCTCTTTATTTATTTTTATTTTAGTTATTTTATTTCTGCTCCTTTCCACAGAGCTGACCATTGCATTGGATAGACCATATCAGCTCTAGATTATTAAATATGGTTTTCTGTGGGTGAGCAGATGGCGACTACTGCATGACATATGTTCTGTATCAGAAACTAGAGCTCATGTGGTCTATCCAATGCAATTTCTGAATCGGCACCACAAATAACAAAACCGAATCTAAAGTTGACGGAAAATTGATTCATAACCCTTTTGGTACTAATGTTGGAGAGTGATCCCTGGTCAAATGGTCCATGGTCAAAGTGGTCCCTGGTCAAGTGGGCTCTGGTCAAAAAAAGGTAAGGAACCACTGATCTAGAGAGAAAATATTTTTCCTGTGGCAGTAAATATACTACTACAAACATTTGAATGCATGAATGCCTTACCCAGAAATATGTAGTGGCGAATATACATAGTTTTTGGTCTACTCTCTGGTTGCAGAAATCTTTCCTAATGGAAAGAAAACAGCCCTTCAAAAATAATTAAATGCTAAGATCTCGCCGAAGTTCACATTAAAATTAATTTCTTAGTGAGTGGTTTAAAAGAGTTACATATTTAGAATTGTTTAGAACTTGAACACCCTAAAGGCACCAGATCTTGGGAGCTAGGCAGGTTGAGTGGGAAACTGGCAAAACCACCTCTTGAGTGCTCTTGAATCAGAAAACTTTATGAAGTTCATTGGGTTGCCAATGACTTGAAACCAGGTATACACTTGCACAAAGTTAATTGACCCTCCATATATTGTTGAACTCTCAATTCCCATCAATTCTAGCCATCTTGGCCAATGTTAATACTGGAAATTTCCCACTCTTGTTTTAAATATTTTCATATCTGTGGTTGATTTGGAAAGGAATAAAATGCTGGCACAAAAGCAACTAAACCTATCCACATACTGTGACATTATAGGGCAGCACTGCTTTTGTTCTGTTACCTATGTAAACTGGGATATCCAAAATGTGGTGCAGGTAGAAACTTGTTATTTATTTATTTATTGCTGCATGCTTGTCAGCCATGTGGGTTTAGAAAAACATTATTCATTCTGATAATTTCCCCCTACTATTATATACAAGCATAACAAAGAGGTTTAGTTCTCACTCTTGTATCCAACATTCACTATGAAATAAAACCACGTAGTGTATTTTGTGATGGGTTTTTTTTTATTGTGGAATAAAATCAATGTGCATTTGAGGTTATTTGTGATATACTCATATTTTAAGTGATCTTGACCCATGTTGAACAGCTATTACAACTATTACTTCTTGGTATTCCTCCTCCTCCCTCTGTAAAAGTCACCAGCTGAATACTCGACTTCCAAATATTTTAATCCTGTTAACAGATCCATTCATATAACTTATTAGAAATTCGGCTTGCAATCCACTCTATGCTGGAGTCTTTATGTCCTGCTGCTAAATAGTTGCTGCATGAAAATTCTTCTCTGTAGTGATTGTCATGTTAGTTTATATGGATTACTGTCTCTGTGGTTCTTTCTTTTGTTCAGATTGGGAGGAATATGTTAAAATAACTTCAGCATCTTGACACCCTTAGGTTCTGAAATTCTTTTGAAAGAGGCTTGGAATGTAAAATACTGTAGCTTTTATTTCTTTCTTAATGCACTTCTGTTTAGGGGGTAGATTGCATTGCCAATTGATTGCCTTTTGTTATTATTGATCAGAGCTATTCTGCCAGTATGGCATTTTATTAAAAAACTCATTTTTCGTATACTGGCAAAAACTGGATTGTGAAGGTGGCTGTCGAATCAAGTGATAGGTATTAATGTAGTATAGAAAATTAGAAACTAATTATAAACATTACATTTGGATGAATTTATGTATTAATATATAGATGTATTGTTTTTAGGTTGTGCTATCTGACAACATATGACTGACTTCTTCCTCCTTCTCTTCCACCTCCTGCTCCTCTTTCTTTTTTTCTTCTTCTATTAAAACCACTCTATGGAAAGTGCTATTATCATGGTCATGATATTACATTAATGAAAAGGGCTCAGTAACCAGGATTAACAATTTCAAAGAACTCCTTTTAAAGCTATTTTTTCAGCCCTGTTTCCATTACCCCGGGTGTTTAGGATAGATCAATTTCTCCCATTTCTCAGCAGAGACCTTAAAGGATGTGTGCTGGCCAGGATCTGCAAGAGCGGTGCTCTTTGCTTTGCAGTCTTTGGCTCAGGCAATCAAAATGCATCTATGAAATGCTTTAAGCAGGAAAATGAATCCTATTATGCTTTTTTTTAGAGTTGATATCTCTGATGTCTTGGACCTCCATGCCTTTGATAGCTTTTCAGGGAAAAGGTAAGATTTAGTTTTACATTGCTTATAATTCAGCAGAGTTGATACCTCTCATGTGGATATTACAAACGAGATACATGGATGCTGTTTAAAATGCAGCTTTTGTCATTCTAATGGTTACACACACAGCTTTGGCAGTTGCAGAATTATTCATGGCCTAAGTATCTGAGGGTCTCCGCCTTTAGACAAATAAAATTTTAAATATTTGTTGATAATTATGAAAGACAAATTCTTCAAAGATTAGTCAGCTGCAAAGTTGCATTGACTTCTGAAGGGTGAATTCTGATAAATGGTGAAGTTGCTGGCATTGATTAATAAGAGATACATTTGTATCGCTCTTGTCCCGGGAGACCAGGGTTTGAATTTTCACTTGGCCATGAAGCCTACTTGGGGTCCTTTCTACACTGCCATATTATTCATATTATCAAAGAAGATAATCCACATTATCTGCTTTGAACTGGATTACATGAGTCTACATTGCCATATAATCCAATTCGAATCGGATAATCTGGATTTTTGCCTTGGAATTGCTATAAGTCCAAAATCACTTAAGGGCACATAGTAACAAGTAGAAGAGTGACCATTACTTCCACACAGCTGGATAAAATCCCATAATATCTGCTTTGAACTGGAATATATGGCAGTGTGGACTCAGATAATCTAGTTCAAAGCAAATATTGTGTGATTTTCTGCCTTAATATTCTGGTTTATATGACTGTGTGGAAGGGCCACACAGTCATATAATTTTCATTTTCATTTGGCATAATCTATTTTACTGCCCTACATGTTTTACATTTGTGAATCCTATATTTACAGTATGAATGATAGGTGTTTTCTTAATCTTCATAACATAAAGCTAAATGTTTTTATTTGTTCTAAGTTTGCAGCAGAGACTGCAGCTAGAGGAAGCACCTCATCCACACCTAGACAAGGTAACTGTTTTTCCCCCCTTTTGTCTGTGCAGTAGTGCCCCATTAAGCATAATTTGCAAGGAAAGTGTTCATTGCCACTTGCACATGGAGTGCTATCATATCTTACTGCATCTTTCTTAGCATCCCACACCTTTCCTTTGATTAGTCACCATAGTTTACAAGGGACGTATTATACCAATCCCTGAATTCTTGGCAGGGAGTTGGACTGGATAGCCTACGAGGTCTCTTCCAACTCTATGATTCTATGAATTTATGGCAAGATGAAAAGAGGGAATTAAGGACTTGGGTTTTTTGGGGACTCTCTCTCTCTCTCTCTCTCTCTCTATCTATCTATCTATCTATCTATCTATCTATATATATTACACCCTCATTCTGGACAACATATAAATCAACTTACTGCTTTTATGTTCAGTAGTATTTTGCATGGGCCAGGTTTAATGACTGTCATGGGAGGCAGGTTCATGCGTGATCCATTTCATGCAAGATAATTAGTTGGGCCTCAGTGACAAGATAGATGTGTTTTAGTATCCTTGTTGGCATAGTGGCCAAACATAAAGTTATACTTTGTAGAGAAAGACCTTTTTTTGACATTTTTGCATTAAGTAAAAGTTTTCCCCTGACATTAAGTCTAGTCGTGTCCAACTCTGGGGGTTGGTGCTCACTCCATTTCTAGGTCAAAGAGCTGGCGTTGTCCATAGATACCTCCAAGGTCATGTGGCCAGCATGATTGCATGGAGAGCTGTTACCTTCCCGCCGTTACCTATTGATCTACTCACATTTGCCTGTTTTCAAACTGCTAGGTTAGCAGAAGCTGGGGCTAACAGCGGGAGCTCACTCAGCTCCCTGGATTCCAACCTACAACCTTTTGGTCCTCAAGTTCAGCAGCTCAGTGGTTTAACCTGCTGTGCCACTTTTAGCATTAGTTTGGCATTTTAGGGCAGAGAAAAGATATGAATGCTGGAAATGGATTGAGGGAGTTATTTTTTCTCTGTTGCTAACCAGCTTGTATAGTTCTCATAGGTAATGGACAGCAGGAGATGGGTTGTGCTTGCATATTCTGGTTTTCACTGTTTGCTTCAGCACTGTGGCCATGAGTGATGCTGAATTCCATCAATGAAATTGCTGGGGTGTTTATACCATCTACTGTATAATTTACCAGCAATATGTCTTCTTTTATAGCAGTAAAGCTCTTATAACTGGCCTGTGCAAGATATAGCATAGAACCGTTATACCTGAGTTTCAGAGCACATAACTATACCTTTGGTTCAGTGTTCTACATTTATTTTATAGGGAGCCTAGATCCAAATGCATTCCTCTGCTGCTAAAAGCAGAATATATCCCTTTGCAGAATGCTTCTTTCCTTCTAACCGATGGCATTTCTTCAGTACCTGGAGTTGTGCAATCATGAAATGGGCAGCTACCATTTCATGCTTTTTGGCTAATGCTTTTGGATATTATTTTGTTTGTTGTATCTTGCGATTATAACTGTATGGGCAAATTAAACATATTTATTCATATGTTCACTTATTTGGTTAGGAGAGAGATTCAAAGACAAAATAGAATTCGTTTAATTCAGATCTATAATTGTAAGTCAAATAAATTGTCTAAAGAGATTATTGCCATTTCAAGAGGTCTGTTGTTTATTCGTTCAGTTGCTTCCGACTCTCTGTGACTTCATGGACCAGCCCATGCCAGAGCTCCTTGTCAGCCGTGGCCACCCCCAGTTCCTTCAAGGTCAAGCCAGTCACTTCAAGGATACCATCCATCCATCTTGCCCTTGGTTGGCCTCTCTTCCTTTTTCCTTCCATTTTCCCCAGCATCATTATCTTTTCCAAGCTTTCCTGTCTTCCCATTATGTGGCCAAAGTACTTCATCTTTACCTCTAGTACCCTTCCTTCCAGTGAGCAGCTGGGCATTATTTCCTGGAGGATGGACTGGTTGGATCTTCTTGCGGTCCAAGGCACTCTCAGGATTTTCCTCCAACACCACAGTTCAAAAGCATCTATCTTCCTTCGTTCAACCTTCCTTATGGTCAAGAGGTCTACACATTTGTATACTGTGTGTATAAGCAATGGTCAGAATGGGATTCAATGATAACATCGCAATAATTGAAATTGCCTCAACAAAGTGCTGCTTGATTCTATTACACAGCTACATTGAGCTGTTACATCAAGGATAGTCATTTATGTCTGTCTTTATTTTTTCCATACAACTATATCAGTATAAACAGTATGGTTAATATTTGATAAGTAAATATTTGCCTGAGATTCCAGATGGCACACATTGTTGGAGATTGGATTTGCATACAGAACGTTTATCACATCATGTACTAACACACTTAATTTCTCTTTAGTTACTGAACTTTAATTTTATACTGAACTATTAATTTTATATTCATTGTTGTGTGCTCATATGAATTGGAAATACTGTGCAGTAATTTTTATTTACTGGGAATTATTTTCTCTTTTTTGAAGAACTAAGTATACATATATATTTTCAGAGTATTGTTACATCAACATTCGAAGTAGCGGGAAGTTCAACTGAAGAAGACCTAAATGTGTTTGTTCAAGTAAGCATTATACTGTATATCTTGCCTTAAATGCCCTGCTCACTATTTATTCTTTGTCCCTGGAAGCACTATTTTAACTTTTTCCCCCAGCGGGTATTTAATGTATTTTTAAAATTCATCTTTTCTTTGTAGAATCTGCTGTGGGAGAAAAATGTTAAAGACAAGAGAGGTAACCCCATGGAAGTCATAAGACTCAAGGTTCAGTTCTTATTTTTACATAATTTCAGAAGCTTTGTTTTTTTTCTTTATAATACATTTTTATTGGTGTTTTCAACATACAATATAGTAAAACCCAAATGCACAACGGAGGAATATAGTGGTGAAGAAAAGGAATAGGGGTTTGGAAAAGTGACAAAGTAATAGCTAGACAAAAACAAAACATACTCGAAGAATACCCAACCACCACCCCCACTTAAAATAAAATTGACTTCCATCTTAACACAGTATCGTATCAATTATTTAATTTCAAGCTGTGTTTGGTTTTTTTTTTCTTCAACCAATTCTATCTGGTGTCTCTGATTTAAAGATTCGTTTTTGTTTGCATATTTCAGTATTTAATATATCTTATCTTCTATTACATTTTAGATAATCACGTTATACTTTTCTTCCTTCAAGTAATTTTTGACCAATTCCCAGTTTGTCTGTTTCATCGGTCTGCCATTAGTGTTTTGTAACCAATAAGTTAATTTGTCCATATTCATAATCTCCCAGACTTTGTTTATCCATCCTCTTATCTCCGGCATTTCCTTGTCTTTCCAATATTTGGCCAGATTCATTCTAGCTGCAGTTGTTAAGTAATTAAATAGGACTTCCTTATTTCTATCTCTATCTATGTCTAAGTGTCCAAAACACTTCCTCCTGGGGATGTTAGACATAGATAGACTTAGACATAGCTTTGTTTTTTTTAGGTTTATGTTTGGCCACAAAAAGTAGCTAATATGCACATCAACCAAACCTAAATTGATATGTTGATTGGGATGTTGTCCATTGATCTAGTGTCATGCTCAGAAGTTGAACTTTGTTGTGCTGGAGGCTGTACATCATGGTTCCTTACCATTCTTTTTGGGCAATAACAATCCTTGACTTTCTGGAAATAAGCTATGACATAGCTCCTTCCTGTACAAATAGTACATCTCATTATCTAAGAGAGATGATAGAAGAAGCTGCCATATTGTAGGCTAATCTAGATTTGGGGTTTCTGGTAAAATATGTGGAAAGCAGATATAATACAGTGGTTTCCATGGCATGAAGATAATGGCAATACAGTCCCTTCTTCACTGGATAATGTTCTGTATTGTTAGCCTGTTGAGGTAGATTTATTTTTATTGATTGACTGCTCTTTTCTTTTCTCAAGACTGTCCTCAACATTCTTAATGTACAAACAATATATACTATTTTTGTTCCTGGTCATTTCTTAATTGGTTCTATCATAAAAACATTGAAAAGGTTTATTAAATTGCAAAAACTTTATTTTTGTGGGACATCCAGCAGCACATTTTGCTATAGTTTTTCAATGAATATATCATTGAGTCTTAATGAATTCAACACAGTTTGTGGCAGCCACAAAAACGAAGTTTCTGGAGTATAACAACTACTCCAATAGTCGCCCTGAGTCCCCTTCAGGGTGAGAAGGGCGGGATATAAATGTTGCTAATAAATAAATAAAGTAATTACTACATAATTAAACAGGAAATAACACTTTCAAACCAGGAACAGCAAAAAATTCAAATTTTGTTACATAGTGTTGTTGTAATAGCAGGGTTGCTAGACTAAAATGCAACAGTTGAATAATTGAAACCTGTATTGTAAAAAAGTTTAAATGCTTCAGAAATACTTTTCTGTATTTGCTATTTGTTAATGTTTATTCTTTATCTCCATATTTCCAAGTAATTAAGAAGTCTAACTACAGAATGCCTTCCCTTATTTTTGTTGTTGCATATATAGTACTTGGATGCTTGAAATTAAATGTATAGAAATCTCAATTTTCTTGCTTCCAATTTTTTTGAAACCAGGGACTTGTGTCTATCAAAGACAAACCTCATCAGGTGATTGTACAAGGTGTCCATGAGCTTTATGATCTAGAAGAAACCACTGTCAAATGGACAGAAGAAAATGAACGAACGAATAGATTAGTTTTCATAGGTAAGGGGAATACACGTCTCTCATATGGAGCCAGGTTTCTGCCAAGGTTGCAGAGCACCTGGTTAATCCTTTTTACGTGTCTGGTCTATTTGTCTTTTCAATAGCATATGCTCTTCATAATATCATAATTCATTAATAGTGTTATCCTTTTTCATCTTGTTCTGTCCATAGGAAGGAACCTGGATAAAGATATTCTTAAAGACGTCTTTGTAACAAGTGTGATAAAGAGAGAGGGAAATGGTTGATGTCACCTTCCAAAGAAAAACTGTTCAGTACCTCATTTTTAAACAACTGAGTTTTTAAAACGTTCTGGACTATTTTGGTTTCACTCGGCTGTTTGGTATAAATTTGTCAGCAGTCGGCGCTTCTTGTCTTTCTTCATTAAAGACGTTTAATAAACTAGTTCATTATGCCTTGGAATGTGTGTTTGAGAATTGCAGTAGGTATATTGTGAAATGTGAAAGGACATTTGTAGTCATGCACACTCTCATAATGTAGCTCCCATACTACCAAAGTTACTATACCACAATATTAAAATACACGTGACCCTTGAAATAGTGTTGAATTGCAGCTCAGTGATTCGGGATGATGAGAATTGTAACCTAATAATCTCTGGAAGGCCACAATTTCCCCAGCTAACAGTATTAACAGTATTTTAAAAACTCTAAAATCAAGACAGTAAATTAAGAACAACACTCTAGAAAACAGGGAAATTCCAGACAAAAAACAATCAGGGTTAATTAACACGTCCCAACAAAGGATTCTCCCAGGCAGGAAGAAGCCAAGCTTTGGAGCTGCAAGTTCGTTCAGTGCTAATCTAGCTGGCCAATTGCAACATTCACACTTGCCTCAGGCAGACAAAAGTTTTTCTCCCACCCTGGACATTATTCCATAGATATATAAACCCCACTTGCCTAGTTTCCCACAGACCTCACAACCTCTGAGGATGCCTGCCATAGATGCAGAAGAAATGTCAGGAGAGAATGCTTCTGGAACATGACCATACAGCCTGGAAAACATACAGCAACCCAGTAATTAATATTTCTTGTTATTTAAATAATCTTGCTGAACACATTAATGTTTGAAAAAGCAAATCGCATATCAGCAATATCCTGTAATAAATTGCCGAAACCAATATTAATATATTTGGAGTGGAATATGTCGTAAGTTAGCTTTGTTTAAACAAGGAGTAGAAAATTGGAAAAGGGGATCATTTCACAACAAATGTAAATGTAGAAAAAGGGTATTATAGGTATTACATGTCAACACAACATTAAATGAAAAGCAGTCCACTTTTCTTGAGAAGTGTGCCTTCAAGTCCTTTTTGACTTCTCTGCCCTGCGTTTGTCTTGGCGAGATTTATTAAGATTTATTTATTTATTTGAGGTTTTTAGAGAAAGTGACCTGGCCAAGGGCTCCCATTGGGTTTTTATTGAGTGAGTATGATTTGAACCCTGGTCTCTTGAGTTTAATTTCATTTGATGCAGCTTTTCCTAAATTATCAATAGATACTGAGTCAAAGCCCTCTTTTGATTTTTTAATCTATTGAATAAAAAAGCACATGCCCTGGCAATGATTACCCTGGAAGTACAGAGGGACCACCAAACGCAACACTGACCAAACACGAATCATGAAAGGCACTGCAGACTAACTCAACCAGAGAAGTCAGCCAAGGCAGATCTTTTGATGAACTAACCTGGACACAGCATATTATTTGAGAACATAGAAATGCTGGACCACGCTAACACACACTATACAGAGAAGCCATTGAAATCCACAAGCATGTGGACAATTTCAACATAAAGGAGGAAACCATGACAATGAACACAGTCTGGCTACCAGTATTAAAAACCTCTAAAATCAGGACAGCAAATAAAGAACACCTTGAAAACAGGAATTCCAGACAGGAAACAAACAGTGCCAGCTAACACCTCCCAACAAAGGATCCCCCAGGCAGGAATCAGCCAGGCTGTGAAGCTGCAAGGCAAGTTTTAATGTTGCAATTAGCCACCTTAATTAAGCACTGAATAGCCTTGCAGCTTCAAAGACCTACTGCCTGGGGGAATCCTTTGTTAGGAGGTGTTAGTTGGCCTGGATTGTTTCCTGTCTGGAATTCTCCTGTTTTCCCCAGTCTTCTGAGTGTTGTTCTTTATTTACTGTCCTGATTTTAATTCTGGTAGCCAGATTTTATTTAATTTTCATTGTTTCCTCCTTTCTGTTGAAATTGTTTACATGCTTGTAAGCAAGCAGCCAGTCTTTGAAGCTGCAAGGCTATTAAATGCTAATCAAGGTGGCTAATTGCAAGATGAACACTTGCCTCGAACAGACAAAAGTTTGTTTCTCCTACGCTGGACCTACCACAGGTATATAAACCTCGATTACCTAGTTTCCAACAGACCTCACAACCTCTGAGGATGCCTGCCATAGATGTGGGCGAAACGTCAGGAGAGAATGCATCTGGAATATGGCCATATAGCCCAGGAAACTCACAGCAACCCAGTGATTCCGGCCGTGAAAACCTTTGACAACAAACCACCCAGTGCTGACAGCCTTTCCGAGACTTTCGCTAGAGACCAAATTACTGGAAAGAGGTCATTTCTGTCCTTTTAAGGACTGTCTAAACACCTTTTGGGTGATAGCGTTCTGGCAAAAAGGAGATCCGATTCCATTGTCATTTCATTAGGCAGCTTCGTATTGTTACACTTGAAGCATTTATTCAAACGCTGCAGACAAGGAGGAAGACTCACCGTGCTTGCGAGTTTGCATTTGAGACGGAATTGAGGCAGTTCGACAGGCAGAATAAACATACACGCAGTAAATAAATAAAAATCAAAATAAGTGTTGCGTCTGAAGAAACAAGAACCCCGTCTCCGAAATGGAAAAAAAACTCATCCGGTTTGACCCTCCAATTTCAAGCAAAGTGTTTCTGAAGGCTTTCATGGCCAGAATCACTGGGTTGCTGTGAGTTTTCCGGCCTGTATGGCCATGTTCCAGAAGCATTCTCTCCCAACGTTTCGCCCACATCTATATCCGGTGTCCTCAGAGGTTGTGAGGTCTGTTGGAAAACTAGGCAAGAGGGGTGTATATAATGTGGGAGAAGAAGTCTTGTCTGTTTGAGGCAATTGGCCAGCTTGATTAGCACCGAATGGCCTTGCAGCTTCAAAGTCTGGCTGCTTCCAGCCTGGGGAATCCTTTGTTGGGAGATGTTAGCTGGCCGTGATTATTTCCTGTCTGGCATTCCCCTGTTTTCTGAGTGATCTTCTTTATTTACTGTCCTGATTTTAGAGGGGTTTTTTTTTAATTCCACTCCACAGATACAGTAGAGCAGGGGTCCCCAAACTTTTTAAGCCGAGGGCCGGTCCACAATCCTTCAGACTGTTGAGGGGCCGGATTATCATTTGAAAAAAATGCAAACAAATTCTGATGCACACTGCATTTGTCTTATTTGTAGTATAACAACAACAACAACAAGAACAAGAACAATGAAAGTGATAACCGACGCCCCCGCTTTCAAATTGATTTGAAAACGCAGCAGAAAGTTCCATAGATTACTCTCCGAAAGAACGGAGCGGGACCGCAACAGACCATTATTAAAAGACCTTTTTTTCCTTCATTTTCCCTTTCCCTGAACTATGTAACAAATCCCCCCAATAAAAGTAGCATTTATTTTAACAGTAACACTCTCTACCTGGTTATTTTGTATCTCCCTCTGACTCCTTCCTTTTTGCATGCGGTTTCTCTCCCTCCCGTCCTTTAACTCCGGCTGAGGTTCTCCGCCATAGATTAACATGGCGGACGATATAAATTGGCTCATATCTCTATCAAAATTACCCCTAGAACGCTCCTCTTTTAGTCTTAACCCTTTCTAAGGCTCCTGACTCGAAGACAACCAGCAGACCCGGAATCGGTCCAGTTTTCGGCATCTCAACAGCTGACTGTCAAACAGAACCGCGTTTCTTTCCAAGCCAAGTTGCTGCTTTATCCCGGGGTTTTCTCTCCCCGCGACTCGCGGAATGGTTCTCCCTGGCCCCCTTCTGTGAAATGGGGATGGGGGGGATCGCTCTCTCGCGGGGGAGACATAGTTCACCAAGGACCCTCACCCTCTACAGCTGCCAAGGGATGCCCGGACGGGGGCCCTCCACGTTTCATTCATAATTTCATAATTTTATGAAAGAGAAGAACACTCTTCCCCACACCTACCCCTTGGACTTATGAAATCCTATACCTCCAAAGACTTACTAACCCATATGTGCCCCTTCCCCATGCCATCTCAATGAATTCCTTATGAACTCTTTCCCCTCATGTATTTGTGAATTTTTATATTCTATGTACATGACTCACTGTTGTATGAATTTCAAACTGTTGGGCTAACTTCATGGATTGTGAAATCATGCTGCTTGAACCCTACTTCTATGTTGGATTCCCCAGATGTTGTGAACTTCGTTCCTATCAAATGTTTTCTATTGCTCATTTATATTGTTTATATCATTCATGATTCCCCTTTATGCAATGTCACCCACCTTTATGGATTCTCCTTTATCTACCTATCTGCCTATATGTATTTACACTCTTTGGGATCCCCGGAAAATATGTGTTTTTCCCTGCTGGGTTTATGTTCCGACTTTATTTATAATTTTCATTTTATCCCAAATAATTGTCAGATCATGAAATCAAATGGGAAATATTATGACCCCAACCTGAACTCTAGCCCCATGACTCAGACCTCCCCTTCCCAAAAAAACAAAGGGATAATCTGCCACAGTTTAATCCCATCTCACTCCGATCGCATGGACAATATAGGGCGAGTCACCAAACTAAAGGTGACTCGCCCCCAAGGCAAACATTGTCACATCGCAGGCCAGGACGCCGCAGGAAGGCACCCTGTGGGGCCATCAATGATGGCTCATCAAATCACCACTTCCCGTCTGACACCCCAAAGACATATCTAAAATCTGCGAACGTGACAGGACCCCGGACATCCTTGATGGGTGTCATTAATTCCTTTGGAAATTGGCTGGGCCAGAATTAATCCGATGTTTCCTGTCCGGTCACCGCATTGTTTCTATAGCTCCCGCCTCCTCCTCTCTGATTGGCCCGAGGGGGGACAAAAAACAGCTCCCCATTGGGCCAGCAGGGCAAGGCGGGAAACGAAAGCCCGCCTCGTTCAACCTCTCAGCCTATCCGCGATCAGATGGGCAGGGAAGCGGGGCGGGAAATTCAAAGGGCTGTCAGACCGAAACATTGTATAAATATGACTTTATTTGAAACATATGTTACGCTAGTAGATTGAATGATCGCTATTAGCGTCCTTTTCAGCTGAAATTGCTAAATAAAAACTCCTTGGCGGATTTTCCTTCAACTTGGCGGACCTTCTTCATTCCAGGCTTCAGGTTGTATTGCGGCTTATATTCTTCTTTTGGCTTCGCCAGGGTCCGTTCCCTCAGGACCGGGTCGGCTCCCTCCTTAAGGGACCCGATCCCCCAAACGCGGTCGACAACATAATTTGGCTTTACCACGAAGGGACTTGCTTGGAAGTTCCAAAAATCAATTTTTTTAGGCTAAAATTCCAAGCGGCGACCTTGGTCCAGATATTCTGGGACAGGTTGGGGAGAGAAACGGCTGCAAGGAGGGCCCTCCGACCAACAATTTGACCTCATTTCGCATCCAAATTTCTCTGGCAGCCCCTTTCTCTCTCTAGATCTGATTCAGGGTACTGAACAAAGGAGCCAGATAGGAGGAAGCAGATTTTTAGCTCCTCGAAGGAAAAGCGCCAACGTGAAACAGGGGACGCCCTGTAAAAAATAAAAAGGGAACCGGCCCCGTTGTTAAGACCCAGGTGGGCGGAGTTCTGGAGGTATTGCACTTCGGATCAGGGCTCGGTAACAAATTCCTGGTGAAACGCGGGAACATCTGGCGCCCGGTGGTGTGCGAGAACAGTCTGGCTTGTGAGATTACAGGTTCTAGGATCGTGGGGAAGGGGAACGATTGTGTTCCCAGGGCACCTACGGATCCCAAGAACGCCAGCCATTCAGCCTTGGTGTAGGGAGAACTCTTGAAAGGACGAGTGCATCCAGCCGGTGGGTGAGTCGTTACTCCATTAACTGTCAGGTACTGGGCAGGGGCTGAGCCAAGGATGGGTGTTTGTTCCACACGCCTAGGGTGTCCCACCCCAGCAGACATCCCCAAGGATTCTCCTTTGGGCAAGATCCTGGCCGATTGGGGTGGGTTTGCATCGAAAAACATGGTGCAGGCCAGGTTGGTCCGACTAAGCAAGCGTAAGTGGCCCCTCGTGGCCCTTGAAGGAGGAGTCGCCTGGCCTCCACATGGCAGTGAGGATGAGAGTCTCATTTTGAAGCTCCAAAGCCATTGCCATGGGGAGGGCAAGTGGACCCAACTTGCTTATGCTGCAATGTTCATGGCCTTAAGCCAGAGGGAGAGTGGAAGGGGAGAGGGGGTCCAAGTCTTCCCATGCAGGGACGTGGGCTCCAAACCCACCCTCCTCAAAAGCTCCTCTCTAGACCTACTTCCCCTCCCACCTCCACCAGAAGAGGAACTTCTGGAGACATTTGCTTGTCCCCCACCGTACCAACCCCAATTCCCATCCCTTGCCCCACCTCCTCCCCGACTTTCTCCTCCTGTTCTGAATCTTGCACCGATCCAGAACTCCCAGATTGACCCCTCAAGGGAACCTCTGCTTCCCGGGATCCCCACTCTCCTAGATTCACCCTCCCAGCCCCCTACCCTCTCGCCCCATCCCCCTTCCGCTCCCCAGCCCTCTCCTTTCTCCCAGCCCCATCTCCCCTCCGTTTCCCAACCTCCCATTCCCTCTCAGCCCCCCCAATCCTCCCTCCTCTCTCCTCCTCCCAACCCCCCCATTCTCCAATCCTCTTCTCCCTCTCCTTCCCAATTTCCTTTTCCATTCTTTAATGGCTATCTTCCATACATGCTACCTAGAGGATCACCTTTCCCGATCCCAGACCCTCTCGCCTCTCAGACTTTCCACCCTCTATTGCTCCCCTCTGCGCCTCCTGCGGGGACCTCCCTCGTCTCTTCAGCACCCTCAGCTTCCCAAACCACCCCACCAGTTCCCCTAGCGCCCAAAAGACCCAGCCCCAATTGTCCCCTTTCCACTCCTTCGTCAGGAACTTCATCCCTCCCCCCTCAAAGGGTTTCCCAAACACCAGAGGATCCCTTTGAGCCCCTCATCACCAAAAATAGCCTGCGGACCCGCCCCGCCACTGTAATGGCCCCTCTACGGGAGGTGGTCGGGGCAAGGGGAGACCCGGTCCTCATTCATGTCCCTTTCAGTACCACAGACCTCATTACCTGGAAGAAGACAACTGCACCACTTTCCCAGGACCCCTCAGAAATGACCGAACTTTTTAGAACCATTTTTCTAACCCATCGCCCCTCCTGGGCAGATGTTATGACTCTCTTGGGCTCTCTCCTTACTCAAGAGGAGAAGCGCCGCCTACTGGCCGCAGCTCAGGCTGAAATCATGAAGGCCGATGTAGATGACGGTAGAGATGCTGAAATTATTTTTCCAACAAAGGAAGACCCCAGTTGGGACTACAATACCAACGCTGGTATGATGTCTCTAAAGGCCTTCCATCGTGCCATCTTGGCTGGCCTACCATTGGTCTATCCTCGCCCCATAAACCTTTCTAAATACTATGATATAAAACAAACTCCTGAGGAAAGCCCCTCTGATTTTTATGATCGGTTATGTCGCACTGCAAAACAGTGGACACACATTGACCCCTCTGACCCCCAAAATGCATCCTCTTTAAATTCCCTGTTCATTGGCAGATCTTGCAGGGACATTCGGCTAAAACTCCAGAAACTGGAAGGGGGAGCAGGCATGCCCATCTCCCAGTTAATCAACATTGCTTTTAAGGTGTTCCACAACCGGGAGGATGCAGCAGCCCAGAAGGAAGAAGATGACCGAGAGGCTCAAGCACAGGTCCAAGCAGCCAGTATGGTGGCTGCACTGGCAGAACGTGACAGGGGACGGGGAGTTGGGGAGAACAGAGAAAGGCCAGTTTGGAGGGACAGGGGGCAAGGAAGAGAACCACCAAGGGAACTCCGTTGTTATTACTGCCAGCAGAGGGGGCACTACAGGAGAGAATGTCCCGATCTCAAGGATAAGGGACCAGAGAGCCGGGTCATGTGACTAGGGCAGCGGATCGTCTTGGCTCCCAGTGACCCGTTGGTGCCATTGAAGTTAGGAAAAAGAACTGTGGATTTCCTTCTAGACAGTGGGGCCACCCATTCAGTGGTCACCGAAGGGTTTCGGGGAACAGACATGGGAGCTAGGAAGACTCAGGTAGTGGGGGTCTCAGGGAAAGAGGCAGAGAGGTCTTTTCTCAAGCCCATGGAGTGTGAGGTGGGAGGGAAGACTCTGTCTCATGAGTTCCTGTACATGCCTGAGTGTCCAGTTCCCCTTCTGGGCC
Organism: Anolis carolinensis; assembly: GCF_035594765.1. NCBI lineage: Eukaryota > Metazoa > Chordata > Lepidosauria > Squamata > Anolidae > Anolis > Anolis carolinensis. The sequence goes on from NC_085842.1 coordinate 243,365,696, forward strand.
GAGACATCCTTTGCAAAATCAGGGCGCAGGTCACCTTTGGGCCAGAGAAGATCATCTTGGCTGTCCCAGAGGAGGAGGGGTGGAGGATACAGGCTCTCCTGCTTCATCAGCCCAGCCCCGAGGCTGACCTGATCCCTTTGGCCATTCTGGAACAAGTCGACCCTGTTGTGTGGGCCGATGGGATTCCAGGGAGGGCCAAGAACGTTGCCCCAGTCAAAATTGCCCTAAAACCGGACATCAGGCCTCCTAGGATTCCCCAATACCGCATTCCCCTCGAAGCCAAAAAGGGCCTCCAGCCCATCATTGAAAATTTTCTGAAGCACTCTCTGCTGAGAGAGTGCGCCTCCCCTTACAACACACCTGTGCTGCCAGTCAAGAAGCCCAACTCAGATGAATACCGCTTTGTGCAGGACCTCAGAGCCATCAATGCTGTTGTGGTGGACATTCATCCCGTGGTGCCTAACCCCTATACTCTTCTTTCCACTATCCCTCCTTCCTGCTCTTGCTTTACTGTTCTGGACTTAAAAGATGCCTTTTTTTCTATCCCTCTGCACATAGATAGCCAAGAAATATTTGCCTTTGAGTGGGAGCATGTGGACTCGGCCAGGAAGGTACAGCTCTGCTGGCAGGTTCTTCCGCAAGGTTTCACCTGTTCTCCTACGATCTTCAGCCAAAGCCTTGCTTCGGAGCTGGACAGGTGGCCGGATCGGGACCAGGGGGTCCTTCTGCAATACATTGACGACCTATTGCTTTGTTGTGAGGATGTACCTACCTGTGAAAGACTTACCATCAGTCTCCTCAACTTCCTGGGAGAGGCTGGCTTCAAGGTCTCCAAAAAGAAAGCTCAAATCTGCAAGGACACTGTGCGTTACTTGGGGTTTGATGTCTCTCAAGGACAGCGGGCTCTGGGGCCGGAGCGGAAGGAAGCTATCTGTAAGGTCCGAGAGCCCAAGACCAAGAAGCAACTGCGGGGTTTTTTGGGCATGGCTGGCTTCTGCAGAATCTGGGTGCCCAACTTCGGACTGCTCGCCAGGCCTCTTTATGAGGCAACCACCGGACCGGAGACTTTCCTCACCTGGACCGCAGAATGCAGGACAGCCTTCGATGCCATCAAGAAAGCCCTCATGTCTGCACCAGCCTTGGGACTCCCTGACATGACCAAGCCCTTCTTCCTTTATGTTCACGAACGTCGGGGGGTGGCAGCGGGGGTGCTGACCCAACCACTGGGCAGCGCCAAAAGGCCAGTCGCCTACTTCTCTAAGCGACTGGACCCCACCAGCCTTGGGTGGCCAGCCTGTCTTCGTGCCGTGGCTGCCACTGCTATGCTGGCCGAGGAGGCCCGGAAGCTGACGTTGGGCCAACCAATGACTGTCTATGTGCCCCATAGCGTCCTGGCAGTCCTGGATGCTAAGGGGACCAACTGGCTGTCAGCAGGACGGCTCACTCGCTACCAGGCTTCGCTCATCGACCAGGGAGACCTCACCCTGGCCACCACCAACTGCCTCAACCCAGCCACCCTGATGCCCATCGAATCAGCCGAAGGGGACGACCAGGAGCCACATGATTGCATCGCCACCATTGAAGAAGTCTACTCCAGCCGGCCGGACCTCAAGGACCAACCGCTTCCCCAGGCAGACTTGGAATACTACACTGATGGGTCGAGCAGTGTCCATCAGGGCGTGAGGAAGGCGGGCTATGCAGTTGTTACTCTGTGGGACACCATAGAGGCAGAGCCATTGCCAGCCGGTACCTCCGCCCAAAAAGCAGAACTCATCGCCCTCACCAGAGCTCTGGAGCTGGCAGCAGGAAGGACTGTCAACATCTACACAGACTCTAAGTTTGCCTTCAATGTCCTGCACGCCCACGGAGCCATCTGGAAGGAGAGGGGACTGCTGACCACTGCAGGCAGCCCAGTCAAGCACCAGGCAGAAATCCTGAGGCTGTTGGACGCCGTCTGCAAGCCCACTGCTGTTGCTGTCATCCACTGTCGGGGACACCAGGCAGGAGACCAGGACGCTGCCAGAGGAAACAGGAGAGCAGATGCCGCGGCTAAGGGGGCCGCCAACAAAACGCCCACCTTCCAGGGAGCCCTCATCCCGGACACCACCATCACCAGCCTCCCTCTGTATGGGACTGTGGATGATGAGTTTGCTAGGAAGGAAGGACTGACACAGGATGGGGGTTGGTGGAAGGACAGCCAAGGCCGTCTGCTCCTCACAGATCCCCTGATGCGTGAAGTGGCCCTCCGCCTTCACAAAAGCACCCACTGGGGTCATGATGCCATGCTGGAACACCTCAGATCCTTCTTCATTGGACCACGCATGGCCCAACAGTCTATCTGGGCCTGTAAGCGATGTCTCCTCTGCCTAAAGAACAACCCCAAGATCCAGAAGAAGCCAGAAGTGGGGCATCTCAGGGCAGGACTGCAGCCAGGACAGGTATGGCAGGTGGATTTTGCTGAATTGCCCTCCAGTAAGAAGTACAAATACCTGTTGGTGTTTGTGGATTGCTACAGCGGGTGGCCTGAAGCTTTCGCCTGCTATACTTGTACTGCCAAAGAGGTCTCTCAAGCCCTCCTCCATGACATCATCCCACGTTTCGGCCTGCCCCTCTGCATTTCTTCGGACAACGGGAGTTCTTTCATCTCCAAGGTCACCCAACAGGTCTCTCGGGTCCTCCAGATCCGGTGGGACTTGCATTCCAGCTGGCACCCAGAAGCAAGCGGCAAGGTTGAAAGGATGAACCAAACCCTTAAGAGACAAGTGGCGAAAATCTGTCAGCAAGCTAACCTACCTTGGCCAGAGGCTCTTCCACTCGCTCTCACTCGAGTCAGGGCTGCCCCTAGGGGCAAGTTAAAATTAAGTCCTTTTGAGATTCTTTATGGTAGACCTTTTCCTTCTTCCCAGGTTCCCTTGAAGGCTGAACACCTACATGAGGTGGGCTCCGAAAGCCTTAGAGCTAGGCTGTCTTCTCTTACCTCTGTCCTCTCTTCTCTAAACAGGTACCTACTCTCCCACCTTCCTGTCCCCTTGGATGCTCCAGTCCACGACTTTTCCATTGGAGATTGGGTCTTCGTGCGGACGTGGCGACCGGAGCCTCTGACTGAGAAGTGGGTCGGACCTCACCAAGTCCTCCTGACCTCCTACACCGCTTGCAAGGTAGCTGGAATCCGTGCCTGGATCCATCACACCAGGCTCAAGAGCGCTCCTGAACCTGAGCCAGCCCCCACCAGCGGTGAGGAAGACAAAGATCTGTGGACAGCTGAGCTGGGAGACGACCTGAAGGTGTTGTTCCGGAAAACACCTCCTCAGGGACCGCCGCCCGCGAACTGTCCTGACCCACACCCTCCCGAGGCCCGGAGAAAGACCAAAAGCCAGAGACCAAAGCACAAGACCCTCTCCAAGGACCTCTCCAAATTTCATCCTTCTAGCACCACGGGAACACCCCCATTTGGACCAACAAACATTTGACAGCTCGCTTTGACAGCTGTCAGATCGGCCCTCACTTCAACCCCCGCTCGGGAGAACTCACACCACGATTCCACTGGGAGCTGTCCGGCGTGCTGAATCAGGAGCCGTGAGTCCTAATTTCCCCTCTAGTTTTCTCTCTGCTCTCTCCCTGTCTTTCCCACTAGGAGCTGTCCCAGGTGCTTAACCCTAGAAAATGCTAACCCTAATTCTCATCTTCTCTTTGACTCTCCCCACCAGTTCTAGCCCGGTGTTGTATGAATGGCTTTCCTCTAAAGTAAACTTCTGGCAGCAGTTGGCCACAAAAGCCTTAAATGTCTCAGATTTTTGCCTGTCCAGTGGAGCCTCAGCCACAGACCTGTTTTCCACCTGTTTAATTGGCATTCCAGAACCTCTGGAAATTTTTAGAAATTATACCATGTTCCAAGACATCCCAAAGGATATGTCTTACAGAGACCTCTCTAACTGGGGAAGAGTCTCCATGGATAAGTTGCCTGGCATGGCTGCCATCCGCCTTGCCCATGTTCCTCAAGCAGAAAATTGTTTTCAAATACCCACCTGCATCGGTGAGTGCCATCAGCTTCCCATTGACAACTCTCTAAATTGCACCCATATAGAAAAACTGTCTCATTTGAATGCCCATTTGGTCCTGCCCCCAGGATGGTTTTTCCTGTGTGGACAGACAGCCTATGGTTATCTACCTGCCAATACCTCCATGGGGAATTGTGCATTGGGTAGGCTGTCTCTTTTTATGCCCTCCAAGAACGACTTAGAGTTGGCACACTCTTTGGGTCGGAAGGCAAGATCCATTCAGAACTTGGACCCGAATTGTGACCCCTCAGTAGTGCTAAAAGGTATCCCACAATTTGTGGCGGCTGCATTGTTCACTCCTGGAGTGGCCTCAGCCATGAATTATAGGGCCATAAAGCATCTGGCCTGCGCTCTGGTCAAAAACATCAATTATACCTCTCAAGCCTTGGCATCAGTGGCAAAGGAAATGCATGAGCTGCGGGAGGCTGTATTAGATAACAGGGCAGCTATTGATTTCCTCCTATTGAAAAACCACTATGGCTGTGAGAGTGTAAGGCACATGTGCTGCTTTAATTTGACAGACCAAACTCCTATGATTCGTAAATCCATCGAGGGTTTGGATGATTTGGCCTCAGGTATTAAGGAGACGACTGGATTCGACCTTAGTTTTCTGACCAATTGGCTCCCCTCTTTAGACTGGTTGAGGAAAGGTTTTCTCCTCTTTCTAGCCGTAATCCTTTTCCTTTTAATAATAAGCTGTTGCTGGTCGCATTTGCCCGCTCTGTTCCAAATTTGTCGCAAAAAGAACCATTCGAATCCCTCTCAGCTGTGATGACCCATGGGCCTTGTAGTCCTGCTCAGGACATTGTAATTCCTGATGAAGATGAAAACTTGGGTTTTTTACCTTCCCAGTCTGAACTGGATTCCTCTCAGCCAGATCTTTCCCAGGCAGATCTGGGAACCTTGCACCTGCAAGAAAGTTGTCTCCCAGAAGTATGTCAAACAAGCCCAGAGCCTACTTCTCCCGTATTCTTGCGCCGGGAGTTTTGTAAACAACAGAGAAGTTTGGATTCAGCTTCGCGCAGGAGTGCGAGGATTGCAGCTAAGAATGTGGCCAATTAAGACTGCTTCTCGTGAGAATCTTTGGGGAGTCTCACATCTGGTCTCAGAGTTAGCTTTCGGTTCTGATTCCCAGAGAACTGCTTCGGCGGGAAAGCTAGACTCTATTTAGGTGTTTTACCCGCGTAGTAACTTCGCGGAGTCAATTCGTCAGCCTACGGAGCGAGTTGTGTCTGGACAACGCGCTCCGGTTCAAGCCTCGCTCCTGCTCAAGCCTTGCCTTGCTATCCAGCCTTCGCCTCGCTTCCCAGCCTTTGTTTATCTACGGACTTTGTCTTGTTTCCCAGGATCAATCCTTGCCTTGTTCCACGGATTTATCAAGTTATTCCACGGACCTTGTTCTTGTTCTTAGTTACCTTGTTCCACGTTCAAGCCTTGTTTTAAGTATCAAGTTATTTCCTAGCCTCGCTCAAGTTTCATGGACTAAAGGACCTTGTCATCTCCCCTCACTTTGCTTGGCAAAGTGAGTGTTTCGGTTATTGGATTACAACTTTGGACCTTAATATTTCTTATTGGACATTGCTTTTTTGGACTAATTCTGACCTTTCCTGAAAGGTCTAATTCTGGACTATTTTCTACACTTGTTTTTATTAACCTTATATATTCCTACAATAAAGATATTAGATAGATTCTGGCCTCTGTGTATGGTTATTGGTGCTCTGCAGCCTGGGTCGTGACAGTTTGACTCCGCCACCCTAAGCACCAATTAACCTCGGCCAGAATGTCTACCGGAGTCGTACCTGGGCCGAGCGGCCAGCCGATTACCTACACCATCGACAAGGAAGAGGTGGACCGAATCCGTGATAAGCTCAATGCACAGGATGGAGAAATAAGGGGTTTGAAGGAACGCGGAGTTCGTCTTCCGGCCATGGCGTTGCCAACCAAGTTTACTGGAGAAGCTTCTAAGGTTCATGTCTTCCGTCGCCAATGTCAAGCTTATCTGGAGGCCCGTGCTGCCGAGTTTCCCCAAGAAGACATCAAAGTGGCATGGGTTTACAGCAGGGGTCCCCAAACTTTTTAAGCCGAGGGCCGGTCCACAATCCTTCAGACTGTTGAGGGGCCGAATTATCATTTGAAAAAAAAAAAATACAAATTCCTATGCACACTGCACATGTCTTATTTGTAGTGCAAAACAACAACAATAACAATGAAAGACCAATACAGTATTTAAAAATGAAAATAATGTTAACCAACATAAACGTATCAGGATTTCAATAGGAAGTGTGGGCCTGCTTCTGGCCAATGAGATAGTCAGGTTAATTGGGGTTGTTGTTGTTGTTGTTGTTGTTGTTGTGTGCCTTCAAGTCATTTCAGACTTTGGGCGAGCCTAAGTCCAAAATTATTTATTTATTCACTTACTACATTTATTTACTACATTTATATCCCACCCTTCTCACCCCGAAGGGAACTCTGAGCAGCTGTATGTACATACAATATATTATTATATGGTATTATTATTAGTATTATATTGTACAAAATGATAATATTATTATCAATATCATATGTATATACAATATATTATCTTATTAGCATAGCACAATATTAGCATTATATATTACTTTATTGAACTATACCACTATACTATAATATTATTAGTAATATAGAATATATAATTAATATTATTATATGGTATTATTATTAGTGTTATATTGTATTACATTATTATATTATTATCAATATCATATGTATATACAATATATTATCTTATTAGCATAGCACAATATTAGCATTATATATTACTTTATTGAACTATACCACTATACTATAATATTATTAGTAATATAGAATATATAATTAATATTATTATATGGTATTATTATTAGTGTTATATTGTATTACATTATAATATTATTATCAATATCATATGTATATACAATATATTATCTTATTAGCATAGCACAATATTAGCATTATATATTCCTATATTGAACTATACCACTATACTGTAATATTATATGTAATATATAACGTATAATTAATATTATTATATGGTATTATTATTAGTATTATATTGTATAACATAATATTATTATCAATATCACATGTATATACAATATATTATATTATTAAAACTGATATAAAAATATTATATTGTAAATGAGGGCAGGGGCCAGGTAAATGACCTTGGAGGGCCGCATCCGGCCCCCGGGCCTTAGTTTGGGGACCCCTGGTTTACAGTCTTCTAGACGGGCCAGCGGCCAGCTGGGCGACGGCACTGTTCGACCAAGCCTCTCCACACCTAAGATCAGCGCAACACTTCTTGGACCACCTCAAGGAGACTTGGGGAATCGAGGACAATTTGGAGGCAGCCGGTCACAAACTCCGTCGCCTTTTCCAAGGAGACAGACCTATGTCTCAGTATATAGCCGAGTTCCGAGTGCTGGCCCACAACACCGGCTGGAACGATGTAGCCCTCAGGGGACAATTCCGGGAGGGTCTCAACATTGAAATGCTGGAAGAAATCTCCAAGGTGGATCCTCCCCAGACCCTCGAGGCACTCATTGATCAATGTTTACGGGCTGAAGTCATGATTGCCAACAGGAAACAGTGGGTTCGAGGCCAGGGCAGTAGAGCCGGGGCAAAACCCCCCGCTCCCGCCAGCGTTCAGCCACGTCCGGTGTGGAGACCCCCACCGCCAACCCCATACCCCAGAGGAGGCGAGGAGGTGCCGATGCAGTTGGGCAATGTGCGTCCCAGACTAGATGCCGCCGAGAAGGCCCGTCGTCAACGCTTAAACCTCTGCTGGTACTGCGGGAACGGGGGCCACTTCGCCAGAGAGTGCCCAGCCAAAGGGAAGCCTGCCGCCCGTCTTGCGGCGGCGTCCTCCACGGAGACGAAGGCGTCTGAGCCGACTGGCACACAGCCGGCGGGGGAAGCCAACGACCGGGTGTAGAGAGGCTCGCCAACCCGGTCAAAAAATCCATCCAAGAGCCGCCAACCGGGGTCCTGTTCCTTCTCGTGGTCACATTATGGTCAGCAAAAAGGGGACCCGTCATGATCCACGCCATGATAGACTCTGGAGCTACCAACAATTTCATCGATAGAGAGTATGCCGACTCTCTGGGATTACAATATCATGATTTCAAGAATGCCCGTGTGGTGCAAGCCATAGACGGCCGTCCCCTCAAGACGGGCCCCGTAAGTCAGTGGTCGGAACCCACCAGGATGTGGATAAGGGAACATATGGAAGAGATTTCCTTCTTTGTTACCGAGGTCCCCCATTTCCCTGTGATTTTGGGAATTCCATGGCTGACTCTCCACGACCCTAACATTTCCTGGTCCAACAGAGAACTGCAGTTTGCTTCACCGTACTGCCAAAACCATTGCCTCGTAGCCAAGGTATGCCATGCCACAGACACCGAGCCCATCATCACCTTGCCAAAGAAGTACTCCGAGTATTGGGATGTATTCAATGAGAAAGAAGCCGAAAAATTACCCCCACATAGACCTTATGACTGTGCCATTGACTTGGTGGAGGGGGCCCCGATCCCGCGAGGGCACCTCTACTCCCTGACTGAACCAGAGCAAGAAGCTCTCAGGGAATTCCTAGAGACAAACCTTCGCAAGGGATTCATCAGACCCTCTCAATCCCCAGCCGCCTCCCCAGTGATGTTTGTGAAGAAGAAGTCAGGGGAACTACGCTTGGTGGTGGACTACAGAGCATTGAACAATATCACCAAGCGGAACAGTTATCCCCTGCCCTTAATCTCGGATCTACTGGATCGGCTTCGAGGAGCCAAGGTTTACACCAAGCTGGATCTTCGGGGGGCTTACAACTTAGTTCGCATCAGGGAAGGGGACGAGTGGAAGACCGCCTTCCAGACCAAATTCGGATTATTTGAGTCCCGAGTTATGAATTTCGGTTTATGCGGAGCCCCCGCAACGTTCCAGCATTTTGTCAATGACATTTTTCAGGACTATCTAGACAGGTTCTTGATAATCTACCTGGACGATTTTTTGGTGTTTTCCAGATCACAATCAGAACATGAGAACCACGTCAAAATGGTGTTACAACGATTGCGGGATCATGGACTTTATGCCAAGCTGGAAAAATGCGCTTTTGATCTACAAGAGGTAGATTTCCTTGGTTACCGCATCTCGCCTCTAGGGCTTTCCATGGATCCAGCCAAAGTTTCAGCAGTATTGGAATGGCGGGCGCCAACTAACAAGAAAGAGGTGCAGCGTTTCTTGGGGTTCGCGAACTACTACCGCAAGTTCATTCCAGATTTTGCCCGCTGGTCCGACCCCATCACTAGCTGCATCCGTGGAAAGCAGCCTTTCCGCTGGACTGATCAAGCAGAGAAAGGGTTCCAGCAACTAAAGAAACTATTCACCTCCCAGCCAATTCTACAGCACCCAAATCCTGGAACCCCTTTTGTGGTGCAAGCGGACGCCTCTGATGTGGCAATTGGGGCTGTACTCTTACAACCGGTGGGAGATCACCTCCACCCCTGTGCCTTTTATTCTCGTCAACTAACCACACCAGAGAGGAATTACACCATTTGGGAAAAAGAACTACTGGCCATAAAGGCAGCCTTTGAAACTTGGAGACATTGGCTAGAAGGGGCCAAATTTCCCATTGAAGTCCACACTGATCATCGTAATCTAGAACATCTAAGAACTGCCCGCAAACTAAATCAGAGGCAGCAACGTTGGGCTTTATTCTTTGAACGTTTCAACTTTCAGATCCATTATGTGACCCCAGCCCAAACCAAGCAAGCAGACGCCCTGTCACGTAAACCGGAATACGCTGCAGGACGCAAGGAGACCTTTGAATCCCAACTGCTACAACCTGAGAACTTTGCCACGCTCACGGTGGGGAACACCAAATCCATTCCCATTGGTTCAACTTCCCCTACTCCAGGACCCATCTGTGCTCAAGAAATCAGGGCTAGTCAGCAAGCAGATGCCTGGGCGCAGGACCAACTTCGCCAAGGTCTGCATTTCCCCTTTTCGCTTAAAGATGGGCTGCTCTGCTATAGAAATCATGTTTATATCCCACCCGGACCGGGCAGGGAAAAAGCGCTTCGTCTGTGTCATGACTGCAAACCAGCAGGACACTTCGGACTATTTAAAACTATGCATTTGATCCTAAGGGATTTTTGGTGGCCCAAGATCCGCAAGGATGTGGAAAAATATGTCAACACCTGCCCAGTATGCCAGCGCTCCAAGATACGAAGGGAGAAGCCCTCAGGGCTTTTACACCCCCTTCCTACCCCATCTCGCCCATGGGAAATAATTTCCGCGGATTTCATCACTGACCTACCACCTTCCTGTGGATTCACCACGATCTTAGTGGTGGTGGACCTATTCACCAAGTTAGCCCATTTCATTCCCTGCGAAGGCCTCCCCACGGCCAAGGAAACTGCGGATCTATTTCTTCAACATGTTTTCAGACTACATGGATTGCCCAAGAGTTTAGTCACAGACCGTGGATCTCAATTCACCTCTCGTTTTTGGAAGGCACTACAAAAACTATTGGGCATAGACTCTCGCTTATCTTCAGCTCATCATCCCCAAACAGATGGGCAAACGGAGCGCACCAATGCCACTTTGGAGCAGTATCTTCGCTGTTATGTAAACTATCAACAGGACAATTGGGCTTCTCTGTTACCACTGTCTGAGTTTGCCTACAACAATGGAGTTCAAGCTTCTACAAAAGAAACGCCGTTCTTTGCAAACTACGGCTTCCATCCACGTTTCTTCCCCCCTGTCATTGAAACTTCAGAGGTTCCCGCAGCAGAGGATTGGCTGCAGGAACTCACAGCGGTGCAACAACTTTTGCTCCAGCAACTGGACCAAGCCAAGGAGGACTATAAACGCCACGCTGACAAACATCGCCAGCCGGGCCCCGAAATCAAGGTAGGAGATCGGGTTTTCCTGTCCACTCGCTTTCTGCCCTCCCACCGCCCTTGCCGGAAGTTAGATGCCCGTTTCATTGGTCCCTATCCAGTGGTGGCGCAATAAAACCCCGTGACTTTCAAACTCCAACTTCCGCGTTCAATGCGCATTCACCCCGTGTTTCACCGTTCCCTGCTCCTTCCGGCGGATGGTGTGCGACCTGATACAGACCAACCGGCCCCCCCTCCTGTTTTGATGAATGGGGAGGAGGAGTTCGAGGTTGAGGACATTTTGGATTCTCGCTTTCACCGCCGCCGCCTACAATATCTCATTGACTGGGTGGGTTTTGGCCCTGAGGAACGCTCTTGGGAAGACGCCTCCACAGTCCATGCTCCTGATCTAACCCGTCGCTTTCATCAGACCTATCCCACCAAACCACGACCTCGCGCCTCGGGGAGAGGGCCCCAGTTTGGGAGGGGCCTTGAGGAGGGGGATAGTGTGATGACCCATGGGCCTTGTAGTCCTGCTCAGGACATTGTAATTCCTGATGAAGATGAAAACTTGGGTTTTTTACCTTCCCAGTCTGAACTGGATTCCTCTCAGCCAGATCTTTCCCAGGCAGATCTGGGAACCTTGCACCTGCAAGAAAGTTGTCTCCCAGAAGTATGTCAAACAAGCCCAGAGCCTACTTCTCCCGTATTCTTGCGCCGGGAGTTTTGTAAACAACAGAGAAGTTTGGATTCAGCTTCGCGCAGGAGTGCGAGGATTGCAGCTAAGAATGTGGCCAATTAAGACTGCTTCTCGTGAGAATCTTTGGGGAGTCTCACATCTGGTCTCAGAGTTAGCTTTCGGTTCTGATTCCCAGAGAACTGCTTCGGCGGGAAAGCTAGACTCTATTTAGGTGTTTTACCCGCGTAGTAACTTCGCGGAGTCAATTCGTCAGCCTACGGAGCGAGTTGTGTCTGGACAACGCGCTCCGGTTCAAGCCTCGCTCCTGCTCAAGCCTTGCCTTGCTATCCAGCCTTCGCCTCGCTTCCCAGCCTTTGTTTATCTACGGACTTTGTCTTGTTTCCCAGGATCAATCCTTGCCTTGTTCCACGGATTTATCAAGTTATTCCACGGACCTTGTTCTTGTTCTTAGTTACCTTGTTCCACGTTCAAGCCTTGTTTTAAGTATCAAGTTATTTCCTAGCCTCGCTCAAGTTTCATGGACTAAAGGACCTTGTCATCTCCCCTCACTTTGCTTGGCAAAGTGAGTGTTTCGGTTATTGGATTACAACTTTGGACCTTAATATTTCTTATTGGACATTGCTTTTTTGGACTAATTCTGACCTTTCCTGAAAGGTCTAATTCTGGACTATTTTCTACACTTGTTTTTATTAACCTTATATATTCCTACAATAAAGATATTAGATAGATTCTGGCCTCTGTGTATGGTTATTGGTGCTCTGCAGCCTGGGTCGTGACATCAGCAGATGGCCATGCTGCCGCTAAGAGGTTATAACGCTTATGCGGTAGGGCAGGGGCGAAATAGGCTCCGCCCATCTCGCCCCGCCCTCCCGAGTGGGGGTATGATAACCGACGCCCCCGCTTTCAAATTGATTTGAAAACGCAGCAGAAAGTTCCATAGATTACTCTCCGAAAGAACGGAGCGGGACCGCAACAGACCATTATTAAAAGACCTTTTTTTCCTTCATTTTCCCTTTCCCTGAACTATGTAACAAATCCCCCCAATAAAAGTAGCATTTATTTTAACAGTAACACTCTCTACCTGGTTATTTTGTATCTCCCTCTGACTCCTTCCTTTTTGCATGCGGTTTCTCTCCCTCCCGTCCTTTAACTCCGGCTGAGGTTCTCCGCCATAGATTAACATGGCGGACGATATAAATTGGCTCATATCTCTATCAAAATTACCCCTAGAACGCTCCTCTTTTAGTCTTAACCCTTTCTAAGGCTCCTGACTCGAAGACAACCAGCAGACCCGGAATCGGTCCAGTTTTCGGCATCTCAACAGCTGACTGTCAAACAGAACCGCGTTTCTTTCCAAGCCAAGTTGCTGCTTTATCCCGGGGTTTTCTCTCCCCGCGACTCGCGGAATGGTTCTCCCTGGCCCCCTTCTGTGAAATGGGGATGGGGGGGATCGCTCTCTCGCGGGGGAGACATAGTTCACCAAGGACCCTCACCCTCTACAGCTGCCAAGGGATGCCCGGACGGGGGCCCTCCACGTTTCATTCATAATTTCATAATTTTATGAAAGAGAAGAACACTCTTCCCCACACCTACCCCTTGGACTTATGAAATCCTATACCTCCAAAGACTTACTAACCCATATGTGCCCCTTCCCCATGCCATCTCAATGAATTCCTTATGAACTCTTTCCCCTCATGTATTTGTGAATTTTTATATTCTATGTACATGACTCACTGTTGTATGAATTTCAAACTGTTGGGCTAACTTCATGGATTGTGAAATCATGCTGCTTGAACCCTACTTCTATGTTGGATTCCCCAGATGTTGTGAACTTCGTTCCTATCAAATGTTTTCTATTGCTCATTTATATTGTTTATATCATTCATGATTCCCCTTTATGCAATGTCACCCACCTTTATGGATTCTCCTTTATCTACCTATCTGCCTATATGTATTTACACTCTTTGGGATCCCCGGAAAATATGTGTTTTTCCCTGCTGGGTTTATGTTCCGACTTTATTTATAATTTTCATTTTATCCCAAATAATTGTCAGATCATGAAATCAAATGGGAAATATTATGACCCCAACCTGAACTCTAGCCCCATGACTCAGACCTCCCCTTCCCAAAAAAACAAAGGGATAATCTGCCACAGTTTAATCCCATCTCACTCCGATCGCATGGACAATATAGGGCGAGTCACCAAACTAAAGGTGACTCGCCCCCAAGGCAAACATTGTCACATCGCAGGCCAGGACGCCGCAGGAAGGCACCCTGTGGGGCCATCAATGATGGCTCATCAAATCACCACTTCCCGTCTGACACCCCAAAGACATATCTAAAATCTGCGAACGTGACAGGACCCCGGACATCCTTGATGGGTGTCATTAATTCCTTTGGAAATTGGCTGGGCCAGAATTAATCCGATGTTTCCTGTCCGGTCACCGCATTGTTTCTATAGCTCCCGCCTCCTCCTCTCTGATTGGCCCGAGGGGGGACAAAAAACAGCTCCCCATTGGGCCAGCAGGGCAAGGCGGGAAACGAAAGCCCGCCTCGTTCAACCTCTCAGCCTATCCGCGATCAGATGGGCAGGGAAGCGGGGCGGGAAATTCAAAGGGCTGTCAGACCGAAACATTGTATAAATATGACTTTATTTGAAACATATGTTACGCTAGTAGATTGAATGATCGCTATTAGCGTCCTTTTCAGCTGAAATTGCTAAATAAAAACTCCTTGGCGGATTTTCCTTCAACTTGGCGGACCTTCTTCATTCCAGGCTTCAGGTTGTATTGCGGCTTATATTCTTCTTTTGGCTTCGCCAGGGTCCGTTCCCTCAGGACCGGGTCGGCTCCCTCCTTAAGGGACCCGATCCCCCAAACGCGGTCGACAACAAAAGAACAATACAACATTTAAAAATAAAAACAATTTTAACCAACATAAATTTATCAGGATTTCAATGGGAAGTGTGGTCCTGCTTCTGGCCAATGAGATAGTCAAATTAATTAGGGTTGTTGTTGTTGTTGTTGTTGTTGTTGTGTGCCTTCAAGTCATTTCAGACTTTGGCTGAGCCCAAGTCTAAAATGTATTTATTTATTTATTTATTTATTATTTACTGCATTTATTTACTACATTTGTATCACACCCTTCTCACCCCAAAGGGGACTCAGTGGCTTACAAATTATATGTACATACAATATATTATATTATTAGCATAGCACAATATTACCATTATATATTACTATATTGAACTATACCACTATACTGTAATATTATTAGTAATATTATATGTAATGAGATAGTCAAATTAATTAGGGTTGTTGTTGTTGTTGTTGTTGTTGTTGTGTGCCTTCAAGTCATTTCAGACTTTGGGTGAGCCCAAGTCTAAAATGTATTTATTTATTTATTATTTACTGCATTTATTTACTACATTTGTATCACACCCTTCTCACCCCAAAGGGGACTCAGTGGCTTACAAATTATATGTACATACAATATATTATATTATTAGCATCGCACAATATTACCATTATATATTACTACTAGCTATGCCCGGCCACGCGTTGCTGTGGTGTTGTCTGGTGGTGTTGGTGAGAACTTGTTGAGGTAGTGGTGGTATTGAATGTCTGTTGTATGGTTGTCTTTATGTTTAGTATGCATTTGGTTGTTTGTGTACTGTGAAAGTGGTGAGGGTAGAGGGGGTCTATGTCCCTGTGTAGTATTGTATAGTATTTATACGTTGTCCATGTGTTGGGAATGCTTGGATTGTGTCCTGCTGCATAGTAGAAAGGGTTGGGCTGGATGGCCCTTAGGGGTCTCTCCAAACTCTTGTGCCTGTCCCCTGGGCTGAGTGCGTTGCTAGGAGACCAAGTGGGCAGAGCATAGCCTTCTAACTGGCAGCAATTGGATAAAAACAATTATTCCTCTCCCTGTAATTAGGACTTTATTTTTCTTTTCTTTTTGTTGTATCAACCTAGAGCCGTGGATGATGGGTTGTGTTGTCAAATTTCGAGGTTGGGGGGCCTGTCGTTTTGTTGTTTTGTCCGCTGCCCTGATGCCATCACTCTTTTATATATATAGATATTGAACTATACCACTATACTGTAATATTATTAGTAATATTATATGTAATATAGAATATATAATTAATATCATTATGATAAGGTATTATTATTAGTAGTGTTATATTGTATTACATTATAATATTATTATCAATATTATATGTATATACAATATGTTATATTATAAAACTGAGGGCGGGGGCCAGGTAAATGACCTCGGAGGGCCGCATCCGGCCCCCGGGCCTTAGTTTGGGGACCCCTGCAGTAGAGTCTCACTAATCCAAGCTAAACGGGCCGGCAGAAGCTTGGATAAGCGAATATCTTGGATAATAAGGAGGGATTAAGGAAAGGCCTATTAAACATCAAATTAGGTTATGATTTTACAAATTAAGCACCAAAACATCATGTTATACAACAAATTTGACAGATAAAGTAGTTCAATATGCAGTAATGTTATGTTGTAATTACTGTATTTACAAATTTAGCACCAAAATATCACGATATATTGAAAACATTGACATCAAAATGGCTTGGATAATCCAGAAACTTGGATAAGCGAGGCTTGGATAAGTGAGACTCTACTGTATATAAATCTCCCTTGCCTAGTTTCCAACAGACCTCACAACCTCTGAGGATCCCTGCCATAGTTGTGGACGAAACGTCAAGAGAGAATGCTTCTGGAACGTGGCAATACAGCCCGGAAGACTCACAGCAACCCAGTGATTCCGGCTATGAAAGCCTTCGGCTACACAGAACACAAACTGTTGATGCCGATCAAGAGAAATCTCTGACCAACTTTAGGAAAGATTGAGACTTGTTAATCACCTTTTTACAATGGGAGGAACATCAGGAGAGAATGCTTCTGGAAACATGGCCATGCAGCCCGGAAAGCTCACAGCAAGCCAGTGACTCCGGTCATTTTTTACGTGTCAGGAGCGCCTTGAAAAACTGCAAATCGTTTCTGGGCGTGAGAAAATTAGACCTTGGCGAGGGGACGCCGTCTGCAAGGACGTTCCCCAGGGACGCCCGGATGTTTTATAATAATAATAATAATAATAATAATAATAATAATAATAATAATAATAATAATAATAATAACAACAACAACAACAACAATTATTTATTTATATACCGTCCTATAGGCTTCTTTCATGTTCTTGCATGGGACCTGTCCGCCAACACAGGACAAAGGTTTACTGTGTGCCAGGACAAAGGTTTAACTCATTGCGCCATCGGGGGCTCCATGGAAACCTTCGAGGACACAAAGTTTCTTAAACCTGGTCAGAGATTTCTCCTTGATCGGCACCAAAAGTTTGTGCTCTATAAAGAAGGAGGAAGGGCGAGAAAAGGAAGAGGAAGAGGAGGAGGAGGAGGAGGAAAGGAGAAGGAGGAAGAGAAGGAGCAGGGAGAGGAAGAAGAAGAGAAGAGGAGGAGGAGGAAGAGGAAGAAGAAGAGGAGAAGGAGGAAGAGGAGGAAGAAGAGGAGGAAGGGGAGGAGGGAAGGAAGAAGAAGAGGAGTAGGAAGAGGAGGAAGAAGAGGAGGAGGAAGAGAAGAGGAGGGGGAGGAAAGGAGGAGATGAGGAAGAGGAGAAGAGAAGGAGGGGAGGAAAGGAGGAGAGGAGGAAGAGGAGAGGGAAAAGGAGAAGGAGGAAGAGCAGGAGGAAGAGGAGAAGAGGAGGGGAAAAGAGAAGTAGGAGGAGAAGGAGTAGGAAGAGGAGGAAGAAGATAAGGAAAAGGAAACGGAGGAGGTGGAAGAAGAGGAGGAGGAGGAGGAAAAGGTGGCTTTCTCAGTAAGGTTGCAACCAATGGGCATCAGAAACATGCGACCCCCAGCCCTCCCTTCCTCTCGAAGGGTAATAAAAGACGGGGCGCGCCGTGGCCTTTGGGAGGAAGGCATCGCCTCTCCCTCCCGCTCCTCTTGCTGTCCTCTCTCCGCGCCTGGATGAGCCTCTCCAGCGAGCGCCAAGCCCGTCGGGGCTCCGACGGGGAGGAAGAGGAGGAGGAAGAGGAGGAAGAGGGGGGTGTTTCGGGCGAAGGAGGCCAACCCGGGGGGCCCCTTCCTCCGGAGGAGAGTGGGGCGGAGGCCGGGGGCGCCTTGGCCAAGCCGCCCTTCTCCTACATCGCCCTGATCACCATGGCCATCCTGCAGAGCCCCCGGCAGAGGCTGCCCCTGAGCGGGATCTGCGCCTTCATCCGCGCCCGCTTCGCCTACTACGGCGCCCGCTTCCCCGCCTGGCAGAACGCCATCCGGCACAACCTCTCGCTCAACGACTGCTTCGTCAAGGGCCCCCGGGAGCCCGGCAGGCCCGGCAAG
The DNA here is from genome assembly GCF_035594765.1 of Anolis carolinensis. Lineage (NCBI taxonomy): Eukaryota > Metazoa > Chordata > Lepidosauria > Squamata > Anolidae > Anolis > Anolis carolinensis. The sequence continues at coordinate 243,383,715 of NC_085842.1, forward strand.
GGCGGCGAGTGGAGCCTCCACCCGGGCGCCCGGGACATGTTCCTCCACGGGAGCTTCCTCCGGAGAAGGAAGAGGTTCAAGGGGCTCCCGAGGCTGGCCCCAAGCCCTCCAGGAAGCCCCGCGGGGCTCCTACTCTTCCCTGGCGCCCTGCTGCCGCCCCTGGCACCCCTCAATCATGCCCTGGCGCCTAGTTCCTGGCCAAAGGACAAGTGGCACGCGTTGGTCGAAGACAAGGCAGAAAGCAGTAGCAAGAGTGCATCCTCCTCCTCCTCGACGCCTTCCTTGCAAGAGGAAAAGTGGCACATGTTGGTTGCAACAGGGTGCGAAGAAAAGGTAGAAGTGGCTTTGCACCACACCAAGAGTGTCACCTCCTGCTCCTTCTCTTCCTCTTTTCCCTCCTCTTCTTTCAGCATCGACAGCATCCTGACCGGCTCGCAAACGACCCCCACTTTGGTCCCTTTTGGGGCGCTGCTCCCTCCCGCTTCCTCCTTCTCGCTGGATGCCCTATGGAGCCGATGCCCGTCTCTGCTGCCTCGCCCTCCACGCCTCTTCTCGCCCTCCAGGAAGCCCTCCTTCCCCTGCTCTGCTACAGCCCACCAACATGTCAATGCGGCTTCGCTTCTGGCAGCAAACCCGGGCCTGATCCCCATCACAGAAGTGGTTTCGGTCTCCTTCTGAAGGAGCCCACGCCCTCCCCGCCTACAGCCTCTCCCAGGAGGATGTTGGCACCTCCACCTGAGCTTTTGATTGGGAATCCCTTCTCAAAGGCGACAGGCGTCTTCCTTGACTATTGTGGAGGTGGGAGAGAGTCCCAGCCGCCCATCAGTATCCAACATGGTTTGGCACTCATGGGGCTGTTGGAAATAGCAACCTCCCAAGCCTCTCACTATTTATTTATTTGTGTGTGTGTGTGTGTGTGTGTGTGTGTGTGTGTGTATATATATATATATGCTTATATATATGTTTATATATAGGAGCCCTGGTGGTGAAGTGTGTTAAAGCGCTGAGCTGCTGAACTTGCAGACTGAAAGGTCCCAGGTTCAAATCCCGGGAGCAGAGCGAGCGCCCAATGTTAGCTCCAGCTTCTGCCAACCTAGCAGTTTGAAAACATGCCAATGTGAGTAGATCAATAGGTACTGCTCTGGCGGGAAGGGAACGGTACTCCATGCAGTCATGCCGGCCATATGACCTTGGAGGTGTCTACGCTTCGGCTTAGAAATGGAGATGAGCACCAACCCCCAGAGTCAGACATGACTGGACTTAACGTCATTTAATTAAATTAAATTTAATTAAAATGGGGTTTTTTTGTGTGTGTCAGGAGCGACTTGAGAAGCTGCAAGTTGCTTTTAGTATGAGAGAATTGGCCGTTTGCAAGGATGTTGCTCAGGGGATGCCCTGATGTTTGATGTTTTTACCATCCTTGTGGGAAGCTTCTCTCATGTCCCCGCATGGGGAGCTAGAGCTGACAGAGGGAGCTCATCTGCGCTCTCCCTGGATTCAAGCCAGCAACCTTCAGGTCAGCAACCCAACCTTCAAGTCAGCAGTCCTGCCAGTACAAGAGTATAATCCACTGCACAACCAGGAGCTCCTTAATTAAAACAGTAAAAGACAGTGATTGCTGTAATAAAAACAGTATAAGATTAGTAAAGTGCTTGATGGAGAATCTTAAGGTTTATATTTACTTTTTGCATCAGACCTCAGTGGAGGTGGATGTATGTATGTTGCTGCTTAAGTATACTTAAAGACTGTGGACTATTGATTATGTATGACATGTTGTGTACTCAACACAGAGAAGCTACATCCTATCTGTAATTAAACTTCAATAAGAAATGTGCCTGTGTGGTGAATTAATACAAAATGTTCATGAGTAAACAACATATGTTACTTTTCAAATAAGACTTTGTTTTTATCACTGAATGCATACTTTTTAAGGCTTTTAAAGGGAGTGTATATGTTTTGGGCAATTACAACTGCAATTACAATTACAACTGCAATTACAACTGCAATTTCAACTTTAAAAAGAAACAATCATCCTCTGCTAACCAAATATATTTTTGTAGTGGCATGTTTTTGTCTTTGGCAGTTCAAAGACATGGCTCTTCAGTTTAACAGCTGAGTTACCTGTGTGCGATTACACAAATGCTTGTGAATATCACTTGTTCAAAGAGTTGACATCTAACAAGGTCATGCTTTTCTTGACTAGTGGTTTTCAAAAGGTGGCCACCACATATTTATGGAGATTCACATTAGCCAAACGGATGTGACATCATTCTTCCTTTTCAACAAGGTTATGATTGCCATTTATTTTCAAAAAGATATGTGCACAGAGACTGAGTACAGTTATTTTCCAATACAGAGGTGGTTTCAGCCTCCTTCTGAAGGAGCCCACACATTCTCCGCCCACAGCCTCTCCACTGAGGATGTTGGCACCTCGACCTGAGTTTTTGATTGGGAATCCCTTCTCCAAAGGTGTCAAGAACCTGCCTCTGAGAGCGCGTTTACACTGATCTGCCATCCTGGGCCAATCCTGTGTGGGATGGGTTACACAGGCATCCTCCCTGGCTATTGTGAAGGTAATGTTTACTTACTGTGGGTCTAATCCCTTCATCATAAGTGATCAGTGATGTGCCATGAATTTCTTGTTGATTTAGTTTAGGAGAGAGCCAATACTGTGAAACTGACCACTTTTTGGAAGAATTCTTCCTCTTACAGAGCATCCCCTCAAAAATGTGCATGCTCTTAACAGCTACTGATAGCCCTGCTGATTATTTGAAGGCTAACAACATGGTCCCACCCTATTCATGGTTCTGGCTTTTGCAGATTTGAATATTCATGGTTTGATTAAAATTATGTCTCTAGGAATCTCTAAGTCCTCTAGTGTGACTCTATGGTCAACTTCCTCCCTCTCATGCTGGGACCTAGAGATTTCTAGAGAGAAATGCTTTAATTAGAGTTGCATATTCCATCTTAAATTACAATTCTATGTAAGGTATTGAATTTGCATTGATTGCATTATCATAACACAGAGAAGACTTCTAATTTCACCATACAGTTCTGGTATTTCAATCATTAATCATGTTAAGAGTATATATACCTTTTTGTGGGGGGATTAAAATATGTATAATGATACACTGTTACTTGTGTGTTCACCTTTTTGGGCAATATACTTCATTTTATTACTATTAGAATTAACTTTTAAGGTCTCAACTTTAACTTCATTTTTGAAGGGGACATGCTGTATATCAGTGTTTCTTAGGGCCCTTCCAGACAGGCCCTATATCCCAAGATCTGATCCCAGGTTTTCTGTTTATCCCAGATTATCTGGTAGTGTGGACTCATATAATCCAGTTTAAAGCAGAAAACCTGGGATCAGATCCTGGGATATAAGGCCTGTCTGAAAGAGCCCTCAGTCTCTCCTGTCACAAATCTTAACTTCACTTGAACAGTCTTCGGTAAATGCAAGGAGTTCAAGGACAGCAGTCTTCAGTTAAAATTGAGAGTTTAAAATAATACAAGAGCAATTAATATCAGATTCAAAACTTGCCCTTGAGCTCGGCTGACGCTGCTGCTCCTCCCGTTGCTCCACCGGGAACTCACAAATCTCAGTGGTTACCTTGCTGAAGAACTCAAGTATACACACACACAAACACACACACAAATAAAACAATATCTTATGGCATTTAAAAATGAACAGATTCATTGTGGCATGTGCATATTTTAGAACGACTATGACATAATTATGTTACTCTTTTAAGGTACCATCTCAAAGCCTTCATTTTGCCAGGACAAACTTCCTTGGAAGCTTTCTTAGAGCATCAGTTAGGGTTAGTTTGCCTGCTGTACCAGAAGGAGGACTTTGTGAAAATTGTGTATCTTAAATATCCTTAATCTTTACCTAGCACAAAATCAACTGTGGGTTGTTGGCAATGGAAATATTATTTATCACTCTGTATCAGGTAGACTGAGCAACGATCTAAAATGTCAAATCAATTTTGTTTATATTTGCTGTATTTATTACTTGTTCAAACAGGTTTATTAATTTGAATAGAAAGAACAGTTAAATAGTGCTTACATGTAACTTCTGCCCTTATAATATGTAATGCAACATTGACGTGAGTTGTATTTGGAACATAATGTATTTGTAATAAAGCAGTATGGTAACCTTTTTCCTCTGTTTTTCCTGGTTTTGAATAAGGGCTAGAGCTAAGATCATTTGTTTCAACAAACTAGATAACTAGTTTTAAAATATTTTATTAAGAAAAGGTTAGTTGGTAGATGAGGGTTCTGATATTAAACTGTGGAGATCTGATTTTAAGAGCAATGTAGGGGCCACTGGTGTTCAGGTCTAATACTTTACTTCCCTGAAGTTTCTTCTATGCATTCCTCCCCGATTTATGTATAATCAAGTGTCAAAGTTAAGCTAGAGAGAAAATCTCCTGAGGAGACAGACAATGGGGAGATAAGCTACGTGGAGAATTCCTTGTGTCTCTCTTCTAAAATTCTACTTTTCTGGAACATGGCCACACAGCCCGAAAGACATACAACAACCCAATATCTATATTATATAAATATTTATATATTTGGGGTGGGGGGAGGGACCATTGTTCTGCAACATACCAATATAGGCAGTCGCCAATTTACAACATCTGACTTACAAACAACTCATAGTTATGAATGGAGGTGAGACAACAGGAAGTGAGAGAAATATACTCCTAGCAGGGGACATTAATGTCTCAAAGAGTTATCATGGGGAAAAGATGTCTGAAGCTTTATCACCAATCCTTGTTTTCACAAGCTAGTTTTTAAATTTTCAGTTATCAGAGGGACAAAAAGTGAAATGAAATCTTCTGAATGGGCACTGAGAGCCAAAAAAACAAAACAAAACCATAGGGGTGTTAACTCTTCCCTATGCTATCCAAAGCTTGCTTTTACACACACACACACACACACACACACACACATTAAATACATATAATATTGATCATAATATTGTAATACAATATAATACTAATAATAATACAATGTAATAATTATATAATTATATTTTATATATTACATGTAATATTACTAATAATATTGCAGTATAGTGGTATAGTTCAATATAGTAATATATAATACTAATATTTTGCTATGCTAATAATATAATATATTGTATGTACTTATCCTGCCAACCTAGCAGTTCGAAAACATGCAAATGTGAGTAGATCAATAGGTACCGCTCCGGTGGGAAGGTAACGGCGCTCAATGCAGTCATGCCGGCCACATGACCTTGGAGGTGTCTACGGGCAACGCCGGCTCTTCGGCTTAGAAATGGAGATGAGCACCAACCCCCAGAGTCAGTCACGACTGGACTTAACATCAGGGGAAAACCTTTACCTTACCTATGTACTTATAACTTGTAAGCTGCACTGAGTCCCCTTTAGGGTAAGAAGGGCAGGATATAAATGTTCTAAATAAATAAATAAACATGTGTATATTGAGTTATACTTTAAAATGTATTTGTTCCAACTTACATATAAATTCAACTTAAGAACAAACCTACAGAAGCTATCTTGTTCACAACTTGGGGACTGCCTATACAGACTCAGCAACTTTGGGCCATGAAATGATTGTAAAACACATTAGAAGTCATTCATAATCAGTTTACCAGACTAACAATGCTCAGCCAGGTTTAGATGAAAGAGACCACATTAACCCACAGAGGAGACAATATTAGAAAATGGCCACAACATGTTGGTTATAGCTTTTAGAGGCATGGTGCAACAGAGAACAAGGATCCAAACTTCAGAAAATAGGCTTACTGTCCAAGTATACCCACCCTTAGCCACCTATGTGCACATGGGGAGAGCCACAGATTGGCAGTAACCAGGATCCACACGGGCAGAAGTCACTGTATCATTACTACAGAGGACCCTCAAAATGGGGGAAAGGGGCACATAGATCTCTATTTTTCTTCAAAGTGGATCCAGCCCAGTGGCCACATTGCCAGTCCCAAAAGCTTTAAGGCTAAATCACCTGTAACTCTTATAAATTGTGAGTGGGAAGACCCTAAGGAAAGAGCTGTTGTACAATAAGTTTGGAATAAGATTGTAGCAGAAGGGGAGAAGTGCTGCATATGCCAAGGATAACAATAAGTTCTTGTCATTTTGAATGAAGTACTGTAATCTGATTTTAATGGATGGATTTCATTTTTCTGTTGTTATTATAAGCCAGCTAGTGCTGCACAAGTGATATTCTGGGTTGAGTATTAGATTCTGGAGAACAGGGTTTTAGAAAATGGCATTTATAACCTTTTGGAAAACATATTTTGGAGATCATAACTTTTTAGAAAAGCATAACCTGTCAGAGAAGAGCCAAAAAACCTTTAGAGTAGAATCTTCTCTTGTGGTATACAACCAGATATAATTAATTATGCAAGGCAATGGTTCCAGTTTTTAGATTAAATAACCTGTTAACTCTGATTTGTTAGAAAAACAGAGATTTTGCCAGTGCATACAAAAACAGCACTGCTTCAGAGGTGTTTTTCAGTGCCCAACACACACACACTCACACACTCCCATAAAACAACTTGTTTTATATCATGCACTCAAGAGACAAAAATGAAGTAGACGTGAAAAAAAACATATTTGGTTTACTCACAACCTTCATGTGTTCAGCATACACAGGTACAAAACCTATCAGTCCAGTTTCAGATACTTTTGAGATAATTCTTTGTGCCATCCGGCCAGGACATCTCTTACAGCAAACAGCAAACAAGTGTGTGATCTGCGGTCTGTTTGTAATAGTCTGTCTGTAATCTGCTCTAGTGAATATGTGGTCTGCAGCCCCTTTTATAACTTCTTAGGAACCATAGAGTAAAGGAAGCTGCATACCAGAACATACATACAAACAGTAAGCAACAGGATAAACATTACTCGAGAAGGCTTGAAGAAAGTTGTCATTTCCAAACTCTTTCAGTCTCAGAGGGAGACAAAAGAAACCTCTCCTGCAAAAAAAGTTGTCAAAAATCCCCCTAATAATCTTAGGGTCAGAAATGACTTGAAAGTACAAAACAACAACTGCATCGATATGATTGGAATGAATATTGAGATTCAGAAATATATTTTAACTGGTTCTGTTAAGCTCAGGGATTGCATAAAATCACCTGCACATGCCAATTATTCTCCCATGTATGAGATTATGAAGAGAGACTATACAGAGATGGGTTGCTTATTGGCAACTATTGTTTTCCTGAATACTTATCTATGTGATCACTCAATCTACCCAATCTGTCAGAAAATGCAGGCTTCCCACAAAATAGTTTATTCTTTCAAGTCTGTGTGGGTACATCTTCAAGTCACCTGTCAACTTATGGATTTCATAGTTTTCTTAAGCAGAAAGTATAGTACTCAAGGTTGTTTTGCCATTTCTTTCCTCTGAAACACTACCCACTGCATCTGTTATTCCTTACTGGTTCCCTATCCATATACTAAGCAAGGCTGAATTTGCTTAACTTCCAAGATCAGATGAGCTCTGGTACCAAATGTTAGTCTGGACAGAGGCATTGCCCATCACTCACAAAACTGGTGATTGCACACAAAGCACTCAACTTACAGTTTTAAGAATCAAAGTTGTATTTCTTTTTTGGCAGAGACAGTTCTACAGACTGCAAGACCAACAACTGACTTTTGATCAGTTACATCACTGGAAATGTACCAGTGCTGAACAATCAAACTCCGGTTTTGGATTTTCCTGTAATAAAATAGATGACATATGTTATATTTTCAATTAATTAAAGGACTAATATAGATTTAGTACTATTCATTATAAATTGGCTACCTTTTCTCTTAATAATAATAATAATAATAATAATAATAATAATAATAATCTTTATTTTTATATCCCGCCCCATCTCCCCAAAGGGACTCAGGGCAGCTCACACCAGGGCCAAGTCCGAAACAACAACACAACATATTTCACAAAAACTTAAAACATTCCAACAATACACAAAATAAAATAATGGACAATACATTAAAATCCAAGCAGATAAAATCAGAGTAATTAAAAGCAAACCAGCAGGGACAGGTTTCATAAAGTGCTGTGTCATGGAAATAAGTAACAGTGTAACCAATGGGGTGATGAATTTATTCCAGATTCAGCACCTTTGATAGCTCTTTTAAAGTCCAGATGAAAACCCAGAGTGGATTTGCAGACCCACACTCATGGAAGTCACTAGACAGCTGCAAAAAGTTAACTCATATCAGTAAGGTATCGGAGGAGAAGCTGCTTAAATTCAGTTCCAAGTGACAACTAAGTAGATGTACTGAATATTTGTTAAATATTAAATCAACCTGTATGTAAACTCTATTGCTTCAGTGGGTTTACTGTAAGCAGGATAGGTAATTTGATTTAGGGCAATATCTACCAATATAGTAAATTTACACATATTTTCTGATTTGCAAAGAAGAAATGATTTTAACTGGCTTCAGTGTGGAAAAGAATTCTTCAGGAGGAAAAACATCCTTAGTCTGCATATAAAGAAGTTTGTTATTTATTGTTATTAGAATATTGCCTGAAATGGAAACACAACCACAGTATCCGAAAACAGTGATTTTTGCCACCCTCTAGTGGTGACATGGATTGAATTGGGCAGGGAAAAATCTTTCCTTGACTGCACAGAATTCCACTGATAGGTCACAGAAGTTAAAATATTAATGTCTAATATCCAAGTCTTTACTTTTAACATGCTTATATTAGAATAAGCATCTGTCACTGTCTCCAGTCATCTTCTCTTCCTCAGATTAGCAAAGTCCCAAATACTATTATTTGCAGTGACTTGACAGGTTAATAGCACTGGTCTTCATAGCCAAACTGAATGCCATTGCAGCAAAAGTAAGTTTCTGACTTGCAGTGATAAACAGTCCTCTGCATGGTTTGGATTTAGCACACTGAGTAAACAAAGCCAACTGTTCTGTAGAAATATTTACAGGCAGTTACTGACAAGATTTTACTGTCTTTGAGGGCACATTTACACTGCCCTCAAAGACAGTATGAAGGCAGCAAAGGAGCAAAGGAAGCAGCAATGTATAGCTGGAGCTGATCACACATCAGAAACTGGGCTGAGGCCTGGAAGGTGCTTATACTCATCAGAGTGGTTGGCTCCAGTCTGTTTCCAGGACCTGCAAGATCTGCAGTTTCACTGCCATAGAGGATTTGGCATGTTTTTTTCAACCTCTGCAATATGTTGAGCACCCATCCCTTAAATGGTTTCACCATACAATTTCATTTACACCTAGGCACCCTGCATATTACAGGCCCCATTTCAGAGTATCCTTTGATTTTGCTTATCCCAGTTTAAGTTCTCTAATTTGCATTCCTGTATCCATTGCCTCCATGTGTCAATTAAGTTAGAAAACATGCAAATGTGAGTAGATCAATAGGTATCGCTCTAGCAGGAAGGTAATGGCACTCCATGCAGTCATGCCAACCACATGATCTTGGAGGTGTCTATGGACAACGCCAGCTCTTTGGCTTAGAAACAACTAGACTTAATGTCAGGGAAAAACCTTTACTTTTACTAGTCTTACTAGCAGAATTCAAAACGATCTTAACAGACTAGAGAGATGGGCCGAAACTAACAAAATGAAGTTCAACAGGGACAAATGCAAGATACTCCACTTTGGCAGAAAAAATGAAGTGCAAAGATACAAAATGGGGGACATTTGCCTGGCTCGACAGCAGTACATGTGAAAAAGATCTCGGAGTCCTCGTGGACAACAAGTTAAACATGAGCCTACAATGTGATGCGGTGGCGAAAAAAGCCAACGGGATTCTAGCCTGCATAAATAGGGGTATAGCATCTAGATCCAGGGAAATGATGCTCCCCCTCTATTCTGCCTTGGTCAGGCCACACCTGGAATACTGTGTCCAATTCTGGGTACCGCAATTGGAGATGTTGACAAGCTGGAAAGCGTCCAGAGGAGGGCGAATAAAATAATCAAGGGTCTGGAGAACAAACCCTATGAGGAGCGGCTTAAAGAGCTGGGCATGTTTAGCCTGCAGAAGAGAAGGCTGAGAGGAGACATGATAGGCATGTGCAAATACATGAAGTCATAGGGAGGAGGGAGCAAGCTTGTTTGCTGCTGCCCTGGAGACTAGGACACGGAACAATGGCCTCAAACTACAGGAAAGGAGATTCCACCTGAACATCAGGAAGAACTTCCTGACTGTGAGAGCTGTTCGGCAGTGGAACTCTCTGCCCTGGACTGTGGCGGAGGCTCCTTCTTTGGAGGCTTTTAAGCAGAGGCTGGATGGCCATCTGTCGGGGGTGCTTTGAATGAGATTTTCCTGCCTCTTGCAGGGGGTTGGACTGGATGGCCCGTGAGGTCTCTTCCAACTCTACGATTCTATGATTCCAGTGCCCTTCCTCAAACTAGGAGCCTGAGCCTTAGTTTTTCAAGCAGAATGGAATTGTGTGGGGCATTCTCACTCCAGATGGCGCTCGTCAACCATTTTCAAAAAAGAAAAGAGATTTTTAAAAAGGACTAGAGGCAACTCTTCTGAACTCTGTGTTGCTGAAGGCTCTTCTGAACACTTCTTGCCAAGAAAATCATAACGAAGAGTTGCCTTAGGGTTGCCATAAGATGAAAATGACTTGAAGGCAAATAACAACAACAAGAACAACAACAGACCACAATTACTCCTTTTGTTTGCATTGTGGTGGTCTGAAGAAAGTATGCAGAACATCTCTTGTCTATGCAGTTCATTTTTTCCCCGGATGACAGAGTCCACAAACTTTTATGCTCACAAACACACACACTCAGTACAATTCAAAGGCAAAGCAACTATTAGCCCACATGCGGTGATGGAGGCTTCTTTAGAGGTTTTTAAGCAAAGTCTGGATGGCCATCTGTCGGGGGTGCTTTGAATGTGATTTTCCTGCTTCTTGGCAGGGGGCTGGACTGGATGGCCCACAAGTTCTCTTCCAAGTTTGTGATTCTAGAATTCTGTGCCCCAGAGGAGTCCTGTTCTGATGTAGATGCCACTTGGCTGAGCTAAGTGCCACTACCTGCTTCTGCTGTCTCTCCAACAGGCCCATAGACTAGGTACAAGTAAAAATAAACCTAATGAAGACAAGAAAACCCTTTAAAAATCTTTTTACTAAGTCTATGGGCCTGTTGTGCATGCAAATTCTAAAAGATATTATATAAATGAAAATGTTCTAAGGGTTTTAAGAAAATTATTTTCCCAAAAAAAACTGAAGCTTCAACAAGGGGGGGGGGGTGCACTTTACATATGACAGCTCCTTAGATTAGGTGAATTATGATATATATTACTTTTGGCCAGTGGCATAAGTTGTTCAGTCAGTGAAATGTATTGTAACAAAAACCCAAGGTATTCTCTAACATACTGTGATCCATCTAAGCATAAATTAAATAGTCAGGTTGTTACTGGGTTGATATTATTTTTGAGGGACATCATTATCATTATCATCATCATCGGCAATCACTCATGTCAGAGAATGACTGTCTTCCATGTGTTGTGTCTTGGTGGTGGGTCCATAGGTAACTGTGGAGACCTATTCTTGATCCATGTGTTCTTTCACAGTGAGGACATCAATTTCCTGGTGGAAGGCAGTCCTGGTCAGGGTTGGTTTGACTCACCTTCCCCTTGACACGTTTCCCCCTTTTGCCCTCCATTTGTACCTCTTTGAATTCCACAGCACTGTTGGTCACAGCTGGCCTCCAGTTAGAACATTCAAGGGCCAGGGCTTCCCAGTTCTTGGTGTCTATGCCACAGTTTTAAAGGTTGGCTTAAAGCCCATCTTTAAATCTCGCTTGCTGCCCACCAACATTCCATTTTCCATTCTTGAGCTGGGAGTATGGTAACTGTTTTGGGAGGCGGTGATCAGGCATTTGGGCAACATGCCAGTCCAGTGAAGTTGGTGGAGGAGGATCATCACTTCAGTGCTGGTGGTCTTTGTTTCTTCTAGCACACACTGACATTTGTCCGCCTGTCTTCTCAAAAGATTTGCAGGATTTTTTGAGGCAGCACTGATGGAATCGTTCTAGAAATTGAGTGTGATGTTTGTACATAGTCCATATTTCACAGTGTATAACAGGGTTGGGAAGACAATAGATTTGTAAACAAGCATCTTGATCAAATGTCCCAATTCTCAAACACTGTCTGCTTCATTTGGAAAATTTTGCACTCATAAACCTCAAACGGTGTTGTATTTCAGTGTCAATGTTGACATTTGTGAAGAGGTGGCTGCCAAAGTAGTGGAAATTGTCAACTTTAAGCTGTATTTCCAGTATTGCAGAGGGAATGAGCACAGATTACATTATCATCAGCATATTATAGTTCTATAACAGATGTTGTTGTGACCTTAGTTTTGGCTTTCGATCTGCTGAGGTTAAACAGCTTGCCATCTGTCTAATAGATGATTTGCATGCCAGTAGGAAGCTTCCCATCAACAAGGTGCAGTATCATAGCGATGAAGATGGACAATAAGGTTGGGGCAATAACATACCCATTTGACACCTGATTACAGCTTAAATGGGACACTTTGGGAGCCACTACTGTCCAAGACTGTTGCCATCATATCATCATGGAGGAGCCACAGGATGTTCACAAATTTGTCAGGGCATCCCATTTTTGGAAGATGGTCTAGAGAGTACTGCGATTCACTTGGAAGATGCCAATGCATGAGGTTTTTTTTATGTATGGAAGTCAGTGCACAGCCAATCAACACACAGTCTTCACAGAATGAGGTGCACATCCAGTGGCATGGTTAGCATGACGACGACGGCTTCTGTTGCAGCCTCTTCTGCTTTCACATCTATCGCAACATGTACCATGTTGTCATCTGCCTGCTGCATTGTTGAGGTCTTCAGATTGTTCTTGATCTGGATCTTCCCCTGCGGCCCCTCCTGGGAGTACATGACTCCAACAGTTATGCCCGCAGTTTCATTGGAACACGCAAGCCCCTCACAATAACAAGGTGACATAGTGGGTTACTATTAGGCTAAGAATATATAAGAAATGTACATTACATTGTAACCCTAAATATATTGAAAATATCAGTAGAGTAAAAAATACCCTTCAACTCACTTTAGATTACTTTTAACTATTATTATTGTTGTTGTTGTTGTTGTTATTATTATTATTTATACTCCACTTTTTCTCTTTACAAGGAGACTCAAATCTTAGTGCAATAGATTTAATGAAAGGTTAGTTATATACAGTAGAGTCTCGCTTTTCCAACATTCACTTATCCAACATTCTGGATTATCCAGCGCAGTCTGCTTCCTGCCCGGATCCACAGCTGTTTCTCTAGGCAGCAACGACTGAACATTTTACAGATTTAACTTCCGACAGTGTTGTTACTGCAAGTTCATTTTATGCAATTCTTTCTTTATTTGTAGTCCATTTGTCAGTAGCCAATGTTTTATAGTCAATGTTTTCAATACAATGCAATGTTTTGGTGCTAAATTCATAAATACAGTAATTACTACACAATGTTACCATGTATTGAACTGCTTTTTCTGTCAATTTGTTGTAAGACATGAGGCTTTGGTGCCTAATTTGTAAAATCATAATGTCATTTGACATTGAATAGGCTTTTCCTTAATCCCTCTTTATTATCCAACATTTACACTTATTCAACATTCTGCTGGCCCATTTATGTTGGATAAGTGAGACTCTACTGTATATGTTTCATTTGTAAAACAAACTACATAGTTTAAATGGAATGCCACAAATCCAAAGGAATTTTCAAGTCTTGTTTTGAAGTTTCAGAACCATCCTAAGTGGTCTCATGGGTATGGAGAAGTTCAGTTTTTCCTAATAAATCTTGCTTCCCACGCACTTTAATTCCTTCCTTTGGTGGAAGCTGACATGTTTTCCCATGAAAATATATTCTTATCTAAAATGGAAATGAAGAATGTGCTCCTTCTAGTTGTTATCAGAGTGCAATTCCCTTCACCCTAGCAATGGTGAGGGATGATGTTTACAGTCCATCCACATTTGGAGGGCAGCACATTCTCAGCTTCTGATTTAATGTCACTGTGGATGTACTAGCACCACAGGTCCTAAAACAAAATTTTTGTGCCAGATGACTATTTGTAGGGAGTACCACTATTCCACAAATAATGGGAAAGGTTTTATAAGAGGCAAGAATCATAGTAGCTAGAAGGTAGGTATTAAGGAGGCAGTTAGATGTTGATAATACATGAGAATTGTTTCCCATGGAAGAGGGCTTTGAGATAGTACAGACTCAGATATTTCTCTGGCCTGCTACAAATAACAGCATACCATGCTGTAAGTGTGTTGTGATTTACTAAGTTGAAATAATATTTCAGTAAACACTTTTTCCCTGCAGCAAATGTAAGCTCAACTGAGATCTAAGACGGTTTGGTGACCTTTGCTTAAAGTAAATACCCTTCTTTGCTGGAACAATAATCCCTCTGACGAAACCAATGACTAACCTAGGTCAGAGAGCGCTTGCTTTGGAATGCATTAATTAATGTTACCCAAAACTCTTTCCAAGAGTGATGTGCCATTTATAACATTGTACTTGTTTCTTTGTCAGCTTCTGTTACATCCTTTGCAAGTGTTTCAGTAGTAAACTAGCTTCTGCATTATGCTTATAATGTCCTGAAAGCTAAGATTTTCTTTTAGCTAACAAAGAAAGTTTGTTTTTCATCCCCTCTCTTATCCAGGAGGTCAGCCATGCTGACCTCTTGGATAAAATACATACAAGAACAACTTGTCTATAGCTAAAGTTCTCCATCTTCATCTATGAACTGGCACAAATGAGTTTGTACAGAGCCTCTTCTAGCTCATGGGTACACAAATGTTATTCCTTTCAGTTTTGTCATCTGACACAAGTAATCCCAGCAGAATGAGATGAGGGGAGGAGGATAGATTATGAAAGTTCACAGATGACCACGCAAAGAATTACATTAGAATCATAGAATCATAGAATCATAGAATAGTAGAGTTGGAAGAGACCTCAAGGGCCATCTAGTCCAACCCCCCGCTAAGAAGCAGGAAATCGCATTCAAAGCACCCCCGACAGATGGCCATCCAGCCTCTGCTTAAAAGCCTCCAAAGAAGGAGCCTCCACCACAGCCCGGGGGAGAGAGTTCCACTGCCGAACAGCCCTCACAGTGAGGAAGTTCTTCCTGATGTTCAGGTGGAATCTCCTTTCCTGTAGTTTGAAGCCATTGTTCCGTGTCCTAGTCTGCAGGGCAGCAGAAAATAAGCTTGCTCCCTCCTCCCTATGACTTCCCCTCACATATTTGTACATGGCTATCATGTCTCCTCTCAGCCTTCTCTTCTGCAGGCTAAACATGCCCAGCTCTTTAAGCCTCTCCTCATAGGGCTTGTTCTCCAGACCCTTAATCATTTTAGTTGCCCTCCTCTGGACGCTTTCCAGCTTGTCAGCATCTCCCTTCATCTGCGGTGCCCAAAACTGGACACAGTATTCCAGGTGTGGTCTGACCAAGGCAGAATAGAGGGGGAGCATGACTTCCCTGGATCTAGACGTTATTCCCCTATTGATGCAGGCCAGAATCCCGTTGGCTTTTTTGGCTGCCGCATCACATTGTAGGCTCATGTTTAACTTGTTGTCCACGAGGACTCCAAGATCTTTTTCGCACACACTGCTGTCAAGCCAGGCGTCCCCCATTCTGTATCTTTGATTTCCATTTTTTCTGCCGAAGTGAAGTATCTTGCATTTGTCCCTGTTGAACTTCATTTTGTTAGTTTTGGCCCATCTCTCTAGTCTGTCAAGATCGTTTTGAATTCTGCTCCTGTCTTCTGGAGTGTTAGCTATCCCTCCGAGTTTGGTGTCATCTGCAAACTTGATGATCGTGCCTTCTAACCCTTCGTCTAAGTCGTTAATAAAGATGTTGAACAGAACCGGGCCCAGGACGGAGCCCTGCGGCACTCCACTTGTCACTTCTTTCCATGATGAAGACGACGCATTGGTGAGCACCCTTTGGGTTCGTTCGCTTAGCCAATTACAGATCCACCTAACCGTAGTTTTGTCTAGCCCACATTTTACTAGTTTGTTTGCCAGAAGGTCGTGGGGGACTTTGTCGAAGGCCTTACTGAAATCTAGATATGCTACATCCACGGCATTCCCTGTATCGACCCAACTCGTAACTCTATCGAAAAAAGAGATCAGATTAGTCTGGCATGACTTGTTTTTGGTAAATCCGTGTTGACTATTAGCAATGACCGCATTTGTTTCTAAGTGTTTGCAGACCACTTCCTTAATGATCTTTTCCAGAATCTTGCCTGGTATTGATGTGAGGCTGACCGGACGGTAATTGTTTGGGTCGTTCTTTTTTCCCTTCTTGAAGATAGGGACCACATTCGCCCTCCTCCAATCTGCTGGGACTTCTCCTGTTCTCCAAGAACTCTCGAAGATGATTGCCAGTGGTTCTGAAATAACTTCCGCTAGTTCCTTCAATACTCTTGGATGTAGCTGATCTGGCCCTGGGGACTTGAATTCGTTTAGAGTGTCAGGACCCAGGCTGCAAAGGCACCAATAACCAAACACAGAGGCCAGAATCTATCTAATATCTTTATTGAAGGAATATATAAAGTTAATAAAAGCAAGTATATGAAATAGTCCAAAAGCAGACCTTTCAGGAAAGGTCTAAATTAGTCCAAAAAAGCGATGTCCAATATGAAATATTAAGGTTCAAAGTTGTAATCCAATAACCGAAACACTCACTTTGCCAGGCAAAGTGAGGGGAGATGACAAGGTCCTTTAGTCCATAAACTTGAGCAAGGCTAGGAAATAACTTGATACTTGAAACAAGGCTTAAAACGTGGAACAAGGTAACAAGGAACAAGAACAAGGTCCGTGGAAAAACTTGGTAAAATCCGTGATACAAGGCAATGTTTAGTCCTGGGAAACAAGCAAGGTCCGTAGGTAAACAAAGGCAGAAACAGGAGCGAAGGCTGGAAAGCAGGGCAAGGCTTGAGCAGGAGCGAGGCTTGAAACGGAGCGCGCTGTCCAGACACAACTCGCTCCGGAGGTTGACGAATTGACTCCGCGAAGTTACTTCGCGGGTAAATCACCTATATAGAGTCTAACTTTCCCGCCGAAGCAGTTCTCTGGGAACCAGAAACGAAAGCTAATCTTTGAGACCAGATGTTTGACTCCTTAAGGATTCTCACGAAAAAGCAGACTTAATTGGCTGAATTCTTGGCTGCTATCCTCGCACTCCTGCGCGAAGCAGCTTCCAAACCTCTCTGTTGTTTACAAAACTCATGGCGGGAGAACACAGGGGAAGTGGGCTCCGGATTTGTTTGACATACTTCTGGGTCACAACTCTCTTGCAGGTGCAAGGTTCCCAGATCTGCCTGGGAAAGATCTGGCTGGGAAGATTCCAGTTCAGACTGGGAAGGTAAAAAACCCAAGTTTTCTTCATCATCAGGCATTACAGTGTCATAAGCAGGACTACAAGGCCCATGAGTCATCACACTATCCCCCTCCTCAGGGCCCCTCCCAAACTGGGACTCTCTCCCCGAAGCGCGAGGCCGCGGTTTGGTGGGATAGGTCTGATGAAAGCGACGGGTTAGATCAGGAGCGTGAACTGTGGAGGCGTCTTCCCAAGAGCGCTCCTCAGGGCCAAAACCCACCCAGTCAATGAGATATTGCAGGCGGCGGCGGTGAAAGCGAGAATCTAAAATGTCCTCAACCTCGAACTCCTCCTCCCCATTCATCAAAACAGGAGGGGGAGCCGGTTGGTCTGTATCAGGACGCACACCATCCGCCGGAAGGAGCAGGGAACGGTGAAACACTGGGTGGATGCGCATTGAACGCGGAAGTTGGAGTTTGAAAGTCACGGGGTTTAATTGCGCCACCACTGGATAAGGGCCAATGAAACGGGCATCTAACTTCCGGCAAGGGCGGTGGGAGGGCAGAAAGCGAGTGGACAGGAAAACCCGATCTCCTACCTTGATTTCGGGGCCCGGCTGGCGATGTTTGTCAGCGTGGCGTTTATAGTCCTCCTTGGCTTGGTCCAGTTGCTGGAGCAAAAGTTGTTGTACCGCTGTGAGTTCCTGCAGCCAATCCTCTGCTGCGGGAACTTCTGAAGTTTCAATGACAGGGGGAAAGAAACGTGGGTGGAAGCCGTAGTTTGCAAAGAACGGCGTTTCTTTTGTAGAAGCTTGAACTCCATTGTTATAAGCAAACTCTGACAGTGGTAACAGAGAAGCCCAATTGTCCTGTTGGTAGTTTACATAACAGCGAAGATACTGCTCCAAGGTGGCATTGGTGCGTTCCGTTTGCCCATCTGTTTGAGGATGATGAGCTGAAGATAAGCGAGAGTCTATGCCCAATAGTTTTTGTAGTGCCTTCCAAAAACGAGAGGTGAATTGAGATCCACGGTCTGTGACTAAACTCTTGGGCAATCCATGTAGTCTGAAAACATGTTGAAGGAATAGATCTGCAGTCTCTTTGGCCGTGGGGAGACCTTCACAGGGTATGAAATGGGCTAACTTGGTGAAAAGGTCCACCACCACTAGGATCGTGGTGAATCCACAGGAAGGTGGTAGGTCAGTGATGAAATCCGCAGAAATTATTTCCCATGGGCGAGATGGGGTAGGAAGGGGATGTAGAAGCCCTGAGGGCTTCTCCCTTCTTATCTTGGAGCGCTGGCATACTGGGCAGGTGTTGACATATTTTTCCACATCTTTGCGGATCTTGGGCCACCAAAAATCCCTTAGGATCAGATGCATGGTTTTAAATAGTCCGAAATGCCCTGCTGGTTTGCAGTCATGACACAGACGAAGCGCTTTTTCCCTGCCCGGTCCGGGTGGGATATAAACATGATTTCTATAGCAAAGCAGTCCATCTTTAAGCGAAAAGGGAAAATGCAGACCTTGACGAAGTTGGTCCTGCGCCCAGGCATCTGCTTGCTGACTAGCCCTGATTTCTTGAGCACAGATGGGTCCTGGAGTAGAGGAAGTTGAACCAATGGGAGTGGATTTGGTGTTCCCCACTGTGAGCGTGGCAAAGTTCTCGGGTTGTAGTAGTTGGGATTCAAAGGTCTCCTTGCGTCCTGCAGCGTATTCCGGTTTACGTGACAGGGCGTCTGCTTGCTTGGTTTGGGCTGGGGTCACATAATGGATCTGGAAGTTGAAACGTTCAAAGAATAAAGCCCAACGTTGCTGCCTCTGATTCAGTTTGCGGGCAGTTCTTAGATGTTCTAGATTTCGATGATCAGTGTGGACTTCAATGGGAAATTTGGCCCCTTCTAGCCAATGTCTCCAAGTTTCAAAGGCTGCCTTTATGGCCAGTAGTTCCTTTTCCCAAATGGTGTAATTTCTCTCTGGTGTGGTTAGTTGACGGGAGTAAAAGGCACAGGGATGAAGGTGGTCTCCCACCGGTTGTAAGAGTACAGCCCCAATTGCCACATCCGAGGCGTCCGCTTGCACAACAAAAGGGGTTCCAGGATCTGGGTGCTGTAGAATTGGCTGGGACGTGAATAATTTCTTTAGTTGCTGGAACCCTTTCTCTGCTTGATCAGTCCAGCGGAAGGGCTGTTTTCCACGGATGCAGCTAGTGATTGGGTCAGACCAGCGGGCAAAATCTGGAATGAACTTGCGGTAATAGTTCGCGAACCCCAAGAAACGCTGCACCTCTTTCTTGTTAGTTGGCGCCCGCCATTCCAATACTGCTGAAACCTTGGCTGGATCCATGGAGAGCCCTAGAGGCGAGATACGGTAACCAAGGAAATCTACCTCTTGTAGATCGAAAGCGCATTTTTCCAACTTGGCATAAAGTCCATGATCTCGTAAACGTTGTAACACCATTTTGACGTGGTTCTCATGTTCTGATTGTGATCTAGAAAACACCAAAAAATCGTCCAGGTAGATTATCAAGAACCGATCTAGATAGTCCTGAAAAATATCATTGACAAAATGCTGGAACGTTGCGGGGGCTCCGCATAATCCATAATTCATAACTCGGGACTCGAATAATCCGAATTTAGTCTGAAAGGCAGTCTTCCACTCGTCCCCTTCTCTGATGCGAACTAGATTATAAGCCCCTCGAAGATCCAGCTTGGTGTAGACCTTGGCTCCTCGAAGTCGGTCCAGTAGATCCGAGATTAAGGGCAGGGGATAACTGTTCCGCTTGGTGATATTGTTCAATGCTCTGTAGTCCACCACCAAGCGTAATTCCCCTGACTTCTTCTTCACAAACATCACTGGGGAGGCGGCTGGGGATTGAGAGGGTCTGATGAATCCCTTGCGAAGGTTTGTCTCTATGAATTCCCTGAGAGCTTCTTGCTCCGGTTCAGTCAGGGAGTATAGGTGTCCTCGCGGGATCGGGGCCCCCTCCACCAAGTCAATGGCACAGTCATAAGGTCTATGTGGGGGTAATTTCTCGGCTTCTTTTTCATTGAATACATCCCAATACTCGGAGTACTTCTTGGGCAGGGTGATGATGGGCTCGGTCTCTGTGGCATGGCAGACCTTGGCTACGAGGCAATGGTTTTGGCAGTACTTTGAAGCAAACTGTAGTTCTCTGTTGGACCAGGAGATGCTTGGGTCGTGGAGAGTCAGCCACGGGATTCCCAAAATCACAGGGAAATGGGGAACCTCGGTAACAAAGAAAGAAATCTCTTCCATATGTTCCCTTATCCACATCCTGGTGGGTTCTGACCACTGGCTTACGGGCCCCGTCTTGAGGGGGCGGCCGTCTATGGCTTGCACCACACGGGCATTCTTGAAGTCATGATATTGTAATCCCAGAGAGTCGGCATACTCTCTGTCAATGAAGTTGTTGGTGGCTCCGGAGTCTATCATGGCGTGGATCATGACGGGTCCCCTTTTTGCTGACCATAAGGTGACCACTAGAAGGAACAGGACCCCGGTTGGCGGCTCTTGAATGGGTTTTCTGACCGGGTTGGCGAGCCTCTCTACGCCCGGTCGTTGGCTTCCCCCGCCGGCTGTGTGCCAGCCGCCTCAGACGCCTTCGTCTCCGTGGAGGACGCCGCCGCAAGACGGGCGGCGGGCTTCCCTTTGGCTGGACACTCTCTGGCGAAGTGGCCCCCATTTCCGCAATACCAGCAGAGATTTAAGCGTTGGCGACGGGCCTTCTCGGCGGCATCTAACCTGGGTCGCACGTTGCCCAACTGCATCGGCACCTCCTCGCTCCCTCTGGGGTATGGGGTTGGTGGTGGGGGTCTCCACACTGGACGCGGCTGGACGCTGGCGGGAGCGGGGGGTTTTGCCCCAGCTCTACCGCTCTGACCACGTACCCATTGTTTCCTGTTGGCAATCAAGACTTCAGCCCGTAAACATTGGTCAATGAGTGCTTCGAGGGACTGGGGAGGGTCCACCTTGGAGATTTCTTCCAGCATTTCAATGTTGAGACCCTCCCGAAATTGTCCCCTGAGGGCTACATCGTTCCAGCCGGTGCTGTGGGCCAGCACTCGGAACTCAGCTATGTACTGAGACATGGGTCTGTCTCCTTGAAAGAGGCGCCAGAGTTTATGGCCGGCTGCCTCCAAATTGTCCTCGATTCCCCAGGTCTCCTTAAGGTGATCCAAGAAGCGTTGCGCTGTTCTTAGGTGGGAAGAGGCTTGATCGAATAGGGCCGTCGCCCAGCTGGCCGCTGGTCCGTCTAGAAGGCTGTAAACCCACGCCACCTTGATGTCTTCTTGGGGAAACTCGGCGGCACGGGCCTCTAGGTAAGCCTGGCACTGGCGGCGGAAAACTTGGACCTTGGAAGCTTCTCCAGAAAACTTAGTTGGCAACGCCATGGCCGGGAGGCGGACTCCGCGCTCCCTCAATCCTTTTATTTCTCCATCCTGCGCGTTGAGTCTGTCACGGATGCGATCCACTTCATCTTTGCTGATGGTGTAGCTGAGCGGCTGCCCAGCCGGCGCGGCTCCGGTCGACATTCTGGCCTTGGTTAATTGGTGCTTATGGGTGGCGGAGTCAAACTGTCAGGACCCAGGCTGCAAAGGCACCAATAACCAAACACAGAGGCCAGAATCTATCTAATATCTTTATTGAAGGAATATATAAAGTTAATAAAAGCAAGTATATGAAATAGTCCAAAAGCAGACCTTTCAGGAAAGGTCTAAATTAGTCCAAAAAAGCGATGTCCAATATGAAATATTAAGGTTCAAAGTTGTAATCCAATAACCGAAACACTCACTTTGCCAGGCAAAGTGAGGGGAGATGACAAGGTCCTTTAGTCCATAAACTTGAGCAAGGCTAGGAAATAACTTGATACTTGAAACAAGGCTTAAAACGTGGAACAAGGTAACAAGGAACAAGAACAAGGTCCGTGGAAAAACTTGGTAAAATCCGTGATACAAGGCAATGTTTAGTCCTGGGAAACAAGCAAGGTCCGTAGGTAAACAAAGGCAGAAACAGGAGCGAAGGCTGGAAAGCAGGGCAAGGCTTGAGCAGGAGCGAGGCTTGAAACGGAGCGCGCTGTCCAGACACAACTCGCTCCGGAGGTTGACGAATTGACTCCGCGAAGTTACTTCGCGGGTAAATCACCTATATAGAGTCTAACTTTCCCGCCGAAGCAGTTCTCTGGGAACCAGAAACGAAAGCTAATCTTTGAGACCAGATGTTTGACTCCTTAAGGATTCTCACGAAAAAGCAGACTTAATTGGCTGAATTCTTGGCTGCTATCCTCGCACTCCTGCGCGAAGCAGCTTCCAAACCTCTCTGTTGTTTACAAAACTCATGGCGGGAGAACACAGGGGAAGTGGGCTCCGGATTTGTTTGACATACTTCTGGGTCACAACTCTCTTGCAGGTGCAAGGTTCCCAGATCTGCCTGGGAAAGATCTGGCTGGGAAGATTCCAGTTCAGACTGGGAAGGTAAAAAACCCAAGTTTTCTTCATCATCAGGCATTACAGTGTCATAAGCAGGACTACAAGGCCCATGAGTCATCACATAGAGTGGCCAGGTGTTCCTGGACAACTTGTTTCCCTATTTGGGGTTGGATTTCCCCCAATCCTTCGTCCATTCCATGTTGCTGAGGTTGAAGATGGCTTTCTTTTTGTGAGAAGACCGAGGCAAAGAAGGCATTAAGCAGTTCTGCCTTTTCCCTATCCCCTGTCACCATCACCCCATCTACTCCTTGCAGTGGCCCTATTGCCTCCTTTTTCTTCCTTTTTCTACCAACATAAGCAAAAAAACCTTTTTTGTTGTTTTTTATGTCCCTGGCAAGCCTGAGCTCATTTTGCGCTTTAGCCTTGCGAACCTTTTCCCTACAGGAGTTGGCTATACGTTTGAATTCTTCTTTGGTGATTTCTCCCCTTTTCCACTTCTTGTGCATGTCACTTTTGAGCTTTAGCTCAGTTAGAAGTTCTTTGGACATCCATTCTGGCTTCTTTGCACTTGTCTTATTTTTCTTCTTTGTTGGCACTGTTTGCATTTGCGCCTTGAGTATTTCACTTTTGAAAAACTCCCATCCATCCTTAACTCCCTTGTTTTTTAATATCGGCGTCCATGGAATGCCGCTCAGTAATTCCTTCATTTTTTGGAAGTCAGCTCTCTTAAAGTCCAGAATGCGTGTTTGACTTGTCTTAGTTTCAGCATTCCTTTGTATTGCAAACTGCAGGAGCACATGGTCACTTGCCCCTAAGGATCCAACCACTTCAACTGTATTGATCAGGTCTTCCACATTTGTTAAGATTAGATCAAGAGTTGCTGATCCCCTTGTTGCCTCTTCTACCTTCTGGACCATAAAATTATCTGCAAGGCAAGTGAGGAATTTGTTGGAGTTTGTACTCTTGGCTGAGTTTGTTTTCCAGCAGATATCGGGATAATTGAAATCGCCCATGACTACTATATCTCTTCTTTGTGCCTGTTTGGTCAGCTGTTGACAGAAGGCTTCATCAAGTCCTTCATCCTGACTCGGAGGTCTGTAGTAGACACCCACGACAAGATCTTTTTGAGTCCCGGTTCCCTTGATTCTTATCCAGATGCTTTCAAGCTGGTTTCCCGGATTACAGTCTTGCATTTCTTCTGCAACGTAACTGTTTTTGACATATAAGGCTACTCCCCCTCCTCTCCCCTTTGTTCTATTTATGTGAAAGAGGTTATAGCCCTCAATGGTTAAATTCCAGTGATGGGAGTCATCCCACCAGGTTTCAGTGATGCCTATGACATCGTATGTGTGGTGCTGTGCTAGGAGTTGGAGTTCGTCTTGCTTATTTCCCATGCTCTGAGCATTAGTGTAAAGACATGTAAGCCCCTGTGACCTCCCCTCGAACTGTTTATTTGGGATTATTGTGCTCTCTGTACTTGGTCCTTGCTGTGTTTGTGCAGCCCTCCGTTTAGCCTTACGGCGGTTCCCTGTGGTCGTGGGTAATATAGTGTTCGCCAGGCTGTTGTTCCCCTCCCCCAGTGGATTTAGTTTAAAGTGCGCCTGATGAGGTTTGTGAGTCTGTGTGCAAAAAGATGTTTTCCTACTTGTGTGAGATGCACCCCATCGCTTGCCAGTAGTCCATCCTCTTGGAAGAGTAGACCATGGTCAAGGAAGCCAAAATGCTCCTCTTGACACCATTTTCTGAGCCAGTTATTGACCTGTACTATTTTTCCGGCCCTTGTAGAGCCATGTCCTACAACGGGGAGGAGGGATGAAAAGATCACATGTACATTATACAGTTTTAGCTTTGTTCCCAGAGCTCGAAAATCATTTGTGATCTTTTGAAAAGTATGCCTAGCGGTGTCATTGGTACCTACATGAATCAACATAAGGTGGGGAGGGTGATGGGGCTTTAGGAGCCTGCTGAGCCTCTGAGTGATATGGTGTATTTTTGCCCCCGGGAGGCAGCATGTTTCTCGAGCCATCCCATCCGGTCTGGAAATGATGGCTTCCGTTCCTCTAAGGAGGGAGTCACCTACTACCAAGACCTGTTTCCTTTGAGGATTGACAGGGTCCCTTTTGTGCAAGACAGTGTGTATGTCCCCTGAAGAGTGTTCCTGTTGAAGTGAATCATGTAGGTGTAAAGTGTTGTCCTCCTCCTCAACATCCCCAGTGCATTCATCAATGACAATCCATTGAGATACATCCGAGAGCCCATTACTCTCCCAAGGATGTTCCTGTTGCTCCTGGTCTATGATTGGGGATGGAGCATTTGCATGATTACATAAGTGTGACTGTGGTGATGCACTGTCCCTGTCAGGGCTATCCCCTGCGCATTGATCCAGGATGGTCCACTGAGTGGTATCTAAGAAACTGTGGTCCTCCACAAGATGTGTTTCCTGATTGTATGTTATTGATGTAAGAATTTCAAATCTGTTGTGTAAATGCAGCTGAGCAGAGGAGTTCTGTGGAGGCTGCCTGGTCCTGCGTCTTAACAGATAAGCAAACTGTTACTCTCCTTTGTGGTCTCTGACTTACATAAATGGGTGAACCATTAACTCATTCACTGGTTGTAGCTCACTCACTAATGGTAAAGCCTTGCTTGACTATAGGAAACAACTCTTCTTGCTCCACTATCCAATGGTAGTGTTTCACAAATACTGAAGGCTGTCCTTGGCAGCCTGTAATGGGATACCATGCATCATGGTCATAGACTTTCAAAGGAACCAACAGTACAGTTGGCTACTCACCTTTATATTACTGAGATTAACCCACTGTTCTGTCCCTCTTTTGTTCTATCATATGATGATAATTTCAGGGTACTTTTATCTTAACCCACCACTGGGTTAGTAGAAAGGGTGACTAATACCATTGGTATCATAAATGTATTTTGTATTTTGGTACAGTTGTGTCGTACCTCACCTTGAGCCATGAGAAGTGGCAGGTAATAAATCTATTATTATTATTATTATTATTATTATTATTAGTAGTAGTAGTAGTAGTAGTAGCAGTAGTAGTATCAGTAGCAGCAGTAGCAGCATTAAGTTGAAAAAGCCAGAAAGCTCCCTACAATAGTATTATGAAGGAAATACAAGCAATGTTGGGTAATTTTAGACACTTGAGTCAATGAATTTGGGAGAGTTGGGAATAGATGACAATGCCTATTATTGCCCATATTTTAATGTGTCAAGCCAGCCACATTGTATTTTGGGGACTCTACTACTCTTTATGCTTTGTGGATCTCTGAACACTCGCTTCCAAGTTCTGCCCTGGCAGCCAATTCAAAGGAAGTTTTCAAGATGATGTAAAAGGAAAAAAGTGCTCCCTTTCTTCCCCTGAGAAGTGGTTCTATTGTCTTCATAAAGTTTCAGTTGAATTGACTTTGTAATTAAAAAAGGAAATGCATTGTACAGTACCTACAAAGCTCCATTCTGAGTTTGGAACCAAGCAGATACAAAGGGTCACAAGAGGAAAAACAAAATAACACCAACAGAAGACATGCTTTCCCGAGGCATAACAACAAATGGCACCTGCCACAATCTCAGCCAGTCTATAATACTCAAAGGGCAGATGACTTATTTTGGGACATCATGTAGAAAATCCCTCAAGCACTTCTTTCCCTCATTGGCAGTAAAATGCATTTAATAAATCGCAATCTGTTGCCCTTTCTTGATCCCCCCCCCCCAATTTTCTGCCTGAAGTGCCCCCCTTCACTTTGCCAAATGATAGGCCCTGACAAATGTTCAAGACATTGGCTCCTGTGCTGATATCGGGAATTCGTATTGGTCTGGGAAATACAGAATCTCCTGTCCCAATTTTTTGGTTTCCTTTTTTTAAATCCTACTGGAGTAAACAGAAACTGAGGTCATGTGAGTTAAATGCCTTGAGCCCCAAAATAGCTGGGGGTGGGTGGATGGGGAAGCAGGAGATACATGCCAAGCCACTATTATCCAGAAATCTGAAATGCTCCAAAGCCTGATATTGTCCACATGGGTGGCTGAGCTAGTAACAGCTTTACTCTCTGATGATCCAATGTGCCCAAGTTTTGTTTCATGCACAAAATCATTGAAAAATATTACTGTATGTATACAATTATCTTCAGGCTATGGGTGTATCTCTACAGTGTAAAATGAATGCAGTTTGAATTCACTTTAACTGCCATGGCTCAGTGCTATAGAATAATGGAATTTGCAGTTTGATTAGGCAGCAAAAGAACCCTAGGGTAGAGACCCTAAAGACCTTGTAAAGCTACAATTTCCGTGAATTTATAGCATTGAGCCATGGCAGTTAAAGTGGGGTCAAACTGCATTCATTCTACAGTGTAAATGCACCTATGTGTATAAAAATACACAAATTTGATTTAGACTTGAGTCCCATTGGAAAGAAATCCAAAACCTTCTGAATGGTACTGCCTTTTTAGTATGGAAGCCTCTTTTAGCTTGTTGTTGATGTATGCCTTGAGGCTGCATCTATCCTTTATAAAGAATGCAATTTCACATTCCTTTACTATGGCTCAATGTTATGGAATTTGGGGAGCTGCAGTTTGGTGTGGCCCCAGCACTCTTTGGCAAAAAAAAGCAAAAAAAAAAAAAAAAAGCTAAATATCTTGTCAAACGACAACCCCCATGTTTCCAGAACATTGAGCCATGGCAGTTGAAGTGGTGTCAGATTGCATTTGTTCTACATATAGTAGACACTCCTATAAGTATACATGAAAAATAAATTAATTTAGTCTTAAGATATCTGGTGATGTACATATATGCAAATACAGCTATTCCAAATTCCTGAGGTGGGGGAACCTGAAACCTTCTGATATGCAAACTGTACTGCCTTTCTAGCAAAGAAGCTTGTTTTATATTTGTTGTTGTACGCCTACATTTCATTTCTCAGTTTGCTTTTGCCTTCCTTTCAGGCTGAGAGAATGTATCTGTACTGACCATTTTAGGTTGGTTCCCATCCTAAACATCTCAGCATCACTTTAGATCGAACCCTAACTTTTAGGAAACATTGCATGAACACCAAGCACAAAGTGGCTTCATGCAATAACATCCTGCAGAAACTTACTGGTAGTGCATGTGATGCAGACTCAACATTAATAAGAACATAAGCATTGGCCTTTTCTTACTCAACTGCTAAGTATGCCTGCCCTGTTTGACACAAGTCTGCCCACGCAAAGCAGGTGAATATAGTACTAAATGAAACATGTAGAATAATCTCAGGATGTCTCAAACCTACACCTGTTGATAGACTCTATAAGCTAGCTGACATTGCCCCCCTTCCCCGATGTGTGATGGGACTGTGAGAGAAAGAAGGTTGAACACTGTGAAAGCCATTCACTGCATGGCTATCAGCCTCCTTCCAGTAGACTCAAATCAAGGAAAAGCTTCATGAGAGCCACTACTCCTCTTAATGTTCCCCCAGCAATAGCAAGAGTATCCCTCTGGGCAGCTAAACCAGAAAATCCCAAATGGATGCCTCCAGGGGCAAACCAAGAATGGGCAGCGTGGAAGTCCCTGAACAGACTCAAAAGTGGAATTGGGAGATCAAATGACAACCTGGCTAAATGACACTACCTAAAAGAATACCTCACCTTGTGCAACTGTGGAGCAGAACAAACAACTCGGCATCTGTATGCTTGACCACAATGTCCTGCCTCATGTACAGAGGAAGAACTGTTTAAATCTACAGACAATGTGGTTACTGTTGCCCATTTTTGGTCTAAAATTATTCAGTTGCTTGTGTTCCCTCTATCTTATTAGAAAAAAGTGGTTTCCCTGTACAAATTATTATATAGAGAATCCTGGAACCAGTTTGAGGACTGGATGGTGCTGACACAAACCACAGAGCACTGGATGTGCATTAAGGGCTTCCTTTTGTGCATGTTTGTGGGAGTTTGTTGTCTGGCTGGTGCAGTTTGGAGCTAGCTTCAAATGGCACTAAATGCTCAGTATAGATGGTGCCACAGGTGATTTACCGTTCTCTGGTCTTGGAGTTGATGCTTAAAGAGGACAAGGAAAAAATCCCTCACCACAAACTTATGCAAATGACTCTAGTGAGACATTTATTTTCTTTCATGCACTTTTGCTGGAGTTTTTGTCTAGCTGCCGCAATTTGAAGCTACCTTCAAATGGTCAGTGTAGATGGTGCCGGTGCCTCTCCGAAGGTCACCCAATGAGTTTCCATGTCTGAGCAGTGATCTGAACCCGGGGTCTCATCTACACTATAAATGCAGTTTGAAACTCATATGACACAATTCAATGCTGTTTAACCACATGTGGATCCACATTGCCATATAAGCCAGTTTTTAAATGGAGATTATCTGCTTTTAACAAGATTCCATGAGTTTACACAGCCATATAATTCAGTTCAATGCAGATAATCTAGATTCAGAAACTGGATTATATGGCAGTGCTTAATGGGCCTGCATTGAATTGCTTTACAGTATATGCATTTCAAACTGCACATGGCTGAAGTGGATACAGGCAGTCCCCAAGTTACAAACACATTAGGCTATTTAGGTTATGTAGGTTAAATTGAATTTGTTTGTAAGTCGAAACATATACATTTTTAAAAGTGTAACTGCAGCCAGATGTATACATTCTTTACCTTTGGATAACATAGGGAAGTGTGAACACCCCTGTGATGTTTGTTTAACTGTCACTACCCCTGTTCAGAAGATATCACCACACTTTCTGTCCCGAGAACTGGATTTTGAAAAATTTGGCTTGTTGTGGAAACAAGGATTGGTGAGAAACCTTCAGTGGAGATCCCCTTTCCCCATGATAATTGTTCTTTCAAGAGTTATTTTCCTTCCTAGGGGTAGATTTCTCTCACTTCCTGTTGTCTCACCCCTGTTCTTAACTAGGAGTTGTTTGGAAGTCAGATGTTTGTAACTTGGGGGCTGACTCTATTGTGCTTCATGTCAAGGGAATCAATTTTGAATATTAATGTACATTTTACCTGATCTGTGAAATGCACTAACTTGCACTGAACTGCATCATATTCTTTATATGGCAGTATAGACAGGGTCGTGGTCTCCAGTCTTAAGCCTCAAATTACCCTGGGCTCTCTTCTTCCTTTCCTTTTGTTCCTTCCTTTTTACTTTCCCCCCTTCCTCTTTCTTTCTTCTCTTCCTTTTTCTTCCTTCCCTTCCCCTTTCTGTTTTTCTTCTTTTCCCTTGTCTGTCTTCCTTCTCTTCTTCCTTTCCTTTGTCTGTCTGTCTGTCTGTCTGTCTGTCTTTCCTTCTCCTTCTTCCCCTTCCCCTTCCTTCCCCTTGTCTTTCTTTCTCATTCCTTTCACTTATCCATCTGTCTGTCTTTCTTCCCTTCTCCTTCCTTTCCCTTGTCTGCTGTCTTTCTTCCCTCTTCCTTCCTTTCACTTGCCTTCCTTCCTTTCTTTTTCCTTTCCCTTGTTTGTCTTTCTTCTCTTCTCCTTCTTCCTATCTCCTCCCTTCCCCTTCCCTTCCTTCTTTATCCAAAGGTCCCTTTCAGCAAAGCACATCCAAAGCTCACTTGTAAAGGTCTGACTAGATTTGTTCAAAATGGACAAGCCGGACGAAGGGATTATTTCTTCCCTTCCCCTTTCTTCCCTTCCTCTTCCTTTCTTTCCTTCTCCTTCCTTTCCCTTGTCTGTCTTCCTTCCCTTTTCCTTCCTTCCCTTCTCTTTCCTTTCTCTGTCTTTCCTTCTCCTTCCATCCCTTCCTCTTGCTTTCCCTTGTCTGTCTTTCTTCCCTTGTGATTCCTTTCCCTTGTCTGTCTGTCTTTCTTTCCTGCTTCCTTCCCTTCCTCTTTCTTTCTTCCCTTCTCCTTCCTTTCACTTGTCTGTCTTGCTTCCCTTCTACTTCCTTCCCTCCTTTTTTCTTTCCTTCCTCTGTCTGTCTGTCTTTCTTTCCTTCTCCTTCCCCTTGTCTGTCATTCTTTCCTTCCCTTCCCTTCCCTTCCTCTGTCTGTCTTTGTTCCCGGCTCCTGCCTTTCCTTCTCCTTCCTTTCCCTTGTCTTTCTTTCTTCTTTTCCCCTTCCCTTCCCCTTCCTTCCTGCTTTATCCAAAGGTTCCTTCCAGCAAAGCACATCCACAGTCGACTTGGAAAGGTCTGCCTGGCTTTGTACAAAATGGATAAGCCAAGTGAAGGGTTTCTTCCTTCCCTCCCTTTTTTTCCTTCCCTTCCTCTTTCTTCCTTCCTTTCTCCTTTCCCTTGTCTGTTTTCTATCCCTCCCTCCTCTTTCCTTTCCTTCCTCTGTCTGTCTTTCTTTCCTTCTTCCTTCCTTTCCCTTGTCTGTCTTTTCCCCCTTCTCTTTCCTTTTCTTCCTCTGTCTGTCTTTCTTTCCTTCTTCCTTCCCTTCCCCTTCCTTCCTTTCCCTTCTTTCTTTTTCCCTTCTCTTTCCTTTCCTTCCTCTGTGTGTCTTTCCTTTTTCCTTCCCTCCCTTCCCCTTCTTTTCCCTTGTCTGTCTTCCTTCCTTGCCCTTGTCTGTCTTTTCTCCCTTCTCTTTCCTTTCCTTCCTCTGTCTGCCTGTCTTTCCTTTTTCCTTCCCTCCCTTCCCCTTCCTTCCTTTCCCTTGTCTGTATTTTTCCCTTCTCTTTCCTTTCCTTCCTCTGTCTTTCTTTCATTCTTCCTTCCCTTCCCCTTCCTTCCATTCGCTTCTTTCTTTTTCCCTTCTCTTTCCTTTCCTTCCTCTGTCTTTCTTTCCTTCGTCCTTCCCTTCCCCTTCCTTCCTTTCGCTTGTCTTTCTTTTTTCCCTTCTCTTTCCTTTCCTTCCTCTGTCTTTCTTTCCTTCTTCCTTCCCTTCCCCTTCCTTCCTTTCCCTTGTCTGTCTTTTCCCCTTCTCTTTCCTTTCCTTTCCTTCCTGTCTTTCTTTTCTTCTTCCTTCCCTTCCCCTTCCTTTCTTTCCCTTGTCTGTCTTGTCCCCCTTCTCTTTCCTTTCCTTCCTCTTTCTTTCCTTCTTCCTTCCCTTCCCCTTCTTTCCTTTCCATTGTCTCTTTTCTCCCTTGTTTTCCTTCCCTTCCTCTGTCTGTCTTTCCTTCTTCCTTCCCTCCCTTCCCCTTCTTTTCCCTTGTCTGTCTTCCTTTTCCCATTCCCCCTTCCTTCCTTTCCCTTGCCTGTCATTCTTCCCTTCTCTTCCCTTCCCTTCCTCTGTCTGTCTTTCCTTTTTCCTTCCCTCTCTTCCCCTTCCTTCCTTCCTTCCTTTCCCTTGCCTGTCATTCTTCCCTTCTCTTCCCTTCCCTTCCTCTGTCTGTCTTTCCTTTTTCCTTCCCTCCCTTCCCCTTCCTTCCTTCCTTCCTTCCTTCCTTCCTTCCTTCCTTCCTTCCTTCCTTCCTTCCTTCCTTCCTTCCTTCCTTCCTTCCTTCCTTTCCCTTGCCTGTCATTCTTCCCTTCTCTTCCCTTCCCTTCCTCTGTCTGTCTTTCCCTTTTCCTTCCCTCTCTTCCCCTTCTTTTCTCTGGTCTGTCTTCCTTTTCCCCTTCCCGTTCCTTCCTTTCCCTTGTCTGTCTTTTCTCCCTTCTCTTGCCTTCCCTTCCTCTGTCTGTCTTTCCTTCTTCCTTCCCTCCCTTCCCCTTCTTTTCCCTTGCCTGTCTTCCTTTTCCCCCTTCCCCTTCCTTCCTTTTGTATCCAAAGGTCCCTTCCAGCAAAGCACATCCAAAGCCAAAGCTCTGTTCAAAACGGACAAGGCGGGCGAAGGGCTGACAGCCAGCCAGCCAGGCTGTGATTCCCTGGAACAAACGTGTTTGGCGGGGAGGGGAGGGGAGGGGAGAGGAAGCCCCCTCCCCTCGCTCAGCCTCTGGTGACACCTCCCTGGCAGCGGGCTTTGCGAGAGTTATTCTTGGCGCAGGGCAAAGAGGAGGAGGAGGAGGAGGAGGAGGAGGGCTAGAGAGGAGGGCTCGGTGGAGCCTTGTTCACAAGAGGGAGAGGCAGGGAGGCCGACGAGCCGCCCCCTCGGGCTTCCCGAGGAAGGAGAGAGAGAGAGAGCACCCGGTGCGCCCCTCTAGGCCCTTTCTTTCTGTTCTGCCCCGGAGGGCTCGGGCTCGCCATGGAGGGCAGCCCCATCCCGGTGCTGACGGTGCCCACGGCGCCCTTCGAGGACCAGCGGCCCACGGGCGGCGGGGGTCTGCGCCGGCCCACGGCGGTCTTCGAGGGGCAGCGCAACTACCTGCCCAACTTCATCCAGAGCCTGCTCTCCTCCGTCGACCTCCGCGACCGGCAGGGCTGCACCTTGGTGGTGGGCAGCGACGGGCGCTACTTCAGCAAGGCCGCCATCGAGGCCGTCGTGCAGATGGCTGCCGCCAACGGGGTAAGCAAGCAAGCAAGCAAGGAAGGAGCCGGGGAGCCAGCTCTCCCAAGTTCACTTTAGGCCAGGCATGGACAAACTTGGGCTCTTCAGGTGTTTTGGACTTCAACTCCCATCATTCCTGGCCTCAGGCCCTTTCCTTTTCCCCCTCAGCCGCTTAAGCGGCTGAGGGGGAAAAGGAAAGGGCCTGAGGCCAGGAATGATGGGAGTTGAAGTCCAAAACACCTGAAGAGCCCAAGTTTGTCCATACCTGCTTTAGGCACTCATGTTGTGGTGACTCCCAACCATAGAATTATTTTCCTTGCTACTTCATCACTGTCATTTTGCTCCTGTTATGAATCGTCATGTCAATATCTGATATGCAGGATGTATTTTCATTCACTGGACCACATTTGGCACAAATACCCAATAGGCCCAAATTTGAATACTGATTGAAATGATTTTGTCATTTGAGAGTTTTAGTTGCTGGGATTTATAGTTCAGCTACAATCAAAGAGCATTTTGAACTCCACCAACGAGTCAAACTTGGCACACAGAACTCCCACAACCAACAGAAAATAGAGTTTGGTGGGCATTGACCTTGATTTTTGGAGTTGTAGTTCAGCTACATCCAGAGAGCAGTGGACTCCAAACAATGATGGATCTGGACCAAACTTGGCACAAATACTCAATATGCCCAAATTTGAACACTGGTGGAGTTTGGGTGAAAATAGACCTTGACATTTGGGACTTGTAGTTGCTGGGATTTATAGTTTGCGTCTTGAACCCTACCAAC
The DNA here is from genome assembly GCF_035594765.1 of Anolis carolinensis. Taxonomy (NCBI): domain Eukaryota; kingdom Metazoa; phylum Chordata; class Lepidosauria; order Squamata; family Anolidae; genus Anolis; species Anolis carolinensis. The sequence continues at coordinate 243,417,620 of NC_085842.1, forward strand.
AATAGAATTGGGCCAAACTTCCCACACAGAACTCCCATGGCCAACAAAAATACTAGTCTTTGGTGACTCCTCTGACCCTCCCTCATGATCACCCCAGGGGTCCCAACCCCCAGGTTGAGAACCACTGTTCGAACTCTATTTAGACACTAACTCTATGAGCAGAGAATGGGAAATCTTTCTGTTTCCAGTCTACTTCAGGCATTAACTCCAAGAGCAGAGAATGGAAAATCCTGCTACTTTATGACTAATGTCACCTGCTCTAGGTGTGTGGTGAGGGGGTCAGAGAATGGCAAAGCTTTCAATTTCCAGTGGGTTGCTGTGAGTTTTCTGGACTGTATGGCCATGTTCCAGAAGCATTCTCTCCTGACGTTTCACCCACATCTATGGCAGGCATCCTCAGAAGTTGTGATGTATATTGGAAACAGTCAAGTGAGGTTTATATATCTGTGGAAGGTCCAGGGTAGGAGAAAGAACTCTTTGTCTGTTTGAGGCAGGTGTGAATGTTGCAGTTAATCACCTTGATTAGTATTGAAAAGCCTTGCAGCTTCAAAGCCTGGCCGCTTCCTGCCTGGGGGAATCCATTGTTGGGAGGTGTTAGCTGGCCCTGATTGTTTCATGTCTAGAAGTCCTCTGTTGTGAGGTCTGTTGGAAACTAGTCAAGTGAGGGTTATATATCTGTGGAAGGTCCAGTGTGGGAGTAAGAACTCTTGTATGTTGGAGGCAAGTGTGAATGTTGCAACTGGCCACCTTGATTAGCAATGAATAGCCTTGCAGCTTCAAAGCCTGGCTGATTCCTGCCTGTAGGCATCCTTTGTTGGGAGGTATTAGTTGGCCCAGTCTACTTTAGGCATTCGCTCCAGAACCGGAGGATGGCAAATCCTGTGATTTTCAGCACACTTTAGCTGTTAATTTCAAGACCAGAGAATGGCAAATCCTGTGAATTTGTCACTGATGCCATCTGCTGTAGATGTGTGGAGAGGAGATTCTTTCCAACTCACTTTTAGGTGTTAATTCCAAGACCAGAGAATGGGAAATCTTGCAATTATATTACTGATATCCTCTGCTGTAGGTGTGTGGTGAGGGGATTCTTACTAGCCCTCTTTTAGCATTAATCCCAGGACCAGGGAATGGCAAGGCTGCAAATTTATCACTGATATCTGCTGTAGATGTGTGGTGAGGACATTATTTCTTCTCCATTTTCGGCATTAATTCCAGGACCAAAGAATAGTAAATGCTGTGAATTTGTCACTGATATCGTCCACTGTAGGTGTGCCCTGAGGGGATTCTTTTCAACTTACTTTGAGGCACTAACTCCTGGAGCAGAGAAAGGGAAATCCTGCAACTTTATCACTAAACATCAGCTGTAGGTGTGTGCTGAGAGGATTCTTTTAGCCTTCTTTAGACATTAACTCCAGGACAGAGAACGGAAAATCTTCTATTTCTAGTCTGCTTTAGGCATTAGCTTCAAAACCAGAGAACGGCAAATCCCGTGATTTCCAGCACACTTTAGGTATTAATTCCAAGACCAGAGAATAGAAAATCCTGTGAATTTATCACTGATATCATCCACTGTAGGTGTGCATTGAGGGGATTCTTTCTAACTCACTTTTAGGCATTAATTCCACTACCAGAGAATGGGGCCCTTTCCACACAGCTATGTAAAATCCACATTGAACTGGATTATATGGCAGTGTGGACTCAGATAATCCAGTTCAAAGCATATTGTGGATAATCTGCCAATATTCTAGGTTATATGTCTGTGTGGAAGGGCCCTAGGAAATCCTGTGAATTTGTCACTGACTTGATCCGCTGTAGGTGTGCAGTGAGGGGATTCTTTCCAACTTATTTTTAGGCATTAATCCCTGGATCAAAGAATGGGAAATCCTGCAACTTTATCACTAATCATCAGCTGTAAGTGTGCAGTGAGCTTGTCCTTTGTGATAATTTCTCATGATTTCTAGCTCTCTTTTGGCATTAGCTCCAAAACCAGAGAATGGCAAATCCTCTGATTTCCAGTCCATTTTAGGCATGAATTCCTAAAACATTTATATTCTGCCCTTCTCACCCCGAAGAGGACTCAGGGCAGAGCATAACATATATACGGCAAATATTCATCTCTGGAACATAAACTATAATATAAACACTAAAATCAGCTACCACCGCTTTAAAATCAGTTGATTAAACCATCTCAGGTTAGCCATACTGAATCCGGTCCACGGACCACAGGTTGGAAACCACTGATCTAGATTGAGGTAAGTCATAGTACCCCTCTATTCTGTGTTGGATAGACCACACCTGGAGTTCTGTGTATAGCTCAATTCAATTTGAGAAGCTGTTCAAAGGAAGGCAACCCAAATGATAGAAGATCTAGAAGTCAAGCCCTATGAGGAGCAGATTTGGGAGCTGAGGGACATGATAGTGATGTTTAAATATTTGAAAGGATGTTTCATTGAGGAGGGGGCAAGGTTCCTCTCTGCTGCTCTGCAATGGATTCAAATTGTAGGAAAAAAGTTTCCACCTAAACATTAGGAAGAACTTCCTGATTGTAAGAGTTGTTTGGTAGCGGAAACATGCTGCCTCGAAGTGTGGTGGACTTCCATTCTTCGAAGGTTTTTAAGCAGAGGCTGGATGGATGGCTACAGAGTGTGGACTGTATTTCCTTAAAAGTTCTATAATGGCATTTCCCCTAAACAAATAGATGTAATATTTAGTTGCAGGTCAATTAAGACCAACTAAACTAGATTGTCAAGTGAATTATATTTAAGTGCCCCCCCCTTTTAAAAAGTTCTGTGTAACCTTTCCAATTTGATAGGAAGTTATGAAGTAAATGACATATTGTTTAGTTAGCAGTCAAAAGAGCTTAGTGCTGGCTTCATGTTTTCATGGGTCCTTAGGAACCACAGTGTCCATTGCTGTTTCTGGGCTGATCTTTTGTATTCCCATGTGCCCCATGCACCTATCATAAAGGCCATGTATTTCGAACCTTGCACACCTGTCAGCTGTTGCCCCCACTCATTCAATTCCTCTATCCTCCCCCTCAAAAAATCATGTGTTGCATGCTGAAGCTCTTATCTGCGTATGGCATCAAACTATCTGGCACCACTTGCTTCCTCACCCTTTCTTGTAAAGCCTGCCTGAACTCCTAAATATGTGTTCATTGAAAGTAGTTGTGCTCCTGTATGTTGGAGTAGAGGGGAAATTGTGTAAAGAAATTGATTCAGTGGTGCCTGCTGTTTGGCTTGTTCTAGTTTCAGAAAGCTTTAGTTTCAGCTTGGAGATTTCCTCTTCCATCTGAAATCCATGTTGAAATAACATTTAGATACCATAAATGTTTACATTTCAATGGTGAGTCATACAAACGTATCTTATAAACATTTGTGCTAGCAATGAAAGTTGTCAGCTCCAGAAAGCTTGCTTTCTACAAACAGAATATAGATGCAGTCCAGTTGTGTTCCAGTGTTGCATAAAAATCCAGTGAATTCACTGGCAAAGTGCACGCTTTACATAGGACAAGAGGCAATAACGTTTAACACAATTCCTAAGTATTTATTCTCTACCCTGTATTGTTTTTCTCTTAATACTCGCCCTTTACAATACTCAAGAGATTCCCAGACAATTTGTTGCTCTATTTTATCCTTTAATCTACTGTAACCACTCCTTGATGATCTAAATGTTCAACTTTCTATTATACCAGTTGCATGAACCCCACCCATGGCCCTGCCTCACCCATTCAGACACTATGTCCATTAATTATTTTCATCTCATTATTTCCCTAGACTGAGGCTGCATTTGAGCATGCCTCACCCTATGTTTGGCTTCCAGAAAACAGCAGAACTGAAAAATAAACAGTAAAATTAATTAAGAGGGTTATAGAGTGGCATTGGAACAGGAATATAGTTTTGGATCAACATTTGGTTCAAGATGGTACTTTGAATACAGACTATATTTTTGCTGGTTTCTTATCATGCTTTGGATAGAGAGAGAGAACACCTAAAGGATATGAGCATAGGTACAATACTTTGTGCTGATAATAATGAGGCATTCAGTTTTGTGGTGCATATTTTGGAAATGGAAAGCCTAAGGGAATAGGACCTAAAGAACTATCTTCTTTTTTGATAGCCTGTAGCATGGTTTGGTTTGGTTGTTTTGTTTTGCAGAATTTTGGAATAACCTAGCTTGATGGTTTTATAGTGATTTCAACCACATCTCCAGCCATTTGCCCTGTTGACATATCAAACTACTGCTTACATCAATCTCCTCAGAGCTTCTATCACAAAGCAGTCCATCTGGACCATCTGTGTTTTCTTCATAACTTCTCAAACTGGACTATTCCTTTTCAAGAAGCATAGGCTGAAGTTGTTATGGGAGGTGGTCTGTTGCAAAGCACAATTTGGAAGAAGGGATGATGTAAGGATATGCAATATCATACAGGCAGCAAATAGCTAGCAAAATATCAAGGTCTAAGCTAATCCTGCCAAAAAGGCTTTTATGGATGTTAATTTATTAGAAGTGTTGAAAACCAAGACGATTGCTATAGTTCTTTGGAGAAACAAAGGCAAGAGATTTGTGTTGCTTCCTGAGCCTTCTGTTTTGGACATGATGCTTGCCCCATCACTTGCATGGTAAATTGCCAAGTCTTATAAGAACAGTAGTTACACTAGACTGCAATGTGATTGAGCCAGAGCAGTGATTCTCAACCTGTGGGTCTCCAGGTGTTTTGGCCTACAACTTTCAGAAATCTCAGCCAGTTTACTATCTGCTAGGATTTCTGGGATTTCTGGGACTTGAAGGCCAAAACATCTGGGGACTCACAGGTTGGGAACCACTAATCTAGAGATAGAAATGCTATTCTCAGTGGAACTACAAGGAGTGATTATTCATCTTTTTTCAGCCCTTTGTATAGCTTCAAAATGTATTATAGAGGTTCTGGAATATCGTCTCTGGAACTGATTAACCTGTAGCTGGGAGAGCATGCATTTGAATTAGTCCCTAAATATGGAGGGCACCAGGTTACCTACTCCATGAAATATCCTAAGAATATATTTTCAAGACCCCCTGGCAAGATACATGGACAATAAACTTCTAACACAGTTGTCTCCCAAAAGCTGGTATTTTGTTATTTAAATTATTTTTATCTTGCCTTTCAAACAAGATTTCAGGTAAGCATGCTGTTCTGAACATGGAGGTTGGCAATGGCAATGTGATGCGGCGGCGAAAAAAGCCAATGGGATTCTGGCCTGCATAAATAGGGGTATAGCGTCTAGATCCAGGGAAGTCATGCTACCCCTCTATTCTGCCTTGGTCAGGCCACACCTGGAATACTGTGTCCAGTTCTGGGCACCACAGTTGAAGGGAGATGTTGACAAGCTGGAAAGCGTCCAGAGGAGGGCAACTAAAATGATCAAGGGTCTGGAGAACAAACCCTATGAGGAGCGGCTTAAAGAGCTGGGCATGTTTAGCCTGCAGAAGAGAAGGCTGAGAGGAGACATGATAGCCATATACAAATATGTGAGGGGAAGTCATAGGGAGGAGGGAGCAAGCTTGTTTTCTGCAGCCCTCGAGACTAGGACGCGGAACAATGGCTTCAAACTACAGGAAAGGAGATTCCACCTGAACATCAGGAAGAACTTCCTGACTGTGAAAGCTGTTTGGCAGTGGAACTCTCTGCCCTTGATTGGTGATTGGTGAAGAAAAGAGAAAACAACCTTTTCTTTGACCACTCCTCTTCCTGCCTTTTAGCTGCTAGTCAGTTGAATTTCTAATTGGGCAAAGCCTTCAGCATTTGCCTGCCTAATGCAGACAAGAGTTTCACATACACACATGCATGTACATGTTGGAATAGACCACCAAGACCATCCAGTCCAATTCCTTGCCATGTAGGAACACACAATCAAAATGTTCCTCAGGTATGTGTGTGTGAGTGTATAAAATTACATCTTTGTTTGTATTAGTACTGCCCCCCGCCCCACATGCTTTTTGTTTAAATACTATTCTGCGGATTGAATTTTGAATTGTTAGGATGAATGACAGCCTTCCTACCTGTTTTTCAGGAGATGAAGTTGTTTTGTTTTATGGGAAATTAACATAAAATACACTTTGTACAAGCAAAAAATGGCTAAGGCTAACAAATTACAAATTAATTGCAAAGTTCAACTGTGACGTTCTGTCAAAAATTCCTTATATTTTCTCCACCCTTTGAATACAATTTGGCAGAAAGCGTAGGCTAAAGACAGCACTAATAATCTAGAGTTAAGTGGCAGGATTTCAAGAACAGCTTCAAGGATAGAAAAGAAGCCATAAAAGGATAAAACTACTCCAAAACAATTCGTTGTATAATTTTATTTTTTTAATCATCTGTAGAAACATGGAAAGAATGAGAGATGCTTCCAAAGGTCTCAAAAAGCAGAGCTAGAATGAACTTTTTAGAAGCCTCTTTAAAAAGCTCAGATTAAAATTCAAACCAGAGGAAAAATACCAATTTATCCACCTACAGCTCCTCAGGAGCAGTAGTGGAGGCACTTTAGCACCAAGAGGAGAAAGGGGAGCGGGGAGAGGGTACTTCATTTCCCAAGGTTTACCCTAGCATACTAGCAGAATGCCAGATAAGGAGTTTATCTATTTCTTTTTTATGTCTTATCAAAGGTGGAATGAGTGGCTCGATTTTTCTGCTTCTACAATAGCATTAATAAATTTAAAAGTAGAACTTTGGAGAATGTATTGAAAAGCTTTGAAAGATGAATGAGTATAAGGTGCTGATAACATCAGAAGTGAGATTGCTTTGGAAATATTCTGAATTCTCCCCTCTTCTAAAAAATAAAACAGCTTGGTTATTTTACAAATCAATCTAATCTGGAATAGGAAAAGGTTGTTCACCACTAAAAACCAATAAAGTAGTAATAGTGGTGCCATTTAAAACTCTTCTAATAGGCAAAGAATTTGCTTGAAACTGTTCAGAGTAATTCTCAGATGGACAGATGGGATATTTTTTTATTTACCTGCGTCTGTGTAGAAGAGGAAGAAATTAATTTATCAACAATCAGATTGCAGTAACTGGAATGGAACTCGACTTGTGCTGTTTCACATTATAAAGCTTGTTTTTATTGTTTCTTGTCCTGTTACAACACCTTGTTAACTCATTTCAGCTTTGGATCTGTTTACATAATCAAGGGCAACTTAATGGTCCAGGTTAGTAAAATGCAATTTTGTTTTCTAATTCTTTGCTTGATAAGCAGTTACATTTGAATTGCCTAGGGAAAAAAGATAGGTTGACCAGTCTTTCTCCAGGGTGATTTGAAACCTCTGATTTAGACTACCTTTTAGGTGCCTTTGGGCGGTTCCAGACATGACTAAAACAGTTTTGAGTTCTTCTAATACTGGAACATCAAAAATGTGGACTTTCAAAATATGCTTTATAGCTGAGAGCTAAAAAAAGTGTCAGAAATTATCCAGATTAGTATTCTTTCAAGCTTCATCTGCTCAAGTAAGGTTAAATGCACTTTATTTAACCTTGCTGCTGCACCGTATTTGTTTATTAGGAATTTATACCTCACTATTTGTAACAGGATATGACCATCAAAATTAAATGAATGGTTGGCTATCTTCACGATACCACACTACTTCCAATGACTCCACAGGCTTTACCCCACTTCTAGGCAAAGTCAGGGGTTTGTTGGAATTCCAAAATACTCCTTAGCTTCAGAGCAGTTTTGACAGATAGACTGGATCCCATTCGGCCTGATTTGCTGTCCAGACAGGATACTGGCACCAACATCCTTTCCATGCACTCATCAATACAGGGAAAAGAGATGGACCATGTCCATGTTGCCACATCAACCCACAGAAACCTATGCATCTTCCACTTTGTGAAACATCGGTAGTGTTTTCTGGCTTTCATGATATGGCCAAAGTACGACAGCCTCAAGTTAGTAATCTTTGCTTCTAATTTGCTCTGGGACACATGTATTTTCTAGCAGTCCACCATATCTGCAGAACTCAAAAACGACATCTCAAATGTGTTTGTTTTTTTCCTATCATCTATACTATCCAGCTTTTGCAACATATTATAGTCGGGTTCTATGCTTTTTATTTCTGGTACAGTATTGGTTACTATAGTCTTCTCCTCACAGACTTCCCTCATTATTTAGTTGCTTGTGTTGCCTTCCTGTTTCTTTGTTTGGTTTTACATTAGACTTCTCATTTTTTTATTCTTACCTAACTCTTCCTTAATTTACCAATAGGCACACATTTACAACTATTGATCCTCTTTTTTGCTTTAGAGTATTTATCAACTTACAGATTCTATAAGTGGGTGCTTCCTGGTGCTACCTCTGGTGCATCCTGGGTGAGACAGATAGACTTCCAGGCTATTAAAAATTACCCACCCCTCTTTATATTTTTTAACACCAGAAGTATTTGACACTTGTTGAGAGGTATGGTTGCACTTATTTCATTCACTGAAACCTGTGTGATCCCTTACTATGGTAAGCAGTGTGAGTGAAGTTGTGATGGCACTCCCAAGTCTTTGGTAAAAACTATAGTGTTTGGCTTTACTCGAGGGCTATCTGTATACCTTCAAGGCACTTTAGGCAAGGTGAAAAGATAACCAAAATGAGTTTTACTGAAAACAAGATGAATAAAGGGTTAACTTCACCAGATTTTGCTGGTTGCAGTCATCTCTCTGGAGTCTTTGAAAGTCTTTTGCCTCTGATGCAAAGGGATAGTTTACAAGCTGGTGTTCATAAACTGTCTCAGACTTCTTTCTTGTGAAACTTAAGCTAGTCAAAAGCTTCTGTTGTCTCAGGGACTGGTGGCATATTAATACTGCTGAATGCAGGTGCTAAGGATGCCTATTTTGGATTGCTTGGGCCTAGGATTATCAGACAGTGCCCAAGCCTCTAGTCACAGTAGCTCTGCTGTAGAAAGAAGGAGGAGTCTAGCAAGAGTGCTCTGTACAGGCAAATGGAATAGACCAACTAAGGCTGGCCTCTAGGGGGTATTTATGCATAACCCAAAAACTAATACAAAGGGAGGTATCTACACTATTGGGAAAACCTATAAACACGGGGAACTAAAGCAAAGGAGAGGGAAAGGCAGAGCCAAGACTTCACAGAAGTTATCAAACTCTGTTTACTGTTGACTTATTTTCTAAAACAAAGATTACTATCATAATAAAATATCTTATCGAAGGCTTTCATGGCCGGAATCCCTGGGTTGCTGTGGGTTTTTCAGGCTTTATGGCTATGTTCCAGTAGTATTCTCTCCTCTCTCCTAGGAGAGAATGCCACTGGAACATGATCATACAGCCCAGAAAACTCACAGCAACCCATAATAAAATAGTTATATCTGTTATATAACAGTTATGGTAAGAAGAATCCCTGGGATAGCTATGCATTCACCAAAAGGGGGACACCATAGAAAATGGAATTTCTTATGATCTCTTGGCGTTCAACATGTGATTTACTTTTAAGTCACACTGAGTAGACATGAAAAGCACATACATGTTCTATTAGAGACTATAATAGAACATGTATGTGTATTTTCAATAGTCTTCAACAATTTTCAATGTCTTTCTCTTTCAGAAATTGATATTACATTAAGGCCTTTCCCCCATGGAATACATTTTTTCTTTCTGTCATGTTGCATTATCATACCAGATAAATGATGTATTAGGCTGGAGGGCTACTTCCATATTAAGTTAAAGTACTAGTTAAACAATACTGTGAAATCATAGTCCTTAGTTCCCTTCTATTTAGTGCCAAATATACTGAGTCAGTTGTTAATAACTATGCACTGAAATGTTATCATATTAAAAGAATGGGATGAGACATGCCTAGGTCGAACAGTATTGATTCACACTATCTTTGGCAAATGTAGTCTCGCAAGCCAGAGTGTTCTGAAATGCACTGTACTCCTGGCCTTTATTTTTAACACAGAAATCTGATTCGAGGGAAGCAACAGGTCCTTGCAGTTAGTCATCTCTTTGATCCAGCTAAAAGGCCACCCTGAAAGGCAGATGATGTCTGTTCCTTCTTATGCCAATTAAGGATCTGAGCTTAGTTAAATTCACATGCTTCACATTCTTGCAGCTTTGTGGGGAACTGGCCGATTTCCATTTAGTACTACCTATGCATTTGTTACTGTTATGGGGCTAACTAGGTATCTTAGCTGGTGACAGGTTACTAGTATGATCATACCAAGCATGATTTTACATTATTTTTGGCACATCCATAGGATATTTTTCCCCCATTTATTTTAGTGGAGGTAGTTCACTGGAGCCCCTGGTGGCGCAGTATGTTAAAGCGCTGACCTGCTGAACTTGCAGACCAAAAGGTCACAGGTTCGAATCCGGGGAGCAGAGTGAGCACCTGCTGTTAGCTCCAGCTTCTGCCAACCTAGCAGTTCGAAAACATGCAAAATGTGAGTAGATCAATAGGTACCACTCTGGCGGGAAGGTAACGGCTCTCCATGCAGTCATGCTGGCCACATGACCTTGGAGGTGTCTATGGGTAATGCTGGCTCTTCGGCTTAGAAATCGAGATGAGCACCAACCCCCAGAGTCGGACACGACTGGACTTAACGTCAGGGGAAACCTTTACCTTTGCCTCTACCTAGTTCACTGACCAGGATAGCTAAGGTGAGACTTTTCTTGGTAATATTAGGTGCTTAATTTATATCATGGCGAAATTAAACGGTTGCTCTGAAATATTTTAAGTGAATGTTGTTGTTATGTGTACTGTCAAGTCATTTCTGTCTTGTGATGACTAAGACAAACCTATCATGGGATTTTCTGGGGCTTAAACCATGTGACTTGGCCAAGGTTATCCAGTGAGTTTTCATGGCCGAGTAAGGAATCGAACCCTGGTGTCCAGCATCCAGCGTTCAATGCTAAACCACTATACCACACTGGCTAGGTTAATTTAATTAAATGAAAAGTTATATTAGGGCACAAGCACAGTGTAGTGGTTTGAGTGTTGGATTAGGATACCAGGAAACCAAGGTTCAAATCCCTGTTTGACCATGGAAACCCACTAGGTTTCAATGGTCAAACAGGGATTTGAACCTTGCGCAACTCACACTCACTTAGAGGATAGTGAGTGTGAATAAATTATGCCAAGAAACCACTGCCCTATGGCCACCGTAAATCAGAAATTAATTAAAGACACACACCTACAAAAAGTTATGTTAATATTTGTTTTTCTATAATGTTTTGTACATTTAAGTTTATTTTAATTTGAGATTGGTAGCCCACTGGAAGTTACCACCCTCCTCTCCTTTCAGAAACTTCTGAAAACACACTTATGCACTTCAGCGTATGGAGAGGAAGAGGACTAGGACACTTTAACCCAGGGGTCCCCAAACTTTTTAAACTGGGGGCCAGTTCACGATCCTTCGGACTGTTGGAGGGCCGGACTATAGTTGTCCAACAAGCAATAATAATAATAATAATAATAATAATAATAATAATAATAATAATAGGGATTGGAAGAGACCCTTTGGGCCATTGAGTCCAATCCCCTTCTGCTTTTGGGCACCAAAAACACAAGCAAAGCACCCCTGACAGATGGCCTCCCAGCCTCAATGTTAATAATAATAATAATAATAATAATAATAATAATAATAATAATAATAATAATAGGAAGAGAAGAAGAGAACCCTTGGGTCATTTAGCCCAACCCCCTTCTGCCTTTAATAATAATAATAATAAAACTTTATTTATACCCCGCCACCATCTCCCCAACGGGGACTTTGTGCCGTGGGGGCTGGATAAATGGCTTCGATGGGCTGCATGTGGCCCCCGGGCCTTAGTTTGGGGACCCCTGCTTTAACCCATTGGAATGCTGGCTAGCCACTTGTATTTTATGGCTGCTACGATACATCTTAAACGAAGATTATGTTAGCCATTTTAAAGCCATTTTAATGTAATTGTATCTTAATTGCTTTTAGGGTATATGTTGTAATGTTTTATTCATGTTTTAGTTTACTATGTCTTATTGCAGTGGTTTTCAACCAGGGGTCCCCAGATGTTTTTGGCCTTCAACTCCCAGAAATCCTAACAGCTGGTAAACTGGCTAGGATTTCTGGGAGTTGAAGGCCAAAACATCTGGGGACCCCAGATTGAGAACCACTATCTTATTGGATTGGTTTTTTTTTTCACCTCAATGCTTAATTCTTTGTTGTAAGTTTACTGTTGTTACTGTGCATGATCTTGGATTATTTTGATATATTTGTACTCATTTGAGGCACTGAATGTTTATCTTTTTGTTTTGTGTCTATAAACCACCCTGAGACCCTTTGGGGAGAGAGGGTGGTCTAGAAATAAAGTATTTTATTATTATTTATTATATCATTTCAGTTATAGACTTTGATCCAGGAATAATTGGACACAACAAGTAGCGGCTTGAGGTGGCCAAGCCATGTACATGAATACAAATGAGCATTCACATGCACATTTGTGTGCACACTTCACCTATGCCTGCATAAAGCTAGTTTCTGCATACAAATCACTTGTTGAATCAGAATTAATGAGTTTAAAGCCTTGTTCTTACTGGTTGATTTTATATAGTTTTGCATTTTTCATTTAGTTATTAACTGTAGCTAGTGGACTTCTGGCTGTGTTATTATGTTTGGAGTCAAATGTTCTTCTTCTTTTTCCTTTAAAAAATCAGGTGAGAACAAGTTTCAGAATCATTCTGCATTTAGCTAAATGTGACTTTATTCTTTTCCCTGGTCCACTTAGATTGGAAGATTGATTATTGGGCAGAATGGCATTTTATCTACCCCTGCTGTATCATGTGTTATCAGAAAGGTCAAAGCAGCTGGAGGGATTATTTTGACCGCTAGTCACTGTCCTGCAGGCCCTGCAGGCGAGTTTGGTGTCAAGTTTAATGTTGCCAATGGAGGTATGTATGAAAAACAAAGTCATTATAGTTTTAAAAAGCGGTTGAAGATGAAATGAGCTTGGTTACAAGCATACAATTCTTAAAGTTATGTATAGCTTTAAATATATGTATCTTCTTTTTTCAAAGAATCCTATCTTTTTAATAGTTGTAGGCTATTTTGTGCAAAATATTAAGTATACAGAAGATCTGAATGTTCTGGCAGCTTGTTTTTAGAAAGTTCATACTTTATAACCTTTTGTCTGTGTGCGTGTTTGGCATCTCTTGCAGGGGGTTGGACTAGATAGCCCTTGTGGTCTCTTCCAACTCTATTATTCTATGATTCTATACTTACTGAGACATTCAACCCAAGGGGTTTGATTTATGTTTTCAGAAGAATGGAATTATAGTTCAGGACAGTTCTTATGGGAAGCATTTCAGAGGCCAAAAGATCTATGATAGAACTTGAATGTCCTGAAATTCTATTTTACATCTGCATTTAATTATACTTAATACACCATTATATGAATCTTATTTTGGGAGAAAAGTAAGATAAAAGTTCAGTAAGTAAATGAACAAAGAAATGTATGTTCTTATCAAGAGAAAAATTTCTCTTCATCAAGCAATTTTTCTGAGTATATTCAGTTACTAATACTTAGTTTATGTATATGTATATCTTCAGGACCAGCTCCAGATGCTGTTTCTGACAAAATTTACCAAATCAGCAAAACTCTCGAAGAATATGCCATTTGTCCTGACTTGAGAATTGACTTATCTCGACTAGGAAGACAAGAGTTTGATCTGGAGAACAAGTTCAAGCCTTTTCGGGGTATTTTGTTCTTTTTTGCAAAGTGGATCTATAAGTTATTACTAAAAGAGTTTGATTGTTGGCTGGTGTGGTAATGTTTTGCAATTGAAATTGGAAATGGTTGGTGGGAACCGTGGCTTTTTTATCACACTGTTTAAATTGCTGTCTCCCAGCCTTCTGCTCTTGCATCAACAAAGTTGAAATCTTGGCCCTTCATATCGTATGGAAAATTTTCTCCCATGATCACATGGGGAAATAATTGATCAAGGGAATAATTAGTACAGGATGTACCATTTTTAGCTGACATTACTCAGATTCTGACTGACTGACAACTAGCCAAATCTCTTAATTATTTGTGTTACCTTATTTTGTTTCACTAGTTCATGCATTCAAATTCTAGAGCTTTTTCACTAGTCATTATAATTGTTAGCTTTAGCTTGATGGCAGTCCAGTTTTAGATTTACATTCTGCAGCATTTGTTTTATTCTACAGAATTTTCTTGATCGTTGGCTTTGTTATTGCATTACATTAAGAACTGGAGTACATTGTTTGACTTTTTATAGCTCCAGTTTGTGTTTTCCACATTCTGTTGTTGTTTTTAAATCCTCTTTTGTTCTGATGTTAGTTGTGTGCTGACTTGAGCAATTTATTTTGAAAGACAGCAGACTAATTTTTAAAAAGATATGATCCAGCCACAACTAAGCACCACATCTGACTTGATATCATGGGAAATATTTGAGCATGTCCTTAACATTTCCACACATTTGGTGTGTTGGATAGATTGTGCTCAGTATAAACACACAGTTCAAGCTTGTCCTTTGTCTTGCCTTCATGTTTAAACCCAACAACGAACATTGACAACATCAGTTGTTTGACATATTTGACAGTAATAGCTTTATGTGCATATGCTTGATGTATTTGATTAATGGGCCTTGCCTGAGTCATTGTGTAACTGTTTGATCCTGTTAGGCTCGTGGAACAGATTCAAAAGTAAAATATATTGACTGACTACAAATTTCTCTTCCTTTATATGTGTAGTTGAGATAATAGACTCAGTGGAAGTCTACCTCAACCTTCTGCGGACTATCTTTGACTTCAGTGCCATTAGAAGCTTGCTAACGGGGCCAAATCAACTCAAGATCAGAATCGATGCTATGAATGGAGGTAAGGAGGACTTTTTGATGCAACATATACAATATTAACATAACGAAAATGTTGGTTTGAAGCAGTGGTTCCCAATCTGTGGTCCATGGACTACCAGTGGTCCCCAAGAACTAAAATATGGTCTGCAACCTCACCATTACCACACTGTTGCAATGAGAATGACTGGTCTCGCGAAACGCCAGGGCAACGGGGATGTCGGGAGGGGAGAGAATGAATACCCACGAAAGGCGTGACAGCAAGCCTCCTGAGTGCTGCTTCTCCTCCTCCCTCCCTCCCCCTGAGCGGAGCCGTTCCATGTGACACCTGGAACTGGGGGCACCTTGGTGTCTTCATTTTTAGGCCTGCTCCTGGGGTTATTTGGGGTGCTGATTCAAAAAATTGTGTTTGATAGACCACATAAGATAAATTATTCAATATGATTTTCTGTGGGTGAGCAGATGGCAGCTACTGAATGGCATATATTTTGTATCAGAAACTAGAGCTGACGTGATCTATTCAATGCAATTTTCTGAATCAGCACCCCAAATAAGCAAACCAAATCTAAAGTTGACCTCAAACCAATTCGTAACCTTTTTGGTACTAATGTTGGAGAGTGGTCCCTGGTCAAAGTGGTCCCTGGTCAAAACAAAAAGGTTGGGAACCACTGTTTTAAAGCATGAGAATAATGGCTAAATTATGCTGAACAATAATAATTTCACTTTGCAGTCATGAACATGTTTGGGAGTAAGCTTGTATTGAATACATATATTAGTTGGATTTCCAACTAAACCTGTGCATGCTTGTGGTGATATATGTACCCTGTATGTTTCATATGTGTTAGTCTAGCAATTTCTACCTATCTCAGTATTATTGCCCAGTAATGAAGATTGAGATCTAGACTGAGGATTAGTGGATTAGTGACATAGGTCCCATCTACGCTGCCATGTAATGCAGTTTCATATTGCAGTTTAATGGCATTGAATTGCATTATATGGTAGTTCAATGTCATAATGCAGTTTGATGCAGTTAAACTGCATTATGAAACTGCATTATATGGCAGTGTAGATGCAACCATAGTCAGGATCTTATAGTGAGTTTCTGGCAGAGGCCTCATTACAGGTGAATATCTATGTCTTCAGTTGAAATTAGAATAGTTTTTAATTGGCCATAATAAAATAGTAGTCATTGAAATACTGTCTGAACCCCAATTTGCTGGTTTAATTTTTGTAGATTTGATGTGGATTTGATTGAAATTTTCTCTATTGTTTAACTACATTGAATTTCAGGCTCCATCTACACTGCCATTATAATGCAGATTGAACAGCATTATATTGTCAGTGTGACTCATATAATCCAGTTCAAAGCAGTTTATTAAGTCCACACTGGTCATATAATGCAATTCAATTTACATTATATGGTAGTGTTGTTGAATTCCCATGTAAATAATACTGGGGGGGGGGGGGTTATATGTGGTTACTCCACTTTTACTAGAGTCTTGCATCCCTGTACTCCCAGGGAGTGGAGGGCCTCCTGTACTAAGGACTGTTACTTTTTTGAAGACAAAAATGCTTAATAGTATTAGTTTATTCCCTGTATACATTACAGTAATGAATTATATCTGTGAGGCTATAAAGTGTAAATGTTCTAAATTGCCTAGTATAACAGGTTTCTGGCATCTGTAGGTGCAGGATTTTAACACTCTTTCAGTGACTTATGATTTAAAATATATACTGGTGGAGTAATATTACAGGTCTGTGTAATCTCTGGAATGTATCTAGCGAATGTATCTAGCGAATCCTTCCACAGCAGAAGTTTTCCATGGGTAGAATGAGATGTCAGTGAAGACCTTTTCACATATATACCTCACTCTCTGCTTGTTTGGTTGACGGGTTTTATTTATTTGTAAAGACCAGATGGTTTAACGAGACCCCAGTGTATGCTGCCAAGAAGCTCATTAGGTGGATATGAACATGTTCAGTACCACTGTAGATTTTTGTGCATCAAACTCAAAATAGACATCATTCACAGAAACCAGTTCTGTTTGTTTTTAACCTCTTTCATAACTTGTAGAGACGAACATGATATCCTGTTTAATATAGACTGCTTCCAGTTCTGTTATATAAATGGAGGATGTTTATTCTGGATGTAAATTCAAAGGAGGTTTCTGAACTAGAAGGCAAATTCCTTTTGCAGTGATGGGTCCTTATGTCCGAAGAATCCTGTGCGATGAATTAGGAGCTCCTGCTAATTCGGCTGTGAACTGTGTTCCTCTGGAGGATTTTGGTGGCCAGTATCCTGACCCAAACCTGACATACGCAACTGCTTTGCTGGAGGCAATGAAAGGAGGAGAGTATGGATTTGGAGCTGCCTTTGATGCTGATGGAGTAGGTATTTGGGGAAGGCTGAATTTGGTTCTAAAGAATTACTTTTATTGTTCTAGGTTCAACTGAATATGTAACCATTTTTAAAACCAAGATAAAATGAAGTTCTAAGTATTAGTAAATAGCTAAAACATTGAAAATCTCCCTGTTTGTGGAAATGCCTATACTACTTAGACTTACTTAGGACTTATCTATACTGTAGAAGAAAATATATTCATTGTATAGGTGCTGTGATCCTGACACACTGTGTTCTTGACAATGGTCCTCTGGGCTTTAATCTGATTTTTAAAACTTTGCCTTTTACCTCACAGTTTTACAGAAGGTCCAGATTTTTGAGTATGGGTTATTTCAAAAGTTTCACATGAAAATTGTATTTCCTACTCAGATGTCTATAAAATTATGTTTTATATTTTATATCAAAAATTGTATTTCCTACTTATATGTCTATAAAATGGTATTTCTTACATACACATCTAACAATTAGGTGATCTATACTTGGAATCCACCATGTAAGTCATCAGGAGTGATAAACACACGTACATTTGTTTGGCTAATTTATTTATTTATTTATTTATTTATTTATTTATTATTTACAGTATTTATATTCTACCTGTCTCACCCCGAAGGGGACTCAAAGCTGATCACAGAACACATATACAGAAAACATTCAATGCCAATTATAACAATTTCAAGGCAGACAACAGATAGAGGTATACATAGGCTTTCTCATTTTTTGGCATCTTTGGAGGCTGTGCTTAGTTCCAGTCATGGGGGGCGGTGTCGCTCCATCTCCTTGCTGAAGAGCTTTCTTTGTTCGTAAACTTCCTCCTTTTTTTGATTGAAACGTCAAGCTAAAATACCTCCACGTTTTAATGTGGTTCCTGTTTATCTACTCACATTTGTTTACGAACTGCTAGCTACACAGAAGCTGGGCTAAAGGTCAAGAGCTCACCCTGACCTGGGCTTCGAACTCTCAACTTTCCGGTTGGCAAGATTTATTGCTGCTTGGTGATTTACCTGCTGGGCTAAAGCCCGGCCCATTATTATTATGATTCCATTTCATAAGATGAAATTAGAGAGCACTAGTTAGATGTCAAAATGATAAGCACAGTTTAGACAAATGAACCCAACTGTAAAAGTTTCAGCTAAAGTCTTTTTTTTACTTCCTTTTCATCTTTTCATAGTCAAGATTATTAAGTTTCAAATATTTTCTGCAGCCAGAAAATGCAGGAGAGCCCTTTTATAAAAAACAAAGCAAGAATAATTAGATGAAGACTAGCAAACTATTATATTTCTTTATGTTCTAAGAAAGGGATTTTGGAGACTTATAATTTTGGCATGGGGCTGTGGAGAAATGCTTTGTATAGAATTGTCTGTTTGCATTATGCACCGTTGTGTTGCCAATCTGGGTAGTGATTGCTGCTTGGTGACAAATTCTGAAAAAAAACCCCAAAAAAACAAGACCACTTCCATATTCCTAGATGGCAGACAGGCCAGGCAAACCGATTCTGATTGCTCTGGATAATCACACCAGGAAAATTAATTTTGATTGGCTCTGAGGTTTTGGATCTTGATTGGCTAAGCTTCTATCCAATTTTAAAAAATGTAATATTTGAAGGCATAGTCAGTTCATTTGCGGAGATAAAGCAATTGTGAGTTGGTTATAGATGTGTGAGGCAAAAAAAGAGAGGTGAAAATCTGGATGGAAAATGAAAATATATATCATTTATTCATAGTTGTAGGTACATTTTAATTTGACCAGATTTTTTTCCGTGTCAGGAGTGAACTGCAAGTCCCTTCTGGTGTGAGAGAATTGGCCGTCTGCAATGATGTTGCCTGGATGTTTGATGTTTTACCATCCTGTGGGGGGCTTCTCTCATATCCCCACATGGGGAACTGGAGCTGACAGAGGGGGCTCACCCACTCTCTCCAGTTTCGAACTGCCAACCTGTCGGTCAGCAGTCCTGCCAGCACAAGGGTTTAACCCATTGCCCCACTGGGGGCTGCAATGGATTTAGGGCATTTTACGGAAGTAAAATAATCCTTGAAAGGATTTTGACAACTCTGTGTAATTATTGAAAAAATCCAATTAATTAACAACAATTAGCTCTGTAAAATAGCATTGCTATTATAAATATTACTTTAGCCTTTTCCCCGGTCATTTTGTTCCATCTCATACTGAAGCTTAGAGCACCTGGCTGCTAAGAAACTTTATGAAATTGATGACAGTGAAAATGAATTTGATTAAGGCATTCTGGGCCATAGTGAAAGGTAGTTCTATAACTTCAGAGGTGAAAAGGACTTTAAGTGTCTGTGGAGCCAAGATAAGTGTTTCCCCTAGAGATCCACACTTTTAATTCTTTTGGCAAAATTGTAGACCTTTTCCCTTCAGGTTGTACTTCCATTTTAGGGAAAGTAGTCATAATGTTGGTACTGCTGCTTAAATGCCATTCTTGCCCTTCTGCATACTTCTGTATTCTGCACAGTGTAAGTAAGTATGCAGAGAAATAATTTTTGCATTGCACATGGACAATTGCCAGAGTATGATATGACAGGCAATAACTGTTGGAATGTCTCTCTTTTGAAACCAAAATAGGAAGAAAAGGAGGTGTAGATAATTCCACTCTTTACTAGCTTTTATAAGGCCCCATCCATCTACACACAACTGTATAAAATCCACATTGAACTGGATTATATGGTAGTGTGGACTCAGATAACCCAGTTCAAAGCAGATTTTACGGATTATTTACCACACCTGGAATACTGTGTCCAATTCTGGGTACCATATTTGAAGGGAGATGTTGACAAGCTGGAATGTGTCCAGAGGAGGGCACCTAAAATTATCAAAGGTCTGGAGAACAAGCCCTATGAGGAGCGGTTTAAAGAACTGGTCATGTTTAGCCTGCAGAAGAGAAGGCTGAGAGGAGATATGATAGCCATGTACAAATATGTGAAGGGAAGTCATAGGGAGGAGGGAGCAAGCTTGTTTTCTGCTGCCCTGCAGACTAGGACGCGGAACAACGGCTTCAAACTACAGGAAAGGAGATTCCACCTGAACATCAGGAAGAACTTCCTCACTGTGAGAGCTGTTCGGCAGTGGAACTTTCTCCCCCGGACTGTGATGGAGGCTCCTTCTTTGGAGGCTTTTAAGCGGAGGCTGGATGGCCATCTGTTGGGGGTGCTTTGAATGCGATTTCTTGCTTCTTGGCAGGGAGTTGGACTGGATGGCCCATGAGGTCTCTTCCAGCTCTACTATTCTATGATTCTACACTGCCATATAATACAGTTTCATGATACAGTTTAATGGCATTGAATTGCATTGTGTGACTCTGTGTGACTGGCTCGACCTTGAAGGAACTGGGGATGGTGACAGCCGACAGGGAGCTCTGGCGTGGACTGGTCCATGAGGTCATGAAGAGTCGGAAACGACTGAACGAGTGAGACGACGAAGACGACTCTGCATTGCCATATAATGCAGTTCAATGCAGTTAAACTGCATTATGAAACTGCACTGTGTGACAGTGTAGTTGGAACCTAAATGACAATATAAGATAGGCCCCTTCTGCACTGCCATATAACCCAGATAATGTGAATTATCTGCTTTGAACTGGATTATATGAGTCTACACTGCCATATAAGCTAGTTCAAAGCAGATAATCTGGATTTTATATGGCAGTGTAGATGGGGCCTTAGAATCTGCTAAACATATAATCTGTTAATGCCGGTGTTTGAAAAAGAACTCCCTAGTTTACATTAAAACTACATTAAAACTAGGGAGTTCTTTTTCAAACACCCTGTTATTATGCATTAATACATTTCACTTGTACAGTAATAGAATATGAGTGAGAAAGAGGGTTTGGACTGCGAAACATACTATAAATATATTTTTTTCTGATATCAGTCCTGCCTTACTATACTCAGGCCAGTTATAATTTTTCTTGGACTTTTTGAGTAAAGTGTAATCTGTGAAAAGATACGTACCGGAAATAAATAAAAGTAATGCAGTGTTACCAGACAGACTGGAGCCAAGAGGGGATTATGTTTTTTCCTTATGCTAGATTGCAAAGGAAGGGGTAAAGGAATAAGGAGTTCAACCAGGAGATTATCTGTTTTGCAGTAACAATGAGAACAAGTTTCTCCATCTGAAGTCGAGACAAGCAGATAGGCTAGCTGGAGAGGCCTTTGGATGTTTTATGGTGTTATCCCACCCTCGACATGACAGTTCTTTTTGCAGTCATAGGGACGAGTGTGTTTTGAGGAAGGAAGCTCTCATTCTGAAGTAGAAAGACAGAGTTTGTGATTCGTCACAAAGCCCGCCTGTTTGATATTCTCCTGTGCCACAAAGGCACCTAAGGGGGAGAGGCTTATAGCAATAGGCAATTGAACCATTAGAAATGTTGATAGACATTATATATGGTAGGCACATAAATACGGACAGACTTGTCTGCCTTCTGCTAAGATTGTGGGCATCAAGTATTATCTTGGTAACTTGGTAGAGATTCAATTAGTGTGGTGCGTGTTGGCTCATTGATATAGTAAGATGTAGTTGTCAGGCTTTGAAAATCAAGATTTGGTTGTTAAGAAGGAAGTGAAATGACTAAAATGCTGCTTTTTTTGGAATTAGCAGGACATTAAAGTTGAGCAATGGAAAGTTAGTTCTAAAACTATCTGTAATGCTCAAGAAAGTTCCGTAACCTTAACAAATGATCTGAAAATTGAATACATTATCTACAGGAGTCAGGAAAAATAAGAACATTCTTAAATAAACTTGGAAAATAATCCTTTGGAAAACGTTACCTGAGAAGTATTCCTACCTCACATCACATCTATTCCTAAAACGAGTCTGTATACCAGAAGCCAATGTAACACCAACATTTAGAAAGGAATTTTGGGGAGATGTAAAACTATAGGCTAGTTCATTTAATGACTGGTCAAGGTAATTTGGTAGAAAGCAGGGGTGTGCATGGTATCATTTTGGTATACTGAATTTGGGGGATGTCAGCTGCCGAATCCACGAAAACAAGCCTGGAGAGGGGCAACCAATTCCTTATCCAATACGGATCACAACAGCCAAATCTTTTCAGCTAATGGGGCTAAGCGGCACTCTACCTGAGGTTGAGGTGCCGTGTGGGCAGCCTCACAAATCTGGCAAGCTACGGCTCCTCTTTTTTCATCCCCAGCAGCCTCCTCCATTACTCCCAAAAGCCCCGTCCCCCAGGACCTGCTTGAGGCAAATGGAAACTTGCTTTCCCAGCACCACTTTGTGTGGCACGGGCATTGAAGGAGCCTCTGTGCTCCCCCCCCCCCCCAGGCCTTGATGGGAGTTGAGGTTTTTCTCTGTCTTGTGTTTCTCATTTTCTTTTTCAACCAATCAGTAGCCTGGTTGACTGTTTTCATTCTCCTCCTCTCTTCGCTTAGGACTTCATTTCCCAGAACCCCCTCTTGTGGTGTTTTTTTAAAAAAATGTTATGATAAAAACTTTAAAAATTAGTGGATTGGTGAAACGTTCTGAAACTTGAAAGGCCTGCAATCATAAATGTGACCCACAAGTGAGGCAAGTTTCATTCTGAAAAGCCTAAAAATGACATAGAAACGAGTCTCTAAAGTTTCCCCATTGTCACCAATGAACTGAATCTAACCAGCACAAAAAGGGAAACCCCCTCCCAAGTTTGGGAATTTCCCGGTAAATGGAAGAGAAGGGGCTGGATTAATATGCCTGTGTATTAACCCAGGATGACCTTTTCTATATTCATACTTAAATTATATTCCTTCCACAAATGTGATTTCTTTTATTTTCCAGGACCGCTATATGATCCTAGGTCAAAATGGATTTTTTGTGAACCCTTCTGATTCATTGGCCATTATCGCTGCCAATCTTCCCTGCATTCCATATTTTTGTCAGATGGCTGTGCGAGGTTTTGGTAGGAGCATGCCAACCAGCACTGCTTTAGACAGGTAAGAGGGGGCAAGACTATTTTTTGTGGTAATACATAGGAGAAGATAGCTGTAGCTTTTCAGGAGTCTAGTTGCTATAGCTCATATCAGCCATAACCTTATTTAAAACCTTATTAAAATATTGGCTCATTTTAATAAGTCTTGTGACTTATGATAAGTGTTTTCAGATTGCAATTCATGGGCAGACCATTTAGCCCGCATCAATCAGATGAACAGTGCTAAATAATTAAAAATCTAGCAGGACTGAAGGGTGGGCTAAATATCCTAATTATAGTATAAACATCTCCTGTTCCTCAGAACAAACTTCAATTTATCACTTTTAATAATAATAATAATAATAATAATAATAATAATAATAATAATAAGTTTATTTGTATCCCGCCTCCATCTCCCCTGAAGGGGACTCGGGGCGGCTTACAGCAAAATCAAAATACAAACAATGATAAAATATAAAACATCAGGTCAAAAACAAAAACCAATAAAAAATATACACAATAAGTTAAAAAACACAACGCAGAATTAAAACATCAGGTTAAAAACAATGAGGTTGCAATAGTGGATAAGCAAAGTGTACGGTGCACATTATGGGTAACAAATTCATAAATAGATAAAGTGCATTAGAATCATTTAAGGTCACATATAGTAATTGGGTAAATTTAATGAACTTGCAGAATTTCGCTTCAGCAAGATTTCTTGTTCACATTGCTTTCTTGCTTTAGAAGAAACATGCACTGGAAATTAAATAATTACAGGTAGTCTCAAAACAATTAGATATATTATGCTTTTGAACAATATTCCAGATGCTTTGAGCTATTTTTCCATAATTCCCATGAATCCTGTATCTGGAGTTTATGAGAACTATAAGCCAATACATCTAGAATATACTAATCTTCCTTCCTATGAGTGTTTCCCCACAGTATTCTAATCTCTACATTTTTAAAGAAAAGGAAAATAAAACAGAAAACCCAGATGATAGAATGATGCACTATATGTATGTTGAAGATTTAAGTTTTGCCTTTTTATGTTATGCAGGGGCGGTTCAACCACAAGGCAAATTAGGCAGTTGTGGTGCCATCCTCTAGGGGGCGCAGTTGAGGTGCTCCCACCCCCACCTCCTCCTAGGGTCGCTCCGGCCTGGGCCCACCTTTGGGCCTTCGGCCGTGGGCCCGCCTTCAGGCATGGGTCTGCCTTTAGGCATGGGCCCGCCTTCAGGGCCTGTGGTCACCTTCGGCCTGTGGCTGCCTTCAGAGCCTGGCCTAGGGCCAGGCCCGCCTCTGGGGCCAGGCCTGCCTTAACCCACACCTATGGCAGGCATCCATATCTGTGGAAAGTCCGGGGTGGGAGAAAGAGCTCTTGTCTGTTTGAGGCTAGTGTGAATATTGCTATTGGCCAGCTTGATTAGTATTTAATGGCCTTGCAGATTCACTTGCACTTGCTAACTTATATTGGTGTATATAGCTAGCATACTAATTATGTACAGTGTGACATGTCTCTCAAGAAGAGCAACCTAATTGTTTCCTGCTGTGTTTGATTCTAGGTGTTGGGTAGCTTGGTGTCTCACATAACATTTACT
The DNA here is from genome assembly GCF_035594765.1 of Anolis carolinensis. Taxonomy (NCBI): domain Eukaryota; kingdom Metazoa; phylum Chordata; class Lepidosauria; order Squamata; family Anolidae; genus Anolis; species Anolis carolinensis. The sequence continues at coordinate 243,442,355 of NC_085842.1, forward strand.
TAAAGGTCTTAGATACTTGACTGGATAAGCCAACTGTACTTTTGGCAGCCTGTTCACAGTCTCATTATGTCAGCCTGTAATGATGAGTACATTCCTTCATGTCATGATCACGATAACCCACATGTCTTATGTGTACAGGATTTTCTTTTCTTTTTTAGAAGATGAGTTTTCTGCCAAACACATTATTGGCTGTACTATTTTAGCCAAAAGCTCTCCACAGATAGCAGCTGCAAATGAATAAAGTGCCCATACTGAGAGATATTTGGAGCCTGAAATTGCTCTTAAGATACAGAAGCAGACACTACTTTTTAGATTACCGTATAGTGGTGCACAAGTAATGTATCATAGCCAGACTTATCTGCAGAATATTTGATGTCTTCAGTATTTTCCAGAGCTCTAGCAGCCTATATTCTTTTGATGACCGTTGCCTTTAATTTATTTTGGACTTTGTGATAAAGACATTTGAACCGAATATCTGAAAAGGGCTCACTTTCAGTGGTGAAGAACCTCAATAAATTACTGAATAGAGGAGGCAAAGAATATTCTTGCTGGCTATCCTAACAACAATAACAATCCAAAATAATAATGATGGTTAAGACCACCGCTCTCATTTTTGAAAATACAAAATCCAGCTATAACCAAAAGACTGACAGTTAACTGATTGATTGAATATACTACAAATTGATTATAACAACAAACATTTCAGTGTGTGAGTTTAATAGCAATCATGCATTAGAGGCGGGGACAGAAAATAAGGTTTCAAGAACTATAGTTCTGGTTTCCATATTAGCTTATTTATTCAAAAGATGTCAGTTTAGAATATCTTCTCTTGACAATTGGGGTGGTAGAGTTCTGCTTTTGTTTATTTGATTTGGTTGAGGTTGCTTTGTTTATGTTTTGTATTTCACAATGGATGTTTCTTTTGATGGTTACTTAATATATTTCATGAATTTTTAAAAAGTTGTAAGTTGCAGAACTGCTTTTAAAAATGTGATACAACATCTTCAAGTGAAATTACCCAAGATTAGGTTGTTCACACATTCTGGAAGATATTTACTGGTATGGAAGGTTTTAATTAGTCTCCTGCTTGAACCAGAAGGATTTCTAAATGAAGGTATGCCTAGTTGTCAACACTAGATAGTCTTGGAATGGGCCCAATATATTTCAATATATTACCATGCATAAATCTAAAATGCATTGAAGACAACTGAATCCATGAGTCATAGCCACCACTGCATTGTTGTTCATGGTGTTGTTGGTTAAAAATATTATCTTTAATTCAGTACTGAGGAAATAGTTATATTCTAAATCAGTTGACAGATGGAACACCATACAGGCATTCCCCAAGTTATCATAGAATCATAGAGTTGGAAGAGACCGCATGGGCCATCCAGTCCAAACCCTCGGCCAAGAAGCAGGAAAATCGCATTCAAAGCACTCCCAACAGATAGCCATCCAGCCTCTGCTTAAAAGCCTCCAAAGAAGGAGCCTTGATCTTGATCTTATGAATAAAATTGGTTCTGTAGGTTTGTTCTTAAGTTGAATTTGAATGTAATTTGGAACAGGTACATTTTTAAGTGTAACTCCAGCCATATATATATAGAATAGCTTTGGAGAGCATAGGGAAGGGTTAACACCCCTGTGGTGTTTGTTTTGCTGTCTGTGCCCCTGTTCAAAAGATTTCACCTCACTTTCTGTCCCTGGTTTGTAGAAACAAGGATTGGTGATAAATCTTCAGTGGAGCCCCCTTTTCCCCATGATAACTCTTCCAGGAGTGAATTCCCCTTTCTCTCACTTCCTGCTGTTTCACCTCTGTTCTTAACTATGAGTTGTTTGTAAGTCAGATGGTTGTAATTCATGGACTGCCCTCCCCTCTATCTATCTATCTATCTATCTATCTATCTATCTATCTATCTATCTGTCTGTATCAAATTCTCTTTCTATTGAAAACATGTAAAGTCAGGAACCCAACTATTGTTAACGTGCCCTGTTTGTGTGTGCAGTTTCACACAATAGGAAATAGGAACTATGAGCCAAATGCTTTTGTTTTTGGAAATCTGCTGCCAAATCACAAATCTTTGTTTTAAAAGTGCTTGAATTTTCTAGCTGTTTTCTCCTACATTAACACAAACTTTTTGTGTCTGCCGTTGATTTGAAGCAGTCATGTGCACATTGATTCAAAGACTGTCAATGGTTTGCACTGGTTTTATTCAAGTCTTTTTGTAAAGTTCTGGGGAAATCGAAGACCATGTGTTTTTGCAGTCTAAAAAGTTGTCTTTTGAGGGATTGTAATTTTATGGGGGAAAGACATACATAAATTCATGCAGGTAGATAGAAGGGCGTATTTTTTGTTTATGTTTCCTTGGAAACAAGTGTGATAGATAATGTTTGCAATCATAGGACCAGCACATCTTACATATGAACAACTATAGATGGTCTGTTGTTTTTGTAACAATGAGTCTGAACATTAGATATCATCCATCATTTGTTTTTATGTAAAACATCAATATCCCACTGTCGCACCAAGCCACACACAGAAGATAGTCTTTTGTAGTTTTATTGAGCAAAGTAGTGTATATATATATATATATATATATATATATGCAATATCAAAGCAGGCAAAAATATAGTTCCCAAAGTAATTGTAAAATAGAGTCTTTAAATCCAATGGTCCATAGGCAAAAAGCAAGACTCTATTCCCAAAGATAAAATAGTCCACAGGTTACTAAGGATTCACAAGCAGGAGAACTTCCAAAGCATGAAGACATAAACCGTCCACTCTGTTGAAGCAAGAATTTGCTTTGACAGAGGGTTGCCTCCCAACACACAGTTTTAAAAGCAACCCAAAAAGGCATTTCTCTTCCCTTCAGTGGCCTCCCGTTTTCCAGCTAATCTCAGACTACGCCAAGGCATTCCTTTCCATTGCAAACGATCTGCTCAAGATAGCAATGGAACTTCTTGAGTGTCAAGGCCAAACACCTCATTATCTTGCACCTGAACAGGAGCCTGAGACAAATCAAGCTCATTATTTCCCATGGGAATGTCTCCCTGGTTTTCATCTGTGACAGGCCAGTTCAGGAATTCATCCACAGGCTGCACTTCTGAACCAGCCTGTGTAACTCCATAATTCCCCATCCCCATGACATCATCCTGGAATTCATCCTGCATCCCATCATCTGCTGACTCCTGCATCTGTAACCCAAAATCCCCTTCCTCATCTTCACTCTGGCTCTTCTGCTGCTGAGCCACAACACCCACCTAGCCCTGCAGGAGAACTCAAGAGTGGCTGAGTGTTAAAATGGGAAACAAATAATTCAAAGGATTATGATAATCTAGCATCAAAACACTTAAACAGCAGTAGGAAATAATGCAGTACATCTATACACATAATAAAAGTGAAAATATGTATCTATGTGTGTGGCTACAATGTCCGCTTACACAGATAAGCTCCCACTTCCACAAATAGCTATAGCTCCCACTACTCAGGAGACACCAGTGACCGTCCCTCCAATGACATTGCAGGTTATAGTGAGTGCCGTAAACATGTATAAGAGCCCTGTCAATGTCCTCCACAAACACCATACTGCCCCCCCCCCCACACACACACCCAAGTGAAAGCTTTCATACAGGGATAATTTCATCCTATTTTGTCTGTTTTTCCTCCACCACAGACATCCCAGAGTTTCTTACTCTCTCCATTGGTGTGGAATTTGCATGATTCTGCCCACTACCTCTCCCATAAGCCTTTCCTATTCTTTTCTATGGCACACAGCAAACAGAGGAATTGATCAGCAACTGAACATGCTGGAGAGATTTGGGGAGAAATCACCATGATTTATAGGAATTGTAGGTACTGGGATGTATTAGTTTACCTTCAATCTAATAGCACTCTGAACTCCACCAACAATGGATCTGGAACTAACTTGGCACACAGAACCTCCATGACCAACAAAAAGTACTGGGTGTCTCTGGAAGGATTTATAGGAGTTGTAGTTCACCTACATCCAGAGTGCACTATGAACCCAAACAATGATGGATCTGGACCAAACTTGGCCTGCATACCCAATTCCAGTTTGGGAGGAACTGACCTTCCTTTCTGGAAGTTGTAGTTCACCCACAACCAGAGAAACTGTGACCTCCACCGATGATGGACCTGGACCAAACTTGGTACACAGAACCCCCATGACTAAGTCAACCTACTGGAGGGATTTGAGGAGACTGACTCACCATAGTGGGAGTTGTAGTTTGCCCTACAGCCAGAGAGCACACTTAATCCCACCGATGATGCATCTAGAGTAAACTTGCCCAACATAACAATCTTTAAGTACTGATGGAGTTTCTCAGGGTTAGCCTGGCATGATGTCAGTTGTAGTTAATCCACAACCTTATGCATTTTGTACAATTAAAACACTGACTTTTTCAAATAACCCGGACAACGCCGGGTATTCAAGCTAGGACCTAATAAAAGGCATTCACAGTCCAGAGACGGTAGAACAGCGATGTGCAACACAAATACCTTCCTAAACAGAAAGGTTACACTTTTTAAAGAATACTTGGAAGAATGGCTGGAATTACTAGAGGAGGAAGTGTCTTGACTGTCTCTTGAAGAGTGGTGTTGCATCAGAATTGAGGTTAAAGGTTTAACTGGCGGCTGCTGTTGCAGAGAGAATCTGGCTATAGGTTTTGCCATATCTAGGGTTAGAAATATTTAGGTTCTGTGACTATATTTATTAATACACAGCGTGATTGGGGATTGATGTGGTCCATCGCAATAGGCCCTTTCTGGAATTCTGTTGACTTTTCCAGTATATTAATCATAGCTAAGATGTGATCCATTCTTACATGCATACCTATACAGTATAAAATTCTGACAGCTGTTGTGATTTGACACATAAGCTTTGAAGGGCCCTCTGATCTCTTTGGCCTAGGATTTAGCTTTCATATTTAGTGTATGTTCTGCAGTAATATGTCTATTAAATTAAATTTGATTAACTTTCCCTCTTTGCAAAGGTTTATAGTTAATTGTAATATTTGAGATGAAAATATCAGAAAACATTTTATAATCATGTAACTAACGACTCAAATCAAAATTTTCCAAAAGCTTTAAAGATCATATAGCTACTGAACTTTTCTTCTATTTTATCGTTGTTTTCACAGCAATAGTAAAACACCTATAGTAAAACAACTTTCCTTTCTCAGAATGAAAGTTTCCAAATTATCACTATTTACATAGAGACATCAAACTTGGCACTAAATTTCCCCCATATTTTCATAGAATCATAAAGAAATCACAAGGGCATCCAGCCTCTATTTAAAAATGCCTGAGAAGGATACTCCACCCTACACCCAGGCAGCGTATTTCACTGTCGAACAGCTCTTCCAGTCAGGAAGTTCTTCACAATTTTTAGGTGGAATCTCTTTTCCTATAGTTTGAATCCATTGCTCTATGTCAGTCTGCAGAGCAGCAACAAACAAGCTTGCTCCATCTTCAAAATGACATTGTTTCAAATATTTAAGTATGTCTATCATATCTAGCCAAGGGATGAAATCGATCCACTCAAGACGTTGGACATATCAGTACCATCAAGTCTGCTAATGGCACCATCCTCCGGCGCCCCACCGATGTCTTGGAGAGGTGGTGACAGCACTTCATTTCTAACAAAGAGTTCCTGCATCCACCTATCCAATCTGCAGCCATCATAGGAGGACCTGTCCCACAAATTACATCGGACAAAGTCAAGGAAGCTATCTCAAAAATGAAGTCAAATAAGGTTGCTGGTCCAGATGACTTGCCTGCTGATGTTTGGAAGCTGTTGGGAGACCGAGGCTGTGAGTGGCTCACTTTGAGTGGCTCGTGTGTAAATGCCACATGGATGAAGTGGAGAGCAACAACAGTTGTAATGTGTGGTAAGAAGACCCCAGTCCATCTGAAATCAAAAATCTACAGGACAGTGGTGAGACCGATTGCTGGCCAACTACTAACGCCGTCGAGCAAACTCTGCACAGTATGGAAATGCGGATGCTCAAGTGGTCAGTGAGTGTTGCCCTCATTGGAAGGACAGGATTACAAACGATACAGTGTGTTCCATCTTTGGAGATGCTCCAATCGCCGAGAAGATGAAGGAATCCCATCTGAGATGGTTTGGACATGTTTAACGAAGTGATGAGCGTTCTGTGGCTAAAACCTCACTAAATATGGAAGTTGCAGGTATTAGGTCACGCAGCAGAACTAAAATGTGCTGGCTCGACTGTTTGAAATGCAACATGGCTGAAGCAAGACTCACAATGAGAGATGCGACTGATAGGAACAAGTGGAGAACAAGAAGCAAACAGGCAAACTCTGCAAATTCATGGGACAAGAGCTAGGAAGAAGGAGAAGAGGAAGAAGCAGCAGCAGCATGTCTATCACTGTCATCTCTTAATCCTCTCTTCTCTAGGCTAAACATAGTCAGGTTCCTAAACTACTGCTCTTTGTTGGGCATAGTTTCCAGACATTTTTATTTTCTAATTTGGTCACCCCTCTTTAGAAATGTTCTAGTTTGTCAATATTCTTCTTGAATTGTGATGCACAGAACTGGACACAATACTCCAGGTGAGGTCTGACCAATGCTGAATAAAGTAATACAGGCAGTTCTTGAGTTACAAACATCCAACTTATGTACAGCTCCTGGGACTTCATCACATTAGTGCATCTAGCCGCTTTAAATCCTGTTGCTGCTTCATGCAGAATTCTGGGGTTTGTAGTTTAGTGAGGCCCAGGACCTCTCTGCTGAGCAGCTTAAAGGCCCCTTCCTAAACTACTGTTTAGTTAGTTGAACTGTTGGCTCTGTAGTTGTTTCCCATAATTGTTTTCTTGGTTCCATCTGATTCTTGTGATATTTTCTGCATTGTAGTGCTTCAAGAAGGCTATTTGAAACTTGTCTTGCTTATCTCTCAGAAATGTCCTGGTTATCTATTCTATGTGTTAAGACCTTCCATCCCAATGCCTTTTTTCATTTCATAAATTAGAGATGATAGGAGTAGCACTTGGGAACAGACCTTGGGAGTAACAGCTGTAATACTTAACCATATATGGGGTATTGGCAGTTGTTTGTGGCCACTCTTGCAAGATGCACTTGATGCCTTTTAAGGGAACACAATGCATGCAGAGTGAAAACATCCAGAAGCGAAACGTCTACTTCATAGACCTGCCACTGTTAAAATGTTAACAGGAGCAGATGAGCAGCACAAACACCAGAGCCTGGCATTTAGAACACAGGAAACTTAAATGAGCAAGTTAACCTTCTTAATTAAGAAATCTTAACTAACACCTGAGAAATATTTATTTAAAAATTGAACATTTATTGAAATATTGTATTTTGGGATTTTTCTGCTGCTCCACAGATTACAATAAGACCCAATACATTCAAATTCTAACTTTTTTTAGAAAGAGATTTTAAATGTAAGAACTGTTGAGGAATATACTGTCTCAGATGGAACGAAATTCTCCCTCTGAGGTCTTTAAACAGAGTTTGGCATCTTTCAGGGGCACTTTAGTTGTGTATTCCTGCATGGCAGAGTGTTGGATTACATGGCCTTTATGGACCCTTCCAGCGCTAAGATTCAATAATTCTGTGGCTTTGCATCTGGAGACAGTTCTCTGCCCCACCTGTTTCACTAGACAACAGCTGCCACTGCATATTAAAATTAAAGAACAATATTCTTCAGTTAAATTCTGGCAACTCTGTTCATATTGCAAGCAGTTCAGTACATTCAAGAGGTAAAAGTGCATCCAGATTGAGGACTTTACTGCGTGAGGCTCTAAAATGGGTCCTGGTGTTGCAAACCCATCTTGCATTGAGCCAGAGCACGCCATGAAAGCCGAAAACACTTTTAGCCTACCATAGCTTTTGGGATGTAATATGCCCCACTTTTTTTTCCTCAAAAAATTGTGCAACTCCAAAAGTTCATTAATTACTTCAACGTTTTTCAAGTTCACAAGAACTGTTCCTATAAACACTTAAATATTAATAAAAATAAATATACATTTTTCATTTACCAGTCTTTTCCTATTTTGTGTATTCTGTAAGGGGGAGGTGTACTTATGATCTGGGTATTTTAAATATGTTGTACCCCACCTCGAGCTGTGAGGAGAGGTGGGTGACTACTACTACTGTTATTGTTGTTATTGTTGAACAAATATGTTTTTATCTATTTATTATTTACTTTATTTCTATCCTCCTCACCCTTGCAGGGGTCTCAGAACGGCGTACAAATAGCAATATTCAATGCTGCACATTCAATAATATAAAATACAATACATCAATATAATAAACAATTAAAACATATAAATATCATAAAACCATTAAAACATAATATTCAGTCCTGAGGTTGCCATTTGCATGCTATCATATGCTGGTTCTATATTGCACTACCCAAATGCCTGATTGCAAAGCCAGGTCTTCAATTTTTCACTGAACACCAGGAGGGGCCAATCTGATATCACCGGGGAGGGAGTTCCATAACCGAGGGACCACCACAGAGAAAGCCCTGTCTCGTCCCCACCAGTCGCGCTCGCAATGGGGGTGGGACCAAGAGCAGGGCTCCCTCTGCAGATCTTAATTCTCTAACAGGTTCATAGGGAGAGATACATAACAGAAGGTTGTATGCTCCCTGTACGTTGCTCCGGTAAGCAACCTGGCTGCCGCCCATTGGACTACTTGGAGCTTCTGTACAGTCTTCAAAGGCAGCTCCATATATTTTATGCCTGAAATATTTGTATTTATGTATTTTTTACTGCTTTTTGTTCCTGCTCCTTTTTGCTGAGAACTCCACTGTGTTTTACAAACTTAATTTAGTGGACTAACTTTATAGTATCATGGTTTCTAGAGAACATCTATTTAGATCAATCTGTTTGCAATGGGAAAATGCCATGGGACTAGCTGACATAACAGTGAGTGAGTGACTGGCTGATTCATGCTTGTCCTGTGTGGTTGTAGTGATCATCCTCAATCCACAGTTTGTCTCAAGTATCAGCAGCCCAAATATGTATTGTTTCTTTTTTTAGGGCTGTTAACAAAGAGAAAAAAGAGAGGATTGATGTGAATCATAATGTTCTTAAGAAAGTTTCAAGTTCTCCATTAATCATCCTGTGTCTCTGGTTTCAGAAAACCGCTACTAGGTCGTTTTCATTTGAGACAGACTTCCAGGATATTACTTTTATTTTTGGTCCATCCATGAAGGCTAGTAATGCTTAAAAGGAACACTGTAAATTCCAAAATTGTTATGTTTTTGTTGCATTTCTTCAAGTTGTTTCTGACTTACAGCAAACCTGCTATGAGGTTTTTTCAGCACGATTTGTTCAGAGAGGGTTTGCCATTGCGACGTTACTGTATTCAAAATACTGTTTTTATCATGCCTGTATTCCTACGGTGTATGTGAGCAGCTTCCACAACTGCATTTTAGATCTTTCTTCTACATTGCTCATCTTGTTTTGCGCATTCGTTACCAGTATCCTTAATTTATTATACTTTTATATGTAGGTCTGTTTAGAATAAACTGTCACTTCTTCATTTCATTCCAAATCCAAGGAACTCTGAATCATATAGCTTCCTTCCTAGAGTTCCACAAACCACTTAGTTTATTGTGTAGGGTGTCTTCCATTTCCAGGACCCTCTGGGATTGAAATATATAACATGAAGTACTGGTTTATGTTTTGCAAACGTTTCTGGCAGTATTCTCCCATTTTGACATCAGCATTTTTAAATGTGCAGCTGACACCTGGAAGACAGGAAAGCCAAGAGAGACGGAGCTGTAATGTAAATACATCATCATTATTTTTAAAACTGCATTTCATAGTCCAGAAAAGATCAACGTTAGATGAGATTGTATTGACCCAGTGTGGCCTGCAGCACTTATTTAAGGAAGATATGAATCTTTGGGGTGGGAGATAGGATGGATATTGAGACTTTTACAATTCCTAGCTACACTCAAGAACATCCTCTTTTACAGTATATTCAACTATTTTTGTAAACATTTAGATAATTGTAAAGGCACTTACAACTTTGCAAATCATATATACTATGTGTGTACTTTTACTTTTCTGTCAACTTAAAGCAACCCCATGAAATTTTAGTTGCTGTCCAAATACAGTCAGTTTATATAGACCAGAGTGCTTGCTTTGGCAGCATATATACTAAAATTGGCATGATACAGAGTTTATATAGACCAGATTGACTTACTGCCGGTTGCTGGGGGAAAGGTCACTTATACTGCACTTCATTGCACCCACTTTTCATTATATTTTGGCTTTTAAAACCGAATAGAAGGACTGGGGTTCAAGTGAAAAGAAATTTCACTTCAGGGGAGCTCTACCACTGATCTCTTTATTTGAACATGAAAACAAAGATTTCATAAATAAAAACCTTATATCACTGATGCTGTGTACTGCAAGGCTCAAAATAGTCCGAACATGGAAAAAAATGAGAAAAATTTTCAATAAAGAATTGGCTAAATAGGATATAGGCTACCATGCTATCAGAAAAGTTAACCTATAAATCAAGATTAGCAAAAGGAGAAACAAAAAAAGGCCTACTTGAACATAAATTGAATCCATTTATTAGATACATGTGCAAATGTAATGGCACATTTAAACCACCAAATGAACAAGAAAAACTATGGATGAAGAATTATAAAAAATTACCACAAGAACTACAATTTATGTAATGGTTAATATTAGAGCAAAAGCAGGAGAATTGACAAAGCTGTGTTTGTACAAAGTTATGTGTATGATGGGGACAGAGTAGGGGAGAACAGAGCTAGTAATAATCAATGTAACTATTGTATCATGTTAATTTTTATTATAAAACAAAGAGTTTATTTAACAATTTTTTAAAAAGTAAAAAATTGAATGGGATGTATGTTGGAGGGCTATAGTTTTTCCACCCTTGATGTAATCCTTATGCCTAAACCAGTTAGTGTTACAAGTATGTTAAAAGATTTTTCTGTGCCTACTTTGATTACCATCAGCTGTACTAATAGATCATAAGAACCAGAGTTGCTAATATGTTTTTAAAGAGAACATGTGCCCCTAAGCTTAAAACATTTAGCACTTTAAAATATTTTCAACATATCTCTAGATATGAATTTCTACATTTTCTCCTTTTATTTGTATTTCATGTATCTTGAATGAAATTTCTAACACCATATCATTCCTTCACTTGGCAGCTTCAGTCCTGTTGTGTAATTCCTTTTAGAAATGTCATACATTATCACCAACTTTTATAGCAGTTAATTTATCTGCTACTCACAGTGGAAATATAATTGTGTAAGGAGGAAGAGTGGGTGTTCAGGTGTATAGTGTTCAGTTGTCAGCAATGGCAAATTTTGGTATCTGATAATATTGCATGATGTCCAAAGCAAAAAGGAGGATTTATCATGAAACTTGAAGCAACCCATTAATGTGGTTTATGTGCACCCAAGGTCAAAAGTTAAAAAGAAAAGACATTTTGCAGTCAACATTTTGCAATGCTTTATGGCTGATTGTGATCAGTGTACAATTGTAACCAAGTACATGACACCCCAAATCTTGTTAACAACCTCATCTCTCATTCTTTGACAAACGTTAAGCTCTAACAAGGAATGGAATGGTGTACACACATATCCATGTCTAAATCCCTCATTTTGACGGGGGTAAAAGTGCATCCATATATGTAAATCTCTGGACTATCCTAAAACCGTGGTATCGTATGATTATCTCTTTTAGAGTGGCAAAATCCATGAAGGTCCCTGTGTATGAAACACCAGCAGGCTGGAGGTTCTTCTCAAATCTGATGGATTCTGGTCGATGTTCACTGTGTGGAGAAGAAAGCTTTGGCACTGGTGAGACGTAATACAATATACTATATGAAGAGAAGATTTGTCAAGCATAATCCCATGATGGTTTATGGAAGATTGTACCATTTAAGACATACTTGCAATCAGGCAGTTAAATCTGCTGGTCCACCAGACCCCTGATAAACATTCTCATTTTGCAATTTGTTTTATCAAAACGAAGCACGCACTTAATGGATTTCCCTCTTCCTGTTGGCCTAAAGAAGTGAAGACTAACAATCTGATTCATTCCATTACATAACTGCTTGACAATCTGTCAGAGTTCAGGAAGGTCTCAATCTGTTTCCAGGAATACAAACTGTAAGATGCTGTCCATATAAATCCTCTGATATTGGTTATTTGTATTAAACCAATTTGTCACTCCCATCCTTGAATACAAGAAATTCCTGAAATTGGCCTTCTAACTATTTCAGTTAAATGCTTTGTTTATAGATATTTAGAAGTATACATAAATAAAAATTCATTGTTTCCAGCATATCAGCCCAGGTCAACACTTAAATGATTAATCTGAGGAAAACTGTTCAGAGTTGTTCTGATGCAGCCTGGGAGCATCCCCAGAACCCTTTGGCTATTCAGACAGATGAATAGGCTTGCTGGTGACGTGGCATTTCCTGATTATTTGACTGGGCATCATGGTGTGACCTTACCTGAAGTGACACCCACAGCAAGCCTCTGGCTGGGAGCTCCTTGAGGCCAGCAATGCAGCAGTGGGTCCACTGAATTTGTAGACAGTGGATTGGGCCAGATCCAATCTGAAGCCACTTTGAGTCTTCTGTGGAAGAGATAAAGCAGAGTATAAATAAATATAATAATCATCATCATCTAACTATCTACATTGCCAAAAACTCCAGGATCATTCTGAAGTTTCATGGATGCTCCAGAGTAGTTCCTATTTCCCCTTTAGCTGCATTAATAACTGGATGCAGTGCTTCTGCTGTGAATCCAGCATCTGGAATCCCTACAGCAGCTGAGAGCTGTGTTTACATTTGGCCCATGTAATCATGACCTGCTAAGGCAGTAGTTCTCAACCTGTGGGTCCCCAGGTGTTTTGGCCTACAACTCCCATTAATCTCAGCCAATTTACCAGTTGTTAGGATTTCTGGGAGTTGAAGGCCAAAACATCTGGGGACCCATAGGTTGAGAACCACTGTGCTTAGGTGGTTCCCAATCTCTAGATATGCTTGCATGTTGTATTCTGTCAAGTCTTTTCCAACTTATGACAATCCTAAGGCAACCCCATCACTGAGTTTTCTTGCCCAGAGTTATTGAGAGAGGGTTTGCATTTACCCTCCTCTGAGGCAGAAAGAGTATGACTTTCTTCCTCTTTTCCAAAGTTACCCATGTGGGTTTAAACTCTGATGTCCAAAGTCTTAGTCCAACCAACACTCAAACCTCTACACCACGCTAGTGCTCCACTTATACGTATTTCAGAGTAAAACTTCTAAAAGGTTTCAGTATTACTTAAATTCTAAGTCAGTATCTTATTTACTGGTTTCATTCCCACCCCCACCCCCTTTTCTGGCAAGGAACCTGTCACAGACAGAACGCCACCAGATAAGATTCAACACAGTTTATTAAGGATACAGAACCAAAAACGCCCGTAAAAAACAAAGGGCTAGGCAAACACTCGCCTTCAATATGAAAAGACACTAAAAAACGGTTCAAAAGATAAACCGGATTAAACAGGAGTTTAATCCGGGTTAAACCAAAAATGCTTACTTCAGCCTGGCACTTTAAACAAACAAAAGCTGGTAAACAAAGATTCCATGAAACGTAAATAACTGGCAGCAGATTCCTCTCTGCTACTCAACAGCTGAGGTTGAATAACTAAGTTGTTACTCCTCCGTGCAGCAAGCGAACTCCAATAACTGGCAGCAGATTCCTCTCTGCTACTCAACAGCTGAGGTTGAATAACTAAGTTGTTACTCCTCCGTGCAGCAAGCGAACTCCGGGTCCAAACACATCAATCAGGGTAGCAGCGGTCAGCGGGGTCCCAATCCGGTCCAAGGTCGAAAGCCAGGTACAGATGTCTTTAGTTCACCAGTTCCACCGATAGCCACAGAAAGGGTAGTCCGAGGTCGTAGTCAGTCAGTCAGTCCAGCGTCAATCCAGAGTAGGCAATTAATGTCCGTCAAAAAGACGACGGAGGTCCAAGGTATTCAGCAAACGAATCACACCCGTCTTCAGGAAATTCCCAACAAGAGCCCAAGCGTTCGTCCAGATTACCTTGCCCAACGCCATTAGCCCTGGATTCTAAACCCCATTTTATGCCAGTTTACAACTCCTCATCGCTGTCAGCTGTTACCCTAATTCCAGGTGCCTCATCATCATCCTCCTCATCAGAGCTAAAACACCTTTGACTACGCCCCACAGCATCCCCAGCTGTGGATCCCGTTCCATCCCTCCAGCTCGTCCACGGGTCTAATCCTGAAACCCCCCAGTCGCCTCCCACACTATTATTGCCGGTGACACCCAAATCCTCCCTCACACGAGTCCATTCCATGTCATCCTCCTCTGAGCTAACCATCTCTTCCTCCATTCCCTCGGTAAAACCCTCAAAGGAGTCTTCGTCAGTTGGTTCTGCAAATAAGTCCCGCAGCCGCTTCCTTTCTCGCTCCTCAAGAGAATCTGACTCCCGAGGAGTCTTACGACCACGTCTCCCAGTATCGGAGCCAGAAGGCTCAACCATAACAGAACCTGATACGAACTGCATATATTAAACCATAAAAATCTCTTTGAGTTTTTTTGTTTTTTTTTGTTATTGTGGTATATACTAGAATTTAAAATGCCACCCCCTGGGTGGGCAAAAAATATTGCCACAGTGCCAGGAATTGCTAATGAGTTCTCCAAGACAACAGAAGTGACAGCTAGTTATTTTTTTATTTTTTTTATAAATCTGAACTACAGCTACAAATACCACAGCCATCAGCAACATTTACTCCATTGGAGAACCATCAGATTTCCCAAAAATACATTTTCTTTGAGTTTACATCTATAAAATATACATTTATGTGTAGTTAAAGCAGTGTGAATTGCTGACTGTCAAATAATAGGTGGAGAATGTTTATCTTTCCTTCTTGGAGTAATAAGCAAAGGGAAGGCATGCACAATGCAATCACATTGACCATCAGTTAAACCGTGTGTTGCAGGAATAGCATTTAATTGAGTATCTGTATCTTCAAATGCCACAGATTTTTACAGTACAAAGTTAATATTTTCTTGTCCTTGAGAAAACAGTCAAAATGTATTGGTGGAAGGGAGTTCTCTAAGTTTACATTAGCTGCTCCATGTCATTTCCTCCCTCATGTCTGAATTAAACTGGCATGTTCACTTGTATTTGTATATTGTTTATAGGAGAATATTTAGAATATGTACAAATGATCAAGAGTATAATTTACTTTAGAAACAGAACATTTCTTTAAGAGCTAGCAAGATGCTGCCTGAAAGTGAAGCTTCAGATGTTAAACCAGTGAGGTCATGTATTGATTTGATTCTTATGGAAACTCCCAAGGGGGAAAAGCTTCTGCTGTATTTCAGAGTAAAACTTAAAAAGTTTCAGTAATACTTAAATTCTAAGTCAGTATCTTATTTACTGGTTTCATTCCCATCCCCCCCTTTTCTGCCTTTCTTCTCTTCAGTTCACTGCTTATAAAGAACAGAAGAGATTTAAACAAATGCCCTTGTTGACTGCTCTTGCTGTCATATATATAATCCTGTGGTTGGACTGTCTTCAAAGAAATCTAGACGAAAAATGATTAAATGTTCAGGAGAAGAAAGGGGTGAGGGGTTAGGGTTTGGCTCTCATACAAAAGTTCCCAGTATATTCATTTGATAGGATACAAACGTTCAGAACTATTAAATTTTGTGTGGGTTAGTTGATTTTTTGTGACTCTTCTAAGAAATATATTGCTTCTTGGAATTATGTTTGTGTTACTATGTTTCATAGTAAACCCAATAAAAATGTTTCCAGCAGGTAAGCATAGAAGATAACTCTTGGCCAGCACAATGCTGCACATTACTGGTCTTTGGCATAGTGCCATGTCAAACTTATAAGCCATTACCATAAATATGTGGCCATGTTTAACCAGCCTGTGGTCTCATCTGCACAAACTTCCCTGAACCCATTGGCACTAGTAAATAGCAAGGAGAGTTCACTGTAAGTAATCCCTCATTGAAAATGTTACTCAGGGTCGGATCTCACTTGCAGATTGAATCCCTGTGTTTCAGAGTGATTGCTGGTGATTCTGCATTGTCCATTCTTCATCTTCAAGACATCAATAGTCCTAAGATATTGGGGTCCATCTACACAGTAGAATTAATGCAGTTTGACATCTCTTTAACAGCCATGGCTCAATGCTGTGGAATCACAGGAGTTGTGAGTTCCCTTGGGGAGACAGGGCGGGTTATAAATAAAGTGTTGTTGTTATTGTTGTTGTTGTTGTTGTTATAGCTTTACAAGGCATTCAGCCTACTCTGCTAGTCTACGACTCCCACAACTCCATAGCATTGAGCTATGACTGTTAAAGTGTTGTCAAACTGCATTAATTCTACAGTGTAACTTCACCCAAGGTAGTGGATAAGAAGAACAAGTTTAAACAAGTTAAAATTTAAAATAAAGTCTTTGCTTTGTGCAGTAGAGCAGACTAGTAGTAAAGATTAGACCAGTGGTTCTCAACCTGGGATCCCCAGATGTTTTTGGCCTTTAATTCCCAGAAATCCTAATACTTGGTAAACTGGCTGGGATTTCTGGGAGTTGTAGGCCAAAAACATCTGGGGACCCCAGGTTGAGAACCACTGGATTAGAGCTTGCATATGTATGAGGGTTTTTTATATGGAAGTTGTAAGCCCTTGTCTCTGTCTTAAAAATCTAGTAGCCTTTAAGATTTTGCCTTCTTCAATAAGTTCCTGATACCAAATAAACTGGTACAGTGAAAAGTAAGCATATGCCAGATTATGCAAAGAGCCTTTATGAGTCTGGAAAATATAGTAATGAATAATAAAAACATGAGTGTTTCACCTAGCAATTATATATTTTAACAGTGCAAGCTTTTCTCTTTTATGTTGGCTTTTGTTGTCTCTACATTTCATACATAACTTGGCAACTGAGCCAATATTAAGAATATTGTATTATCAATAGAAGGTCAGGTTCTGGCAGTTTTATGGTTTATTACTGAGAACATTCTAATTTTCAACCATGTAATGACAGACCTCTTCTCTGACAGCTGATCTGATGCTCAACCAGTGCTGCTGTAACCTCTTGCTTTTTGCAGTAGCAAAATGTAGTTTGTCAGATGGTTAGTTAGTTCTGTAAACTGACATGAAGTTTGAAAAATAAGATGGCAGACACAGCCTTCAGTCTCCTGCAAAATGTTAATCAGCATTAGGAATTCTCTAGCTATGATTTATATGTTTGATTTAATCCTTTTTGGCATAATTGGAATAATTTTTACTCCCTCTCCTAGCTTATATGAACTGTAGTCAGGCACTTGTATAGTAAATTGAATAGCAAGAAGTCCTAAATGAGAAAAGAGAAATTGAACTGTGCTTTTCTCAGCTAGCAATATATTTTAGATAATTCAGCAACTCTTGATAGAATATTTGCCCAGACATGTGAATGGAAGAAGGAAAGTATGACAAAGAGGGCTACCTTGCTTTAAAGAAAGATGTATGAAAAGAAATTTGGATGTAATCGAAGTCCTACTAGATATGGTCAATTAACAAGCTACTCAAGCTCAGGGATCATATTTTGCCTTCTCAATGTCGTCTGCTATATTCTTTGATCTGAGAACTGCATGTTAGAGGTTCATTATATCACACATAATTTTGTCACACATCTAGAAGCAGTTTCCATCTCCTGGTCTGTGTGTGTGTTTGGTTTTTTAATTCCATTATATGGAATGTATGTTCATTATGTGTTCGGTTTCATGTATTCTTGGATCTAGGTCCTTTCCTTCGTAAAAAAAAACTTCAAGATAGTAAACACATTACAGTATTAGCTGAGTACTCATTGCTGCTACCTACTATAAACAAACATTCTGGCATCCACTGTCAATCAGTGCTTTTATTACTGTGAAGCACAATATCCATAAATAGTGAAAAGGCTTTTATGTTTTCCGTTATTTTTATGAGGCCACATAATAATCAGAGGAATGAAAAGAATGGGAGATTTTTTAAAACAGTCTAGAAGTTGAACACCCTGCCTTTAACTGAAAAAATTGAACTGGAAAATGATTTAGCACATTTATTTGACTGACTTATGGTATATTTACTAAATGGAACTTTTGAATATCCCAGCAGCTCTAGACCATTCATTTCTACTTTTTGCTTCCTGTTCTCCCCTTACCTTTGAGTGCAAACTTTGCTCAAAATTAGAGGGAGCTTGTCAACAAGCTAAATTGGAGGTCAAGTAAACAGTGTCTACATGATTACTGTAAAGTCAGATTTGTCAATGCAGTGATTCTCAATCTGTGGGTCCCCAGATGTTTTGGCTTTCAGCTCCCAGAAATCCTAACAGCTGGTTAGCTGGCTGGGATTTCTGGGAGTTGTAGACCAAAACACCTGGGGACCCACAGGTTGAGAAACACTGGTCTAATGCTATATTGGCATCTGCGCTTTGTTACTAATAAACTCTATGAAACAGTGATTTTTTAAAAAGAAATTGTGGTTTTCCACAGGAAACACTGGAAATGTTTCTACTCGTGTCATTTAGCGGTAGATTATACCTAAAATTTGATGGAAGTTGACTTTACATGCAACTTTTATCGGTGTTAAGGCAGTATGTCTTTCATATCTTTTGAAAATATGCTGGACTGTTATGGCAATCAATTTTGGGATGACTCCTGATAGTCACTAATGGTGTAACAAGAATGAATTAGCATCTCCAAAATTTGATTAGGACTGTCATCAAATTCATAAATCCCAAAATATGGGCTTAAGGTTGGTGCAACATGATTTTTGCATGACCTTGCCATGAACATTGGATTATTTCGTCTCCTTGTAGAATGCTAATGCGAAACTTCCGAGTAGGAAGAAAGAGGTTCATTTTCCCATCACCAAGTAAAAATGTACTCCAGTTTTGAACTTGATAGGATAGATAACTCAATTGTTAATTTACTTGATTTCATGCATAAAAATGAAAACTACATAGCATAATATGAAAACTGAGTTAATGTGTTCATTGTTTTTGTGGATTTATAAGTAATCATGCAATTTGATTTACTAAAATAGTTTTGTATCATTAGTGTTATTACTAGAAGTAGAATCTTAGTATATCATATAATTGGCCATGGAAGATTATTTAAATCTTGGCTAGTAGTGCACTAAATAAGCATTGTAAGTAGTTCAGCATCCTCTGCTTTGTAGTATTTACAAAATAAAGATTTTCTTTTTTCTGTCAATATTTTAAAAATATGCTTAGCTTAGCTGATGAAATAGTAGTAATACAGATTTACCAATCAATTGCATTTCTTAAGTTGTGGATTTCTAATGTATCAATAGTCTGAGTATTTTTGCATATTCTTGCAAACGGAGCCAGAATTGCTAGTTTTTGTTTATAACTGAGTAACAAGAACTACCACATACCAACAATTGAATATTCATTTTCTTCTTTCACCATAAACACTCAATACACATTTCATATTTTACTCTTAGGATCTGACCACATCCGAGAAAAGGATGGACTTTGGGCTGTCCTAATTTGGCTCTCAATTGTGGCTGCTCGAAAGCAGGGTGTAGAAGAGATTGTCAGAGAGCACTGGACAAAATTTGGCCGTCACTACTACTGCAGGTAATTTATGACTACTCTAGAGAAGGGCTAGTGTCATGAAAAGATAAATTGTTTTGGTTTTTGTATCCAATACAATAATTATAAAAACATTAGTAAGTGTGATTGAATATGTCTCTGTAGTCTCGCCAAAGCACAAACTTCTGATAGCTGTCAAGTTCCAATTGATAAATGCAGCGCTCAGGGGTTTTAAGTCTGTCAGTAAACTCATCATACAGTGACTTTAGTACTGTATAGCAGCCATGGGCAAACTTCGGCCCTCCAGGTGTTTTGGACTTCAACTCCCACAATTCCTAACAGCCTACCAGCTATTAGGAATTGTGGGAGTTGAAGTTCAAAACACCTGGAGGGCCGAAGTTTGCCAATGCCTGCTATATAGGGTATAAGAGGTGTCAACCTAACTTCCTTCAGATTTATATTCTAAGAAGTGATTGTTTGGCGTCAGTAATATTCTAAACTCTGATCCTGGAAGAATAGAATAGAGGAAGAATAGAAAAGAGGTTTCATTATTTAGACGAAGAATAGGGTTCACCTAGAGTTCTAGACCTTTTGCCAAAAGAGCTGAAGACATTGAATGATTCAAGTTAATTTAGGTACTGTGACACCACCAGCTGCTGATATATTTGTTTGGCCACTGGCATTAATGTGGCAGCACTGCTTGTGCCATGACACAGGATTAGACTGTTGAACAATGCCAACTCCATATCTTGCAAGTACTTTGTCAAATGCTCACTCTGAATGTTTTCCCATTAACTGTTGCCCATCTGCCCTTTCACATTGCTTCTCCCAGTAGACCTATAGTCCACTTTTTTATCCCAGGGAGGAGATAAAGCAGGTGGAGGCTGTTCATCCTTTCTCTGGTTCTTATCATACTTTATGGCAGTGGTTCTCAACCTGTGGGTCCCCAGATGTTCTGGCCTTCAACTCCTAGAAATCCTAACAGATGATAAACTGGCTAGGATTTCTGGGAGTTGTAGGCCAAAATACCTGGGGATCCACAGGTTGAGAACTACTGCTTTATGGCAAGATAGCTTCTTAGGATACTAGGCAGTGTCTAAGATGCAGATTATTATTTGATACATCTATTTGAATACAAATGAAAATAATGTTCCCTTTATATAATTACATTAAAATTCGATATTACCATGACATTTCACATGCATATTTTGTTCTTTAAATTTCTGCAATGCAAGATTTGATTATGAAGCGCTGGATCCTCGAACAGCATATTTCATAATGAGAGACCTGGAGGCTTTAATCACTGATAAGTCTTTCACTAATCAACAGTTTGCGGTTGGAAGCCATGTCTACACTGTGCAAAAAGGAAACAGTTTTGAATATGTGGATCCCGTAGATGGTACTGTGGCCAAAAGACAGGTATGACAAGCAAGGGCTTCTCCCCCACCCCTGGAATCTTTGAATGAATAGAGCTGGAAAAATACTTTGTGGGAATAGTCCCTATGAATAGCACCTGAAACTACAGTAATATATGCATGCTCTCTGTTTTAGTCAACATAATAGCCCAAACATAATAGTGGAAGTTAAAAACTAGGGAAGAATTATATCAATATGTAGATTCATACTAAATAACTGTGAGTGGGTTTAAACATTATTTAATAGAATATATTAAGAGAATATGTCACAAAATGATACTGGCAAATAATATTTTTGCTTCCAATACCCATGTTATTGCTTTCCTCCCAAGGGACTACGGATAATTTTCTCTGATGCATCCAGACTCATCTTCAGATTAAGTGCTTCTAGTCATGTACGCGCTACTCTCCGGATCTATGCGGAAAGCTATGAAAAAGACCCCAGCAAACACGACAGAGAACCACAAGTGAGTATAGAAGAAAAATGCTTTTAGCTCTCTCTCAAAAAAATGAGTATCTTGAATGCGGGAAGTTCTCAGAAGATAAAGAAAATACCTTTCTATTACATAGGTTACATTTGTATGCAATGCCTGTTCTTTGTGTTCACTGTGAAAGAGAGTAACAAACTAAAATGAGCTGTCTTTGCGAATCAGGTGACGTGCTGATTTGGCATACATTGAATGAAGATATGTGAAGCTTGAGAAAAGTTCTGAACATTCACATTTGTAAACAGTAGCATTGTCTTCACTCAAAACATAACTAGATAGCTATTTCTACAAAATTGAGTCAGCCCTCCACATTTGTGGATTTATTTTTTGCAGCTTTGATTAATATCTGGTAGAAGTTGACCATAGAGTTGCACTGGAAGATGTAGAGATTCCCAGAAATATGTTTTCTCAGGTTTAAAAAAATGCTGTTTTTAATTCACAGTTTTTCTACTTTCTCAGGGGTCTTGCATCTCTTACAAATGTGTAAGCTGACTGTTATTCTTTTAGGTGTCCAATAAAATCCTTGTATGGTGGCGTGCATTTACATTGTGTGGATCCCCCTGATGAATACTTTTGCAGGAGCTTCATTACATAGATGGCTTAGAAGGTTGCCTTACACCAGGGGAATTCTGTACTCTGACAGGCTGTGGCTCTTCAGGATCTTTGTTAGAAGTCTTTCATATCATCCCATGACTTGATCCTTTTGACAAAGTTGAGTGGTTGCACTTTTAAGTTAGGGGGCACACAGCTCTTAGAATAGGCCAAAGTACAACCAATATAAAGTAGATGTAGGTAGCAATTATATAAGCTACATTAGCATTAACTCAATAGAGAAAATAACATTTGCAAATTCAGAGATTTTAAACAGAGTTTTCAAAGGAAAAATGTGGTTTTGATTTTTCCCATTATATATATGGTTACATCTAGAATGGACTACTTAGTTACATCTAGAATGGACTACTACAATGCACTCTATGTGGGGCTGCCTTTGAAGATGGCAAAGGCCGGCAGCCAGATTACTAACGAGAGCTGGTTATAGGGAGCACATTATGCCCCTATTAAAGCAGCTCCACTGGCTGCCGATGAGTTTTCAGACTCAATTCAAAGTGCAGGTTATCATCTATTAAGCCCTACACGCTTTGGGTCCAACCTATTTTCAAGACCGCGTCTCCTTCTATGAAGGATCTGCTGGGGAAGCCCTCCTCCATCTCAAGCACGGTTGGTGGGGATGAGAGAGAGGACTTTCTTGATGATGCCCCCCCCCCCCTTTGCTTTGGGATGCTTTCCCAAGGGAGATCTGACTAGCACCCACCCTCCAAGCTTTCTGCACACATGGCTTTTCCGACAAGCCTTCAACCATAACTAGATTCTTTTCAAATACGTATGAGGACCTTCAGATTCTCCATCAAGCACTTTACTAGTCTGAGATCAAATACTACTTTTATCTGCAGCACTCGCTGTATTTTACTGTTTTTAATCAGGGAGTATTCTGATATTGTGATGTTATGTTGGCTGTTTATTGTTTATGTTTTGTTTCTTCACTTTTTGTATTTTGCTTGGGAGATGGTGGTGGGGTACAAATAAAGATGTTGTTGTTATTGAAAGAGAAAGAGGATGTTTGCACAGTGTAACCAAAATGCCATTGTAGATCACAAATGAAAATGAGACTCCATCAAAAGAAAAAAAAGAATACATATGATAAATTGACAAAACAAGATGAACTATGTATATCAGTTTTCCATTTTGTTACTTCAACAGGCAAAGGAAATGGGGTACAGAGGTTGGGGACAGGGGAGGAACAGGGGACATGAACATATGACACACAGGAAGAAGAGGATAACCAGATCCACCAGATAAGCGATGTTATGGGTTGTGTGAGGCCATTTCCTCATCTTCCTCCTGTTTGCCATGTTCTTTTGCCCAGTCATAATGAACATTTGCAGCATGGAGGTAAGAGGGGAAGCTGGCACTGCATGCCACTTCATTTACCCTATTGATTTGTCTCATCTTCCTTTGCCTGTGTTCTGCAATTGTCTGTTTTCCCTGGGCAAAAAAAAAAAAGCAAAAAAAACCCCCCCAGACATACCAGGGGAACAGAAATACACCACATACAGGAAAAGAAGGATAAACTATATTTGCCAAGTAAGTGATGTTATAGATGCATGCAGGGTCGGTTCTTCCTCCTTTTCGTTTTTACTATGTATTTCAATTACTCTTGGTATCTCCCTGCCATCACTTACCCACAGTATTGTCCTTTTGTGAAACAGAGGCTCATGGCACGCAGAAATACGAAAATGAGCCAGGAGCCACAGAGTTGGTGACTTGAGCACAGGGCTGGCTCCTCCTCTTCTCCCAAGACCATGGTGGGCAGGGCAGTCCTCTCCTGGGGACTTTAACAGTGGCACCTCATTCCCCCTTGAAGATATTCACATTTCTCATTTTCATGTGGCAAATGTGCCCCTAACCCCCATAAAAGTGGAGGGGTAATTGTATCATCAAACCCTTTAAAGAAGTACAAAAATATTTAAGGGAGAAAATGTGTATGTTTAGCATACACATTTGGAGGGGTAGGCATGAAAATGGTAACAGGAGAAAATAGGTATGGAAGGGAAGGGCATAAGGTGAGAGGAGACTCATCTGACTGGTAGGGCCACTGATCAGAAGTACTCTAGTATTTTGTTGCACACTCCTCCTTCCTCTCCTTCTCCTTATTTATATATCATCTCCTCACTTGTAGATCCCCACTTATTCCTCATTTTATGATCTTCGCTGTTATTCAGTAGTCTCCTGCTTCATTACCAAAACAAGATTTCAGTACTGTTTCATCCAGAGGAAGCTAAATGAAATAAAACTTTCCCTGGATTTCTCAATATACCGTAACATCTAGTGGGCCCTGACCCAGGAGACTGTCCAGTCCTGCTGGAAAAAAATCAGGAAGCATTTAATAGTATACTGAAACGTAGTTAAGGCACCATTTTAGTCGTGATGTGGTTACTTTGCACTGTCCAAATAAGGATGCAAATTTAAACATAGTTACTTGGACATGAATAGCAATTCCAAATACTGTAATTATAGTGGAGTCAGGCTGTGTGAAACTAGCTATGGAAAATGTGTTCTTTCCTTCTCCTTTCCCTGTTCCAAAGGAACAGTTCTGGAAAACAACTTCTATATGCCTAGGATATGGGGTGGGAATAATTAACTTCTTCCCTTGTAACATTTTCCCCTGGGAACAGAGAAGGAAATGTTAGTCTACCAAGATTTATGTACTGAAGAAAAGCCTGTATATTTCCTTTTTCTCTTCTTCTGTTCAAATGCACTAATCTAAATTAAAATTTACCATTTTTAAAATAACTTGCTGTCAGGCCAATTTGTCTGGAGAATTGCTTAGTGACTTCAGTCTAGTGACTTGCCATAACAATATTACAGTTGGGAAACCCAAATGCCAAAGTCTAAGCTATTTTTGGATTCCTTGTAAGGAAGAAATGTGAAGCTGCATGAGAGATGAGAGTTCTCTTGTATTTATAAACAAAATCTGTTCTGTACCAAAGAGGAATTAAAAACCAAGGGAGTTCCAGCAGAATGAAGCAAACATCTGCTATATCATATTTGCTTTACAGTTTTGTCTGATTGGTGGGAAACTTTACAAGAAAAGCTTTCAGTCATTCATGAACTGAAAATTTCAAGTTGATGAAAGTTTTACTTGATTTTTTTTTGATTGAGCAGCAATTGCGGAAAACTTCTATGATTACAAAAATAAGTATTTAGCCTCATGTTGATCAATTTTAGTTTGAAATATTTTGTGGGCTGGGCAGACATATTCCCCAAACAATGTGACAGTCAGTCTTCAAGGTCAGATGAAATACAGTAGAGTCTCACTTATCCAAGCCTCGCTTATCCAAGTTTCTGGATTATCCAAGCCATTTTTGTAGTCAATGTTTTCAATATATCACAATATTTTGGTGCTAAATTTGTAAATACAGTAATTACAACATAACATTACTGCGTATTGAACTACTTTTTCTGTCAAATTTGTTGTATAACATGATGTTTTGGTGCTTCATTTGTAAAATCATAATCTAATTTGATGTTTAATAAGCTTTTCCTTAATCCCTCCTTATTATCCAAGATATTCGCTTATCCAAGCTTCTGCCGGCCCGTTTAGCTTGGATAAGTGAGACTACTGTACTAGATTCACGGTACTGAGATATTTAAATATTTCTTGTCAGTTCCTTCAATCAGTAAAGCATTTGTACACAGATGTTTATTCTATTTTGTGTCGGCTGAGCTTTTTATTAAAGGTATAGGAAAGGGAGCAGAAATCATTTAAGGTAGTAAAACTTCCATACACCCAAGTATCTCCAAAAGTACTCGAATCACCAAAATCCTCCAAACTTCTCCCAAGGTAACCTAAGACATCAATAATGTCCCATTTCATATTCAAGTGAAAATCTCCTTATGCTGAAACAGGTTATCATGTTCATTTATCAGGTTTGATTGACTATTATACAGAGATGCTAATTATTAGAGTTGTCTCTCCACATTTGCAGGATAAGCATTTGTGGCTTTGATTATTCACAATTGCAGTATTTCCCACCACCTCTTCTGCCTCCCTATGTGTATCTGAAAAAATATGTTTTCTCTAGGCATTTTCTATCTCCTCCAGTGTGATTCTGTAGCACTATAGAATTGCGTTAGAGAAAGTAGAGATGACTACTACAAATGTAGTTTCTCCAGTCAAAAACTAACAATTGTGATTTTTATTTTGTATCTTTTTATATTTTGTTGTATTGTTTATTGTTGCACTATTGAGTGCTTTCTGTGAGCCATCCTGAGTCCCTTCGGGGAGATGGTGGCGGGATACAAATAAAACTTTATATTATATTATTATTTATATTTAGGGAGTTTTCCCCACTTCGATGTGAATCATGGGCCTTCAACCCTCCAAAATTGGAGAGATTGCTGTAAATTGGTTTGGGTATTTTTGTTTTGGTTTTTTTTGCTTTGCTTTGTAATCTTATTTTATCGTACTGCTATTAGTAATGGATGCCGGCATTTCATCTTTTTTTAAGTCTTGTTGGAGAAAGTCCTAAAACTTAAACTGAAAGTATGACTGACAATGATCATTGTTTGTAAGTGTGTAAAGTACACCACCTTCATTTTTCAGCAAAATCCTTTTCAATGTAGGCAGAGGTTAATTCATATTGATTTGCGTCATGGGGAGAGCAGGAGTAACTGCAGGCTTCCACTCCGGACACATCTGAGGAAACCTGTAGTACATTTCTAATATGTCTGCAGCTGTAAAACACACATAACCATCTGAACTTATTTCCTGTCTAACAAATCTTTGGTAGGAGAGATTATGGTGTGTTTTGTTCCCCAGAAGAGTTGTATTCAAAAGCATTGTGAACTGATCTGGAAAACAATACTGAATGTTCTGCCAATATGAAACACTAAATTATTTATGATTTTATGACCCATCTGATTAAGATGACAGGAAGCACCTTTGAATAAGAGGCTGGGCTCAAAGAAAGATCTCTTCCATGTCAGTTGATCAAAGCAGTTAGGAGATAAAAAGTGGGAAAGTGGCATTGTTTTTATTTTGTTGTTATATACTTTCAAGTCCTAGGTGCCCATAAATCAACCCTATCACAGGGTTTTGTTAGGCCCCTTCTAAGCTGTCCTTATATCCCAGGATCTGATCCCAGGTTATCTCCTTTGAACTGGATTATATAAGTCTCCACTGCCAGACAATCTGGAATAAGCAGATAATCTAGGATCAGATCCTGGGATATAGGACAATGTAGAAGGGGCCTTAGTAAGATCTTTTGGGGGGAAACTGTCTTTGCTTTCATCTGAGGCAGGAAGAATGTGACTTGCCTAAAGTTACCCAGTGGATTTCATGTCTCAGCAGGGATTTGAACCCTGGTCTCCAGAGCTATAGACTAACACCAAAGCACTACATCACACTGTCTCCCTGTTTTGATTTCATAGAATCATAGAATCATAGAATCATAGAATAGTAGAGTTGGAAGAGACCTCAAGGGCCATCTAGTCCAACCCCCCGCTAAGAAGCAGGAAATCGCATTCAAAGCACCCCCGACAGATGGCCATCCAGCCTCTGCTTAAAAGCCTCCAAAGAAGGAGCCTCCACCACGGCCCGGGGGAGAGAGTTCCACTGCCGAACAGCCCTCACAGTGAGGAAGTTCTTCCTGATGTTCAGGTGGAATCTCCTTTCCTGTAGTTTGAAGCCATTGTTCCGTGTCCTAGTCTGCAGGGCAGCAGAAAATAAGCTTGCTCCCTCCTCCCTATGACTTCCCCTCACATATTTGTACATGGCTATCATGTCTCCTCTCAGCCTTCTCTTCTGCAGGCTAAACATGCCCAGCTCTTTAAGCCTCTCCTCATAGGGCTTGTTCTCCAGACCCTTAATCATTTTAGTTGCCCTCCTCTGGACGCTTTCCAGCTTGTCAGCATCTCCCTTCATCTGCGGTGCCCAAAACTGGACACAGTATTCCAGGTGTGGTCTGACCAAGGCAGAATAGAGGGGGAGCATGACTTCCCTGGATCTAGACGTTATTCCCCTATTGATGCAGGCCAAAATCCCATTGGCTTTTTTAGCTGCCGCATCACATTGTAGGCTCATGTTTAACTTGTTGTCCACGAGGACTCCAAGATCTTTTTCGCACACACTGCTGTCAAGCCAGGCGTCCCCCATTCTGTATCTTTGATTTCCATTTTTTCTGCCGAAGTGAAGTATCTTGCATTTGTCCCTGTTGAACTTCATTTTGTTAGTTTCGGCCCATCTCTCTAGTCTGTCAAGATCGTTTTGAATTCTGCTCCTGTCTTCTGGAGTGTTAGCTATCCCTCCGAGTTTGGTGTCATCTGCAAACTTGATGATCGTGCCTTCTAACCCTTCGTCTAAGTCGTTAATAAAGATGTTGAACAGAACCGGGCCCAGGACGGAGCCCTGCGGCACTCCACTTGTCACTTCTTTCCATGATGAAGACGACGCATTGGTGAGCACCCTTTGGGTTCGTTCGCTTAGCCAATTACAGATCCACCTAACCGTAGTTTTGTCTAGCCCACATTTTACTAGTTTGTTTGCCAGAAGGTCGTGGGGGACTTTGTCGAAGGCCTTACTGAAATCTAGATATGCTACATCCACGGCATTCCCTGTATCGACCCAACTCGTAACTCTATCGAAAAAAGAGATCAGATTAGTCTGGCATGACTTGTTTTTGGTAAATCCGTGTTGACTATTAGCAATGACCGCATTTGTTTCTAAGTGTTTGCAGACCACTTCCTTAATGATCTTTTCCAGAATCTTGCCTGGTATTGATGTGAGGCTGACCGGACGGTAATTGTTTAGGTCGTTCTTTTTTCCCTTCTTGAAGATAGGGACCACATTCGCCCTCCTCCAATCTGCTGGGACTTCTCCTGTTCTCCAAGAACTCTCGAAGATGATTGCCAGTGGTTCTGAAATAACTTCCGCTAGTTCCTTCAATACTCTTGGATGTAGCTGATCTGGCCCTGGGGACTTGAATTCGTTTAGAGTGGCCAGGTGTTCCTGGACAACTTGTTTCCCTATTTGGGGTTGGATTTCCCCCAATCCTTCGTCCATTCCATGTTGCTGAGGTTGAAGATGGCTTTCTTTTTGTGAGAAGACCGAGGCAAAGAAGGCATTAAGCAGTTCTGCCTTTTCCCTATCCCCTGTCACCATCACCCCATCTACTCCTTGCAGTGGCCCTATCGCCTCCTTTTTCTTCCTTTTTCTACCAACATAAGCAAAAAAACCTTTTTTGTTGTTTTTTATGTCCCTGGCAAGCCTGAGCTCATTTTGCGCTTTAGCCTTGAGAACCTTTTCCCTACAGGAGTTGGCTATACGTTTGAATTCTTCTTTGGTGATTTCTCCCCTTTTCCACTTCTTGTGCATGTCACTTTTGAGCTTTAGCTCAGTTAGAAGTTCTTTGGACATCCATTCTGGCTTCTTTGCACTTGTCTTATTTTTCTTCTTTGTTGGCACTGTTTGCATTTGCGCCTTGAGTATTTCACTTTTGAAAAACTCCCATCCATCCTTAACTCCCTTGTTTTTTAATATCGGCGTCCATGGAATGCCGCTCAGTAATTCCTTCATTTTTTGGAAGTCAGCTCTCTTAAAGTCCAGAATGCGTGTTTGACTTGTCTTAGTTTCAGCATTCCTTTGTATTGCAAACTGCAGGAGCACATGGTCACTTGCCCCTAAGGATCCAACCACTTCAACTGTATTGATCAGGTCTTCCACATTTGTTAAGATTAGATCAAGAGTTGCTGATCCCCTTGTTGCCTCTTCTACCTTCTGGACCATAAAATTATCTGCAAGGCAAGTGAGGAATTTGTTGGACTTTGTACTCTTGGCTGAGTTTGTTTTCCAGCAGATATCGGGATAATTGAAATCGCCCATGACTACTATATCTCTTCTTTGTGCCTGTTTGGTCAGCTGTTGACAGAAGGCTTCATCAAGTCCTTCATCCTGACTCGGAGGTCTGTAGTAGACACCCACGACAAGATCTTTTTGAGTCCCGGTTCCCTTGATTCTTATCCAGATGCTTTCAAGCTGGTTTCCCGGATTACAGTCTTGCATTTCTTCTGCAACGTAACTGTTTTTGACATATAAAGCTACTCCCCCTCCTCTCCCCTTTGTTCTATTTATGTGAAAGAGGTTATAGCCCTCAATGGTTAAATTCCAGTGATGGGAGTCATCCCACCAGGTTTCAGTGATGCCTATGACATCGTATGTGTGGTGCTGTGCTAGGAGTTGGAGTTCGTCTTGCTTATTTCCCATGCTCTGAGCATTAGTGTACCTTATGTATTGCATTGTTCTCAAAACTTAGAAAAGTTCCTTTTTTGAATTGCAGCCCCTGGATTCATTTAGGTAATATAGTCACTGGCCAAGTAATTCTTTCAAGCTCTGTATACAGCTCCTATTCCTTTTAGCAGCAATCAGGTATTAAGCAAAGAAAAAAAAATACTATCACTGTCTCCATAGCATAAAAGTTTCCCATAAGAAATATAAGCTCCTTTTAAAATACTTCAGTTCTTTTTTACTTTTAAAGTTTTATCCATTGAGGTTTAGAAGTTCAGAAGCTAAGATATCTGGGACACTTCAGGTTCCTCAGATAATTAACCCTATGACGAAAGGAAAGACATGAATATCAAGTATTTGAAGAATATTTACCTCACATAATTTTTAAAGACAGAAAATGCAATTTCAATAACATTTGAAAAACTTCTGGATATTGTTCAACAATTAGAATTCTGGGTGTATTAATTTATTCAAAATATTGTCACTTTGCTTTCCCCCCTTACTTTCTTGTCTCTTTAAGGAGCAGTTTCTAAAGAAACATTAATTAAACTGACTTATCAGTGGCAGCAAGAACTCTGGTCCATTTGAGCACATTAAAAAATCATTATAGGATTTTATCAATGTACTGTAGTGTGCACTTCTGTCAAAAGTGGGGAAATATCCATTCACTGAGATAAAAACTGGTCAAAATGCAAAGGTAATTCGTGATATGTGTGTAGCTAACAATGCACTGTAAAACCTTGATTTCTATAAACCAAACTTTGGATTTTGAATATTCTAGCCACTGCAATTGAAACCTATTTTAAAACTTCATTATATGGCAATGCAAATGGGGCCGTAGTCTCTTTGGATAACAATTTGTTCTAATACCCTTTTAAACCTCACTCAACAATTGGCAATTGCCAAATATTATGCAACTCAGTACCCCACTTCCTTTATTTTCTTAATTCCTGGCTCTTCTGTAATACAGCAAAAACTGGGATAAAGAAGAAAAGGGAACCAATTTGACCAAAAGGGAGAAGTATCTGACCTCGGATTTGGATACTTGTCTTTGGATTGTCATACTTCAGTTTGGAAAGTTTAAAAAACACTCAAAAGAACAGTAAGTTGGTGGCCTCCTTTTAAAAGTGGGCCAGGTTTCATGGTTGACAAACCAATAGATGAATAACAGAAAACTTTATATATTTCTTAAGCCAAGCCATATCTGTGTCCAAATTAGACAGTCATATAAATAGTATGCTGGAAAAATGTACAGAGAGGTGCTTAATAAATTAATGCGAATATTTTGCTATGAAGGTCAGCTCATTCCCGTAGTATTAGTATAGCTGAAATCAAAAGCATTAGATTTATAATGCTCTACTCCCACCAGTCTAATCTTCTCTTTAATGCACAGTAACTTACTTACTTACTTACTTAGGCAATCCCTCGTCATCCGAGTATCATGGTCCTCCAAGTGTCTTGGTGGTGGATACATAGGTGACTGTGGAGCCCTGTTCTTGACCTGCATGTTCTTCCACAGTGATGACATTGGTTTCCTGGTGGAAGGCAGTCCCAATCAGGGTTGACTTGACTCGCCTTCTTCTTGGCATGTTTCTCCCTTTCACCCTTCATTCATGCCTCTTCAAATTCCTCAACACTGCTGGTCACAGCTGACCTCCAGTTAGAGTGCTCAAGGGTCAGGGCTTCCCAGTTCTCAGTGTCTATGCCACAGTTTTTAAGGTTAGCTTTAAGCCCATCTTTAAATCTCTTTGTTGAAATCAAAAACAGTAGGTTTATAATGCTCTGCTCCCACCAGTCTAGTCTTCTCTTTAATGCACAATAAAGCAGTTCTTAAACTGTAACAAATTGCAAACCTAAAGGAGAGAATTTAGATTTTGGAAGTTAAATGTATCAGCATTTTATGTACAGTAGAGTCTCACTTATCCAACACTCGCTTATCCAACGTTCTGGATTATCCAACGCATTTTGTACTCGATGTTTTCAATAAATCATGATATTTTGGTGCTAAATTCGCAAATACAGTAATTACTACATAGCATTATTGCGTATTGAACTACTTTTTCTATCAAATTTGTTGTATAGCATGATGTTTTGGTACTTAATTTGTAAAATCATAACCTAATTTGATGTTTAATAGGCTTCTCCTTAATCCCTCCTTATTATCCAACATATTTGCTTATCCAACGTTCTGTCGGCCCGTTTATGTTGGATAAGTGAGACTCTACTGTACTTTAAATTAAGAGGCCGATGCAGTTTGTGCTTAGTATAGTATATAAGAAGCAATACCACAATAGAAAAGGTGAAAAAACAATCAAAACATCTTCTAATCATGTTCCACACTGCTCTGAGTCACCTGGAATGATGAGGGAACAATTTGAGAATGTTTTTTTTTTTTTTTTTTTTTGCAGACTTTAGTTCCGCGTTTAATACAATTCTTCCACATAGGCTGGTGTCTAAACTTATGAATTTTGGATTATCATATTCAATCTGTTCTTGGATTATGAATTTCTTGTCTGGATGTTTCCAGAGGGTTAGATTATTAGGTATTTTATTAGTTGTATCAGAAGTGAATCGAGAGTGCAGATGTAAAGTATTTAAAAAATACAAACAAAGTTAAAAACGTGGCATTATAATAAATATCTTTTGACCAGTAGCTGGCCACTTGGAATGCCTCTGGTGTTGCTATAAGAAGGTCTTCCATTGTGCATGTGGTAGGTCTCAGATTGCAATGTAATATGTGGTCTGTGGTTTTCTCTTCTCCACACGCACATGTTGTGGACTCCACCTTGTGGCCGCATTTCTTAAGGTTGGTTCTGCATCTTGTGGTGCCAGAGCGTAGTCTGTTCAGCGCCTTCCAAGTTGCCCAGTCTTCTGTGTGCCCAGCAGGGAGTCTCTCATTCAGTATCAGCCATGGCTTGAGATTCTGAGTGTTAGCCTGCCACTTTTGGACTCTTGCTTGCTGAGTTATTCCTGCAATATCTCTGCAGATCTTAGAAAACTATTTCTTGATTTAAGGCATTGGTGTGCTGGCTGATAGCCAAATAGGATGGGCCGGAGATGTCACTGCCTTGGTCCTTTCGTTAATGGAGGATGTCAGGTGGTGTAATATCAGCTAAACAGTTTAATTTCTCCAGTGGTGACTTGCAGCATGCAAACCAAAAAAAATTATTAGGTAATCATACCACTTCAGCTCTCACTCAACACTGGAATGCCACAGGGCTGTGTGTTGAGTCCTCTGCTTTATACTTTGTACACATATGATTGCATCCCCGTCCACCATAGCAATATCATTACCAAATCTGCGGATGATACAAGAATGGTGGGGCTTATCTCTGAAGTGGATGAATCTGCCTATTAGGATAAGGTGGATCGGCTGCTCTTGTGGTGCAGGGACAATTACTTGGTTTGTAACACCAACAAGACTAAGGAGCTCATAGTGAAGTACATAAAGAATAGACCAGAAATTCAGCCCTTGGTCATAAATGGAGACCAAGTGGAGTTGGTGGCCAGTTTTAAGTTCCTGGGTGTCACCCTTAAGGAGGATCTGATCTGGGGCGTTCATATGGCAGAATTGGTTAAGGGGGCTCAGCAGAGATTGCACAATCTGAGATTTCTAAGGAACCAACTACTGAATGAAAAACTGCTGCGACTTTCCACCGCAGTGCTATAGAGAGTGTCTTAACCTGCCTCTGCGCATGGTTTGGTAACTCCACAGGGGCAGATAGGAATGCACTACCGCATAGAGAATCATTGGTTGCCCTCTCTACAGCCTTAAGAACATTCTTAAGGCTCCATCTCACCCAGTATATTACTTTTAAAAATTATTACCATTTTGGAATTATTACCATTTGGCAGATGGTACAGGGTGCTATCTTGACTACATTCTGATGCTGCTTGGCCACAGAGTTTTGATCTGTGAAATGACAGAATGCATAGAATCAGAGAGAGATCAAAGCTGGTGGGAAGAGAGAGATTGTGGATAGAAATGGCTGGCAAAAAATAAAGAAAGAAAGAAAGAAAGAAAGTTACTGAGTTGCCTGACAGAGGGGAAGTGGGCATGTTCCAGAAGCATTCTCTCCTGACGTTTCTCCCACATCTATGGCAGGCGTCCTCAGAGGTTGTGAGGTCTGTTGGAAACTAGGCAAGTGGGGTTTATATATCTTTAGAAGGTCCAGGGTGGGAGAAAGAACTCTTGTCTGTCTGAAACAAGTGTGAATATTGCAATTGGTTAGCTTGATTAGCATTGAATAGCCTTGCAGCTTCAAAGCCTGGCTGATTCCTACCTGGGGGAATCCTTTGTTGGGAGGTGTTAGCTGGCCCTGATTGTTTCTTATCTGGAATTCCCCTGTCTTCTCAGTATTGTTCTTTATTTACTTTCCTGATTTTGGAGGGTTTTTTTAATACAGGCAGCTTCCTAAGCTGATGTGTGTGTCTCTACCCTGGTTGACTCACACTGGAAACAGCTGAAGATTGGCCTTTTTTCAGCTGTTCCCAGTGTTAGTCAGTAGGCAATGTGGTTAGGTGGATAATTGATGACAGGTATGTGTTTGAATTTAAATATATCAAGACGATAGTATTAAAACCTCCCCATTCTCATTTGCTTAGACTGTGTATATGAATAAAGCTGGGGTATTCCAGTGGTGACAGAATTTAAAGACAACACATGGCTAGGGTTAATAGGGGATTTGCAGACAAAGATGTTCATTATATAAGCCACTAGTCTTGTGCATTTGTCTAGAATAACTATCCTTTCCTGTTGGTTTCATTTGTAAGGCCTCATTTTAGTTTTCGAGAACTAAAAATTGACACCTTTCTGAATGAGCTTCTCTGTCCAAGGTCCAAGAAAATGAATATTTTCAGCCCATTGGCGGCAAAGTGCCAGGGTCTGCCAGGGCTTTCTCTCGGTGCTTGGTGCTCGGCTGTAGGCCCAGTCAGGCTGTAGGCCCTTCCTTGGAAAGATAGTGTGTGTGTGGGGGGGGGGGGCAAGCAGGCCCAAAGCACCTGTGCCTGCCAAGGCCTGCAACAGAGCGCCAAAAATCAGCCAAACAAACGGTTACTGTAAAGGGGCAAGGACGTAAAAGATGTAAAAATACTCCTCTTAATCCAAAGTGAAAAGCAGGAGGCCCCTTTTCTATGAAGAGGGCGAGGAAAAACACCACAAAAGTTGGATCTTCAAACTGCAAAAGAACTATTTATTGCGTGGCCATAGCAATGAGACAAAAACATGCATACATGCAATCAAAGGATTTGTCCAAATTTCCAAAATGGTTGCAAGGTTTTTATCACCTCACAGAAGTTATCAAGCATATCCTTATTGGCTTACAAAGATCATTTATCCCATTTGTCTAATGTTGTCTATGTCACAAGCATCTTAACCATCATGCAATCCCATTGGTTTTCTATGTTGTAACAACATGTAATTCTTTAGACAATGGTGCTTTCATGTTATTGACCCTGACTTGTTACAAGTATATGCTCGAAATCGTATGGGAACCGGTTCTGACTTGATGTATTGTTATTATTTGAAAGTAACTTCTTTTCTCTGGAACAACTCTTTTCCCAAACATCAGCATTTTCTCTCAAGCGCAGGCCTTCCTCAAACATAGGCCTTTTGCAACTTAGGTCAATCAAAACATATGGGACTTATAGCCATTACAAGTATCTTTGAAAATTTCTTTTTAAACCCACGTCCCTCTCAACTGTTTCCACTTTCCTTTCATCTCACTGATATTTACGTTCTGAATGAACAAAATGGTACGGAAACACGAATTGAAAAGATGAGATGGTAACCGGGCCCATGACTACAAGCCACACATTGTTACGTGCATGAAATCCCTAAACATGCCACACACTATATCTTTGTGGAATAAAAAACATAATAAAAAAGAGGATGCTTTTTCAACACTCCCCTCATTTGTGTACCACATTGATTCCCATTGGATATCAACTTGAATTTTAAGACCATAGCCAATACTTTCTATACTAGGGCTGTGGTTCTGGCAGTCAAGTAGCAGGATAAAACATGCACAATATTCCTAGTCCCCAATGGAGCCTGAACAAATAAATATAGGTAACTTATAAGCAGTCTAAATTGTGTTTGTGGTGACATACACATGTTGTTCTTGGCTATTGTTTTGCTATGAAACATCCTTTCCAGGTTTTGAAGTGAACTGTGCTAGGTATGCCATTTCATATCTATAGTCATAATTCAATAATACAGTAGAGTCTCACTTGCTTATCCAACATTCTGGATTTTCCAAACCATTTTTGTAGTCAATGTTTTCAAAACATTGTGATATTTTGGTGCTAAATTCGTAAATACAGTAATTACTACATAGCATTACTGCGTATTGAACTACTTTTTCTGTCAAATTTGTTGTATAACATGATGTTTTAGTGCTTAATTTGTAAAATCATAACCTAATTTGATATTTAATAGGCTTTTCCTTAATCCCTCCTTATTATCCAACATATTCGCTTATCCAACATTCTGCCGGCCCGTTTATGTTGGATAAGTGAGACTCTACTGTAATTCAAATACTTCCCATTTTGGGATTAAACAGATTGAAAATCCTAACAGTGCAACTCTTTGCATGTTAACATGAAAGTAATTACGAATGAGGGCCAACTGTATGTACACATCAGTGTTTCTATTAATACATTTCTTTTTTAAATACACAGCTGCCACCTCTTATTTAAATTATCTTCTTTGGAAAAAAAAGTTATTATTCATCTTACTTTATCTTATTTAAAATCCTTTTATTGTTCTTTTTCTTCTAGGCTGTACTGAGTCCTCTCATAGCAATTGCATTGAAAATATCTCAGATTCACGAGAGGACAGGTCGTAAAGGCCCAACAGTCATCACTTGAACCACAGGAAGATCAATAACCCAGGGCCAAGATTAACAGGATGAGAGAAAGAAGACGTTGTTACAACCTGTCAGCTGTTTGTGCCTTATATTATTTTAAGGGTTTAAGAGCAATTCGGGGGGACACAAAATTAAATGCTGATTGTATTTGGTTTTATTCTTCTGCTAAGACAGTAATGCACTTATGTCCATACTATGGCTTCATTATATTATTATACACAAAATTAACCAAAGAGAAAAAACTTCCTTTATATCTATTCTAATATTATGTTCTGTCAGCTACATTCTCCACTTTTGGGACTTGGTTACAATTTGCAGTTTCTTAGTGATTGTATTTTAGAATCTCAATTATAATTCAAATGTAAGTTTGAAATTGTGAAATAATGCTTTCAAAAAGGTCAGAAACAGAATAAATTCTGTACCATATTGTTACCAAATTTGATCATAAGGGGCAGTCATGGTTTTTAACTTAAAGTGTAGCAGACTTATGATCACTCCGGCAAAACATAGAGTTCATTTCTTGAGAGGTTGCCTAAGCCACTCAAAATGCCACAAATGTTTCCTTAATATTAAAATATTAATATTAGTA
Source organism: Anolis carolinensis (assembly GCF_035594765.1). Taxonomy (NCBI): domain Eukaryota; kingdom Metazoa; phylum Chordata; class Lepidosauria; order Squamata; family Anolidae; genus Anolis; species Anolis carolinensis. The sequence goes on from NC_085842.1 coordinate 243,480,170, forward strand.
GGCTGTCAAAGCAATATGGCTCAGGTACAAAAATTGCAAGGATAAGTAACGTAACCTCTACTAGTTTTGGTTATGTCACTTGATCCTCTGCATATTTAATTAATATTAAACTCAGTGGAATTTTTTTTCTGAATCCACACAATGAAGCTTTATAATGAGATTTTATTGAACAGATCATGATTTCCAGAGCATATTGGCAACAGTCATCTTAAGCATCTAGTCAAAGTTGCACAAATAATAAATGCTGTTTTCTATATCAGCTGAATCCTGGAATAAACTATGTTCTTGCATGCTTTATATAAAGATTTCGCCATATAAGAAGACATTTTAAATCAACATGCAGCCAATTCTTTGGCAAACAGTTTCCATTTTCTGCTTTTGTATGCTGTATTATTCACACATCCACCACCAGCACAAATGCTCTGCACATGTGGCCTATGTGCTTGCAGTGAATTTTTCCCACTTAACCCCTTTCTGAATCTTGACTTTGTACAGTTTTAATTTAAAAGAGCTATCTATTTTATTAAGGACAATGTTAAAGGAGAATTTCTTTTAGTATCAAGCTATTTCAGCTGCTTTGGCAGAGAGCCATGTCTTTTGTTAATTTAACTCCTTTTGGAGGGAGATGGCCTTGACTGTCCCCCTTTCTTTAAAAAAAACAAAAGTGGTGTTATGAATTTGAGGTCAAAGCCTTAGCAAATGGTATCTTACCATGAACTTGTGCTCCTCTTCTTTGGGATGCATGGCCATGGCAGGGTCAGGCATTTCTATTGGAAGTGCTCCCTGGCTCCTTTGAAAAGCTAAACTGTGAATTCAGAAGAATATGCTAGAAAAAGCCTCCCTGGGAAGTGTTTATTTATTGCACAGCTTTTTCACCAGGATGCGGAGTGTAAAATGGCACTGTCCTCCAATTCCTTAAGTGCGTGGGGACTCAATGCCAACCTTTAGTGATATTTCAAGCATTAAGTTTTGAGTTCACAGGTTGATGGTTAAGAGGTTATTATCCATTTACAATTATAGTGTGTGGGTGGGGTTTTTTTCAAATGAGTCCAACAATATTACTCAACATCACTAGAATAAATGACCAGCACAGAACGATGTGGCACTTTCTTTGAGTTGTTTCCACATAGACTAGTGGTGCTAAAAAGAATTGTGGAACAATCAGTGAAGATCCTAAACTTTTTCCATCCACTTACAACAGCGCAGTAGCCTGATTCCTTTCTTTTCACACCTTAAAGGGGATGGGTCAGAAATGGTCAGCAATCTGTAGCCTTAAGCGGTTTCATTTGGAGTGCATTAATTAACCAGCGAAATGCATTATACTTTTCATTTTCATATAACTTTGGTTCAAGGAACTTCAACCTTGCTGTGACAGAAAGAGGTGCTGTACCTCTTGAGTGTTTTTTCTGTGGAAAGTGAAGACTAGGCAGCTAACAATAGAAAAGGTGCCTGTGAATGTATAATTAATTGAATGATGTTTCACTTTTTTTCTAATTCACTTAGCTGTCTGAAAGCTTACCAGATACTTTATCAGAAGGTCATAGAATGAGTCATCATCGGACAAATGAAACCGAGGAGAAAAGGTGGCTCAGTGAATGCCTGGGCACAACAAATGGTGCTTGTGCCTCTGAAGGAATAGTTTGGTTCCAAGGATGGCACAGAGCACTGACACAATGAGAACTCCTTGTGCATGTGACTCATTTGAGTGCTATTCTTCCTTGGGAACAGCATTTGTTGAAATGGCATTTGTGCAATCTGACACGTGTAGCATTGTAGCATCTATTGCAGTGGCCAACTTTTCCTCTTAAGTGCAATCACACAGTAGCCTTTTGCTTTAAGAAGCTGATCTGGTTTCCTTTTGAGAATGGCTGAAATTTGCTATGACATGTAGTACAGTGCAGTGTCAATCTTCTGCCTTGCATGAAATTGCTGATGATAGGATATGGCATACCCTAATAAAACAAGACTTCTAAAAATGTGTGTCTAAGTAAATGGGGCACTGAGCATTTCTTCACTTTTGCTGAAATTTTATTAAACAACTCTTTTCTGTAAATCAAAATGGGTTTTCTGGATCATTTTCATATAATACTAGTACATGCACACACATATCCACACACAGAGCAACCGATTTGTAAGCAATATTTTTTCCCTTTCTGAGACTAGATCTACACGGCTATATAATCCAGTTTCAGAATGCAGATTAACTGCTTGAACTGGATTATATGAGTTTACACTGCTATTCAGTCCAGTGCAGGAGGACTGCTGACTGGCAGGTCGGCGGTTCGAATCCGGGGAGAGTGGGTGAGCTCCCTCTGTCAGCACCAGCTCCCCATGCGAAGACATGAGAGAAGCCTCCCACAAGGATGGCAAAACATCAAACAATCAGGTGTCCCCTGGGCAATATCCTTGCCCATGGCCAGTTCACTCACACCAAAAGTGACTTGCAGTTTCTCAAGTCGCTTCTGACACGAAAAAAAAAATGGCAGTTCAGATGGGACCTCAGAAGAGGTGCCCCAGTCTCACTAGTTGTTATGGCTTTATTACAATGACAGGGGACAGAAAAAGCTGAATGCTGAATAAAACTTGAGAGACCTTTATAATTTTTTTCAAAAATTAAAACCACATAGTATTCTTAACCATCTTTTTGCTGCTTCTTATAAGGAACCAATTCAGGGGATGAGTATTGTGTATTGTTTCCTCTTTCTTACAAGGTATGTGGCTTTGACTCATGGCATGAAGGCATCAAACTGGAATGCTGTAAAATGCTTGGATAGTTCGAAGCTTATTAATCTTGACATAGTTGGATCAGGCCACCCTTGAAAATGCTCTAAGCAGTGGATGTTGGTGTCAGTCAGTCCATGCATCAGAACTAACTTCATGGTTGAATGCAAAGGATAAACAAGCTGAGTGGACAGTTCACTGAACCAAAGCAAAGTCATGCCTGTGTTCCCATGGCTTACTGTAGGAATCCTATTCTTCCGTGCATTCTAATTTTCTGAGAAACTGAGTGGGGAGGGTTCCAAGGTACATAAAAATTTCAAGGCAAGTTTCCAAAAAAGGAATCAGCATCCAAAGTTTTGCTTTTAAACAATCTTGCATATTGCTGTAAACATAAGGCATTCATGGCACCATGTGAACTGCAGTTCAAGAACCTCCCTATTTCAAAAGTGGTTTTTGTTCTGCAGCTTAGAAAATGATAGAGAAGGAGTCATTATTTTAGGACGTGCGTTCCACAAGTTTCTTAAGCAAAAGTAGTTTTACCGTTCATTCATTTCTTGCCAAAGTAATGATTTTTAAAAATGTAACCGTTTTGAGGATATTTTAATTAACAATGTAGCTTAGGAACAAATTTGTTGGGTTTGCTTTTAAGGATTGCAGTATAAGAACTGTGCTCAAATTGAATGTTTACTGTGAATATTGCTGGCTCGTAATATAACCTAATTTATCATATTCACTTAAGGATAAATAAAATGAAGAACCTTAACTTTATATTGATTACTACTATATAGAAAATAGTAAGATGATTGATCTGGAGTAAAACTCTCCAGAAAAATTCTTTAATTGTTCTGCACAGGAATGTTGAGAAAAGTAAGGAAGCCTTGAACTCCTTACTTTTCAAGGCTCCCAACAAAGGATTCCCCCAGGCAAGAAGCAGGCAGGCTTTGAAGCTGCAAGGCTATTCAATGTTAATCAAGCTGGCCAATTGCAACATTCACACTTGTCTGAAACAGATGAGTTCATTCTTCCACCCTGGATCTCATAACCTCTGAAGATGCCTGCCATAGATGTGGGCGAAACATCAGGAGAGAATGCTTCTGGAATATACCCCAGAAAACTCACAGCAACCCAAGCCTTGAATTCCTTGAAAATTTTAAAATGTGGGAAGAAGAGTCCTCATATGATAATGATGCATGGAAAAAAAGTATGACAAGGATGTGCCTTTTGTGGGATTTTCTGTTCAACCATGAAGCACCTTGTTCAACTCTAATGCATTGCATTCAGCATTGGATCTTCTTTGGTGTATAATACGGAAACAAATGTTCTTCCCCTTTATTAAAAATAACAAATGTCTCTGAAACTGTTTTCAATACAAAACTTTATTATAAGAAAGTGCAATGCAGTATGTAAACCAAATAGTTTCATAACAGTGTATAAACACAAAATAACTGTCTGTTAGATTATAGATTACATTACAAAATGCAGTTAGATAATTCATGAAAATAATTCCTATCCCTCTGTTTGCTATTACTAACAAAAAACAAAGGAAGCGGATGTCAAAACTCCACGGGATACGTAAACAGATAACACATATGGACATCAGATGCATCAATGCTAGTAATCCTATATTTCAAGTGTCTTAAGAGCTCCATGTCTAGTGGAGTGACATTTATCAAGTTTGATATACATATACATTTATCAGGTTGGGTCTGAAACCAATAATTGGGTACATAATGGGAAAATGACATTATTAATACCAACTTTTTTTTTCAAAAGGACTACTCAAAGAACTGTTCTCACCATCATATTTCATCCTAAACAACACTTTGTCCACATGTTGTGTCACTGAGGGTCACCATATATATGTATTGCACAAAAATGCCACCCAATAATTAAATACAAAATAAAGTCAAACCAACCTACAACCTAAACATTCTACATCCATGTTGCTTGGTTTTCTATTTTAGTGGAACCACTTGCGTTTAAAACAAAATCTTTGTTTACCTGAGCTGTAAAATTCGCCTGCTTAGTACAGTCAAGGCTTAGTGTTATTTAATCAGCACAATTGGCTCCCTGTTGCCAAGATGTATTTACCCTTTTGTACGCAGAAATACTTGCAAAGCAATTAAGGCAGCTCAAGAGTTTATCTTTGGAAAAATGCCTCCCATCCTCTTTGTAAATGCCAAGGGAAGGATAAAGTTATTCCCTACAGCAATAGCATAACTGATCTCACTAAGTACGTCTGTGTGTATATGCTTCCGTCACTCATTATTGGGATCTCTTTTTTTCATTCTCTAGGTCTGAACATTTGCTGCTCTGCTCTTTGCAAAATGATACTGGTTCTTGCTACGTTTTCTTAAAGCAGGCAGAGTGAAGCAAGCCACAACAGTGTAAACAAGGAGATCCAAAGCAGGCAGCAATACTGTTTTTAACCCAGTGACATCAGTCAAAGCCTTAGCAACACCAGGCTGTATTCCTGGTTGAAATTGCCACATGAATTCTGAAATAACCTTTCTAATTGCAACACTGCCAGTCACTGAGTGCTACCCAAAGGGCTCCCCTGGCACTTAATGCACACGGAGAGAGGAGACCTGTCCTCTTCAACAGCACTTTGCACACAATGCCATGACTGCGAACTGTCTTCCAGAACAACAGACACTATTTCGTGTCCTCCTCAAGCCTTCATTAGCAGCTGGTCTCTGACCCAAGTGCCTTAGGCATCTCTTCCTGGACCGAATCAGGCTCAGCAACTTGATGCCTCAGGGATGCTTCATATGAAGGCGGCTGTTCATCCTGAGCACTCACTTCTTCAATGAATTCAAGGCTGCTCTCTGTGTACAGTGGTGGAGGTATATTGTAAGCCTCCTTCTCTCTTTCCAGTGGGTTGACCGGCAGCGGATACGTCTGCTTCTCAGGATCAGTGCTGTCCTCATAAGAAGGAGGATAGAAGTCAGGCCTGCAAATGACACAAGACAAAAACACAAATGGTTTGAATGGATGACAACAGATCTGCTTTGGATTTCAGTTCCTGCATATTGCGACCACATTCTCCTTTCTCTTCAAAATTCAAGCAGCAATACATAGGAAGACACCTTGTATTGAGAGACTATTTAAATCATTGATCTATCTAGACCAGTCAACAGGTCTTGGGTTCCAAGCAGAATTGTTTCCTATCCCCATCTGGTATTACTAGATGGTCTGTGCTAGGGTGCATCTACATTGCACAATGAATGTAGTTGGACACCACTTTAATTACCAGGTCTCAATGTGATGGAATCATGGGAATTGTAGTTTAACAAGGTCTTCAGCTTTCTCTGCCAAAGAAGGCTGATGCCTCACCAAACGATAACACCCAAAATTCTGTAGCATTGAGCCTTGGCAGCTAAAGTAGTGTTCGACTGCATTCATTCTGCTATGTGGATGCACTTCTAAGTGGGTCTGTCTGCTTAGCTTTCAAAATCACAGAAGATGATGTATATTCTGGGCAGTTTTCAGAATCCCTCACAAACACATTTATTGATCTGGGAGCCAAGTATGGCCTACATTTATGGAAAGTTGGAAGGGCAGGTGTAGAATATTTGGGTAATAGTTTTTGTGCACAGACCTTTGCAACTCTTTTACATTTTGATATGTCTACCACTGACAGTGAGATAAGATTTGGACAAGGAAGGATTGTGCCCAGTTTTTGTATCCCTGTCTTCTATTAGAATCCTGCAGTCTGTCTAATCTGATTTATTGAGCAGGGCAGGCTACAAGCAGTCTCCGTGTTAAATATTTTTGCTTATCTAACTAGGTTCCATGTGGTGTTGTATTTATAGAGCTGCTACTTTGCCAATTGGGAGTGTTTATGATGCTGTTACCACAACAGAACAGGAAGTGACATTTGTATCCATGGCCCATTGACAAACTTTACCAGGCAAGAGGCCACTTTGACATCCCGAAACTCTTACTTGTGAGAGCATCCGCCTTCACTTCTAAGAATGGCTGAGACATTGACACAGAAGTATAAACGGCAGATGTGCAAATAAGAGCTCTAGCTTTTGTTGAGCACTGCCTGGACAATATGAAGTCTACTGTTTCAAGAACCTGATTGAAAAAAATAATCCAGAACCATATTGGCTGCATGCATTATACTATTAATATACTTAAAAGACTACGATTCTACTTTAGAATGTACAATATTCTGGAATGAATTTTGCCACTCAGAATCCTTCAATAGTTGCACTCTGGCTAATTAGGATGTGTGCTGCATTGTCATAAGCAATCTTTTAATCATTTCCATCATGAAGGTGTTTGCTTAATAAATGAAAGCAAACTGTATGTGCTCTGGAAGATATATAGCTTCTTAAAATATTGCCAATCAGGTGCTGTTTTTTCACATTTTGAAGGCTATGCTTCATCTGAAGAGCATCCAGAGTCTCTCTGTGCTCATAATAATAGTGAGAGTTAGTCATCTGAGACATTTTTTTTTTGCTGAACTAGGAACTTAATTTAATTTTTCTGTCTCAAGGCCATATTGCTATAGCACTGAACTTGACAAAATACTATCTGTAACAGAGAATGTTGTCCAGAAATAGAGAAGCCAGATTTTTAAAGGAGAGAAATAAAATTAAATGAATTCTTAGGTATAGATCAGATTCCTCCCCCCCCCCCCAGTAACTGTAGGAATAAAGTAAGACAATTTTTGCCTAAATTCAACAATTTATAGAACTGGGTTGTATGGCTATGTTCCAGAAGCATTCTCTCCTGATGTTTCACCTGCATTATGCCAGGCATCCTCAGAGCTTGTGAGGTCTGTCTGTTGAAAAACTAGGCAAGTGAGGTTTATATATCTGTGGAAAGCCCAGTATGGGAGAACTCTTGTCTGTATGAGGCAAGTGTTAATGTTGCAATTAGCCATCTGATTAGCACTGAATAGCCTTGCAGCTTCAAAGACTGGCTGCTTGCCGCCTGAGGGAATCCTTTGTTAGGAGGTGTTAGCTGGTCCTGATTGTTTCTTGTCTGGAATTGCCCTGACTTTTGAGTGTTGTCTTTTATTTAGTGTCCTGATTTTTGCGTATTTTTTTAATGCTGGTAGCCAGATTTTGTTCATTTTCATTGTTTCCTCCTTTATGCTGAAATTGTCCACATGCTTGTGAGCAAGCAGCCAATCTTTGACACTGCAAGGCTATTCAGTGCTAATCAAAGTGGCTAATTGCTACACTAACACTTACCTCAAACAGACAAGAGTTCTTTCTCCCATGCTGGACCTTCCACAAATATATAAACCCCACTTGCTTAGTTTCCAACATACCTCACAACCTCTGAGGATGCCTGCCATCAATGCAGGCAAAACATGAGGAACATGTCCATACAGCCCAGAAAACTAACAGCAACCCAGTGATTCCAGCCATGAAAGCCTTCGACAACACAATTTATAAAACTTTCAAAAACAGAAAGGTAACTGCTATTGCATTTATTAGCCTAAAGGTATTTTTTAACCTTTCTTGTAATGTTATGCTGCTGATAGGGAGAACAGGTCACACAAAAAGAAAAGCACTATAAAATCTAAACATAGTTTCTTGGACTTTATACAGGATGAATGATATATTTCTCATTTGGTCATTCAACAAGGAAAAATATTAATTTGTTTCTTCACTTACTGAAACCTGTACTATGTCAATTTTGTAAAATATAAATGGAAGGCAATTAATTGGCTCTGCAATATTAAAGGCAAAGGTACAAGTAAAGGAGCAGAATGTATTGGGATACTGATATAAGCCAGTTGTGGGCCAATGACATTTTAAGTTGGTCATGGCAAGTTTTGCACACCAATTTTAATAGTACAACTAATTTAGTCTGGATTGAGGCTCACTGGATCAGATTTCACCAGCGTCATGCAGTGGTTCTCATCTTGGGGTCCCCAGATGTTTTTGGCCTACAACTCCCAGAAATCCCAGCCAGTTTACCACCTGTTAGGATTTCTGGGAGTTGAAGGCCAAAAACATCTGAGGAGCCTAGGTTGAGAACCACTGTGCTAAAGGAAGTGTTGGAGGGATTCTCCCAAATTCCCTTTTGTCTCCTCCTACATCATTCCAGGGAGCAGCAATAGAGCAACCCATGGATAGAGCTCAATCCACAAGACTAAATAAAGTTGGAACAATCTATTGTACAAAGGTGTAAAAGCCATTACATGAAACAAACTTATTAAGATATCAGTTTTATAAAATTACCTTATTTCTTCAATTCCAAGACATCATCAATTGTGATTTCAGAACCACCAACAGAAAAAAGCTTTACTTATAAATATGAAAAAGCACTTGTGATTCTAAAACACACCCCATTTTAGAGATGTTCATAGGGGGGAGTGCATCTTAGAATTGAAGAAACAGAGGACAAAAGACACTTTTCAGACAAATTAACAAATATTGGATTAAATTAAGACAGGGAAACAAGGACTGGTGTGATGGGGGACATAATAAGAAATGGTTGCATATTGTGTTGTTTTTAGTATTAGCCGCTTTGGGGGGGGGGGAGGGGGAGGGGAGGAAGAATCATCATCATCATCATCATTATTGGTTAGTCACTGATATAACTAGAGAGCTATCGGAATTAAAAATAGCAAGGACTGGACAAATAAAATAAATGTAAGAAAAGCAATGAAATAGTGACATGTTTAAGATGAAGAGCTGCACAAATTCCAAGAGTGGAACTATGAGCTGAAACACAGGAGACATACCTGTCTACAGTATCGATGTGGCTCTCCCGAATTCTAGGATGTCGAGGCAAAATGCTGTGAAATAGGCTCTTGTGCTTACTGGCCTCGTGATAAGTGCTCCAGAAAATCCCACAGATGAGAAGGAAGAACCCCAGGGGCAACAGAAAATATGCAATGGGCATGTTATTGCACTTGCAGGCAGGGGCACCAGTAGAGATGCAAAAGGCTCCTAAGCAAATAATTAGGAAGCCTAGTAGAAGCACAAAATAGCGGAGGAAGGAGATAAAGTTCTTTGACATCTTTGCAGTTGGGTCCAGACAGTTATTCTGTCTGGCTCGGTGTCTCTCTTTCTCTATCAGCACTCTTTCCTGTCTAACTCCTTCAAGGCTTTTTATACACATGGAGAAAAGTGCTCACTGGACACCTGTTCAGGTATTCATTAACCAAACGCATTAACCATTTGAAGCAGTCACAATATCTCAAGAGATTAATTTATAATCAAAACACTGCTGGGGAAAAGACAACACATACTTCCTGTATCGTTTCGCTGCCAGCATAAACTCTGCAAACTTTGTTGCCTGTGCTGCTGCTGGCGGTTTGGACTGGAACAAAAGCGTAAAACTCTTCCCAGAATCTAGGCAGCCTTTCTCACTGTGTAGGCTTTTACCAGGAAAAGAAAAACGACACATTAAAATTTGACATCTGATTGCTCTCTGAGTTTGTGTGCTACAAGTATAAGGACCTTATAACATTGGGATATACTCCATTTCTGAGACACGTCGAATGCGATTCCGAACGGGTCCTATTGCATGACACTTGTCCCATTCCACCAGTAATCCATTGGAATCAATCTGTGAAATGTTGCAGAAACTGAGGAATTTCACATGGGATTCTAATCATGTTCTTTAAAAATTTAATATGGTTTTAACTTGGCATTTTCATGTGTGATCATAAAATTAGTATGAATTCCGTCAGCTAAAATCTTGCGGGAATGGTAGTTGGAGATTTCCAGGCTACATCCCTGTGCAACATTAGAAATTGTTTTTAAAAAGTGATGTAGTGAGGCATTTGAATGGCTCAGGCATGGACAAACTTTGGCCCTCCAGGTGTTCTCATGGAGCCAGCCTTCTGTGTTGTGATGAATCAAAGTGCAGTATTTTTAAAACCTTAAGAATTGGCTGTGATTGGGTCAGTAAGCATCTCATCTGGATACAGTATGCATCCAGTTCTTAAAAAATACAGGATGCATATTAATATAAATGGATAAGATCCTAGGTTGTTTTTTTAATGTTTTAAACTTAAAACAAGGAAATTCCATTGGTACCTCATTTTTATTTCATAGTCTCTTACAGGCATGGGCAAACCTTGGCCATCCAGGTATTTTGGACTTCAGTTTCCACAATTCCTAATAACCAGTAGGCTGTTAGAAATTTTGAGAGTTGAAGTCCAAAACACCTAAAGGGCTGAACATTGCCCATGTCTGGTCAATTAATACATGGATAGAAAAAAATATCACTGCAAACTGTATCTTCATCTGCAACATCTTTGGATTATTTATTACAGAATAAGCCATTTAGAATCATAGAGTTCAAAGAGGCCACCCCCTGCAATGCAGGAAAAGCATGGTCAAAATACTCAGCCTCTGTTTAAAAGCCTCCAAAGAAGGAGCTTCCACCACACTCCAAGGCAGAGAGTTCCATTGCTGAACAGCTTTTTTGGTCAGGAAGTTCTTCCTAATGTTCAGGTGGAATCTCCTTTCCTGTAATTTGAACCCATTGCTCTGAGTCTTAGACTCCAGGGCAGCACAAAACAAGCCTGCTCCCTCTTCCTTATGACATCCTTTCAAATATTTATACATGGCTATCATGTCTCCTCTCAGCCTCCTCTTCTGCAGGCTAAACATATCCAGATCTTTAAGCTGCTCCTCACAGCATATGGTCTCCGGAATTTGACCATTTTAGTCGCCCTCCTCTGGACACGTTCCAGCTTGTCAATTTCTCTCTTAAATTGTGGAGTGCATAATTGAATGCAGTATTCCAGATGAGGTCTGACCAAAGAGGAATAGAGAGGCACCATGACTTCCCTTGACCTAGACACTATGCTCCTTTTGATGCAGACCAAAATCTCATTGGCCTTTTTAGCTGCTGGATCACATTGTTGGCTCATTGCTGTCCACAAAGACTCCAAGATTTTTTTCATTCATACTGCTGTCAACCCAGGTGTCCCCCATTCTGTATCTGTGCATTTCATTTTGTCTGTTTAAGTACAGTATCTTACACTTTTCTTTATTGAAATTCATTTTGTTAGTTTTGTCCCAGCTCTGTAATCTATTGATGTTATTTTGAATTCTGATCCAAATTAGCTATCCCTCCTAATTTGGTGTCATATGCAAACTTGATAAGCACGCCCTCTAAACTTTCACCTGTCATTTCACCCACATCTATGGCAGGCATCCTCAGAGATTGTGACCTCACAACCTCTGAGGATGCCTGCCATAGATGTGGGCAAAATGTCAGGAGAGAATACTTCTGGAACATGGTCATACAGCCCAGAAAACACACAACAACACCCTTTGAGTTTTGATGCTTAACTAATTCTAAATCCACCCAACAGTATTGTCTAGTCTACTACTAAATGCTCTTCTTGTTGCCAACCTAGCAGTTGGGTCCATTTCATTGACACTACTTCGATCTCCAAAGCCAAAGCCCCTCCAGCAAAACTTGCTGCTAAGGTTACAGACACAAATGGTTCCACAGTGATATTGGTGGTCACTTTCCATTGCAGCTATTATCCTATTCACATTCTCTTCCAGTATATGAGGAATACACACAAATCAGGGTCATTGAGTTGAAAGAACATAAAATTACCCAACTACCAGTCCAACTGTAAAATCTGTTATAAATCACCCTCATCCTAGCTCTGCCAGTGTTCGTTCTGCTGTTCTCACTTCTCTCTGTGCCGACTTATGAATGACGCAGAGTGACTCTCTATAAAGTTGTCAAGGACACGGGAATGCGCTCAGTGTCGTAAAGAACAGCAAATGTATGCAAGAGAACACCACCTTCAGTGACGTCAGTAGAAAAAAAATACTCTTAAGGTTTGCAGTCAGTTTTAAAATTACTGTCCCCTTGCACTCTGGATGACAGCTAAAAGATACAGTAATGACAAATTAAAAAGAGAAAACTTTATTTCTTAAATAGCTGCAGTTAACTAAAGCAAAGTCTTTTAAATTCTAGATATGCTTTAGCTTACAAAAGAATTGGAAGTACCAGGCAAAATTATGACTTTTGACTGTAACTCCCCAAAATCCCTGCGGACACATGCAGAGTGGGAAATCTTGGGGACTGTTATTCAGAAATTTTTCTGTACATTGAGAAAAAGGAGCTCATTACAGGGGACAAATCTCTGGCAAAATGCTTAATCCTGATTTCTCCTCCCAAACTCCTTGCAATCTCCCCCTCTCCCTGGTCTGAAATTTGAAACAACAGTGAGGGCTGTCAAGAACAGGATAAGTATTGGAGCAGTGAAGGAGGAGACAATACAAGTGGTGACAAGCACATGGGGCTATATTGAGTGTTCAGCCAAACATTCCAGAAATCTTGTAAGCCTCATACATTGTTCACTAAGCTCCCTGGAAAACAAGATAGAAGCACCTTTGGGGATGAGTGGGAGGTCAAATGCCAGCTCCTGGGGCATCTTATTTTGCAGGCAGAAATAACAATACATTCAGTCCTCCATACCCACAGATTCTGCATCCAAAAATAATGCCAAGAAACAATGTTTTATTTTGTCATTTTATATGAGGGATGGAGGGAGGGAGGGAGAGAAGGAGGGAGGGAAGGGAGAAAAAGATGGGACATGGAAGAAATAATAAAACTTTATAATATACTTTATTTGTATTTCGCCCTGTCTCCCCGAAGGGACTCAGGGCAGATTCTAATCACAAAAAGGCAAACATTAAATGCCTAAGTACAATAACCAATAAGGTAAAGGTAAAGGTTTCCCCTGACGTTAAGTCCAGTCATGTCTGACTCTGAGGGTTGGTGCTCATCTCCATTTCTAAGCCAAAGAGCCGGCATTGTCCGTAGACACCTCCAAGGTCATGTGGCCAGCATGACTACATGGAGTGCCATTGCCTTCCCGCTGGAGCGGTACCTATTGACCTACTCACATTGGCATGTTTTCGAACTGCTAGGTTGGCACAAGCTAGAGCTAACAGCGGCCGCTCATGCCGCTCTCAGGGTTTGAACCTGGGACCTTTCAGTCTGCAAGTTCATCAGCTCAGCGCTTTAACGCACTTCGCCACCGGGGCTCCCACAATAACGAATACACACATAATATCAAAAAAGAATGTCCCAACTTATGAAAACAAATTATAACTAACATCTAAAATTAAAATAAGACATAACCTATCAAATAAATTATATCAACATAAAACAAAACATCTAACAGAAACATCACTTTCCCCAGGCCAACAGAATTCATTGGGCGTATATAAGATGATTAATGCCAAAGATGTTAACTGGGTTAGCAGGGTAAACAGAGCCTGGATACGGGTCACAGATTTTAATCAGAGGTAATAGCAGTATCATTATCTAATCCTCCTTCTCGCCAATGAGCAGAAGTATGTTTACAGTTGTTTTTTGAAAGCGAGGAGGGAGGGGCTGTCTTTATTTCTTTAGGGAGGGAATTCAAGAGGTGGGGAAGATCACAGCCGTGCTTGAGACGGGGGTGGGACCGAGAGCAGGGCCTCCTCAGATGACCGCAGTGTCCGAGTTGGTCTATAAGGGGAGATGCGATTGATCAAATAGCCTGGACCCGAGCCATTTAGGGCAGTGGTTCTCAGCCTGTGGGTCCCCAGATGTTTTGGTCTTCAACTCTCAGAAATCCTAACAGTTTGTAAACTGGCTGGGATTTCTGGGAGTTGTAGGCCAAAACACCTGGGGACCCATAGTTTTGTTTTTGTTTTTAAACTACCGGTTTAGGGCTTTATGGGTAATGACCAGCACTTTGTATTTAGCCCAGAAGTGGACCGGCAGCCAGTGGAGCTGCTGTAGCATGGGAGTTGTCCACTCCCTGTACGGCGCTCCAGTTAGTAACCTGGCTGCCGATCTCTGAACCAAGTGAAGCTTCCGAACTATCTTCAAAGGCAGCCCCACGTAGAGAGCATTACAGAGAAAGAAAACTGGGGAAGGTATGGAGAAAGGAAGGAAAGAAAGAAAAATAAGAATGAAAAAGAAAGAGGATGAAAGAAGTAAGGGAAGAAAGAAAAAGAAGGGATCAGAAAGGAAGGCAGAGAACAGAAAGAAAGAAGAGAAAGGAAGGTGTATTAGGAAAAGCAAGGGAAGAAGGAAAGAACCAAAGCAAAGAGAGAGGGACAAGGTGTATGAGTCACAAAGAAAATGCAAACTTGGGCAATGCTGGGAATATACAGGCAGTCTCCAATTACAAACATTTGACTTATATATCACTCCTAGTTACAGAGGTGAGACAACAGAAAATGAGAGAAATCTACCCCTTGGAAGGGAAATTCACCCCTAAAAGAGTTATAATAGGGAAAGTATGCCCCAATGATGAAGTGTGTTAAAGCGCTGAGCTGCTGAACTTGTAGACCGAAAGGTCCCAGGTTCAAATCCCGGGAGCGGCTTGAGCATCTGCTGTTAGCTCCAGCTCCTGCCAACCTAGCAGTTCGAAAACATGCAAATGTGAATAGATCACTCACTCACGGGAAGGTAACGGCGCTCCATGCAGTCATGCCGGCCACATGACCTTGGAGGTGTCTACGGACAACGCCGGCTCTTCAGCTTAGAAATGGAGATAAGCACCAACTCCCAGAGTCAGACATGACTGGACTTAACGTCAGGGGAAACCTTTACCTTTACCTTATGTCTCCACTGAAGCTTTATGACCAATCCTTGTTTCCATGACAAGCCAAAATTTTCAAAATCCAATTGTCCCAGAGAAGAAAGTGAGGTGAAATCTTCTGAACAGGGGCACAGGCAGCAAAGCCAATGTCACAATGGTGTTAACCCTTCCCTGGGGTTACATTTTAAAATGTACCTGTTCCGACTCAACTTAAGAACAAACCTACATAACATAACTTATCTTGTTTGTATTCTAGGAACTGCTTGTGTAATAATTATATATGACAGGACTTTGGTATCCATGGAGGTCCTGGAATCAAACACCAGCAGATACCAAAGGTCCACTATATTCTCACATCCCACTTCATTGGCAGTCTCCCCCACTTTTAGTGCCCACCACACAATTGAAAAGATGTGAGCAATATTTCAACCACAGTGAAAGGTATAAGCTGCATTCCTCTAAATCAGGGAAGGTAACTCTGATGGATCTGAAGGCCAATAATTCTACCCTCCCCTTTATGGAATTTGTCCAAAAATGGTGGTGGTGAGGAGTGAGAGAATTGTAGGGAAAACTGAGAGTGATCAAAATTTTACTTCCCTTTTTAGATGAGAAGACATAAAAGACACCTATTCTAAAGCAAGTCCCTAGGCCTTGCCTTATATGAGAGTGCTGGAAGATTGCAGAAAGGGCAGTTCTCCTTTTGGTGTGATATTAAAGACTGAGGGCTGAAAAAAGGGCTTGGCCACATGTAATCAGGTGGTCCCATCCTTGTTTTGTGAGTATCTGATCTCACTTTCATAATGAAGTCAATTTTGTGTGGGGTTTTTGTTTGTTTGTTTTTTTAGAATTTTACCTTGAGATTTGAACTTAGAATCTGATTTAGAAGCACGGGAACTTTTTTTCTTAGTACCTGATAAGAGTGAACTCATTGAGCTTCTGACTCATATTATATGTAATCTCTAAATGGTCATAAAAAGGCATTCCAGATTACTGTAAGGCATCCTCAGTGACATTTATTGAGCATACTTGTAATACAACTTGTTTCATGAAAGGCCTTCACTTTTTCAGGAATGTAATTACTTATTGAAAGTTCATTTTTATACAGTGTCAACACTGTAGAAGCACTAACATCTATTTGAAGCACAGCACTGCTGTAATTCACCTGGCACCCAAAAGCATTTGAACTTGATGCAAATGAAAATAATAATAATAATAATTTAGCCACCTCTTCTCGAAGCAAGGCACAACAGAGTTAAAAACAAATTATAAAACATTATGTAAAATACATATACTGAAATGTATTTATATGAAATACATATATTAAAACCACAGCAAAGATTAAAATACAGTAAATACAAGTCATGAGTTTAAAATTCAAAGTTAAAACTGGCTGGGTAAGCCTGCTGGAAGTGATAGGTCTTAAATTGTCTCTAAATTAGCTGTCAGAGGTCTTCCGACAGGTTATTCTACACTCCGGGCAGCCAATGAAAAGGTCCTTTGTGACATCTGCAGACAGTGACATCTGTAAATACACTACCTGCTTCAGTCAAAACTGTCACCTCTTTATACTTGGAAGCCTTTTGGTGCATCTACACTATAGAATTAATGCAGTTTAGCCCCATTTTAACTGCCACAGCTTAATGCTATGGGATCATGACAGTTGTCATTTTACAAGTAATTTTTTCTGCCAAAGAATGCTAGTGCCTCAGATGTATAGAACAATACTATTGTAACTGTAAATTCTGTACCAGTTATATTTCATTTAATATCATTCTATACTGTATATATCAGTTGATTTATCATTGACATTCTTTGTGTATATCTTTGCGTTTGAGGGCAAATATTGTTTTGGCCTCACCAAACCGCATTTCCACGTGGAGCTATGGGAGTTAAAGTGGTGTCTAAATTAATTCTACACTGTACATGCACTTCAGGAGACTCAGGTTGATATGGCCTCACCAGCCACTGCATAACAATGGACCATGTCCTCCAACTGTCCTAGTTTGGCAGGGATGATCTCAAATCATTCTTTGTTGTCCCACTCTTCCTTCTGTATTTAATATGTCCCAATTTCTCTCTTTTCATCCTACTTTTGTCCTCAGTTTACTTCAAATGCTACCAGGCCTGTAGCGAGGGGGGGGGGGGGGTTAGGGGTTCAACCCCCCCCCCCCCCCAAATTTTTCAGGTTATAAAAAAAACCTGGTTTACTCATGAATTTTAACTGGTTAACCAAATCCCCATGCTAAATCTATGAGACGCAAAACATTAAGAGTCCCTCCAGGCACTATCTCAAGCAGATATTGACAGGTTTGTAGCGGGGGTGGGGGGGTGCTAGGGGTTCAACCTCCCCCCCCCCCGAAATTAAAAAAAAAAAAACCCGATTTTTTTTCTGGCTACGGCCCTGAATGCTACAAACTGAGTTCAAAGTACAAAAGTGTTTTGCATTCGATTAACTTAACGGGGGGAGTTGAGGTGGCAGAATGTGGCCCTTCCCAGTAGATTCAAACAAAAGCAAAGTTCTGCAGCCTTTCCCGGCTTACATGCTCTTTCTCATTAATAACTTTTGCCAATAGTGCAAATGGGATGGGATTTCCAAGGAAGCTTACAGTGAGATGAGTTTGCACAAGAGTCTATTGATTTGAGAAAATACTGGACAAATAAGATTTTTTTTCAGGTGCAGACAGCACCTAAGATGAGGGAAAGAAAAAAGCTCTTTTGAACAGTAGCATTTGGCTCTTGTTTCTTAAACTGTTTTAGCTCCTCCAGCTGGTTGTTGTAAGAATGTTACAAGAATTGGTATACGAGTTCATATTTTCCTCTTTCTCTCCCAATATCCACCCTTTTTTTTGTATCATGATTATCAGGCTGTACCACTGAAGCTAGGGCTGTCTTCACAGCCCAACCAAAAATATTCCTGCTATCTTGGCTTTTAGGACTGTTCCTGGGATTATTTCAAAAAATTGCATTGCATAGACAGCATCAGCTCTAGTTTCTTAGATATGGCTATCATGATCTTCAATGGGTAAGCAGATGGCGACTGGTAGATGCCATGTGTTTTGTATCTCACAAAAGAGAGCTTAAGGGAAAACTGGTGCCATTTTTGGAATCAGCAGGCCAAATATAACCAGAAACAGGTCCAATGTGTGAGGCAAAAAAATGTGTGTTGATCAGTGATTTATGGGTCTTTGTAAACTGCTATGAAAAAAGACTATGCTTTATATTAATAGTAAATGGTATGCTTTAAATAAATATTAAATAATAAGCGTTCTGGTCAAATTTGTTTTAGGCTATCGACAGAACTTTATCATGGTTTCAAAAATAGCTCTTCTTTTCACTTATATGAATCATAAAAAGATTGAGAATCCTCTCTATACAGTTCAATTGCTAATCCCAGAGGCAAAATCACCTACGGAAAGGCAACATTTAGGTTTATTCTTGTGGTTTTCCTGTTCTGACAGTCTAGAGTGTATTACCTTCAAAGTTCTCCTCCATTCCCTCTCCTACTTAGGTTGGATCTACACTGACATATTATCCAGTTTCAAAATGCAGATTAACTGCTTTAAACTGGATTATATGAATCTACCCTGCTATAATTCAGTTCAATGCAGCTAATCTGCATTCAGAAACTGCACTATATGACTGTGTAGATGGGACCACAGGTGCACCACAGATCTAATGCTAAGGATGGGAATCCTGTGGTCCCTTAGATATCGTTGAACTGAAAGTCCCAGCATTCCTCTCCATTGATTGTACTCACTTGGGCTGCTGAGAACTGCTATCCGGTAACATCTGGAATGGTGCATAGTTCTCACCTTTGAATGCATAGCATTTCGAAACAGTGCGGAAATATGGTAATTTATTTAAGCTCTATAGTAAAACTGAGCAGTTTTCCCTGCTTATAGGTGGTATTGGTCAGCTAATTCAGGAACCCATTTTCCAAATGAGGAATGGACATTGGTCTGCTGCCAAGGACAAGGTGTTCTCACACCAGAGCATGAAAACCCCTGGAGAACTATTGTGTTTATTGTGTGCTGATCAGCTAGTTAGGAAACACCAAGAAAGGTGCAGTTCCTCCTTCAGCAGCAGAAAGGTGACTGAGTTACTGTAGGTATTTTAAAAATATCTTTATCGGGTTTTGTATCATACATTTCTGGGAAACATAGGGCTCTAGCTGCCAGCCTATGGTCCATGTAAGTCAAAGTTTGTCATTATGGCTTGATCCGTAAGACATCTAAAAAGCCATCAGACGATTAAAGACAAATCATTCTGAATAGTAGCACCATAGTTGTGGGGTCTCACCCTGTCCCCTAACAAGATATTCATCTAACACAGATAATAATAATAATAATAATAATAATAATAATAATAATAATACAAAAGGCCACCCTACTGGGATTTGCGCGCATCATCCGAAAATACATCACACAGTCCTAGACACTTGGGAAGTGTTCGACTTGTGATTTTGTGATACGAAATCCAGCATATCTATCTTGTTTGCTGTGTCATACAATAATAATAATAATAATAATAATAATAATAATAATAATAATAATAATAATATACTGCTTTTCTCCCTCATGGGACCCAAAGCAGCTTACAACATATTAAAAATCACATAAACAATGTAATTTTAGCCTCTTGCCATGATGCTTTTATTCTCACAAGTTTCAGAGTCCATTTCATTCCTGCAAGCTTCAGAACCCAAATACAAAAATGTATTTCCCTCTTTAACGTGGTTGAAAATTTTATTTATCTGTGAGATAGATTTTTAAAAGCATCCTGAAAATATCACAGAATTGGAATATATCAACAAACATACAGGTAGTTTAGTTTTGATTTTTTTAAAAACTGCTCTAGCCCAAAGCTGGGCATCCTAGGATTATTAGAGAAGGGAAACTTACAGGCACTTCATTTAAACAACAGTATGGTCACAATGGGCCCTGGTGGTGGCACAGTGTGTTAAAACGCTGAGCTGCTGAACTTGCAGACCGAAAGGTCCCAGGTTCAAATCCCGGGAGCGGAATGAGTGCCCACTGTTAGCCCCAGCTCCTGCCAACCTAACAGTTCGAAAACATGCCAATGTGAGTAGATCAATAGGTACCGCTCCAGCGGGAAGGTAACGGAGCTCCATGCAGTCATGCTGGCCACATGACCTTGGAGGTGTCTACGGACAACGCCGGCTCTTCGGCTTAGAAATGGAGATGAGCACCAACCCCCAGAGTCGGTCACGACTGGACTTTACATCAGGGGAAAACCTTTACCTACCCTATGGTCACAATAGCCATCGGCTTGAGCTTTGTGCAGAAGATATAAACCTAGATTAAAGAATCTGGAGCTCAGGAATTAATCTGAGTGCTCGAAGTAGATGGTTACGGTCCTTCACAAAAATTGATGTCTATATACCATTTCAGTGGGAGGCTATTTTATTGCTGTGAGTTACTATTAAAGAATTGAATGTCAAAAGTCCTTGCAGATCAATTGTAAACCATCAAGAGATCTGCTGGTTGATCCAGCTCTGCCTTGAACAAATTGTAAATAATTTTTGCTCTAAGCATCATAATGATTGCATTTAAAGTATTTTATCGATGCACAGATGAAAGGAAGCAATTCTGCTTTCCCAAGCAGAGAATTAAAATCTTGGATTTTTTAAAATTTCAAATAAATATCGACATTTTACAGTGTTCCAAGAGCTGCAGAGTATAACACCTATCGAGAAATTGTGCCCCCAAAATATGAATTATACAAAATTGTATGAATCTTCATGAATGGGCAAAGCCATAGCTTTGTAAAACCCAGGGGGCACTTCCTTTGCCTCACCTTTTCTTTTCAAAACTCACCTGGAAAGGCAGATCAGCTGCACACCAGGCTAAATACCCCAATCGCCCTGATACAATCAGGGATGAGCCAAGCCATTCATAAGTTTACTCCCTTCATGAACCTCTAGAGTCCCCCCTGGCATTCATTCATAAATTCCAGGGGTTCATTCACAAAATGATATTTAATATTTGTCCCATAATCTTGCAATGCCATTGGATTGTCTTCCTAGGTTCCACAACCCTGAAGAGGCTAAACAAGCTGCACATTTCCCCTTTCTTCCCAAAGTTGTAGCCTGAAATGCCTGCCTAGCCACACCTAGATGCGTGTACCCAATTTACATAATCCCATTACAATAGGACAAGGGGCAATAGGTAGAAACACTTACGGCACACACTCAAAGTGCTCCCCTCTCCCATAGATGAGGTTCTCATTAATGCTATTGATTGAAACCCCCTCCATTGATAAATTCCTGTTTCATTTGTATATTCCCTGCTGTCGTGGAGAAGTTTGCCAAGATTTCATAGGTATCTGCTGATGAGAATAAATACACAAGTTGTGTGAGAGGCTTCACCCATTGTGCTGTCTATCAGTCATAATTACTCATTGTCTTTATTGGACCTCCTCCTTTGTATATACCAAAGCTGAATTGTCAAGTTAATTAAGAATTCATTTACACATTATCATTCCATATCCCTGGGGTTTATACCCCTCTCAGGGGCAGAACAATGAATGGACTAAGACTTTGAACCAACAAATGACAACTTTATTTTTCCTTCCACTGCAGAACACCAACTAGCAATACATCAGAGGGAATCCTCTGCCCGGATCCTGGCTGCGCCATTTCTCAGCCAATCAGGGGCTGGCACATGTATTCCAAATGGCTGTCCAAATGAATCAATATACTCTGTATTTCCCAGTGACGTATGCCAGATCCTTGACAGCCAGACTCTATTCTGAAATCCTTTTGAACCTGAAAGAATAGACCTCTGTTCTCTTTGCCTTCAACCCGATTCATGTCCAGTTTCAGCCTTTGGGATAGTGTAGCGTGCCAGGCTCTGAACCCATGGTTTAAGCAGTTACTGAAATCACTCAACACAGTCCGCTCTCTACATCTACAGATTCAACCATGGCTTGAAAATATTTAGAGAAAAATATTCCCAAAAGCAAACCTTGATTTTGGCATGTGATTTTGTCACTATGCTGATGTGTAACTATACTTTGCTATAGCCTTCCACCATTTCAAAGAACCATAGCCTCTCTCTGGTACTCATTTGAATTGTTTGTCATTTCGTATACAATGCTGTGCAACTGTATGTAATGGAATTTGAGCATCCACAAATATTTGAGTCCACTGTGAGGTCCTAAAATCCAACCCACAGAAGATATCAAAGGCCCACTATAGTCCTTTCTTATTAAATATCCTACAGAAATTACTCTCTACAGACAAGGGGAAAACATCAGAACAGATATCATTCATTTCAATATTTCCAATTACCCAACCTGTGAGTCTCTCTCTCTCTCTCTCTCTCTCTCTCTCTCTCTCTCTCTCTCTCTCTCTCTCTCTCTCTCTCTCTCTCTCTTTGGGGGGGGGGGGGCTGCACTTGCATGTATGTACAGCATGAGATATCTTGGAGATGGTACCCAAATCTAAAGACAAACACCTTTTATATTTGATATACCCCTTGGACACTTCGTTTGAATGTAGCTTTATACACAAGGCTTTTAATAATTTTGTAAATGAAATAAAGTGTGCATATATTGAACCACCAGAAAGCAAAGGTGTCACTATCTCAGTTACCCATGTCAGCAATTTCAGATTTTGGAGTATTGTGAATTTCAGAATTCATGTTACAGGATGCTCAATCTATATTTGCCTATGTTTGACCAGCTATTTGTGCTGTATTCCTGGTCACATGGAAAACTGCCTGTATTCATTCAGCAAAGCTTAGGACAGTGCATGCTAGCGTGGGCAAATTGTGTCAGTGTAAAATGCATAGGGGAGGAAAATCATGACCCATAATAAAGCATATCATGCTAAAATGTACCACACAAATTTTGTATTTTTTTCTATCATATTTGCATCTGAGTTAGAAAAATTCCACAAACATGTCTCCTTGGGAATTCAGAAAAGACCAATAATGCATTTAATAACTTCTCTGCCTTTCAATGATAACCAAAATCAGCTGCCTGAAGCCACCGCCGCACTCTGCCTAGTGGTTGCACCAGCCCTATCAAAGTGTCTATAGCCTCAACTGAAGAACAAAATTACTGTAATAAAGATTACTGTAAGATTATGTACAGGCCCTATTGACCTCCACATCTAAGAATATATGCAATAATTTAGGTGCTGAGCACACAATGCACTCATTGACACTGAAGTATATATTGCCATTGCACTTACTGACTTCTTTTATTTCTCAGCAATTAGATCATGCAGAAATTATACCAAAATGGACTGTGTGGAGATTAGATAGAGCAATGGCAATGTGTTATCATTGTTTGTGGGAGACACTAAAAGGTGCATGGCAACAAATTAATGTCTAAGGAAATTCAGTTTTTGTTTGATAGATTTAGGTATCAAAAACGTGCAGCCCTCCAACAACGGCTGCAGGCATGGAGTGATAGCCTCAGTGAAAATGGACTTCAAAACAGAATATCTGGAATGTGGTCTTCAAACTGGAAAAACCATTCAAATTAATGGACAAGCACTGAAGAAGGCCACCCAGTTTAAACATCTAGGGTCACTGGTCTCCACAGATGGCGACACAATGCCAGACGTACGGTCACAAATAAATGCAACCTGGTTGAAATGTGGCAAACGACTGGCATTCTGTGTGACTCAAAAATGCCCGAACAAGTCAAGGTTAAGATCTACATTATAGTTGTTCTCCCAGTAGCCCTCTGCAGGACAGAGTGCTGGCCAGCAACAAAGAAACATGAACAAGCCCTTAACACAATAAAAATTAAAATGCTGAGATGGACACTTGGCTTGACACTTCTTGACCATGTGCCAAATGATTGCATCTATCATAGACTAGGCATAAAAACAATCAGCAAGAAAATGCAGGAAGCAAGACTATGTTGGCATGGCCATGTCATGAGAAGAGAACCAACATCAGCAGCACAAACAGCACTACATTTGGAGATTGAAGGACGACGACCATGTCAATGGCCAAAGAAAAGACGGATGAACACCATCAAAGAAGACATGCGTGCTACCGACCTGAGGATGCCCAACACAAAGCCCTGTGGAAATGACAATGCTAACACCTCTATTGGGAAAGTAACTTAGAAAGAAGAATCTGATAGCTTTGCAAATGGGAGGAAAACGGCTGCCTGAAATCCCAAAAATTCTGAATTCTTTACTGATGTTTAGACCACGCTATGGAAGTGGGAGATGAAAGCTGTGCTTAAGAATCAGGGGTGAAAATAGCCTGGAAGAAAGGCATTCAAATAGACATTCATTTACGAAACTCACTGCATGACTTGGCATCCATCTTAATCTTTCAACCTTGTCAATTGTTGGGATGATAAAATTAGTGAGGAAGAAATGTGCAAGTCAGGTTCTTACAAGAAAGGAGATATAACATTAAAAATACAAGACAATACATACCCCTACACTGACTTGCACATTTCTTCCTCACACTGCATCATATGGCAATGTAGATGGGCCATCATGGTGGGAAAACTGTACCAGCTAGATTTCTGCTTGTGGCCCCATCTACGCTGCCATATAATGCAGTTTGATGGCATTAACTGCATTATATGGCCAATGTAGACTCATATAATACAGCTTAACTGCATTACTGGAGTCTACACTGATGATATAATGCAGTTTCAAACTGCACTATATAGTAGTATAGATGGAGCCTGTGCTGTAGCTGCTAAAGGCACAGAGAAATCTTGGTGAATTAAGTTGATCAATGAAATAAAACCAGTTTTGACGGAGAAGTAATGGGTATTTTCACCCATGAGGTTTACAGATGCTCTGGATTCAGTTGGCTTCTGAACACAAACGTGGAACTTAGCTGGAACTCCCAATTTCTATATTTTGTTTAAACCTCACCTGTGAAACACACACAGCCTCATCTGATTTAGTAAAGACCAGAGAAACTGGATGTTTTGTGATGTGGTTCCACCTGCTGTGTGAAATGCTGAGTGTTCAGTTTAGCACAGTGCTGTAAATTCTTTGAGGCCCTGCCCTAGTCTCACTTCCAAGTTGTCATGTTACATTATATTACATTATTTTACTATATCAGCACTGTACATTATCATCTCTCTTCTCCACTCCCACTTCTCCCCCACTCTTCTTCCCTTTTGCTTTTCCTCTCCCTGTCAATTACTTACCAGAGGCCTGTTCACAGTAAAAACTTATAGCACTATTATGGAATTGGACCCAAGTCCAGGACTCCCATTAGGGAAAACACTGCTCCCATATCACCTAGCTTATATAATGAAAGGGTGAGGGCAGCAAATGGTTCACTGTTTGTGTGATGTTTTTGTTGTTGGTGTTACTCTGAGGTGGAAACTTTGTGAGATTTTTTGCCTTTAGGTGTCAAAGAATTAAGTGGTTAGTCTTGGGTACTATGTGCCATTTGTTGTTCTGCCCCAGACAGAAAAAAGTTCTACTTCCTTGTCCCTCAGAAACAATGGTCATGTCATAAGTAGTACAATCTGTCTTTTAGGTTAAGTTATAACTCAATTGTGAACTTCAGCCTCATGGTGTGATAACCATTTGTAGTGTTAAATCTTAAATGCAGACAGTCATCTTGAGAGTTCCCATAGCTATACCCACATAGTGAGTCTAAAAATGCAGGCAACTCTATTGAGCCACATTAACAATGAAAGCCTGTGTGACTTAGGCCCTTCCACACAGCTGAATACATTCCCACATTTTCTGCTTTGAACTGGAATATATGGCAGCGTAGTCTCAGTTAACCCAGTTCAAAGCATTTTAAGGTCTCTGTAAGTCAGAAATGACATTTTTTTGTCAGGAGTGACTTGAGAAACTCCAAGTCATTTCTGGTGTAAGAGAATTGGCCGTCTGCAAGGACATTATCCAGGGGACGCCCGGATGTTTGATATTTTACTATCCTTGTGGGAGGCTTGTCTTCTCATGGGGAGCTGGAGCTGACAGAGGAAGCTTACCCGCTCTCCCCGGATTCGAACCGCCAACCGTCAGCAGTCCTGCTGGCACAAGGGTTTAACCCATTGCACCACCAGGGGCAGATAGACAACAACAGGAACTACATGGAGAGCATGTCTTTTGTAAAACAGATATTAATTATTTGATGCAAGACCACACTATTCTAAAGTATCTTCCTTGCAGTAGGAGTAGTTCACAAAAATATACTATTGCTATGAAAAATCCTTAAAAATCCCTCTTGGGATTTCTAAACTCAACAGGGAAACATGAGGGAGGGAGTGTATATCATTATCCTTGCTAAATAAAAAATCCAAATTTTTCTTGGTTTCTTTTGCATCAAAAGTCTCCTTGTGGAGAGAAAAGCAGGATAATAATAATAATAATAATAATAATTATTATTATTATTATTATTATTATTATTATTATTATTCAGTATTAAGCAGAGCTATAGAGTCTTTAATACAAACATTTGGAATTTATAACTCCCTTTGTAGTTTTTGATTCAACTAGATAAGTCAAGATAGAGTTTAAAGGAAATAAGTAAAAACCCAATCCATCCGTTAAGTAAACATGCCAATAGTCTTGTTTTCTGCTTCTGGGAAGGAAGCCGGAAATTGACTGGTTGCATAACCTCTTGAGTGTCCCTAGCACAGGCTACTCTGGAGATGCCTCTTTCAAACCCAGTGAACAGACTGCACTCTCATGTCAAAAACCAGGGAAGCGATTATCCTTAATGAGGATCCGGTGGAAGAAATTTATTAACTAATAATGTGTAAAAGGTGCCAGAGGTTGAAGTGGGGAAGGAACATCTGCCGCCGAGAACCCGCAGGATGTTTAGTTTCTTAAAAATATGCTTTGGGAAGGAATTCGTTTCAAGTTAGCATATCTTGGAATATACCTAACTGGTTGATCTATTCCATTGAGTTTGACGCTCATAATGTTGTGCAATTTGGGATATACTCCAAGTTCAGTGAGTGTGATGCTTCCGCTAAAGCACCACTCGGTCCTTTTGATAAAGCATCTTCTTCCATCGGTAGGATTGCAAACTGTTAGTATTCCATTTCTCTGACTATACCTTCTGCATAGGTCCTCTGTTTACCTAATAGAAAGAATATTTATGGAATTGGAAGCCTATTCCCTAATCAGAGACGTTCTTGGGGAAAGGTACTCTCCAGATGCTTACAGAGGATTCTCTCACTGAGAACAATTTCACAATCCTGTCTGATCACCAGAAAGGAGTTAACATTCTCACCAGAACCTGGAATTATAGAATCATAAAAGATTTATTTGGAAAATGTATTTTATCAGACTATAACCTCCAGAATCCCTCAGCCAACATAGCTAGGAGATTCCAGGAACTGTAGCATTTCCAAAAAACTATCCCCCTCCCAATACCCATTAGGTCAACAGGTCCTACTAACCACACATTTGAAGAACCACAAAAATGTTTTGTGATGCATGCCATTAAAGTGCAACTGGTATTCTGGGAAAGTATGATGTCCTTTGTGGAGACATTTGGCTGCCATAAATAGCAGCCATGCATTATCCTAAATGTGTGCCCTCCGATTCCTTGCAGTAATAGAGAAGGAACAAGTATGAGATAGAACTAGTACCATTTTTGTCACAGAATCTACCATCTCATTTGCACATCTTGATCGATAATGCCATAATCAAGAATTCAGTTAATACATTGCTTTTTAAAAATAATTCACACACTAAAGAGTAAGTACTGTTTTTCTCCCCATTTACAAAGTGGTGGAAAATTCAATATAGAATTTTGTCTTGTGCAAATGATGCATCAGACATGTTATACTGAGTAGAGTTGGGCCTGAATCTCTTTTAATCTGTTTCTTTTGTGGTTTTGTACTGTTCCATCCATTTGGATGGCATGGAACGATACAACTCTCTCCAGAATGAAAGGTGCAGCAAAACAGGAAAAAGGGGGGAATGGTAGCCGTTTGGTTGGCTGATTTTCGGTGCTTGGCTGTAGGCCTTGCTTGCCAGGGCCTACAGCCAAGAACTGGGCGCTCGATGCTCATAAGCCCGGCTCCCAGGACCTACAGTTGAGCGTTGAGCACTCGGCTGTAGGCCCTACCTACCAGGCCTACGAGCACCAAGCGCTTGGCGCTCAACTGTAGGCCCTGCGAGCCAGGCCTACGAGCATCTAGCACTCATCTGTAGGCCTTGCCCGCCAAGCACTCGATACTTGTAGGCCTGGCAGGCAGGGCCTACAGCTAAGAGCTCGACATTCGTAGGCCCAGCAGACAGGGCCTACAGTCGAGCGTCAAGGACTCAGCTGTAGGCCCTGCCTGCTGCGTCTATGAGCATCAAGCGCTCAGCACTTTACTGTAGGCCCTGCAAGCCAGGCCTGCTGCTACGAGCGCTCAGATGTAGGCCCTGGCTGGCTCTGGGACTTTTCCGCCCAAGGCCCAAAAAATCTTCATTTTTTTTGGACCTTGGGCGGAAAAGCTCATTCGCCCTTTTTGGTAAGCGGCAGATGGAAACAGAAATGAGGCGATACGAATGGAACAAATAGAAATTCCATAGAAAGGCATGAGACTGAGTGTGCTTTTACAACAGCCTTACCACAAAGAGTATATAACACTGGATACCTTGGAAATCTTGGTGTTCACAAACGCATAGACTGAATGGGGACTGTAGGCACGAAGCAGTGTCTGGAACCCTTTCCAATGCAACATACTAGCATATTTCTATATTAGTGTGTTCATTTGCTTCCGTATTTATAGACTGCATTTTAAAGGTCAACTCATTCTCATTCCTGCCTAATCAGAAAGGCCCCATTTCCACAGCAATCTCCCTTGCTCCATGCTCCCAAGACATTCTCAAAGTACTATTGATTCCAGTTCATGGCAAGCCTTGGGCAGGCAACACCTTTAGGCCCATATCTCTGTTATTCAGAAAGCAGAGACGGTTCCTGTGAACTCCAGGAACTTCTTGTTAAATATTATAGCATGGCTGACCTATTAAACTAGTTCTGTGTATCGACATTCTAAGAAAGTGGGTGCTCCTCGCAGTACTGAGCATGGCTGATTAATTAGGATAGAACAGAATAACTTTTTATTTGCAAAGAGAGCATCCAGATTAACAGCAAAGGAGCCAAGTCACTTGCCTTTCTCTGATACAAAAAAACTTAGCCATATTTTGAGATGGCTAGGTTCATGTTACAAGGCTGTTTTCTCCATTCGCTTTAGTCTGCACCTCCTATCAGCCCCGAACAATGGCTAAAGATCAATAACTTGGGGAGTTATAGTCTGGAGGTTGTCCTTTGGAACCACGATCTGAGATTCAGAACAGAAGAAGCTTGGAGCTGAAAATATATAGAAAGCTAGAAGTGGAGCTCTAAGATCTGTCTTCTAATTCCAAAAACACAAATGTCACTGTTGAGGGAAGGGCACTTTGAATGTGCTCAGACTCATCTCTCTTGATATATTCCGCAGCTCAACTCTTTCATTTATTCTAGTACTAGCTTGGGGACCCGGCGGAGCCCAGACTTTTGGAAGAAGGCATTGTTTGTTTTGGGATGTTAGGTAATAGCACTTAATTTTGATCCGGATCTGTTGTTGGCTGGGTTCAGTATTCTCTAGATAAGGGTGGACTACAACTCCCAGATTCCCAGGGCCATCACCCCCAAACCCTGACAGTATTCGCAGTAGGCCATGTTGGGCCTGTGTGCCAAGTTTGGTCCAGATCCATCGTCGGCTGGGTTCAGGGCTCTCTGGATAAGGGTGAACTACAACTCAGAGGTCAACCATCCCTAAACCAGGCCTGTATGCACAGCTGGCCATGTTGGGTCTGTGTGTCAAGTTTGGTCCAGATCTGAAACCAGCTGAGTTCAGTGCTTTCTGGATACAGGTGAACTAGGTAAAGGTAAAGGTTTCCCCTGATGTTAAGTCCAGTCATGTCTGACTCTGGGAGTTGGTGCTCATCTCCATTTCTAAGCTGAAGAGCCGGCGTTGTTCGTAGACACCTCCAAGGTCATGTGGCCGGCATGACTGCATGAAGCGCCATTACCTTCCCGTCGGAGCGGTACATATTGATCTACTCACATTTGCATGTTTTCAAACTGCTAGGTTGGCAGAAGCTGGAGCTAACAGCGGGTGCTCACTCTGCTCCCGGGATTTGAACCTGCGACCTTTCGGTCTGCAAGTTCAGCAGCTCAGTGCTTTAACACACTTCACCACCGGGGTTCCTTATACAGGTGAACTACAACTCCCCAAATCAACGTCCATTCTCCTAAACCCCTGTAGTATGTTCAGTTGGTCATGGGGCTTCTCTGTGCCAAGTTTAGTCCCGGTCCATTGTTGGTGGCGGTCACAGTTTCTCTGGATGTAGGTAAACTATAACTCCCAAAATTTTTATCACTTTTAAACTTATTTATTATGCAATGCTTTTGACACGAAATAAATAAAATAAAATAAATAACTCCCAAAATCAAGGTCTATTCCCACAAACCCCTGCAGTATGTTCCGTTGGTCTTGGGGCTTCTCTGGGCCAAGTTTGGTCCCAGTCCATTATTGGTGGGGGTCACAGCTTCTCTGAATGTAGGTCAAGTACAACTCCTGTAAATCATGGTGAATTCTCCCCATACCTCTTGTTCAGTTTCTGATCAATTCCTCTGTTTGCTGTGTGCCATAGGAAAGGGTAGGAAAGGGTTATGGTAGAGGCCGTGGGTGGGGTCATACAAATTAAGGAATCCTGGGATGTCCATTCTGGAGGAAAAACAGGATGAAATTGTCCCCACATGAAAACCTTCACTTGGGTGGGGGCAGAATGCTGTTTGTGGAGGATACTGGCAGGGTTTGGGTTACATGTTCATGGCGCTCAGTTGAGGGAGGACCATGGGAGTCTCTTGCTTAATGGGAACTATAGCTGTTTGTGGAGGTGTGGGTGTCTGTATAAGTGGACAGCTGTTCCACATACACATTTTCACTTTTATTATGTGTATAGAAGAATAAGATGTCCTATGACTGCTAAAATTTGTGTGATAAAATTCATGTCTTCACATATGCCTAACATATGTACTTCCCAAAAATTAGAGAAACAAATTAGAAAATAACGTTCTAATAGTAACTTTGCAACTTTTGTTTTGCTTTTCCCTTGCTTTTGGAGGAACAGCCTGGGGATTATAAAGAGAGTAGTATACAGTATCCACCCAAAATGTCTCTAACGTTGCTTAAAACCTGATAAAATATCCACCAAAAATGCCTCTAAAATTGCTTTAAAAGTAATTTTAAACTTAATATAAAATGTCATTTATTACACCCCCTCGTGAAACATAATTCCCACATCTTTACTTTGGAAATGTTTTGCCCTCATCCCTGGAAGAGAAAAACAATTGCAAGTAACTCCATTATTTGTAAGTTGTTACTTTCAAGTTCTTTCACAAATATACTTTACGGCTAGGCTATCCCACAAACATAGGGGGGGGGGATCCTTAAACATGTCATTGCAAACTGTTATTAAGAATTCATCCATGCATGAATGAATGAATGAATGAATGGTGTTTTGTGAGAAATCATTTTAAAAGACAGAGTTTTTGCAATGCTTTTTGTTCTGTGATCCCTCCCCCACCCATTTCATGCCAAATAAATACGTGAAAATAACTTGAAGGCACATATACTAGAAATATACTCTACACTGCATCTAACTTTAGCCAGAAAATGCCTGAGGCTCCTTGGAAACACATGATAAAATAAATGGTGTGTAGCAGTAGCAGGGAGCTTTGCCACATCAAAGGACTAGAAATTCCTCTTTTTATGTCCAGTGGTGAGTAAAAATATAACAACAGCACCATCTAATGGTACATGTGAACTTTGAAACTGCACTGTCATTTCTACTATACTGGCATTGAATCTTTTCAGTGAATGCTTAGGACAGGTTTTATTCCCTGGTGCACAATGGGAGACAAAACTGTTGTTCAAAACTAGAATTGACAATTTGGCCCACTTTAAAAATGGAGCCCCCAGAGGTACAATGAGTTACACTCTTGTGCCAGCAGGACTGCTGACCAACTGTTTGGTGGTTCAAATTTGGGCAGAGCGGGCGAGCTCCCTCTGTCAGCTCCAGCTCCCATTGCTCCTGACACAAATTAAAAATGGAGCCCCCGGTGGCCCAATGGGTTAAACCCTTGTGCTGGCAGGATTGCAGACCAACAGGTTGGTGGTTTGAATCCAGGGTGTGGGGTGAGCTCCCATCTGTCAGCTCCAGCTCCCCATGCAGCGACATGAGAGAAACTTCCCATAGGATGGTAAAACATCCGGGTGTCCCTTGGGCAACATCCTTGCAGACGGCCAATTCTTTCACACCAGAAGCAACTTGCTGTTTCTCAATTTGCTCCTGGCATGAAAAAAAACCTTATGAAAATGTAGGAAGTGTGTCCTACAGAAATCTCAGGAGATCGGCAATGGCACAATTTTTTGTGTGTGTCAGGAGCGACTTGAGAAACTGTAAGTCGCTTCAGGTGTGAGAGAATTGGCCGTCTGCAAGGACGTTGCCCAGGGGACGCCCGGATGTTTTGATGTTTTTACCATCCTTGTGGGAGGCTTCTCTCGTGTCCCCGCATGGAGCTGGAGCTGATAGAGGGAGCTCATCCTGGCAGCCTTCAGGTCAGCAACCCAACCTTCAAGTCACAAGGCTTTAACCCACTATGCCACCGGGGGCTCCATAATGGCACAAATGCTCTGACAGTTGTTTCCTGGTCCTGATTTAGGGTCCAACTTTGAATTATTTCCCTCCTCACCTATCCCATCTACCACAAATGGTTTTCAGAAAGCATTTCTTTCATGTCCCTACCAATCTATAAATGCTAAAGTTGGGAACTTTATACAAATGCAATACTCTTGGCCCTTGATACCCACTAGGTATGGTTCCAGGACCCCTTGCGGATACCAAGCTCCATGGGTGCTCAAGTTCCATTATATACAATGGCATAGTAAAATGGGTTCTCTTATATAAAATGGCAGGGGCCCCTGGTGGCACAGTGTGTTAAAGTCCTGAGATGCTGAACTTGTGGACCAAAAGGTACCAGGTTCAAATCCTGGGAGCGGAATGAGCGCCCGCTGTTAGCCCCAGCTCCTGCCAACCTAGCACATGCAAATTTGAGTAGATCAATAGGTACTGCTCCAGCGGGAAGGTAATGGTACTCCATGCAGTCATGCCGGCCACATGACCTGGAGATATCTATGGACAACACCGGCTCTTCAGCTTAGAAATGGAGATGAGCACCAACCCCCAGAGTCGGTCACAACTGGACTTAACATCAGGGGAAACCTTTACCTTTATATAAAATGGCAAAATCAAGATTTGCCTTTGGATTTAAAAAAAATATTTCAAGCTGTGGATGGTTGAATCCAAGGATGCAGAATCAGTAGATATGGAGGGCTTAACTATATTTGAATATTTGTTTGTGTCTTGCACAGATGGCTCAGGACTGCAGGAGATGTATGGTATATTGTTGAATTTGAGAAGTACAGCATAGATCAGTTTTATTATGCTACAGCAGAAGGGCAGATTTTACAGCTGCTATACAATGTGCGTCTTGGGTGTTGTTCTACCAAACCTAAAAAGCTAATGGAAAATAGTTACAGTGACCCTAGCCAGCTGTCAAAATAAGAATAGAACTGTCAGAGGAACTGTGAACCATCACATCAAAAGATAATCTAGTCCAGCATATTGCTTCCCAAAGCAGACTACCAGATGGCTATTGGATACCTAGATGTTCAACATGAGGGCATTTGCCATCTCCTCCTCTCATATGCTGTACCAACCAACGTTATTAATATTAATGAGGAATTAAGTGCTCTGGAAAGCCAGGAAAGAAAAAGGCAAGAGGAGCAGAAGGAAGGCAATAGGTCAGGCTTGGAAGGGGCCAGGGATGGGGAAGAGTCTTTATCTGGGGAAGAGAGTCAGAGTCAGGGGAGGGACGGCTGGAAGGAAATTAATAGAGTCTTTCAGAGGACAAATAACACGCTGTCCCCAGAACTGTTTGGACACTCCCTGGACACTTACTGCTATTCTCAACATCTGTTGCGAACTAATAAGGTGGCAGTGGAAGTGCAAGACTCACTATTGAACAGAGGAAGATGGACATCTAAGCGAGCGGTCCGGACATCTCTCTCACAAATTCTATCTTTAAGCTGGTCGAAAGTGAAGATCAAGACTATCGACTGGCTTCGTAGAGACTATCAGTCCTGGAACCGCTCCATTTGTCTTCTCATTGGATTGGAAGACAGAACGCTAATGGAGGAATTGTTTTTGTATAGGCCCAAACTACAACAGTGGGGCATTACTCTCAGGAGGGTACTAGTAGACCCATTGATTCGCCCCCTGGACATCAGGCTGAATCTTGGTAGACAAGATCCCCCAGTTTTAGGCCATGTCTATGCTACCTCTCAGTCCCGCTCTCAGACATCATTAGTGCCTAGCCCCCTTCCCACGCTAGATGATGATCTGTTAGATGACTCCTTTCCTCCTACACCAGCGGAGATAGGCTCCTCCTTTAAACAATCAAGTATTGCTGGTGATTTCCTATCTCAGGACAGCTGACTATCCCCTTTAATGGGCAACCTCAATCAGTCATCTCTCCAGGGGGAAGAGGGTTTCCACGGGCAGGGTCTCATTGAGGTGGTTTGGGGGAGAAGGAAGAACGGTCACTTTCGACCCAGGGAGAAGCGCAACAGAGTTTTTGCGACCCTGGAGAGGAATAGGTGTGGTAGTCTTCAGGACAGACCTCCCAGCCTTAAGGTCCTGCTTTTGAACGCCAGATCCGTCAACGGTAAAACAGCTGTTATCCAGGATTTGATCCTGGACGAGGGGGCGGATCTGGCATGCATCACCGAGACGTGGCTGGACGAGCAGGGTGGTGTGAATCTCACTCAGCTGTGCCCACCAGGTTTCAGGGTGCATCAGCAGGCCAGGGCTGGGGGGCGGGGAGGAGGAGTCGTGGTGATCTTTCGGCAGTCCGTCGCCCTGATCAGATGCGCCGTTCCGCAGTGTTCAAGGTTTGAGTGTGTCTTCCTGAAGGTGGGAGCCCAAGACAGCTTGGGGATTCTGCTGGTGTACCGTCCACCCCGCGACCCAGCAGTCTCTCTGTCCGAGCTAGCAGAAGTGGTCTCCAATTCGGCCCTGGTCTCCCAACAACTCATAGTTTTGGGGGACTTTAATATTCATGCCGAGACCACTTTGACAGGTGCAGCTCAGGATTTCATGGTTGCCATGACGACCATGGGGCTGACTCAAGTTATATCTGGGCCCACACATCAGGCGGGACACACGCTGGACCTTGTCTTCATTGTGGACGGTGGGACAGTCAGAGTGGAAGAGCAAAATATTCTTCCATTGTCATGGTCTGACCATCATCTGATCTGTTTGAGTTTCGCCGTGTCTTCTAACCTCCGCAGGGGTGGTGGACCCATTAAGATGGTCCGCCCCAGGAGGCTGATGGATCCGGATGGACTCCTGAGGTCTCTTGGGGATCTTCCTGTTCTGGAGACTGGCGATCCTGTTGATGTCCTGGCTGATCGTTATAACAGCCAGTTGGCAAGGGCACTTGACACGATCGCTCCCGAACGTCCCCTTTCGCTGCGTAGAGTCACGTCGACTCCTTGGTTCACTGAGGAGCTGGCCGTGATGAAGCGTGCGAGGAGGGGACTAGAGTGCATCTGGAGGAAATCTCGGGATGTGTCTGACCAAGCACGGGCTAAAGCCGCTATTAAGGCTTACTCCGTGGCTCTGCGAGCAGCCAGGAAAGCTTTCACGACTGCCCGCATAGCGTCTGCGGCCAACAGGCCATCGGAGTTGTTCCGAGTTGTTGGGGAGCTCCTGCGGCCTCCTGAGACCCAGGGGCTTCCTGATGACTTGGCAACTAGGTGCAG
Source organism: Anolis carolinensis (assembly GCF_035594765.1). Classification (NCBI taxonomy): domain Eukaryota; kingdom Metazoa; phylum Chordata; class Lepidosauria; order Squamata; family Anolidae; genus Anolis; species Anolis carolinensis. The sequence continues at coordinate 243,516,306 of NC_085842.1, forward strand.
CGATTTTGCGCACCATTTTGCAGGCAAAGCTGCTCAGATACGCCATGAGTTGGACTCCAGCTTAATTGTAGTTCCAGCGGAGGTAACCGAAGCACCTGTCTGTCCGATTTTGTGGGATTCTTTCCGGCTTGTTCTTCCTGATGACGTGGAGGGGACTCTTGGGTCTGTGAGGGCGACCACTTGTGCTCTGGATCCTTGTCCCTCTTGGCTGGTTAAGCAGGCCAAAGAGGGGTTGTTGGATTGGTTTGTGGCTATAATAAATGCCTCCCTGGGTCAGGGGTCATTTCCATCTTGTTTTAAGCAAGTGGTGGTAATACCGTTACTAAAAAAGACCTCGCTAGACCCATCTGTATGTAACAACTACAGACCAATTTCCAACCTCCCGTTTTTGGGCAAGGTTCTGGAGCGGGTGGTGGCCATGCAGCTCCAGGAGTTCCTCGATGACACTGATTTTCTGGACCGCTCGCAGTCTGGCTTCAGGCCTGGGCACAGCACTGAGACAGCTTTGGTCGCCTTGGTGGATGACCTCCGCAGGGAACTGGACAGGGGGAGTGTGACCCTGCTGGTTCTCTTGGACATCTCAGCGGCTTTCGATACCATCGACCATGGTATCCTTCTGGGGAGGCTCTCTGGGCTCGGGGGCACTGTTTTGCAGTGGCTCCAGTCCCTCCTGGAGGGCCGTTCCCAGATGGTGAAGCTGGGGGACACCTGCTCGGACCCCTGGCCTTTGACCTGTGGGGTCCCGCAAGGGTCTATTTTATCCCCCATGCTTTTTAACATCTACATGAAACCGCTGGGAGAGGTCATCCGGAGTTTTGGAGGGTGTTGCCATCTCTACGCAGATGACACACAAATCCACTACTCGTTCCCATCTGACTCCAAGGAAGCCCCTCGGATGCTGAACCAGTGCCTGGCCACTGTGGCGGACTGGATGAGGAGGAACAAGCTGAGGATCAATCCTGACAAGACAGAGGCCCTCCTGGTCAGTCGCTCGTCGGATCGGGGTATTGGGTGGCAACCTGTGCTGGACGGGGTTGCACTCCCCCTGAAATCACAGGTCCGCAGTTTGGGGGTCCTCCTGGATTCAGCGCTGACGCTTGAAGCGCAGGTGTCGGCGGTGGCCGGGAGGGCCTTCGCACAACTCAAACTTGTGCGCCAACTGCGACCATACCTCGTGAAGTCTGACTTGACCACGGTGGTGCATGCCTTAGTTACCTCTAGACTGTAATGCGCTCTACGTGGGGCTTCCCTTGAAGACGGCCCGGAAGTTACAGTTGGTCTAACGCTCGGCCGCCAGACTAATAACGGGGGCGAGTTACAGGGAGAGATCTACTCCCCTGTTTAAGGAGCTCCACTGGCTGCCATTCATCTTCCGGTCCCAATTCAAGGTGCAGACCATCATTTATAAAGCCCTAAACGGTTTGGGACCCGCCTACCTTCGTGACCGTATCTCCTACCATAAACCTGCCCGACCTCTCCGATCATCAGGGGAGGCCCTCCTGTCGCCACTACCTATATCTCAGGCCCGCCTTGTAGGAACAAGGGAGAGGGCCTTTTCTGCGGTGGCCCCTCGCTTGTGGAACTCGCTGCCCATTGAAATCAGGCAAGCCCCCACCCTTTTAGCCTTCAGTAAAGATTTAAAAACATGGCTCTTCCGGTGTGCTTTCGGAGAGTAAATGTTCTATGCTACTCCCCCCAATATTTATCCTCTAGACTGGTTCACTATCTGATGTCCCGTCCCTCGAGGTTTTTATTCTGATCCCTCTCTCACCCAGAGTTTTTAATTTTTAATCTAGTTTTTAAATGTAGTGTTCATGCGGCCCGCTCTTGTTATATTGCTGTTCTGATCTTATGTTGTACTGTTTATTTTATGTAATGTATTATTTAATTGTATTATGTTATGGTTATATTGTATTGTCTTGGGCATGGCCCCATGTAAGCCGCCCCGAGTCCCCATTGGGGAGATGGTGGCGGGGTATAAATAAAGTTTTATTATTATTATTATTATTATTATTATTATTATTATCATCATTATTATATGCTAGCAACTGATATTCGGAGGCAAGTGGCTTCTGCAACTAAAAGAAATGTGTGCCCATCATGACTCATAGATATTTGTAGCCTGATCCACTACCAAGCTGCTTAATCCCCTACCAAAGTTGGCCATGTTGATAGTAGTCACTATATTTAGTGGTAACGTACTCTACCATTTAATTAGATGCTTTGTGAAGAGGTACTTTTCCTTTTTTTTGTAGAGCTATTATTTGTGTTCATTTGTTTGATTGATACTCCACCTTTCTTGCTATGCAAGATCCAAGGCAGCCAACAGCATTTTGAAAAATAAAGTACAGTTAAAACATTATTTATATAAATATTTTAAAAAAATTAAATAGCAATTCAATTAAACAACATAAAAACACAGATCATAATAACACTGCGTTTCATCAGTTCTAAGACACATTTTCCCCATATAAACATCTCTAAAAACAGGATGTGCCTTAGAATTGTGTGTGTGCGCGCGCACATGTAATTATGTATATTCTATTGGTGATATTGAAAATAATGTGCATCTTACAATCAATGGCATCTTAGCATACATGAAACCCTATTGAAATGAAGAACTTCTGGCTCAAGAATACAATAGAGTCACACTAGAGACCTAGAAAATGCCTAAATTATCCTGTTCCTGCAAATACGAAGGTTGTACTGTTGGACCTATAAGGGGCTGGGCTGTGGCGCACCTGGCTAGTAACCAGCTGCTATAAATCACTACTGACCGAGAGGTCATGAGTTCGAAGCCCGGGTCGGGTTAAGCCTCCGACCATTAAAAAAAAAATAGCCCCAGCTTGCTGTTGACCTAGCAGCTCCGAAAGACCGTTGCATCTGTCAAGTAGGGAAAATTTAGGTACGCTTTATGCGGGAGGCTAATTTAACTAATCTACAACACCATAAAACTGCTCACGAGGAAAAGAATGAGGAAGAACAGCCACCAATGGACGGTGAAGCAACAGCTCCCCCTGTGGCCAGAATCGTGAAGCTGGAAAGATGTTAAAATGCCTCTGTGTCTGTCTAAAACTGAATGTTGTTTGTCTGTTGGCATTGAATGTTTGCCATATATGTGTTCATTGTAATCTGCCCTGAGTCCCCTTCGGGGTGAGAAGGGCGGAATATAAATACTGTAAATAAAGAAAGAAATAAATAATGATACTTGCTCCCCCCCCCCCCCCCGCCTATCATTATAGTTAGGATGGGGTAAGAATCCCCTATCCTGTTTTAATTATTAATTTGTGTTTAATGTTTCAGTATTTTGTTTTAGTGTTATTTTTTCCGCTGTTTTTCTCATTTTCATTTCGAGTCTTTTCTTTCCGAGCCTTCTGTGGGAGTGAATTCCACAATTTGGGAGCAGCCCCTAAAAAGGCCCTCTCCTAGGTCCTCATCAAACATTCTCGTGGTGATGGTGGGGTGAAGAAAAGGCTTTCCTCTGGGCTTAAAGATCTTAAACCTCAAGCAGCCTCATACAGGAGGATATGATTTTTCAGTTTCAGTGTGGATTACTCACCAACCAATTTAGGGCTCATCTACACTGACCACCTAGGTCAGCATTCACCTGGATCAGCCCCACAGCAACTAAACACTGGACAAGTTTATTTACAGTATTTATTTAAGCTAAGGCTCCATCTACACTGCCTTTATAATGAAGACTGAACTGCATTATATGGTCAGTGTAGACGCATATCATACAGTTTAACTACATTGAAGTGGATTATATGAACCTACACTTAGCATATAATGTAGTTCCATCTGCATTCTAATGGCAGTGTAGATAGGCCCTAAGTCAGGGGAAAATCTGAATCCTGACCCATGATCCTGACCTGTAGAGTAGCTGCATTTGGTGCAGATAATTACTCTATTTACTTGAATGTAATGCTCGCCTTTTTTAGCTAAAGTACCTAGCCAAATTGTCATATGGTCGTCTTAGTACTAAGCCAAAGCAAAAGGGGAATGTCATGACTTCTGGTTATAATTAATAGGATTGCAGTATGACACACATATCCATGTGGAGCACCTGGAGCTCCCATTTGAAGGACCTCACCTCTTATTTAATGGCCTTAGTTCAATGCTGTGCAATCCTGGGATTTGTAGTTTGGTGAGCCACTAGCATTCTTTGGCAGAGAAAAGCTCAAGACCTTGTAAAAATACATTATTTCAGGGCAGTTAAAGTGGATTCATTCTACAACATAAGTGCACCCCAAGATTTTCTTTTCCATCACTGGAAGCTTTGGTGCTTCCAGAAGTTTTCTAAGCAGACAGCAACTGTAATACGCACCTTGGGGGGCCAAATTACAAAGAGTGCTCTTTCTGTTGCTGCACATTACATTTGGTAGCAAATCCTCTTTTTTTTTTTTTTTTGATTTCATGATTTTGAAAATTAAGGTACAAATTGGATTCAATGGCTCATTAGACTCAAGTAAAGATGGTAGTAAGACTTCTTCTTGCCTCCGAGGTGGCTCAGGGAGCCATAGAAACCAGACACTGGATTGGCCCCACATTATGTCTCAGTGCAGAAGTGATGACTTTAGTATTGTTGGATTACGAAACTAGGAGATCCCCACTTAGCCACAAAAACCCACTGGATTATCTTGGGCAAGTCCCTCAGCCTCAGAGGAAGACAACAACAAACTTTCTTTGAGTTAATCTTGCCAATAAACTCTAGTGACAGGATCACTATAAGTTGGAGTTAACTTGAAGAGATATAATGACAGATGATATAAATAACTCATTCTATGCATGATACGTAATTTTAAATACCTGTGTCATTTTCTCCTCTCATTTGACTTTTCAAACTAAAAAGTCCTAGATGTTGCAATTTTCCTCCTAATTCGTACCACACTGTGGAGTTGCATCAGGTTGTTCCTTATCTACTTGGCTCCAGAATGGCAAACAAAATCTTTAAAGGAAATTGAAAAAAGCATTTTCCTTATGCTGCTGTGTCCCAATGCTTTCCCCAAGGACCTTGGGGAAATTAATTTTTGGATGACATGTCTCAGAATCCTCTGACCAACACAAACATGATGGCAAGGAATTCTGGAATATGTAGTCCAAAAAGTCCTATTCACTCTCTCAGGACATGGAGATTTCATCCAAAGTTGTTCACTGACTAGCACAAATGAAAGGACCAGTTACTAGAATGCACTTCAGCTTATCTTCCTCAGCCTGGCCCCAATGGATGTGTCGAACTATGACTCACATTGCCTCTATCCATCCACCATAGCCATATGGCCATTCTGGCTGGGGAACATATAATCCAAGATTTACTCAGAGCCCTAAATTGCAGAGTGTTGCTCTGCACTGTCATAGCCTGTGCTTTATGGCCTGCTAAACGTACTTGTGCCTTCGTTCTCTTCTGGATGGCAGACCACATGATATAAAAGTGAAGACTCTTGGCTATACCTATTATGCAACAGTGAAGTCAACAAAAATCTTACTGGCTTCATCCTCAACATGCCACCTAGAAGACTTATTTCAAATTATGAGAAAGCTATTGATATTATGCTCAGAGAGGAAGAGGTGGGACCTTTGAGGTGCATCTGCATTAAATAACTAAATGAATGCCTTTATGGTATGTAATTACGCTACTGAATTGTGTTTTAGAAGATCCAGGTTACAGTCCAGAATACTGTATTTCAGCTACAATGCTTTGCACTGTCTTCAACCCAGTGCTTTCGGACGCAAACTTGTGAAGTGCCATGGCTGAAGTGGGGAAGATGGACGGGCAAAGTTGTTGTTCATATAGTTCAGCAAGACACGCAGAGAGGGAAGCCTAACTAGACCATTTACAGCAGGGATACAATCTCCCTCCTCTGGCAATGAATCAAGGCTGTGACTATTACATGAGGAAAACAAAAATACCAATCTGGTCACCGCGACTATTGTGTGGTGAAATATGATCATCATTAAACTTTTTGGGTGACCTTGGGCTAGTCAATCCCTCCCCCTCCCCCCCTCTATCTACTTCTAAATTTTTATAGGATTGTTGTGATGATAAAATGGGAACAAGAATATCTATGTACAATGTCTTCAAATCTTTGGAGGAAAAGTGAAACATATATATGACTGCTGAACCAATATCCAGCCTCTGCACTCTTGTCTGTTCCCATTCACCACATTTTTGGCCTGCATGTGTTTCCCTGGAGAACTTGATCCAGGGCATGTTGTACAGTAGAAATTCAATTCTGAGCTGATGATTTCAAGCTGTAAAAGTTGGCCATGATGTCCACTTATGAGGGATGTGGTCTACAAGGATTTTTTATGGGCTGCCTGTTGGTTGCAACCCGTTTCTTTGGCTTAGTAACACTTTCATGGAGCTGCTTTGGAAAGAAAAATACCACTTAATTAGAGTCATTAGGTTAATTGCTTAATACCTGTGCAAGCAATTTAGCATGTCAGGCCTCCTTAAGTGTGTAAATTAATTTCCCTTTTGAAACTTTAATCAAATACAGGCAGGTGTATTGGATTTGGGTCAGATTGAGAACATAGTTATTGAGTTGTTTAGACATTGTGCTTTTGGCTGTGTTAAACAAGAAAAGGCAAACAAAAATCAAGGAGCTCCAGCATCCAGTTACAATACAGCCAACCATCCACATTCACTGGGGTTATGGACACAATCGTGAAAAACAGTGAACAAAAATACTTTTTTTAACCCGAGAGAACACTTTTTTAGGAATATCTGTTTTCTCCACCATGACTGCCAGAAATTGACCATGTAATTGCACTGGAGACCCCAGATTCCTAGATAATTGTTCTCTCCAGGAATTTCTAGGTTCTCTAGCATGACCTTATCATCAGCATCCGGCAGACGTTGAATGTGAAGACATGCTGGAAAACCTAGAGATTACTAGAGAGAACATTTAAAATCTGTGAATAATCTTTGAATAATCAAATCTGCAAAAGTCAAATCCGCAAATGTGTGGGGTCAACTGTAAGTGGAAAACCACTTACAGCAACCAGTGTAACCAGGTCTGAGCACAGCAGGGTCCTTAGTAAATAGAATCCCATAGTTTCAAGCTGAACTCAGCAAAGAGAAGAAATAGGACTATCTGACCTCTACTGTTAGCTACAGGAAGGATGATGCTCCAGGAAGTAGATGATGGGGAATGCTTGCAAGATGTTAGAGGACACACTTCTATGTGTACCACTCATGACTCACATGGCAGTGGGGCAAAGGATTTTTTTTTTTTGCTTTTAGTCTGAACTTTAAAGAAAATATGTACATTCAAATTACAAAAGAATCACCTAAACATTAGGAAGAACTTCTTGATGGTAAAAGCAGTTCAGCAGTGGAATAGATTACATTGGAGCAGTGGTTCTCAACCTGTTGGTCTCCAGGTGTCTTGGCCTACATCTCCCAGAAATCCCAGCCAGTTTACCAGCTGTTAGGATTTCTGGGAGCTGAAGGCCGAAACATCTGGAGACCCATCGGTTGAGAACCACTGCCTTGGAGGGTAGTGGACTCTCCTTCTTTTGAAGGCTATAAAAGAGGTTGGATAAGTATCTTTCATGAGCACCTTGGTTGTGCATTCCTGGATGGCAGGAGTTGGAACAGATGGCCGTTCTGGCCCCTTCCAACGTGGCAATTCTATTTTTTTTTTCCAGCCAGGATCTTGAATAGCTCCTTTAAAATTGAGAGTAAGATCCAGTGTCCCGTAGAGGTTGAAATCACCTGCCACTGGCAATAACTAACAAGAGTTATTTTCTAGGAAACTAAAGGTAGTTCAGTTGTAATAGTATTTTCTGATATGTCTTTCTTGATCAGCCACTCCCACAATGTAAAAGCCTTTGTCAGTTTTACTGGTTAATAAAATAGAGAATTCAAATGCCCTGTTGTTTCTTTAATGTTTTATATTATTGAACTTAGGGCTTCCAACACTCAATGGCTCATTAGTAGTGACAGCAAAAACTCATTATGATTCTTAAATTAGGAAACCTTGAGAGGAAACATGAGTCAATGTGTGTGTGAAAGGATTTGTGTGTGATTTTCAGGTCTGGTAAAGAAAACGAGTTCATGTGCTCAGGGACACCTCATTCAGCAAATTAATAGCCAACTTCTTGAGTCACTACTTTGCACCAGGCTGTGCATTCATGGACTGCTTTGCTCAGGTGGGAACAAGCAGATCCTATACAATCCTAAAGTCTGCTTGCTTGCTTGCTTGTCTGCCCATGGTGTATGTTAAACCAAGAGAGAGAGAAGGAAATATGCCTCCCCCCCCCCATTACTTTTCGTCTTGCACAAACCTGCATCTGTGCCAAAAGGAAACGTGCCTCTTGTGATTCATGAGTCTGAGTGTTCTTCCTTCCTATTGTCTTGTCTGTGTTTTAATTGTAGGCCCTTTGTGGGCAAGGCAATGTTAATTGCTTAGCAGCCGTTGTTGGCTGTAAAGAGCTGCAGCAGGCACTCAGGTCCTACTCACGGCTTCTCCTTCTGGCTCACTGCACCGAGATGGCAATATCCTATTAGCAAGGCTTAGTCATGCCTGGAGAAGGGATGCTAATTGCAGTATCCCCGATTCCCTTTGTATTGGTGAGCATCAGCAATGGCTTGGCAACGATTTTGAGAGTTTCAGGTTCTGTAAGCTGTGCCTCCAGCTTACTGCAGAGCCACATCCTGCAAACCACTTGGGCAGCAGATTGGCATTTAATACAGCTCAAGGGATCCCACAAGGAAGCTAATACCTCTCTAATGCACATCTATTAGCTCCAGTGGTTTGAAAACAGCAAGCTTGGGAAAAAACAATCGTATTTTTCTTTATCTAGGAAGAAGGATTCGTTTTACCATTTGTGCATACTATGGTGGTCACTTTAGACAGCTGATTTGGAGTATCATATAAGGGATATTGCATTTTTGTTGCTGCTGTTACACTGATTTATTTGCCACTTTTCTCTCCCAACGAGACCCAAAGGAGCGAGCAGCGCTAAAAAGGGCACAATCTTCCATTAAAACTTAAAGATTACAAACACCAAACAGAATGAAAGCTAGAGCTATCTAAAAATGAATAGTTAAATACATTAAAACCAATAAAACCTATTTAAAATACATTACAAAATCACACAACACACCTTTGCTCTGTCTTTAAAAAGTTTATTAATTCTATATAGTAATTCCTCCATATTTTCTGTTGTTAAGGGCAGAGACCCCCATGAAAGTGAAAATTCGCAAATAAAGAAATTGTCAATTTTTACCTGAGATAATACCTTTCTGGGAATATCTAAGTCTTCCAGCATGACTCTATGGCCAACTATCACTGGAAGCAGATCACAGAATTACATTGGAGGATCAAGAGATTCCTAGAGAGAAGTATATTCTAGAAATCTAGCGATTCCTGTAGAGAACATTAATCAAATCTGTACATAATCAAATTTGCAAAAGTCAAAACCACAAGTGTGGGCGCATGTGTATGTGGGATGATTGCATTATTGTTGTCTTATTTTATTGCCTGGCAAGCAGTCATTGATTTTCTGGAAGGGTTTTGCCTGTTTAGGTATTATACACCCTGAGTTCTGTGCATCTTGAGTAGTGTGCCCCAGCTTTGGTGAAGAAGGCATATCATTGATGATTTTGTCTTAGGCAGCAAAAATGTTTCAGTGTACAGCCTTCCTGGACCAAGAGGGCAAGGGGTGATATAAATCATCAGGTTTCCATTAAAACCCAACAATTCACTTCTCCTTTATATTTACTAGGAAAATTGTACATGTTACCCTATCATGATCACAAGGTACTTCTTCCTGCCCCATTGCTGCAGAGGTGAAATGGAAAAATGCAAACAGTGGTGATGGTACTCTGTCATGCATTTCCTTTGTCATATATTAATAGGAAAGAATGAGGAAAAGTAATGTCACTTAATCTTTCCAAAAAAGATGTGTTGTCGAAGGCTTTCATGGCCGGAACCACTGGGTTGCTGTAAGTTTTCCGGGCTGTATTGCCATGTTCCAGAAGCCTTATTTCCTGACGTTTCACCTGCATTTATGGTAGGCATCCTCAGTGGTATTGAGGTCTGTTAAAAACTAGTCAAGTGGAGTTTATATATCTGTGGAATGTTCAGAGTGGGAGAAAGAACTCTTGTCTGTTTTCCACAGATATATAAACCCCACTTGACTAGTTTCCACATATCGCATTGTTGGATGTTGTAGATGTAATTAAATAGAAGCTTTACCACGGCATCTGAACCAAAGTTTACCTTGCAGTGTAATAACGTGCCACTCAGGTCTGTGAAATAAGTAACAGTAACTTTACTTCAGTTCAATAGGTCAAACAGAGCAACAATATATACAGTAGTCTCTCTGGCTTCTTACAGAGAACAGAGGAAATAAACAGACCTTTTAAAACAGTCTTTAAATATGCCTCGTTGCCTTATAAACTATCAGGTTTCAAAAAGTCAGCAGCCATTAATTCCCTAGCTGTTACCTCTTCGCTCTGAGGTAAAATAGCTGCTCAAACCATTTCTCTCAGCAGCAAGCCAGAGGCAGTAGCCAATAAGCATGTTGGCTCCTTGCATGCTTAGCCAATCAGATGCTGACACATGTATTTCCAGTCAACCCATTACATCATGGTGCCTTTTACAAATCCCCACACTCATTACCCCTGAGGATGCCTGCCACAGATGCAGGCGAAACATCAGGAAATAATGCTTCTGGAACATGATCATACAGCAATCCAGTTTCCAGTGAAGGTTTCCAGAGAAGGCACTAAGAAAAGTGCAATGCTACAGAAATTGTTTTGTAATCTAGGCCACTGCTTCTTAAACTGTGGGTTCTGACCCCAAATCTGAGTCCTATTATTATTATTATTATTATTATTATTATTATTATTATTATTATTATATCTGGTCTCCTTAGTGCAGTGGTTGTCAATCTGGGGTCCCCAGATGTTTCTGGCCTTCAACTCCCAGAAATCCTAACAGCTGGTAAATTGGCTGGGATTTCTAGGAGTTGTAGACCAAAAATATCTGGGGACCCCAGTTTGAGAACCACTGCCTTAATGCAGTGTTGAGGTTCCGAAAAATTGGGCAACAGTAAAAGGTTTCTTGATGCCACCTAGTGGCTGTTTTAGACATTTACAGGAATCTCTATTGAAGTGTTTACAGTGGACTCTACAGAAGACGTTTTAGCTGATCTTCATAAAAAGGAAAATCAGCCTGTTTAACAAACCTTGCAAATGTTGATTTGTTATCAATATGTGTTTGATTTTTACATCTAATCTAATTTTAATCTAAGACCAAATGGGGTTCTAAGTGGAAAAGTTTAAGAAGCCCCAATCTAAACTAGCTTCTGGGAATTGTAGTCCAAAAAAGGAACTTGTCTGAGCTCTTAATGAGTGGCTGTTATTTCAGGGCACCAACGGTAGCTATAGTAACCTTTTGATTAGAGAGACAACAGCGCAATCCTTTCAGGAAATAAAATTCTCTTTCATATCTAAAGCCATGCTCTAGAAAGGACTAGGTAAGAAGCGCTTTGTTTTATCACGCAACATCTCATACATTTCTTTAATTTTTGGCTAGAACCATAGAATCAAAGAGTTGGAAGGGACTGCAAGGCCATCTAACCCACTGCTTCTTAAAATGTTGGTTCCATCACCAAGTGGGGTCCCCTTAGATCAATGTTGGGGTTATTAAAAATTGGCAACAGTTAAAGGTTTCTGAACGCCACCCATTCACATAATCCGTTGGCAATAATCTACAGTGCTTACAATGGACTCTGCAGAATATGCTTCAGATGTACTCCCCAAAAACGGAAACTCAGCCTGCTTAGTAAGCCTGGCAAATGCCAATTTATTATCAGTTAATATTTCATTTTATGCCTATTTTATATTTCAGAGGTCATTTAAAAATGTATTAAGCAGATAAGAGTCACAAAAAAAATCTCAGGTAGAAAGGAAAATGGAAAAAGTTTAAGAAGCCCTAATCTGGTCTATCCACCCATGTCTTTCACATCTGATCTTAGCTGCATTCTGCACACTAGTTCAGCAAGAAAGATGTTTTCCCTTGGAACAATATGTATCACTGTTGTGACATCTTCTGGTGGCTTGTTCTTAGGCCCTTCCAGGCAGGCCCTATATCCCAGGATGTGATCCCAGGTTTTCTGCTTTAAACTGGATTATATGAGTCTGCACTGCCAGAGAATCTGGGATAAACAAAAAAAACCCCTGGCATCACATCCTGGGATATAGGGCCTGTCTGGAAGGGCCCCGTAGATAGCCAGTTGACCATTTCTTTTACAAAACAACTGTTCCTAATAGAAATGAAAATTGGTCGAACCAATTAATTAAAAGGGATGTCTTAACATAAGAGTGTTTTCAGAAGAATGATGCTTTCTGAGCAAATCTGAGAAAAAATAAGTAGGAATGCAACAAATGTATTTGCAAACACTTGAAAAAAGATTGTTACATACCTTGCAAAGCAGTCACATTGGCTGTCACATGTAGACTTCATGCCACATTCAGATTTGCCTCCCATAATGTTTGGAATAGGCCGTCTAATCCAAATGATACATATTTGCGGGAGAGTTCATACTGAATCAGCAGAAATGAGTACTCCATCATTGCATCCATGTAATAAAAAGAAGATGAATGGCCACAGGATGTGCAGGTGTGGCTGAAGTCAAAACATAATTTAAGTTTGTTAATTATAACTCTAACCCCATAGTGAATATTTGCTCATGTCATTAATTATATGTGATTTGATGGGATGTGTGTTTACTTATTTTGTATATTCAACATCATTGCACACCTTAATGTACATTTCCTTTTGTGTCCCCCCCCCCCCTTAAACAATATTACTCCCATGTTCTCAGGGAATATGTTCCAAGGCACACACACACCCAGGATACCTGAAACCATGGACCATATATTCTGACTACATGTGAAGCAAAAGCATACCATAAATTTATACTGGAGGACCTAGAAATGCCCACATTTTTGAGGGAATGTTTCTTTGGAGCGTGGGCAATTCAAACTGTGGCTATCATGTCTGCAGATAAGGGGGTCTACTACAGTATCTTCTAGTTTTAGTAACCCACTAGAAGTCCCACATTCAGGATTTTTGATAAGGAGTTGCCCAGATTTTGAAGAAATATGCACCCCAGTCCTTTGGCTAAAGAGTCTGTGATGTAGTGGAGTCTCCCCTAAGACTTAAAACCATTATCCCCTATGCCATTACTACTCAAGGCAATAGGAATTCTGAATGTGCGAGTCATGAGGGTGAAGGCCTTAAACAGATGGCTAATACTAAAATCTCTGTAGCCCTCTTAGCTCTTTCTTGTTTTTCCTTAATGCAGTACTTTTGTTATTAATGTGTCTTACCTATCTGGATCTATATCAGCTTTCTCCACTGGACATCTCTGACTATTTCTTTTAAAGGAGCCTATAGCAACATGTTAGTTCAAGTAGAATAGAATGAAATAATTGTAACAATAGGAATGGCTTACATACAAAACAGTGGAGATATATATATATATATTAGGAACAACCTATGCATTTCATAAGTTATGAATTCGTGTAGTGGTTTGAGCACTGGACTAGGACTCTGGAATTTAGGGTTCAAATTCTCACCTGGCCATGGAAAGCCATTGAGTGACCTTGAGTAAGTCACACTTTCTCAGCCTCAAAGTCAAAGGCAAACACATTTTGCTAAGAAAATCCTGTGATATGTTTGCCTAAAGATTGCTATAAGGCACACAACAATTGCCAAGACATGCTCAGGGCACCAGCTCCAGTCTGATCTTGGAAGCTGAACAGGGTCAGTACTTGGATGGAACAAAACCAGTGGTTACCAAGTGCAGTAGACTGTTTCAGAAGAAGAGACTGGGAAAAACACCTCTGCCTAAGAAAATCCTATGAAATTAATAGGGTCTCCATAAATCAACAGGTAACATGAAGGCACATATATACATACATACACATATTCAAATCCTCTTTGCCTGGCTGTCGAATGACACATCTGAGATTAGGATGTTAGATTACTAACCTGTGGTCCCTGTTTCCAAGCACTGCAGCCCAGCACTTCCCATAGTACCCTTTTGACATTGCCTCTGAATTGATATGACAGGCAGTCCCTGAGATAAAAACATAGGACTTACAAATGATTCATAGTTAAGAATGGGGGTGAGACAACAGAAAGTTAAGAGAAATTACCCCTAGGAAGGTAAATTCACTTCTGAAAGAATTATCATGGGGAAAAGGTGTTTCCACTGAAGCTTTATCACCAATTCTTGTTTCTACAACAAACCATTTTTTTTTTCAAAATTCACACACACACATACACATATATGGTTGGAGTTACACTTAATTTTTTTCCTATTCCGACTTACAAACAAACCTATCTTGTTCGTAGCTTGGAGACTTGCCTGTATTTCTTTTCTCCCCCAAAAATAAGAAGTAATTCTCAGTCAAGATTCTGCACTGCAGACTGACACTTGCGTTTGAAACTCAGAGACACAGCAATTATCTTTTTTACACGACAAACCTGCAATGTGACTCTAAGGAGAAAATTTGATCATTATGCTAAATTGCTATGTGAGCATGGCAAATGAGATCCCTCTTGAGCTAGCAATTACATTTGGGCTGAGGTTATGAAACCGAAATGAAATGAAAAAGATCCTTGGAGCTTGGAAGAACTTTAAAACCTGCATATATATGACTTAGAATCCCCTGTTTTTAATAATACAATTTTGAAACGAAGAGCTGCCGTGCTAATCCCTTCTCCCCAGAAACTGAGTTGAGGCTAATTGCAAAAACGGAAGTATTAAGTTTGCTATGTCAAAAGGTAATTACAGGGTTGTGCTTTGTTGAATTGTGTTTTTATCATTGTGCGACTGGATTTCTGTAAGAGTTACATGAAAGGAATGCACAATGCATCAGCAAAACATGAGAAAGAAAGAGTCAGTTTGCCAAGAAATTTGTTTTTATCAGTAGGGTTACATTTGATGTTGTATTTTATGTTGTATCTATGGGGTAAAAAGGATAGAATAAAGACGGTCCCTCTTCACCTTGACCATTGCTTGCCTCCAGCTCTTACCACAACTCTCATTTTTATTTATAGCTTGTTGATTCACGCATACTCTTATTCAATAAAATCTACCACAGTCCCATACAGTCAGCTATTGTTTTCATATTATGTGCACTGCTTATAAGTATTAAATACATGTAGAAAATGGCGCTACATATAGTCATGCTGGCCACATGACCTAGGAGGTGTCTACGGACAATGCCGGCTCTCTGGCTGAGAAATGTAGATGAGCACCAACCCCCAGAGTCGGACACAACCTTTACCTTTATCTAGAAAAGTAATATGTGCAAAGAAAGGGAATAAGGCAACCAGAAGCAGTCACCTCAGAGTAGATTTGGGGTGTAGGGTTGCCAGGTCAGTACAATCACATGTCTTGTGTTTTCCCAGCCAAAATGTGAGAATGAAAGATTACTCCCTAATGATTAAGCATAATAACAGGGTGTCCCTAAAGTGTCATGGGTAATCACTCATTGCTGAGTATGATTGTCTTCCAATGGTAGAGCCTTGGTGATGAATCTGTACATTTTATTTATTCCTTTATTTATAGTACTGTATTTATATTTCACCCTTTTTATCCTGAAGGGGACCCAGAGCGGATCACAATGTACATATACATGGTAAACATTCAATGCCATACGACATACAGACAGAAACAACGACACAGAGGCAATTTAACATTTTATAGCTTCCAGCTTCATGAGGGTATGCTCAATTCCAGCCACAGGGGGAGCTGCTGCTTCATCATCCACTGTGACACCAAGGCCTTGATGGATTACTTTCTCAATCTTCCGCACGCTGCTGGATGATTTTTTTATGGCGTCATAAATTAGTTAAATTAGCCTCCCCGCATAAGCGGTACATAAATTTCCTACTCAATAGATACAACTATCTTTCAGGTTGCTTAGGTCAACAACGAGCTAGGCTATTTTTAATGGTCGGGCGCTCAATTCGACTCAGGCCGGCTTCAAACTCATAACCTCTTGGTCAGTAGTGATTTATTGCAGCTCGCTACTAACCAGCTGTGCCACAGCCTGGCCCAATGACTGTGAATGACCGTGAAGACCTATTCTGGACCCATGTGATCTTTCATATTGAATACATAGATTTCCAAGTAGACGGCAGTCACAAGAAGGACTTACTTGACATACCTTCCTCTTCCTTTCATCCTGTATTTGTGCCTCTTCAAAATCCACAGCACTGTTGGTAACGGCTGACCTCTAGTTACAGTGCTCAAGTGCCAGGGCTTCCTAGTTCTTGGTGTTTATATTACATATTTTTAGGTTAGCTTTAAGGACATCTTTAAATCTCTTTTGTTGTTCACCAGCATTCTGTTTTCCATTCTTAAGCTGAGAATAAAGTAACTGCTTTGGAGGATAGTGTTTGGGCAATGTGGCCAGTCCAGCAAAGTTGATGATGGAAGATCATCGCTTCTTCCATTACACTGACATTTGTCCGCCTGTCTTCTGAAGAGATTTACAGGATTTTTGGAGGCAACGCTGATGGAATCTTCCCAAAAGTTAAGAGTAGTATTTGTAGGTGGTCCATGTTTCACAGGCATACAATAGAGTTGGAAGGACAATGGCTTTATAAACAAGCATCTTGCTATCCCTACAAATGTCCTGATCCTCAAACACTCTCTGCTTCATTAAAAAAATTGCTATGCTCACAGATCTCAGACAGTACTGTATTTCAATATTGATGTCAACTTTTGTGAAGAGATGGCTGCCAAGGTAGTGGATATAGTCAACATTTTCAAGCATTACATCATTAAGCTGTATTGCTGGCATTGCGTTGTACTGCTGGCATTGCATTATATACAGCTAATACTGTACACAGTAGCTATAGTAATTATTTGAAGGCTACGTAAATATGCTTGTTATAATAGAATATTGTCAAAGGGCAGGATTGCAAACTTGATGTAAAGTTTCTCTTATCGTTTTGCAAAGTCCTTTACCATTGAAATCTTTAATCCAACGAAAAAGGGTGGACAGGTTGAATATCCCTTTTCTGAAATATGTGGGACCAGAAGCATTTTGGATTTTGGAATATCTGGATTTTTTTTGAATTTGCATAACACACAATGAGATCTCTTGAAGATGGGACCCAAATCTAAACATGAGGTTCATTTATGTTCTTATATACCTTGGCACATAACCTGAAGGTAATTTTTTTGCAGCATTTAAAATACTTTTGTGCATGAAACAAAGTTTGTGTACACTGAACCATCAGAAATCAAAGATGTCACTATCTCAGCCACCCATGTGGACAGTTTTGGATTTTGGGATATTTCTAGTTTCATAATTCTGGATGAAAGACACTCAACCTGTACACATTTTTTTAAAGAATTGCCCCCCAAAATCAAGATTTGTAAGGTGTTAAGGGTGTATACATTTTTAGAACACCCCTATATGTCTCAGCTAAGCACTTATGTCATGCAGTTTTAAAAACAGATAAAAGTCTAACAAATTAGACAACAGGCAGTGAGATTACTTGAGACTCTATTGCAGCTTCTTAAGAGCAGACTGCAGTAAAAGGCAAAATAAATAAAAGAATAAAATCATTTGTTTTCAAAGCTGTATTATCACTCTCCAATACATTGCCTCACCCTATACCCCTAAGAAGGTAGGTAGGGCCCTGAAGTCTAGGAACCTGTTTTGAATGTCATGCAACAGTAACCATTTCTAAACAGCTTATTTTTCATCAATCACCTTGTTATAATTATCTGTTTCCTGTGCCAAAAAATTCTTTAAACCCGATGGTTGACTTTGCCTGAAATGAAAGAATGAGCACCATTTACTATTCCATCTCAGGGAACAAATTGGTTTGCCACAGCTACAAGAGAAGGCTACAAAATGTCTAGATTTGGGACCTAACCCCATAAGGAGCAGGGGGAGTGGAGGGAATAGTTTCCTTTACCATAGCATTTTGCTGCAGCCCATTTATAAGGAAAATTGATAATATATGCATCCCCATCACATGTGATGTACTTTTATTCGTTTCTACTGTAACTCTCTGCATTCTGAGCTAGCACAAGGGCGAGTGTAGTCCTCATGTATACCGCTCTCTTTCTTTTTTTAATTAAAAAGGGGAAAGCCTCAGAATTGTGTAAGTTCGAAATCTAGGCCTAAAAAGGGGGAAAATATAGATTCAGCAAACGGGTAACATTTCAAAATTGCACAATTTCTGAAAAACAAATTATTTTGAAAAACTGCTGTAAAAGAGTCATGCAAGAGGATTATTGTGGGAAAAGGAACATCGAGGCACATTTTGGGACTGCCTACCAGAACGACCTTATACAGGGAAATCTGACAGTTCCCATCACATCTTAAAATAAGCGCCTTTAGCTGTTTTTGGAGCTCCAAATTGGGAGCTCCAAAGATGATTACTCTCTGAATCCAAAAACATGTTTCTACATACTTTTGAAACATTTTAAAGATGGAGTCCCATGGGGAACCACCAGAAGTATTATTGCATCATTTGATGGGCTCCGTGGGACTCCCATCTTTTTAAACTGTGTAGAAACAGGGAGGAGGTGCATCTGATGAGGTCCCTAGTTGATTCTAGGTGCATCTACACTGTAGAATTGTTGCAGTTTGACACCACTTTAACTGCCATGGCTCAATATTATGTTACCTTAGTAGCTATAGCTATCTTTACAAGGTCTTCAGCCTTCTCTGCCACGATTCCCTAACATTTTGAGCCATGGCAGTTAAAGTAGTGTCAAACTGCATAAATTATACAGTATAGATGCACCTAGGCCCCCAGTGGCGCAGCAGCCTAAACCATTGAGCTGCTGAACTTGCTGACCGAAAGGTCGGTGATTCGAATCCGGAGAGCGGAATGAGCTCCCGCTGCTAGCCTTAGCTTCTGCCAACCTAGCAGTTCAAAACCATGCAAATGTGAGTAGATCAACAGGTGTCGCTCTGGCGGGAAGGTAACAGCGCTCCATGCAATCATGCCAGCCACATGACCTTGGAGATGTCTATGAACAATGCTGGCTCTTTGGTTTAGAAATGGAGATGAGCACCAACCCCCAGAGTCGGACATGACTAGACTTCATGTCAGGGGAAAACCTTTACCTAACCTTTAGATGTACCCTCCAAGAGGGTGCATCTACCCAATCACAGGCCTTTATCCAGTTTTTAGAGGGGACTGCATATGTGTGGTATGTGTGAATTAGTGGTAGTGGTCAGAGACTTCCAACATTAGCTTCTTTTTACTTCAATTTGTCTAAATCAAAAGTTTAAAAAAACATTGGAATAGACTGTCTTGCATAAGACATTGTTGACCTCGTAGCGATCCCTCTGTGTGTGTGTGAGTGACCAACCAGGAAACATCACTTTATGACCCCGAGTTAGCAGGAAATGTTACCAATGGAAAATATGGTATGATCTCATAACTTTTCTGGTTACTTTCTATTCTGATACAGAGTACACCTCTTCCCATAATTCTTTAGTGAATATTGATGTTCGCACACAAATAAAAGCATCTGGATCTTTAAAAGTATTATATTAGGTAAGTGAAGCAAGCATTTTGCAATTTATCTTGAATCTCTTGTAATGTCTTCACACACACACACACACATATATAAAATCAAAATTTCATGAAAAAGCATAAAAGAATAACATTCTATAATATAAACTGTTCTAAAAACAAAATAAAATATGATCAAGGCAAGCCTTCTAAAATTGGTTTTGGAAGTAGACATAGCATGCCAGGAGAAGGGGGGGCCAGGAGCAATGTTAATTTCTATGCATCAGGAGAGGGCCGACAGCAGGGTAATGGCGGCTGAGTAAGTAATTTTTTAGTTTTTAAGGATTTTATGGGAGGTTTTCTTGTTGTCTGGGTGCCCTGCCTGAAGATCCGGCAGGGCATCTGAACACTCCCCCTCCCCCAGGAAAGCGTGTGTTTTCTGCCAGTGTGGGGACAGAAGTCCAGCCTGACCAGGGTTTTTTAAACCTGGGTTGGACCTGGTTTTTTTCCCTGTGTGGAACTGGCCTAAGTCTCTGACTCATTTTTTTCTCATCAGATGCCCCAACCTGGGCCTACATGCAATGGAGCAATAAAACATTAACAATAAAACATTAACAAGAACACAGGCAAGGCTTCTTGCAGCTCACACAAACAGCCTTACCCCCAGTAGACACCACAGCCTCGACCAACAAACTCTCCCAAAAGACTCTCCTGGCACTGGGGTGGTTTAACCCAAGAGAAACAAGCTCACTTATGCTGCCTCTTCCACCGCACCCATTCAAAACACTTGTTGTCTTTGCCTATTATCTGTGAAATAAAATTGCAAGTTCCTGCCCTATCCAGTTTGCTGGGGAAAGGAATGTAATTTATAGTCTAACTCCAGGAATACCTGCTCTAGTCTGACTATATCACTATATCTGAAATAACTGAAATATTTTTCCAGTAATTGTTCAACCTATTCTGGCTAGTCAGTATGTGGGAGAAGACAGATAGCAATCGCAGGAGATCCAAAATTCTTAGAAGTTCTCACCAATAAAGATTTCCATGGCCTCAGACTTCAATTTCTTCCTATTCTGCATAGGTCTTTGGAATGAACTAAAATATTTGGAGATGGGAATTTGTTGTCTGGGGCTTAGACCAAGACCCAGATACAGCTCTGTGGCCAATGCTGAATTGCTCTTACTCTATGAGGGATAGAAACAAGTGTCACAAAATGAATGCCATGGTAGAGCTAATACGGCAATACAACTCCACCATCAGGAGATAAAACTGTGTGTCGTGCAAAACAGAAATAGCTTCAGCTGTCATCTGAGCTAAAAGACCACAATTAAAGGATAATTACTAGCATTGTATCCATGCTTTTGCTGAACTGAAACCATTTCTGTCATTTGAACTGAAAGGTGTCAGACAGCGCATATGACTCAAGGCAAAATATACGTATGCAGGTTAAGGCCGATCCTCAAGAAGTTACAAGAAAACAAGTTTTAGTCTCTATAACAGAATAAATAATTTTCTAGGCTACAAAAATGTTTTGGCTTATCAGCTGAATTCAGGATTCAAAAAGAAAATAAAAAAATTGTGTCCACCTCTGCCTTTCTCTGGAGAAGCACTATATGTATGAGATGAAATGTGATTGAGATCAGAGCTTGGAAAAGTCACTTTTGAAGTACAGAAATCCACACATGAGCCAGCTTTTTCAAGTTCACCACACAAAAGTTCAAAATATAATTAAATTATAAATGTAACTAAAAGATAAATATATTAACCACGTCAAATAGCCACTTGCTCAAATGAATTTGTCCAGTCCCTCATTCTACCTATGACAACTCTAAGGCCAATTTATCACAGGATTTGTTCAAAAGACATTTACTATTGCCTTCCTTTGAGACAGTGCAACTTGCCCAAAGTTATCCAGTGGATTTCCATCATTGAGGGGTCATTCAAACCCTGGTTTCAATCATAGTCTAACATTCAAGCCACTACATCACACTGGCTGCCTAAATATACTTAGCATTTATTATCATTGTACACTATCTGAAAATGTGGGTTTATATTTCCAAAAGCTCGTATGAGAATAAAAACCAATTAGAGTTAAAGGTGCTGTCACATTTATTTTTTTCCTCCCCCTTTCTCCCTCCTTTTTATGCTGCAAGGGATTAATATAGCTACTTATTTGCACCTAATTTAGTGACCAGTACTACATCTCACAGTAATTAATTCCATAGTTTATCACAAACCTGCCTGGGATTGCCCATGTTCAGAATCAAGGATCTCCTTCATTCCCTGCTTACAATGGATTGATGATAAACTTCTCAATCTAGCCAGGACCATATGCTCCGGAGTTTTGTCTTTCACTAGTTTGTAATCTGGTAGGGATCAATTTTCTGTGTTTTTCACGAATGATCAGCATTGATTAAATAATACACATATACTGTAGATCTTTCTTATAGACATCTGCTCATTCCAGACCCAAAACAGTAATAATTTCCCAATGGTGTGGAACAATGCTGCATAAAATGGATTGATATCGTCCACAATCTGTCGGCATTTGGTCTCCAGAGAGTTTCCAGGAAGGAAAGTAACAATTGTAGCCAATGGGTAGAAATGGCATGCTAATCCCTGGCACATAGGTGGGGAAAAGATCTGGTCCTCCACATCAGATAATGTAAGAAGCTTCAGTGCAGAGTCTACTCCCACATCAGAAAAAACAGAAAAATGTCTGCAGTGTAAGAATGTAGCCATTATGCTTTTCTTTTCATTTGTTTATCTTGGTAGCACAGCCAGCTCAGGCTGAATCGTGTTCCTTTGTACACTCATTGAAAATTCTGCTCCACCAGAGGTTAAGTGGGTAGGGAGACCTGATCAGTAAATTGGATGGAAGATCAATAAGAGAGCCCCAGGTACAAGCAAGTTACAAGTGCAGTCTTTTCAAACAAGCATGTTTTCACATTTCATTTTATTCACACATGGCTAGGTGCCAAGTGCAGCAATGAGGTTTGGAAATCTCAAAAGTACATCAGTGCATTGTGTCAGTACTGACTTTTGATGTCAGGTTGGGGAAGAAAGAGAAAGAATTTGATGAAAATCTAGAAGAATGGATTGGATCCCAAGTTGAATTCAGTGAAATGCTGCTTTCACTTGAGGAAGATCGCAGAACAACAGCATTTGTTAGTTCCCTTGTCTGTCATCAGTTCCCTAAGAAACCTGCTCCAGAGGATTGTTGTAGCTTCTGTAACAGCAATGGGAAGTGGCTTTGAAAATAAGTGAATCTACCAAAATTACTATCTGAACACTGAACACCATTATATGGGTTTATACACTGACCATATCCAGGCAGTCCCCTAGTTACAGACAAGATAAGTTATGTAGATTTGTTTTTATGTTGAATTTGTATGTAAGTCAGAATAGGTACATTTTTAAGTGTAACTCCAGCCAAAAATATACATGTTTTAGCTTTGGATAGAATAGGGAAGGGTTAAAAAGGTAAAGGTAAAGGTTTTCCCTGACATTAAATCTAGTTGTGTCCGACTCTGAGGGTTGGTGCTCATCTCCATTTCTAAGCCGAAGAGCTGGTGTAGTCGGTGGACACCTCCAAGGTCATGTGGCCAGCATGAGTGCACGGAGCACCATTTCCTTCCTGCCGGAGCAGTACTTATTGATCTACTTACATTTGCATCTTTTCAAACTGCTAGGTTGGCAGAAGCTGGGGTTAACAATGGGAGCTCAACCTGCTCCCTGGATTCAACCCGCCTTCTTCCAATCCAGAGTCTCATTTGCAGTGGGAAAAGTCTATCTCTCCCATGGTAGCTTCAAGACCTGGTTTCAAGAGACTTTTAAAAAGACTTGTTTCAAAATATGTTAGAACAGGATTGGATTCCTGAATCCCAATCTAGCCCTCCACAATTTTCTCATTGTTGTAGGTTTTTACAGTGGCAACTGGTAGCTCCCATGTCGGTAAGATGATCACTCCCCCTTGGGTTTGAGTCCAAGTTTTTAAGGAGCTACCCAAGATAGTTTGAATGAGCTACCTGTTTGAAAGAGAAGATTCAGTATCTTTAAAATACATACAGAAACACTGGACAACTCCTCTACATTTCACAATAAAACTTGGGACAGATTTCCTACAAGCCACATCTGAACTTTGGATGTCCTCTCCTCAATTTCAAAAGGCTGAAATGTCTCTCATACATCACAGGGCACATATACACTGTCCATATGATATTGCAGAAAGTGGTGTCACTGTGCAGATGATTATATAGGAAATCCTGCAACTAGTTTGAGGGCCGGATGGTAAGTAAACAAACCTTAGCGCACTGATGCACATGTAAGGGAAAAGGCCCTTCTATGTCTTACCTTTTGCCTCTCACTACCGAAATCGGCCTTTGAAAATGTTTCTGAAACAGAATTTGACTCTTCATCCTTGTTTTAGAATAAATACTATTCTATGAATGTTGTAACCGTTGATTCTCTTCTCTCTAGACCTTAGATCTATTCTTAATTTTGATTTTACTGTGTTCCTTCTAAGTTTCCTGGTGACATTATACTGATGTAAACAGCAATCTCAACAGCCGAATGTATGTAATCAAAACACTTCCATCACTGCTGATTTGTAAGATACAAACTCTGGTCTCAAATTATATGAGGCATGTAATTGGCATAATAGGATTGAATCTTTGCTCAGGTTTCAATGAATCAGCTACTTCACACAAAGCATGATTCATTTATAGATAGACCACAAGATGTAGAGATGACTGCTAGCTTACTTGGCTTTAAAATTAACTAGATTTATTGATGGAACATAGGTTTGGCGGTGGCAGTTTAGTTGAGAATCCAGCTTCAAAGACAATGAACTACTTGGGTTGCTGTGAGTTTTCCAGGCTGTATGGCCATGTTCCGGAAGCATTTTCTCCTGATATTTTGCCCACATCTATGGCAGGCATCCTCAGAGGTTGTGAGGTCTGACCTCACAAGGATGTCTACCATTGATGTGGGCAAAACATCAAGGGATATACTTCTGGAACATGGCCGTACAGTCCGGAAAACTCACAGCAACCCAGTGATTCCAGCCATGAAAGCCTTCAACAACACAATGAACTATTTATTGCAGATTCCTGAAGGACCTCAATGCTCACATCTCTCAACTGCAAGTCTGAACAGTATCTACATTGTGGGTTTAGAACAATTGTCTAAGGGTGCTGTAGGATTAATGCAATTTGACACCACTTTAACTGTCCTGGCTCAAAGCTATAGAATAATGGGAAATGTAGTTTCACAAGCTCGTAAGCTTTCTCTGACAAAGAGTTTGGCAGAGAAGGTTTAATATGCTATGCATTGAATCTGCATTGAACCATGAGAGTTCATGTAGAGTCAAGCTGCATTAATTCTTCAGTGTAGAAGCACTCTAAGTCCTGTTATTGCCCAACAATAGCATGACATACGGTGCATCACCCCAAAAGCTACTCTGGAGACTTTAGCATTCTGGAGTATGCTTTGAGAGCACACAGGCTTCTGTCAAGATAAGAGAATTGCATTCCTACCTTTTATTTCCACTAATGGAGAAAAAAATCCACCACCAGAACAACTGTGTTGAATCCTGGCTAATATATGTATGGTTTGGATAAAATAAGAATGTTTTAACTGCAGCTCAGAACTTGTTTAGGAAAGACACATGAGCAATGTACTGTACCTTTAATTACTTTTTCTACTTCCTCTCTGACTTTGTGCAGATTTGTTTTCTGTACTTTCATTTTTTTATTTACAAATTCATTTTAATTACCTAAGAAGCAGCCACCCAAGGCAGCTTACAATATAACCGAAACCAAGAAAATCTCAAACAAGACCAAATAGGATTAAAGTCTGCTATTAGATAACATTGCTAGTGGAAGCAATCGTGTCCTGATAACACTTTGCATTGACTGTGTACTGAAAAGCGAAAGGTAATCATTTGTAACGTCTTGGGGAGGGAAGCTTCTTTATTGATTTTATCAAATTTGACTAACATTGCAGCAAAATCCGAAATAAGCACAAAGTCAAAATTCAAGGTGAATGTGATGGCAGTAATTTTCTCGAAACGATCAATTCCATTTTTATAACAGAAATTGAAGTAGTCATCACTTTCGTATTTACTGCATATTGTAGTGGCATAAAGTTAAAAGTCCAAAGATGACGGGAACCTCTTGGATACTTTTCACACTCAACCTCTTGCCATTGTACTGCAATAAACAAAAATGTTATGAGCAATATTTGGCTCCAGTCCACAAGCTGTTCCCTCTGGAGAAATCTCATCAACATAAGTGGCATTGCTCCAGAGAAAGTAGGTTATTGATCGCAGCCATAAGTCTATTGGTTGCCTTTCTCAAATATCTTTTGCATTCAACTGGACTTGAGATATAAATGTTTTCAAGGCCTGGGACATGCATCTCAGCATCTTGAAAGAAAGCTGTTGTTTTCTAAGGAATGACATCACAAAAGTAGACTTGAGTGAAAAACAATGTTGACAAATGGAGGAAGGAGAGGCAGGATCCGTTCTGTACAGTTGTATGTTTTGCTTAATTAATTTTGTATTTACTTCTTGTAAATACCAAAGAAGGAAAGTGGCCCATTGATTTTTTTAATTAAGCAGGGGTCAAATTGGGTAAAACAAAGACATCAACTATTAAACCTATGCCAAAAGGAACAATTTGTATTCCGTCTTGAACCTCCAGTGACATTTATCTTTAATTGTTTTGCCTCGGCTCTGTGACAGCAAGTACAAAGTCCAATTATGATAAGAAGCACAGCCCTATTGCGTAAAGCTTATTATGCCTACTAGAGCCTGATCACTATTAGTAATTACTAAATAACAAATATCCTTGTGAAAGCCGTTTTAGCGCAAGCTTCATGAGCTGTCTTGAGAAGTAGATAAAGAATTTAAATCCAAACATGCGTACGTAATAAGAATCTGCTCTCTCATGGCTTTCAAGTTCTATTAACAAGAAAAAAGAAAGGAACATAAAAAGGCAGCATAAAATGTTTGCATTGTGTTATTGGAAAGTTGCACCTGTTATGCCTACTACTCAGATAGTTTAGATCACTGCTTCTTAAACTGTGGGTCCCAAATCCAAATGTGGCCCCCTTAGCTTGATGTTGAGGTCACAAAATTATGGCAATAGTAAAAGGTTTCTGAATGCCATTTATTTATACTGCAATGTTTCCAGTGAACTCTGCAGAAAATGTTTCAGCTATACTCCACAAAACTGAAAATCATCCTGTTTTTCAAGCCATGAAAATGCTGATTTATTATCAGTAAATGTTCGGCTTGCTGTAAGTTTCTCCAGGCTGTATGGCCATGTTCCAGGAGCATTCTCTCCTGACGTTTCGCCCACATTTATGGCAAACATCATATTTAAGTATGGCTGCCATAGATGTGAGTGAAATGTCAGGAGAGAATGCTTCTGGAACATGGCCATACAGCTTGGAAAACTCACAGCAAACCAGTGATTCGGGCCATTAAAGCCTTCAACAACACAGTAAATGTTTGGTGTTTATGCCTATTTTCTATACCTGGAGTCACATAAAAAATGATCGGCCAGAAAGGGGTTATGAGTGGGAAAAGTTTAAGAAGCCCTGGTTTAAGTCATCCTTTATCCATGGATTTAATATCCATAATTTTACTTACTCACACTCCAAAAATATACCTCCATCCCACTCAGAAATGTTTGTGGGCCTCTGTGGGTCCTTCAGTGTGATTATATGGTATGTTTCCAGCACAAAGATAGTCAAAATATAGGGTTCATTCTTATCACGGTCTTGAGTATCATGAAGGGACTGAGAATGTATTTCTTCATGGATACAGGGGTCATGCTATACTACCTTTTCTCCAAATGGCTCATGGCTTTCCTCTTTTCCACTATTTTATCCTCACAACACTAATGGTAGATCAGACTGAGAAGGGAGGAATGCTCTCTGATCACCCAATGAGTTTCATGGTTGAATGGGAATTTAAACGGGATGTCCTAAGTCCCAACGTAACATTCTACATTACAGTGGTTATACACACCACCATCAACATCCAAGTATGATTGTCTTCCAAGTGTAGTGTCTTGGTGGTGGGACCATAGGTGACTGAAGAGACCCATACACACACACTTCCAAACACACTGGGAAATTTTATATACTGGTTTCCATTTAATTGTGACTTCTGTCTAACACTCATGGAGAGGGGTGCCAGACAAAATTTGGTCAAATACTCTTTTTAGGCTACAACTCTGATTCCCAGCAAGCACAGCCCTTAATTTAAAGAGATCCAGATTCTGGTCCAAGATAAATACCTCTGGCCTGAACTCAGGTGGTTTGAGAAAAGTATAGAGTCATAGAGTTGGAAAAGACCCTAAGGGCCATCCAGTCCAAACCCATTCTGCCACGCAGGAACACACAATCAAAGCACTTCCAATGGCCATCCATCCTTTGTTTAAAAACCTCTAGAGAAGGAGACTCTATCACACTCCAAGGTAATATATTCCACTGCTGAGCAGCTCTTAGCATGTGGAAGTTCTCCCTCATGTATAGATGGAATTTCTTTTCCTGCAATTTGAATCTATTGCTCCATGTCCTAGTCACTAGTCAGCAGAAAACAAGCATGCCCTCTCCTCAGTATGACAGGCACAATCCTATTCATCTTTGCAAGCTGAGGGAATATCTGAAACAAGGCAAACTATCCAAACTCTGATAGAAATTAAACTTATTGGGTGGATGGGAGTCCCTCTAGATTCAGTGCAACTTCGTTTTGAATACATCACTATACGGCTACTTGCTATGGTCTATCTATTCTACAGGAATATACATTTTACCCTCAGTGTTACTAATCAGTTAATCCATCAATAGTCTTTACTTCTCTAATTTTTCTTCAGGGTAAGTCTTCTTTGAATTGCTTTTACTCTCTCCCCACCTCTTTTAACTATGTTAAAATGATCCACTGGCTATTAGGAAAATATGAAACTTCCATATACTGTATTGAAACAGACCATTTGTCCATTGTGTCTAGCTCTGTTGGCACTTAATGGTAGAGGAGTTCTCCACTAAGCAAGAATTGTTCCTGCCCTGCCTGGAAATGCTAGGAGCTGCATCTGGGACCTACTTTCGCATGCAGAACAGGTATTATACCAACAATAACTGTAGTCTCTTTGGCACATCTTGATTTTTCCCCTAAGGGGAGAAAATCAAATGATAAAGCTTCCTACTTGTGTCCTCAATGACATGTCATATGACAATTATGTGGTGCTGCTTTTGTTCTTTTCCATGTATAAGACGAAGTAAAGATAAATGGCACGGATGAAAATACTGTATTATTAGCTCAAACCAAAAATGTAAAGCTTTAGTCTTCATCTCTGTCTTTTTAGCTTCAGTAGTCTATAGTTCTTATCTACAGCCCCTGGCCCCATCTACACTGACCATTTAATGCAGTTGAATAAAGTGGTTTGGTGTGCAGATGCTTACACAGGAAATCCGGAAGCCAGTTTGAGGGACGTGATGACACAAACCATAGAGCACTGGGCTTTCTTTTGTGCGAGTTTTATGGCTCCACAGTTTGAAGCTAGTTTTGAACTGCATTAAATGGTCAGTGCAGATGGGGCCCCAGCCCTGTTTGGATAATACTAAACAACTGACGTTTAAGATCATCCTGTACGTTGGATATTCAAATACTGCTAGTATTTGGTTCTCTCTAAAGGATGTGCCTAGTATGTATTGGAGGGGAACTAAACTAGTGGCATCTATTGACTAGAAGAAGAAGCAAGGACAGAGGAGAATACAGATCTGGACAATGAAAAACAATATGCTGGGACTCATGCATTGTTCATGAAAAGACTACACTCCTCACCAGGCCTGTAGCCAGGATTTTGATTCCGGGGGGGGGGGTGTCTGGGATTTTGATTCGGGGGGGGAGGGGTCCTGGGATTTTGATTCGGGGGTCTGAATCTGAGTGAGAGAGGATCTACCCTAGCAAACCTTTTGTGTTGTTATCGCAATACCCCCATGCATATGGGATATATTGAGTATGGTGATCAGATCATGATATGAATAAACATAACAGTTTAAATAATAAATGTAAGACCTTCTCGTGGACCACCCTGAGAATTTTGGGGGGGCTGAAGCCCCTCAAGCCCCCCCCCCCCCCCCAGCTACATGCCTGCTCCTCACTATCCAAGATAGTCAGCCTGACAAGAAGGAGATGCATCTACCTTCATCTTTTGGCCAAAGAAGGAAATACTGTTCCAGTGTTTACTTTCCTTTTCTCTTTTCACCCCAGTTTTCTTTTAGGAGTGGGTGGTTGGGCATACACACTGTGATACCCAAACATTATCTGTTATACAATAAAACAGTGCTTGTTCTAAAGTTAAGTGAGTTGCAGAAGCAAACTCTATTTTGTTCCCGTCATCGTGATAGTACAATATCAGCGTAAAAAACAAAATTACACAAACTCCGAGTAATTGTTTGTTTATTATGGCTGGCAGGCTGTTGTTCTTGTTTATTTTGCTCTAATATACCTACAAATGTAGAAGCAGCTATAAACCAAGAAATTGCAGTGGGTGGTGGAAGATAAATGTTAGTTCTGTGTTTCACAGCTTAAGTAATACTGGCAGATATAGACATCAGGGCTCTGTAAAGTCATTGCATCTACAATCTAAAATTACTTGGGCTGGATCCAGATTATCTGCTTTGAGCTGGATTATATGTAAGTAACCAGGATTTGAAATGGAAGTGTAGATGTGGCCCTAGTTTCACCAGTGTATTCTATGGTAAGAAGAACTGCTAGATTACCAGAGGTTGGAAAAATAGAAGAGGAAAGTGAGGCTGCAACTATAGTGCAAAATTAATGCAGTTTGACACCACCTTAACTACTATGGCTCAATGTTATGGCATCCAGAGATTGGTACTTTGGTGAGACACCAGCACTCTTGGGCAGAAGAGACTAAATGCTTTGTAAAACTGCCATTCCCATGATTCCATAGCAGTTTAAAGTGGTACCAAATTCTACAGCATTAATTCTACAGTATAGATGCACTCTAAGGTTCCGCCTACACTGCCGTATAATGCCGTTTCATAATGCGGTTTAACTGCACTGAGCTGCATTATATGGCAGTGTAGATTCACATATGTATATGTAGATGGGGCCTGTGATATCTGCAAAGACCCTCAGTTTTCCAATGAGATTCAAATAGCAGTGGTATAATGCAGTCAGGACCAGCAAAGTCAAAGCACTGGGGCCAATAAATGTGTATCTCCTAAGGTTTCCCTATTCCCTGTGGAGTAGAGTGAATAGGTTCTCCTATAAACACTATTGCTTTGTAATGCAAAATATTATGGAGTGTCTTGGATGGCAATTAGGGCCCATTGACTTTATATAAGATTTGTTCCTGGGGCAGAAATAGCTGAAAATCACATGCTATTCCTTTTTAGAGTTGATCTTTTGACACTACACTTGTAGATTGTACTTTCTTGGCTCTAAGTAGGCCTAATGGTAGATTTAACCTGAAAACTGGAAGAACTGGTTTATTGATATGTGCCAACACAGCTGCCTTAAGTGTTTTGGACTCTTTGTGGGTGTGACCATGGGAACAGTTGTAATGACCACTTCCAAATTGCCATTGCTCAAAGGCAAAGGGACCGATCTGGACCAGGATTTGATACAACCTTCCATCAGACAGCACCAAACTCATAGGGATTTCCTTAGTGTCTATTCCCTTCAGTCGGCTGTTTCAGCCTTGATAGATCTGGTTCTAAGCTTAACCCAGGCACTCTCCATACTATAATTCCTGTTTATCTCTTTGCACCTGTTATTAAGCCCTAGAAGTGGACAATATTTGTTTTTCCTTGCTCTTGTCTAAGGAGAAATGCCTTGGAGAATATGGGTGCTCCATATAAAGTGCCCTATATCGTCTGCCTAAAGGTTCTTCAAACATGGTAAATAGTAATTTGTGTACATTTTCAATTCCACTGTAATGTTCCCTTGACAGATATTCCTCTAAGGAGAAAATACACAGTTCAAAAGGAGCTATAAAAGCTAGTCTAAAACTAGATGGAGAAAGATCCTAGAACTCAAAACTGATGCCACTCCACAGTCTTGCACCTTCCTGAAATGGGGCTTCTGTTAAGATATAAAGAACAGTAATTTGGAATGAGGATGTGCTAGAGGCAAACCAGCTTTTTCCTTAATTTGTTTTACTTTCAACGCTGCTATTACTACAAGTAGAATATATTATACCCCATCCTTCTGTTGCAACAGAAACATTCAGAATTGTTTATAATTGTTTATTTTACAATAAAGTCACACAAATAAAATGAATGGTAGGTGACTTTTGGGTCAAAGCTTCTCTGTGAGCAGACTACTTGTACTCACACAGGAGGTAAGGTAAAGGTTTCCCCTGATGTTAAGTCCAGTCATGTCTGACTCTGGGGGTTGGTGCTAATCTCCATTTCTAAGCCGAAGAGCCGGCGTTGTCCATAGACACCTCCAAGGTCATGTGGCCGGCATGACTGCATGGAACACGGTTACCTTCCCGCCGGAGCAGTACCTACTGATCTACTCACATTGGCAAGTTTCTGAACTGCTAGGTTGGCAGAAGCTGGAGCAATAGCAGGCGCTCACTCCGCTTCCGGGATTTGAACCTGGGACCTTTTGGTCTGCAAGTTCAGCAGCTCAGTGC
The DNA here is from genome assembly GCF_035594765.1 of Anolis carolinensis. Lineage (NCBI taxonomy): Eukaryota > Metazoa > Chordata > Lepidosauria > Squamata > Anolidae > Anolis > Anolis carolinensis. Next base: position 243,548,518 of record NC_085842.1, read on the forward strand.
TTTAACACAATTTGCCACCGGGGCTCCTGCACAGGAGAGCAACTTGGAAATCACTCTTTTGGATTATTCGACCCAGAATCCCCACACATAGCAAGGCCACTATGAGGATACCAGTAACTATACATACACACAGGTAGTCCCCACTTTGTAAATCAGAACAGGTACATTTTAAAGTGTAACTCCAGCCACACACACACACACCTATCTATCATAGGGAAGGATTAACACCGATGTGGTGTTTGTTTTGCTTTCTGTTCAGAAGATTTCATCTCATTTTCTGTCCCATTGGATTTTGAAAAGAATTGGCTTGTTGAAACAAGGATTGGCGTTAAAGCTTCAGTGGAGACACCTTTTCCCCATGATAGGCTCCCACTTCCACAGACCACTCACCCGGGTGGGAAATTCACCCTGCATCCAGAGAGCATTCTGGATGATGGGTCTGGACCAAACTTGGCACACAGAACCTGGTGACCAACAGAACATTCTGGAGGGGTTGGCGGGGACTGACCCACCCACATGGGAGTTGTAATTCATCCTGAATCCTGAGAGCATTCTGAACCCCATCAATGATGTATCTGGACCGAACTTGGCACACAGAACCCCCCAGGACCAACAGAACATACTGGAAGGGTTTGGGAGACAGATCTACCCACGCGGGAATTGTTATTCACCCTGCATCCAGAGCACCCCCCCATGACCAACAGAACATATTGGAGGGTTTTGCCGGGGGGGGGGGGCTGACCCACCTGGGTGGGAGTTATAGTTCACCCTGCATCCAGAGAGCATTCTGAACCCTACCAATCATAAATCTGGACTAAACTTGGCACACAGAAACCCTAGGACCAACAGAACATACTGGAGGGGTTGGAGGGGATACTGACCCACCCATGTGGAAGTTGTAGTTCACCCTGTATCCAGAGAGCATACTGAACCCCACCAATCATAAATCTGGACCAAATTTGGCACACAGAACCCTGGTGACTAACAGAACATACTGGAGGGGGTTCGGGGTGATTGCCCTTAGAATCCAGAAGTTATAGTTCACCCATATCCAGAGAGCACTGAACCCTGTCGATGATGGATCTGGACCAAATTTGGCACACTGACCCAACGTGGCCAACAGGGTCTAGTGGGCACTGAACTTGGGTTTTGGAGTTGCAGTTCACCTACAGCCAGAGACAGGACCATAGCCAGAAAAAAAAATGTCAAGGGGGGGGGGGAGTTGAAACTTTTTTTAGTGAATCATGAAGAGTAATGCAAAATAATTTAGAAATCAGGCTCCATTGATAAACTTCAGTGGACACTCATGGGGATTTGGTTAATCTGTTAAAATTCATGAGTAAACCAGATTTTTTTAAAAAAAACCCTGAAAAATGGGGGGGGGGGTGAACCCCTAAACCTCCTCCCTTAGCCAGAGAGCACTGTGGACTCAAACAATGATGGATCTGGACCAAACTTGGCACAAATACTTAATATTCCCAAATGTCAACACTGGTGGAGTTTGGGGGAAAATAGACCATGACATTTGGGAGTTGTGGTATGTGCTGACCCCTCTGACACCCCCCCTTGCGACCCCCCCCGGGGTCCCGACCCCCAGATTGAGAAACGCTGTGCAATTTGATCTTAATCCACCATCTCTGCACAGTAGAATGAATGTACAGTAGAGTTTCACTTATCCAAGCTTCACTTATCCAAGGTTCTGTATTATCCAAGGCAGTCTGCCTTTTAGTAGTCATTGTTTCTGTGGTAAATGTTGCAATGTTTTGGTGCTAAATTCGTAAATACAGTAATTACAGTAGAGTCTCACTTATCCAACATAAACGGGCCAGCAGAACATTGGATAAGCGAATATGTTGGATAATATGGAGGGATTAAGGAAAAGCCTATTAAACATCAAATTAGGTTATGATTTTACAAATTAAGCACCAAAACATCATGTTATACAACAAATTTGACAGAAAAAATAGTTCAATACATGGTAATGCTATGTAGTAATTACTGTATTTACAAATTTAGCACCAACATTTCATGATGTATTGAAAACATTGTTTACAAAAATGCGTTGGATAATCCAGAACGTTGGATAAGTGAGACTCTACTGTACTACATAACATTACTGTGTACTGAACTGTTTTTTCTGTCAATTTCTTGTAAAACATGATGTTTTGGTGCTTAATTTGTAAAATCATAATGTAATTTTATGTTTAATAGGCTTTTTTTTCTTAATCCCTCCTTATTAGGAGGGCTCCTTATGGGCTCAGGCTGTGGCGCAGGCTGGAGAGCAGCTGCAATGAATCACTGCAATGAATCACTCTGACCAGGAGGTCATGAGTTCGAGGCCCGCTCGGAGCCTATGTTTGTCTTGTCTTTGTTCTATGTTAAAAGGCATTGAATGTTTGCCTATATGTGTAATGTGATCCGCCCTGAGTCCCCTTCGGGGTGAGAAGGGCGCAATATAAATGCTGTAAATAAATAAATAATCCAAGATTTTCGCTTATCCAATGTTCTGCCGGCCGTTTATCTTGGATAAGTGACTCTACTGTAGTTTGATACCGCTTTAACTGTTATGGAATCAGGGCCTTTGGAAGGTGGGCAGGGAAGGCTTCATCCAGACCTTGTTTTAAAAAAAAACTCCGATTCCCAGGATTCCCCAGCATTGAGCTGAAGAGGTGTCCAACTGCATCCAGATGCAGGCAGAATATCTCTTGGTGGGAGTGAAGTGTCCATTCTCCTTGGCCCTTGAAGGCAGCCCACGCTGCGGCTCCAGCAAAGGAGGGGATCAGGAGGAGGAGGAAGGCTCTGCGTCCAGAAGGAGCGGTGGGAGGGAAGAAAGGAAGGAAGCAAGGAAGGAAGGAAGGGGAAGAGCCGGGCGGCGGGAGGGGCCTCAGCCAACGACGGCGGCAGGAGCAGCAGCAGCAGCAGCAGCAGCAGCGCGGTTTTGGGTCTGTCTCCCGCCGTCTTTCTTTCTCTCTCTCTCTCTGGCCTGCATAGAGGGAGGAAGGGGTGCTTGCACAGGTGAGCTTCAGGAGAAGGAACAAGGCGACGCTTGAAAGCCAAGAGGAGACGTGGACCTCGCTTTGCAACCTGCCCAGGGACAGACACCTTTTTGGGGAAGCAGCAGCAGCAGGAGCAGGCAAGCGACGCAGCTTCAGACCCGGCGCAGTGGTGCAATTGGCCCGGCGAGAAGCAAGCAAGCAAGCGAGGAAAGAAGCAAGCCATTGGCCCCTGAAGCGAGTCCATCCCGCGCCTTTCTGCCTGCCTGGGGACTGCGTCGCTTGCGGCAAAAAGCGCCCGGTTGCTGGAGGTGGGTTTGTGCAGAATCCGCCAAGCGAATTGCATGGTTTGAGAGTGGAGTAGATCTGTATGTTGTCTATATCATCCGAGGCTGTTTTCCTCCCCTTGGGAGCATCTACGCTGTAGAACAGGCATGGACAAACTTGGGCCCTCCAGGTGTTTTGGACTGCAACTCCCACAATTCCTAACAGCCGGTAGGCTGTTAGGAATTGTGGGAGTTGCAGTCCAAAACACCTGGAGGGCCCAAGTTTGCCCATGCCTGCTGTAGAATGAGCCCTGTCTCCAGTGCTAGAGAATCATTGTATTGTAGTTTGACAAGGTCTTTCTTCTCTGCCCAAAGAATGAGTGCTGCTGCCTTACCAAACTACAAGCCATAGCATTGAGCCATGCATGGCACTTAAAGTGGGGTCAAACTGCATCCATGATAATAATAATAATAGAAAATACATCACACAGTCCTAGACACTTGGGAAGTGTTTGACTTGTGATTTTGTGATATGAAATCCAGCATATCTATCTTGTTTGCTGTGTCATAATAATAATAATAATAATAATAATTATAATTATTTTGTTCTCATATCCCGCCCCATCTCCCCGGAGGGACTCGGGGCAGCTCACATGGGGACCAAGCCCAAAATACAGCCTAAAATATAACAGCAAAATGCATTTAAAACATATAAACATATACAATACAATAAAAACATACTCAACCGACCAATAGCCAAGTGTGCATCTTCAAGATTGGAAGTAAGCCAGTAGAATTTATATGTGTTCAATATCTTCCAACCTCTAGAGCTGGGCCAGAATAAAGTGCAATGGCTGGATGTAGGTGGAGGTAAAAGGACATCCTGCAGTGTATGTGCCACAAGGCCTCCTAGTTTCCTTCTTGGTTTGGGATCCGGATTGAACAGGTGTTGTTGTTTGCATGCCATCGGTGTTATGCTGTATGTTTTCAGAGCGTGTATCTGCACTGTAGAATGGATGCAGTTCGACAGTGCTTTAACTGCCCCTGGCTCAATACTATGGGATCCTGAGAGCTGTAGTTTTACAAGGTCTTCAGCACGCTCTACCAAAGAGTGCGGTGCCTCAGCAAACTACAAATTCCAGGATTCCATAGCATTGAGACATTGGAGTTGTCAAGCTGCATTCATTCAGTAGTCTGTGCACCCCTGGGATGGTTCCTCGGCAAACCACAACTCCTAGGATTCCAGAGCTTTGAGCCATGGCAGTTAAAGTGGTATCAAAGTGGTTTGCTGTGTGTTTTCCGGGCTGTATGACCATGTTCCAGAAGCATTCTCTCCTGACGTTTAACCCACATCTGTGGTAGGCATCCTCAGAGGTTGTGAGCTCTGTTGGAAACGGAGCAAGTGAGTTGTTGTCGAAGGCTTTCATGGCCGGAATCACTGGGTTGTTGTGCATTTTCCGAGCTGTATGGCCATGTTGCAGAAGCATTCTCTCCTGACATTTTGCTCACTCTATGGCAGACATCCTCAGACCTCTGAGGATGCTTGCCATAGATGTGGGCAGAATGTAAGGAGAGAATGCTTCTGGAACATGGCCGTATAGCCAGGAAACTCGCAACAACTAAGCAAGTGAGGTTTATCCGTGGAATGTCCAGGGTGGGGGAAAGAACTCTTGTCTGTTGGAGGCAAGTGAGAATGTTTCAATTGGCCACCTTGATTAGCACTGAATGGCCTTGAACATTCAAAGCTGCTTTATAAACAAATCAAACCACTGATCCCTCCAGCCCAGTATTGTCAAACCTTCACACTCAATGGCTTCCCAGGGTTTTAAGTCTTTTCCCAGCCCTGTTGGGGACTGAACCTGGAGCATGAAAGGATTATGCTCCACCATTGAGACTGACCACCTTGATTCAAAGCTTAGCTGCTTCAAAGTGCATTCACTCTACAGTGTAGATGCACTCCTAGTCTCCTCTCTGGAATCAAAATGATGCCCAATGCAGCAACATGCTAGCCATGATGTGTATCTAAACTATAGAATTACTGCAGTTAGATTCCACTTTGATTGCCATGACTCAATGCCACTGAATAATAATAACAACTTTATTCCTACTTCCTGTCCCATCTCCCCGAAGGGACTTGGGGTGGCTCACAAAGGGACCAAGCCCAAGAATACACAATAAAATACAATCACATAAATACATTCAAAACGTATGAATGTAAAATCATAAAACATAGAATACATACTCAAAACCAATAGCTAATAGTCAGGCGCAGTGAATATATTGAATCATAGGAGCTGTAGTTTTACAAGCCCTTTAGCCTTCTCTGTCAAACATTGTTGGTGCCTCATTAAGCTCGAACTCACGCAATTCCAGGGATTTGAGCCATGACCGTTTCAGTGTTGACAAAGTGCACTAGTTCTGTAGTGCAGATGCACCCTAGGTCCCTTGGAAACCAGGGTTGAGATAATGAGGACAATAAGAGGAAGGCAATGGCAGTGTAGATGTTCCCATGACCTTAGTTTCAGAATCAGGATGTGGAGGTGCCATCACACACACATTCTCACTTGTCTTATTCCTGATCAAGTTTTGCAGGGTGCAAACCCATTTTCAGAGCCCCCAACTTGTGTGGCAGATGCGGCTGGTAATTACAGGGCGGAGGGAGGTTGTTACGATGAGTGGTTTTGTGTCATACAGTAAAATCAGTGCTCAGGAACAGTCATTACTACACTTGCACATGCCACAATTTGTACTGTGGAAGCAGCAGACTCTCCCCCTCTAATTCCTCCTTGCCAAAAAGGAGCTTCCTGCTGAGTCCTTAACTGGCAAAGGACACCGCAGGTGGTCTTGGCTTCCTGTAAGAAAAGGCATTTATAGCAAGTTCTTTCCCAACCCTCTCCCCAGTTTTCCCTTCTGATAAACTGAAGCATCCCGTTGTGGGGAAGAGCAACAGTTAGGGCTCTGTTCAGGCTAGGCCGCCTGCCTTTATTCACGATCTATGCTTTTTAATAGCCTGTATCAAACAAGGCTTAGATACACACTGGGACATCGGATGAAATGCTCTGTTCCTTCGGTTTCCCAGAGAGATGAGTCTCTTCTCAGGACTAGATCTCCTCTCATGCAATCACTCCTGATGCTCAGTAATACGCATGTCAATTTGGAAAGATTTTCGGGATGATGTGTGAAAGGATCTGAATGACTGTTATAAATATGGAAATGAGCTATTTGTAAGTTTTAAAAAAACACCTGCTAGAATTGTTTTGCATCTAAAATGTAAACAAATGCTTAGCTGTAGTGTAATTCATTATTCGGTACTACTTCATCTAGTCCCTTCCACTAAATGGTAAGGATAAGGAAGGAAAAAGGGGGAGGAAAATAATAATAATAAATAGTGAAGCTTTATTTATATCCCACCACCTCTCCCCAAAGGGACTTGGGGTGATCTAAAATTTTAGCAGCAGAAATATAAGTAAAATGGGTTGCTGTGAGTTTTCAGGGCTCTATGGCCATGTTCCAGATGCATACTCTCCCGACGTTTCACCCATATATATGACGGGCATGCTCAGAAGTTGTGAGGTCTGTTGGAAACTAATCAAATGAGGTTCATATATCTGTGGAATGATGTCCGGGTGGGAGAAAGAACTCTTTTCTCTTGGAGGCAAGTGTGAATGTTGCAATTGATCACCTTGATTAGCATTGAACAGCCTTATAGCTTCAAAGTTTGGCTGCTTCCTGCCTGGGGGAATCCTTTGTTGGGAGGTGTTTAGCAAGCTCAACCAGAGTTTCTTTTCTGTAATTCCCTTGTTTTTGAGTGTTGTTCTTTATTTACTGTCCTGATTTTAGAGTTATTTTTTATATTGGTAGCAGGGGAATTCCATACAAGAATCAATCAGGGCCAGCTAATCACTTCCCAACAAAGGATTCCCCATGCAGGAAGCAGCCAAGCTTTGAAGCTGCATGGCTATTCAATGCTAATCAAGGCAATAAATTGCAACAGTCACACTTGCCTCAAATAGGCAGGTGTTCTTTCTCCCACCCTGAACATTCCACAGATAAATAAACCCCACTTGATTAGTTTCCAACAAACCTCACAACATCTGAGGATGCCTGCCATAGATGTGGGTGAAGCCTCTGGAGAGAATGCTTCTGGAACATGGCCATACAGCCCGGAAAACTCACAGCAACCCTGTGATTCTGGCCATGAAAGCCTTCGACAACACATAAGTAAAATGGACACTACACTTGATAGAAATTCCAATGAAATCCATTTATGCTATTTGTCGACTGTAGCCAGCACATCCAGTGCTCACGACTGGGCTTCGAAGCATGGAGAAATGCTGAAGCAATTACACAGATGGGTTTAATTTTTTTCCAAATTCTGCTGCCTATAGAGGAAGTTTTCTGCTGGAAATTATGATCTTTGTCTTGCATTATCACAAGGTTATTTGCCTAAAATAGTCTTGTTTCCTGGAACCGGTATTGGTACAGGAGAGTTTTCTGTTTCACTGTATGCAAAACACACCTTGGTATATTTACTGTGCTTATCTTATTTTTTTCCATTTGAAGTAGTTGCATTAGGTCACCTGAAGAAAGTGTCAGTCATAGCTAGCTCTTGTTATCTTGAAAAAAAAGAGATTGGGGGGGGGGGTGCAGAAGATCGTGTCAAGTGGATTTCATATTAATCCCAAAATGGTACGTGAGAAAGGCACTTTAAGAAGTTTGTCAGGAATTCTTCAACACGGGGAGTGACTCATTGGACTGGTTTGGGTGTTACACTAAACCACAGTTTAGCATTATGAGAATAGGTTCAGTTCCCCCAAGGGCTTCTCTTCTCCCTGAAGTCCTTTCCCTCAGCATAGCTTTGAGTGTTGTGGTTAGAAGCTTTTCCTTCCATTTCCTATTACTGAAGCTTGCTGTGCCAGCTCAACTTCATTGGAAAATTCTGGATATTCTTAACTATGATTAGTGGAAATGAAGCAACTTGAAAAAGCGTGTGAAGTTGGCTTGCTTTCACCAACCACTATTACCTTAGTTGTCATTAAGTTTAACTGCAGGGTAAGATGGAGGCGAAGTACTAAATAGTGGTTAATATAAAATGGAAGCAGAATGTTCTGTTTTCATGGCTGGAGAGAGAAGTAGAAAGTGTCCAAGCCCAAAGGGGGACTGGATGCACAACACCGTAACATCTCCTTATGTCTCATCTGAATGCCATCGCTTAGTGTAGAATCTGCAATGTATTTCCACTGGATCCCCACAGCATCCACTAGAATCCTAAAGACAGCGGAAATGGAAGAAAGTCAGATTTATATTGGCACAAACAGCTGGATTGTGTGCTCAATGTTTACAGAATAGCTTTGAGGTTGTTTTGTGCATTCAATTGTTTTTGACTTATGAGAACCCGCAACTTAACCTGTGATGGGATTTTCTTGGCAATATTTATTCAGAGGGGATTTTCCATTGCTTCTTCCAAGGTTGAGGCCCCATCTTTAAGACTGTTCAAAGCTAGCATCAAACTGCAGCGGCCAGACAACAAACTCCTAGAAAATTGTGCAAAAGAAAGCTCTAAATGTTCTGTGGTTTGTGTCATCACCATCTGCATTGGGAAGCCATTTTCTTAAATACTGGTTTAAAACTTAGGTCAGTGTAGATAGGTCCTAAGAGAATGTGGCTTTCAGCTATCAGGTTTCTATAGCTGAGTGGGGATTTTAATCCAGGTTTCTTGGAGTCCTTATCTAGCACTCAATTCACCACACTATACTGGCTGTCCAAGTATGGTTAGATCAGTGGTTCCCAACCTGTGGTCCATGGACCACCAGTAGTCTGCAAGAACTAAAATTTGGTCTGCAACCTCACTGTTACTACTATGGATATTTTTTTTTTCTTGATGTCTTGTTTCTGGGGCTATTTGGGTTGCTGATTCAGAAAATTGCATTGGATAAACCACATCATCTCTAGATTATCAAATATAGTTTTCTATGGGCGAGCAGATGTCGACTACTGGATGGCATATGTTTTGTATCGGAAACTAGAGCTGATGTGGTCTATCCAATGCAGTTTTCTGAATCAGCACCCCAAATAACCAACTGAATCTAAAGTTGACCAAAAACTGATTCGTAACCTTTTTGGTACTAATGTTGGAGAGTGGTCTCTGGTCAAAAAAAGGTTGGGAACCACTGGGTTAGATAACGTGAAATCCTCCAAGATAGCTGCATGTATAATCCGTGACTTGCACCCCTGTCTCTGTCTGGTATATGCAAAATGTAAGATGGTATTCTCCCCAATCCTTAAACAGATAATTAGTGGAAGGATCTGGGGATTCTCTAATACTTTCAAATACCCTGTTTACCTAGGTTTATCCAGCTCTTCACTATGCTTCACAAGGCCGGCTGTGTTGTGTTGTGCATCTGTTTTATTTCATTTGACGGCAGTCTTTAAGGTCAGCCTGAAAGACAGACTTCCTCTCTGCCACTCCATGGGTTCATTGTACAACAACAACAGCAGCTCTCTCTTGTCTTCATTTCCCATTCATTCATGGAGTTGCCAACTAACCAGAAAAAAAACACCCCTGCTTAGCTTACTGTTATGCCCATAACACCGCAGCTTGATCTGTAGAAGTTATCTGAACAAGCTTTTTATAAAAACAAACATTGGGCTCTTTCTCTTGGGGACAAATGTATTCAGAGGTTGCTGGGGGTTGTGTTATTTATTGTGGTATTTTGAGGATATCCAAGTCATGTTTCTGTTGTCCTGGAATATTTCTGGCAATTCCTGCTACCAAGTGCAACATTTTATTGAGTGGGTTTCGTTTTAATTTTAAGATATAGGGAGAGGGCATGTTCTTACCTCGCATCCTTCCTTTCTCTCCTATTTTTTGTGTTATAGTGTATTATTATACTATAAAAAGTCTAGTTGTGTCTGACTCTGGGGGGGTAATGCTCATCTCCATTTTTAAGCCGAAGAACCAGTGTTGTCTGTAGATACCTCCAAGGTCATGTGACTGGCATGACTGCATGAAGCGCCGTTACTTACTTTCCTGCCAAAGCGGCACTAATTGATCTACTCACATTTGCATGTTTTGAAACTGCTAGGTTCTTCCCATTGGCTTAAAGCAGTGGTTCCCAACCTTTGGTCCTCCAGGTGTTTTGGACTTCAGCTCCCACAATTCCTAACTCCTTTAAGATGGCTGGGATTTCTGGGACTTGAAATCCAAAACACTTGTAGGACCAAAGGTTGGGAACTACTGGCTTAAAGACTGATATATTTTGTTTTATGGCATAAGAGTTTGTGGGGTAAGAATCTGTTTCATCAGATGCACCAAGCTCTGCACTAACAAATACAGAAACATGTAGCTAGAGTTGGAGAGTTTTCACAGATTGCAGCAAAGGCACAATGCTGGCAAATGTGAGAGGGCTATAGGTATAACCCCGTTAACAAAATAGATGTATGCCTAGGCATTACTGCTTTGATACAAAATCTGGTATCGGAGGCAGAAATAAAGAATACAATTCCTACACCAAAGAAGAGCAGTTCCAATATGTTTCAGCAGGTTTTTTGTTCAAAGCTAATAATATGTACATGAGAAATGAAACAACCAGGTCAGGTAAGATTTTGCATAAGTAAACAAATTACGGAAGGGAGATTCCACCTGAAGATTAGAAATAACTTCCTAACTGTGAGAACTGTTCAACAGTGAAACTCTCTGCCCTGGGGTGTGGTGGAGGCTCCTTCTTTGGAATCTTTTAAACAGAGGCTGAATGGCCATCTGTTGGGGGTGCTTTGAATGCGATTTTCCTCCTTCTTGGCAGGGGGTTGGACTGGATGGCCCACGAGGTCTCTTCCAACTATGATTCTATGAAATACATTTTCAGCTTTCTAGAGGCCACTGCAAAATTCCTCCAGGGATGACTTTTTCAAGTGTTTTGATCATTGGACCCCTACTCTGGTGGCCTGGGTTTGAATCCTCACTTGTTCTTAAAACTCAGTGAGTGACCTTGAGCAAGTCGCACTCTCAGCCTCAAAGGAAGGCAATGGCAAAGCTCCTCTGAACAAATCTTGCCAAGAAAACCTTGTGATGGGTTCGCCTCAGGGCTTCCATGGGTTGAACTTGAAGGCACACAACAACAACAACTTCCATTTTGTATGGGATTACGCTTTTTTTTTTTAACATGCTGAGGGTAACTGGTAAAGCAGGCTTATCAGCTTTCTTCTTTTCTCTGTTTCGCAAGAAATGCATGCTCAGTTAGGGATTCTGGAGGCAGCTGCTGTTTACCTTTCCTGCTTCAGGCAGTCACACATGATTATAGTAGGATCAGGCAGAGCAGAATCCTACTGATCCCAGCTAGGCTTTATTGCATTTTTTTAACTGAATATAAATATAGCTATATCCTAACAGCATAAACCAGTGTTTTATCAACCTCCTTCAGTGCCAGTGCTGCTAAAAAGCTTTTGGCTAGAAAGGGAATAAAGTGAAAGAACCTGGGAGGGTATAAAAAGCTTCACTGTTGGTGGCATTAACTGAGGTATGCCTGTATTTTGTTACCCTAATTATGTGAACAAACCTTGGAGCTATGTTTGTGTTACATAATTTAATTGAAAACTTACTTTAAATCATCTACATTTTCTGCCTGTTGGCTTATCCCATTTTCCTTGTTGTTATTTTGTACCTTCTTATATAGGTACAAAAATGTGGAAGTATGCAGTGTAGTGTACAATTTTGCCTCTTGCCTCATTTGTAAATACTGCCTGTACTTTGGATATGTGTTATAATTAGATGAATGCTATTAATAACTTCAGCTAAACTGGATCTAAAGACGTCATATATATGAAGAGTTTATGTGTGTGTGTGTGTGTGTGTGTGTGTGTGTATGTATGTATGTATGTATGTATTTATCCCCACAGATGCACACGGTGTGAGATGTTTTTGCATTCGTCTGTTAAAAAAATGACTGCAGGCAATAGAAATGATGTATTCTATACATAGAAAATTTGAACGTTCTATATTTGGAGGGCATTTCAGAATGTTGTATTTATGCAAAGGTATGGATTTTATGCTACTATTGGCAATGGCAAGGGAAACGCATCAGCTTGATACTGTGGCAAATATGAAAGTTAACTTTTAAGATCGAGGCCGTGTTGTGTGGTATTTTGAGTTGTTGGACTACAGCTCTTGAGATCATGCTTCTGCTCCTTGCTCACCCATGGAAACCTGCTGGGTGACCTTGGTCTAGTCACATCCTATCCGTTCCAAGAAAGGGTTGCCCTGTTCTTACTCTATTATGTTGTTGTTGCTGTTGTGTGTCTTCAAGGCATTTTGGACTTTGGGCAACACTATCATGGGGTTTTCTTGGCATGATTTATTCAGAGGGGCATTGTCTTTGGCTTCTTCTGAAACGCAAAGAATGTGACTTGCACAAGGTCATCCAGTGAATTTCCATGGTTGAATAGGGATCTGAACTCTGTTCTCCAGAGTTACGGTCCATTGTTCAAGCTATTGTATATACTGTATTGATGTATAAGTCAACCTCATTGGTAAGTCAAGTGTAGGTTTTGGACCGAACATAAGGATTTTGATATGACTATTAGTCTACAGCAGTGATTCTCAACATTTTTTGACCAGGGACCATTGACCGGGGTCCAATCTCCAACATTAGTACCAAAAGGGTTACGAATCAGTTTTTGGTCAGCTTTAGATTCAGTTTGGTTATTTGGGGTGCCAATTCAGAAAACTCCATTGGACAGACCACATCAGCTCTAGTTTCTGATACAGAACATATGCTACCCAGTAGTCGCCATTTTGCTCACCCACAGAAAACCATATTTAATAATTTAGAGCTGGAATTTCCAACAGGTATAGAACAGCATCCAATGCAATTATCTGAATTAGCATCCCAAATAACCCCAGGAGCAGGCCTAAAAATGAAGACGCCAAGAATTTTTTTTCCTTTGGTTGGACTGTGTTATTATTTGTAGTAGTAACAGTGAGGCAGCAGACCATATTTTAGTTCTTGCAGACCACTGGTGGTCCACGGACCATAGGTTGAGAACCACAGGCCTACAGAGGGAAAGTCCCAGCTTTGTCTCATTGGGCCTTGGCTACCACTGCCATTTTCATATTCAGGCATTCATAAAGACAGGAAGTGGTACTATGGTGAAGAGAGCAGGGAGATAGTACATTTTTAAGGCTCTCCCAAGATAGACTAAACTGTCACCTTTCTCTATCCTATTCAGAATAGAGGATAGTTCTTTACTGATAAGAGTTAAGGTACACTACTTATACTGACCCATGGTTTTTGGGGTTGATTTTTTGACTAAAATTTCTAGACCTATGCACAAGTATGTGGAGTACTAAACCAGCCTGTGAAACTAAAACATATTTATTCATGCATTAGAGTTTATACAATAGATCGCTTTCCCTATCTATACCTACTCTTTGTTGTTTTGCAACCAATGGAATACTATCTGGCAAATCACAAGGGTGGTCCTTCTTAGTAGTTGCTTCCCGGGCTTTGAAACGTTCTTTCGGGTTAGGTTAAAGTAGCAGAAAAAACAACAACAATCAAGTCCCAAGTCCTCACTTGTGAAGCTATTAGCCTTCCCACATCCTATTATCCTAAATCCCTGCAGATTAACCCAAGACATCCAGGCAGTATGGAGGCAAAGCAGGCATGGGTTTCCATCCCTGTCTATGGAAAGAATCTGCAGGTCCCTCCCTCTGGTGTTCCTTCTATTTCATCAGAAAATGCATACAATTATAATGTCCAATTGCCTTTATATTTGTGTTCAGCATTTATTAGACATTCAGTGTATACATATCTCATACACTTCCCTTAGAGAGGAACAATGCAGACAACCTAGACATCTGTCTAGACACATAATAAATGATATGAAATGTCAAGTAAGCCTTTATGCTGAGATTTCATAAAGGTTTTACATGTAAAGATTCATAAATCTTACACAATATTGAGGCATCCTAACATATTTCATCTGTGGAGGGAACAATGCCTCTCGTAACCAACATCTGTTATTCATTGTTAACAGACTTTTTATACTCAAAAGAGGCACATACAGCATCTTAGTGATACAGAGGGTTGAATTTTACATATGTAGTAAGTACTTTAACTCCTGTATTACAATATTCCAACTGTAAACATAAACTTACATATTCCATGGAGTAGCGGGCAGCTAGTAGCTTCTCAGCATCTTATGTTTGGCATGGTGAGAGACCAGTTATGAACGATGATTTCTCTCTCTTCTCTCTTTGATCCTGGAGCTCACATTGGGGTTGTTTATATCTTTAACCTAGTGAAAGTAATGCCTGGAGTTTGGAAGATCACCATCAATCTTTACATTCTAGCCAATCTTCTTTCTTTGACCAGTTAGACATGGCTTCACATCATTTAATTGGAAATGAAATCCTATTAGTTTTTCTGCATTCTACCAAACAGATACACATTTATAACTAGCCATTATTCTGGCTACCAGTCATCAGGTGATTGTATCATGTATAGCTCTGCAAGATTAGGATATTGCATCAATTGAATATAGGCAGTCCCCAAGTTACGGACAAGATAGGTTCTGTAGGTTAATTTGTCAGTCGGAACAGGTACATTTTTAATGTGTAACTCCAGCCAAAAGTATGCATTTTTTAGCTTTGAAGTACATAGAGAAGGGTTAACACCCCTTTGGTGATAGTTTTGCTATCTGTGCCCCTGTTCAGATGATTCCACCTCACTTTCTGTCCTTGTGATAACTGGATTTTGAAAAATGTGGCTTGTTGGGGAAACAAAGCCTGGTGAGAAAACTTCAGTTGAGACTCTTTTCCCCATGAGAACTTTTCAGGAGTGAATTTCCCTTCTGGGGGTAGATTTCTCTTGTTTCCTGTCTCACCGCCGTTTGTAACAATCAGTTGTTTGTAAGTCGGATATTTGAAACTTGGGGACTGCCTGTATAGCTTTCTGGTTTTTCTCTGTCTGATATACTCTCTCTTACCTTATCTTATAGTTGGATGGCTGAATATCCAGAACTGGCTTCACCATACACCAGTGGTTCTTAACCTGGGGTCTCCAGATGTTTTTGGCCTTCAGCTCCCAGAAATCCTAACAGCTGGTAAACTGGCTGGCATTTCTGGAAGTTGTAGGCCAAAAACACCTGGGGACCCCAGATTGAGAACCACTGCCATATACTATTGACTCTATATAATTCCCAGCCAGACATATCCCCCCTTCCCAATATACAGGATTTAAGCAACCTTTGAACCTCCAGGTGTTTTGAATTTCAACTCCCAGAAATCCCAGCCAGTTTACCAGCTGTTAGAAACTGTGAGAGCTGAAGCCCAAAACACCTGGAGGCCCAAAGGTTGGGAATGACTGATTTAGAGCCTTAACACTAGGTTTAAAAATATGGTAGCATCCAGATAATAATAAAAGTCATTCCATGATGGTAGAGGAGTCCAATTCAGGTTTCCAAATCGGGTTTATGAAGGAAGACTCTCTGTGGCGAGGGTGCTGATGTGGCCATGGCCTGCTTGTGGATTTCCCCATAGCAATTGGTTGGTCACCATAGGAGGAAAGTGTTGAACTAAATGAACCTTTGATCTGATCCAATCTATCTGTTATGCTACAGGAATATAAAAGGGAAAAAGAAGGACAGCATAACACAGTCAAATAAAAATCCTGTAATATAGCTTGTTGGTTCACCTAAACCTGTATTGAGCAGTTTGTTGTTTGCTACTTTACATAGTAAAAATATTAAGTAGAGAATCAGGGCCACTCTAACCTTCACTGAGCCTCTTGGGATGGCTGGAGAGTGGCAGAAAAATAGGAGGAAAATTATATTTGTTCTTTTTTCAATTACTGGACATGAGGATTGAGCGAGGGCAGGGAGCGGCAGAATGTGAGAGTCATTCCAGTTCTTTTTTAACCATTTTATTAAAAATAGCAACAAAGAAGCTATTATGTAGATGTTTTGACTATGAAAAGGGGATTTAGCAATTTCCAGCATTCTGTCCTTCTTAAAAATAGAAACACAGTAAAATGCACTGCATTTTAATAAGTCTACTTGCACAACGAAATTCAATACCACCTAACTACCAAAAGACCCCGGCTACTGTGCAGAAACCTTATTTGCACAATTGATCATCTAATGTCAAATCCTGTAATACAGTAATGTTTGCCTTGGGCCCCCAGAAAATGTTGCACACCATAGGGATTAGAACTAGCAGTACCCAGTCAAGTAAAGAGATATATCATTAAGGCCGTATGGGGCACTGTAGCGCTCTCCTTCCCAGAGTAGCGAAGTAGACTTGATTTATTATTCTTCCCTGGCACTAAACTGTTCTCACTTTAAACATCCCAAATCCATCCTTAAGGAGCTCCTGTAAATTCTAACCAGTTATAATTCCATCATGGTTCAAGACTTTCAACAACCTGGAATTCATCATTTTAGTAAGGTATCAGTAAGCTATCAAACAAATGCCAACCTAATTTTTTCCCAGCAGTAAATGATCAAACAGATGCAAACCTAATTTTGCAGCAAATCCCATTGCAATTCTGTCTAGATCTATTGGAATAATACTATTAGTATATCTGTGCAGAAGATACATGCTCATATTTTGCACGTGTACCTGATGTAGCCATTATCTGCAACCAGTCACTTGAATATGAATATGAGGTACCGAAATGCTGCTGGAAGTAGCATACACATTTTCTTAATTATATGGTGGCTGAGATCCTGAATAAACTGATGAAATGTAAATCTCCTGTAGCATCGTTCTGCCAGTCTTTTTATCCTCCTCCCCTGAGCCAGTGATAAGAGTACATACCCTGCAGGTTGTTAGTGTTCAAGGAGGCAATTTGTAATTTGGGGAAAAGGAAGAGTCACTCCTCTCCCATAGTTTAGGTGGGTTTTCTGGAGAACCCTTTGTTTTACATGTATAATCTGGAATGTTAATTTTTCTAACCTGAAATGAACCGTGTGAAGCTTACCATCAAAGCATACCATAGAATTACTCTGGAAATCCCAGCAAAGCCAAGAGAAGTGCTCTTTCTAGGCCTCCAGTGTGATTCTGTGGTCAACTTCTGGTGGATCTTGTAGAAGTTGGGTTTAGAATTGCACTGGAAGTCTGGTATCACTAAGTCCTCCAGAGTGATTCTATAGTCTTCAAAGCTCTCGGTGTATAAATGAATACTGTTCAACAGACTTGTGTAATAAGCAGGTTTGTTGTAACTGTATGTGGAATGGGTCTTCCATTCTACAATAGTCTGTGTTCCTAAATTTCCTTGTATTCATATATTGTTTGGTGCTTGATAGCAGTTGCAGGTGCAGATTCCTGCACGAATATACATCTTCTATTGCCCTTTTAAACAAGGGCAAATTGAGAACCTTTTGTAGTTACAGTTTCATTAGACACTGAATAAATGTGAGAACGGTACACAGTGCTCTTCATGTTGCTGTTTTATAACTTGTTTCTGGCAAAGCTATAACTAGCATTTCAAGATTATGTTTGCAGATCCTGAAACAGTAGTGGACAGAAGTGTATTTGCTGTTTGTGATTTCAAGTCACTGTAGCTCATAAATACTGACACAAAAAGAAGTTGTCTTGGGAAGTTGTATTGGGAAGCAAAGTTGTTTGGATTAGAACTCTGGAACAAAATAGATGTAGTATAGTATTGACATCACGACTTCCGTATATTTCCATCTTTTCCATCTTCCTTCACCCACCATTTCAATCATAGCAGGTTTCAAATTTTAAAAGAAATGATTAGGAACTTTTTTTGAAGTATGAACCAGATAATATGTTTGATCCATTTTGTAAATTGCTTATTGGTGGTGCTAGTACAAAAGAGAATTTTTTTAAAAAACGGATATACAGTTGCATATAATGATTACTTAAATCAGTGGTTCCCAACCTGTGAATCTCTAGATGTTTGGCCTTCAACTCCCAGAAATCCTAACAGCTGGTAAACTCACTGGGATTTCTGGGAGCTGTAGGCTAAAAAACCTGGGGACCCACAGGTTGAGAACCACTGACTGATTGTGGTTTCTAGGAGTGCAATAGATAAGCAACATGCTGAGTTGGGACATGTGATACATATATTTTACTATCCCTCAAATTTCCTTTCAGGCTGTTGTTAAATAACCAGTCTTTGATATACCCATCTTGTAAGTCTTGTTACTTTTTCAGAAGTTTGCCTTTGAATTATGGCCACAAGACCCAAGAAAGAGCTCCCTAGTTTAAATGGTGTGATTATTATTAATTAAATACTTCGGTGTAGAAGGAATGTTCTTAGAAGAGGCATTCCTTTTTCTTAGGCGAAGGAATGCCTCTTCTGAGAATGATACCTGCTGAATATTGTTTAAAAACAAATAATGCCCTTTCAGTTTAGGCTGTTCTGTTAACATTTAAGCAGATTTTATAATGCATTTAAAATTTTAGAGCTCATTATTAATTGACTTAGACTTCTTTGAATCTCTGATTGCTCCGATGATTAAGAAAGGGCTTTCAGGATTCTGACCAAAGTATGAGAAGATGAAAATGAGACAGTTCTAGCCTCTATCTATGAAAAAGGAGCTTTGAGCTAATTTGATAAATCTGTGATAATTTTTGGAAGAGAGAACAATATATGTTTCCCACTTAGTACAGAAATATGCGTGGAGAGATTTATCTCACATCTTTCAGTTGTCTTCTTTGTCTGGAATAAACTTTTATTACTCAAGTAGTGTTTTGTCACAAGTCCTGTCAGGTCTCAAGATCTTGCTCAGAGATCTTGAGAATGAAGCATAAAAGATGCAAGCAGCACTGATTCGTTGGATGATTGGGACTTCTGCTGTCAGTCCTTCATCTTAAACAGCCACATTATGAAAGTTGGTTTGGTTGTTGCACCTGCTAGCAAGTAGCAGTAAAGAAAGAAAGGATTCATTTGATCTCTTGAAAGATAAATAAATGAAAAAGCACAGGACTGGGACGGGGAGGTGGAAAGGAGAGAGTGTTGCTGTGCATTTTAGTACATCTCAAGATAATGTATTTCTCATGTCCTCTTCTTTTAGATAAAAAGTTATTTTGCTGAATCCTATTAAGTGGGTAAATTTACCCATTCTCATTACTTTCTTTGTGGGTACATGCTATTTTGTTTTTGGACACAGTCTGAGATATAAATACATCATTTCAATTTCTACTGCAGTAAAAAGACTGGAAGATAGCCAATGTGGCTTATTTATTTATTTACCCTATTTATACCCCTCCTTTCTCTACCCTGAAGGGGACTTAAAGCGGTTTACGTAAGTTTAAAACTAAATTAAAATAAAATTAATACATGTTAAACATTTAAAACATTACATTCAATATTAAAATCATGCCCTCCAGAAATCGTAGGCCTAGACTGTTCCTTAGTCATTGTACATATTCCAAATCTATTATAGCACTGCACTATTCTCCGAAAGCCTGATCCCAAAGCCAGGTTTTTACTTTCCTTCTGAAGGCTAAAAGGGAGAGGGCTAATCTAATGTCGCTAAGAAAGGAGTTCCAAAGCCAAGGGGCCACCACTGAGAAGGCCCTGTCTCTCGTTCCTGCCAGTCGTGCTTGCGAAGCAGGCGGGACTGAAAACATACTGGTTTAAATGTTAGACTACAATGCTGGAGACCCGTGTTTGGATAAGTCACATTAAATGCCACCACGAAAACCCTGTACTGTGATCACTGTAAATCAGAAAATAACTTGAAAAAAACAATAACACATTTTGATTGGGATTTCTGTTCATCTTTATCCACCTGAAGCTGCCTGTGCTATATTTTTGCAAGAAATAGGCAAGGGCCATGAAGTAAACAGTTTGAATTCTCATTGTCATGGGAAATATTTCTAAGATTCAGACTCTATTTTTTAAATTTATATGTGGGTGGATGGTATCACTCTCATGACAACAGCCATTATATATGTGACCCAAGAAATGCTGGAAGTTATGTAGATCCACCTTTCTCGTATTCTGTCTTCAAGTGTGTTTTTTCTTTCTTTCACAACTACATATTTCTGGGAAAGCCTACCCTCAGTCCCACTATCATGCAAATTACAGCTAAAGTGGGTATGGAGTGTATTGCCCTTCTCAATCAAAAAGGCATTTTGACCCCAAGAGTCCTGGCTCCAGTACACCTTTTTAGCCAAATGGAATGCTCCAAACTTCTCCCTACGACACATTTCCCCTAAAATGTAATGGAGAAATTTTGATGGACTAGAATTCATTACTCATTATGTCTGTCTCTCTGTAGACATATAATTAGTTATGCATGCTCACTCTTTTCGGTGAACGAAATTCATAAAATGCGACACAGAAGACTATTATTTGTGTTATTTTTGTAAAGTCTTGTGTAACCCTCACCCTTTCTCAGAAATTTATGTGATGCAAATTAAAACCCTTGTAATTACAGAATCCATACCTGCAATTTTACTTCCCTTTGCCCAGGAGGAAGATAGTCTCTCTTAAGAATTTATTATGCTCTCCAAGCGATTCCATGGTATACTTTCCCCCGAAGTTACCATAGAGTTGTGTTGGAAGCTATAGCAAATTATTTAAGTCCTCCAGTGCAATGCTGTGGTATGCTGGGATCAGACCTGAGGTACTTTCATGGTCTGGCCAGGAAGGTATCTCCTGTTGATTCGGGATTCTTGAATATTCCTTAAATTGTCTTTATTGATGGTCTGGAATTCTGGTTGAGAAGTAAAATTCTTGATTCTTTGCTGCTGCTTTTTATTCTGAATTTTGTCAGATGTTTTGTAGGGGCACAAGGGATTTTCCATCTTTGGGAATGATGTACCAGTTGTAGCAAATGTGCTGACGAAAGAAAAGCTTGAAACATTGTGTTGAATTCATTGTTCAAATTGCATTATTCTTTTCATTATTGTTAGCAAACACCCTGATACTTTGAAGATTTACTAAGGGGAAATGTGTTTATTAAAATATAGACAAAACTGTTTCTTTGGAGAATTTTATAAAATAAGGACTGTTGAAATTATTGTACTAAAGTAATATTTGTATTGGTTTCTATACTTACCGCTAGTTTATTCTTTGTATATTTTCCATTTTTCACATATGTGTATTTTGGTGTTTTTGCAGTTTATGTGTTTTAATTGTTCTATAACCTACCTCGAGCCATGAGAAGAGGCGGGTAAAAAAGTACATAGCAAACAAGTTCACTATGCTGACTTTTGTGTTGGATCACATGTCGGTCACTTCCCAAGTGTCTAGGACTATGTGATGTATTGGCGAATAATGTGTGCAATTCCGACTAAGGTAGCCTTTTGCAGTTGACTGATGGTGATTTTGTCAGCGCCAATTGTTTTCAAGTGCTGGCCAAGGTCTTTAGGCACTGCACCCAGTGTGCCGACCACCACTGGGACCACCTTTACTGGCTTGTGCCAGAGTCTTTGCAGTTCGATCTTTAAATCCTATTATTATTATTATTATTATTATTATTATTATTATTATTTATTCACACACCGGTGAAGTCTGAGTCATCTTCTAGATGAATTACAAAACAGATGGAACTTAGTTCAGAATAATTTCATATCATCATTTACAGTCCACCCTCCACAATTGTATTTGACATTTGAGAATTTGACTATTCACGGATTTGATTAAAATACTCTCCTTAGGAATCACTAGTTCAGTGGTTCTCAACCTGTGGGTCCCCAGGTGTTTTGGCCTACAACACCCAGAAACCCCAGCCAGTTTACCAGCTGTAGGATTTCTGGGAGTTGAAGGCCAAAACATCTGGGGACCCACAGGTTGAGAATTACTGCTCTAGGTTCTCCTGTGTGACTCTGGTCAACGTCATCTGGAAATGGGGTAGAGCCATGCTGAAGGACCTAGAAATCTCTAGAGAAGTGTTTTTCTACGTCTTCCAGCATGACTCTATGGTTCGTTTCTACTGGAAGAGATATTCTCAGTTTAAAATACTGTACAGGTTTTTTTTATTCACAGTTTTTCACTTTCATGGTGTTCCTGTGCCCCTGACATCAACAAATATGAAAGGCTGTCTGTACTTTGCTTTATAACCTTTCTTGTATATATTTCATAAAACTAGTTTGCCTTTTGTCTTGCATCAGCAATTGTGTGTTCTTTTCTGGCGTACGAAAACATCCTTACTAGACCATTTACTTCCTATTTTGTCTTATAGCTTTTAGTGGTGAGAGCAGATCTTTTTGAAAGCTTTTTCTCCTCACCTTTTGTTAGATGGAAGCTTTAAGGTCCCAGTGTGCATTGCCACTCAATAATAATTAGCACAGCTGATCTTTAGCCCAGACAAATCAATTCACTGTACAACACTTCTTTCCTTTTGTTTGTTTGAGAGCCAACATGGTGTAGCTATTTGAGTGTTGCACCAGGGCTCTGAGGGCCCTTCCACAAAGCCATATAACACAGAATATCAGAGCAGATCATCCACAATATCTGCTTTGAACTGTGTTATCTGAGTCCACACTGCCATATAACCTAGTTAATGTGGGATTTTATACAGCTCTGGAAAGGGCCTAAGATATCAGATATTGAATCCCTGCTCAACCACAGAACCCCACTGGGTGACTATGAGCAAGTCATGTTCTCTTAGCCTTATAGGAAGACAATGATGCACTTCTCTAAACAAGTCATACAAAATACCCCTTGATGATATGGTTTCCATAAGTTGGAGTCAACATAAAGACACACAACAACAAGAATTTAAAAGGGTACTGGATGGAGAAGCACTATATCATTTTTTTGTATTGGGATATGTGCTGCTGTATTACCCTCCCACCCACCTGCACCCCCCCAAATCCTTTTGAATAACATTCAAAAGGAATTTAAGTGTTTGCTCAGAGCAGAAAGAACTTGCTTATTTCTTTAGTTTAGCTCCTTACAAGCCACAATCAGATTTCCAGGTTGCTCTGTGCCAGTCACCTACGCTAATTCAAAATCCTATTATGCACCAGGAACGCAACTAAGCCATTTAAGATGTAACAACAAGGGTGATAAAAATGCAGAATATTATGCTTTCATCTGCTTGAAAGACGAATTGTAAAAGAAAAGGAAATGGATATAAGCTGGATGAATTCAAATATTAGTCTTATGAGAATAGTGATTACCTTTTGGTTTTTTGCATCTGCAGCAGAGAATAGATTTTGCATTTCAATTATGTGATGCAAGATTAGTAAAAGTAAAGTTTCCCTGCTCTTCTACTTTGGGTTCCTCATGGGGTTGGTGAGGATGAGGGAAGGGGCCTTCTCGGTGGTGGCCCTCCAACTGTGGAACGCCCTACCCATAGAGATCAGGCAAGCTTCTACAATATCCTCTTTCCACAGGGACCTGAAAACCTGGTGGTTTCAGCAAGCTTTTGAACATGATTAGTCCCAAGGCCCCTCCCCCTTGGTAGCCAACCAGGACCCTGCTCTGCACTTTATCCATTTCCCTGGCCCTATGATACTTTGTCGCATCAGCCTTTGCATAGCCCTTCATAGTTGGCCATGTCCACTCTGAAATTCTGGTCATTGGTACTTTGAACTCATCTGATAGAATCGACTAAAGCTGGATTTTAATTTTTATGGTTTTTAGCAGGATTGTATGTTTTGTTTTATGATGTCTATCTTGTTGTATGGTCTTCTATTGGCAATTGAATGTTTTGCTTGTGTTGGAAACCACCCTGAGTACTCTTGGGGAGATAGGGTGGTATATAAATAAATTATTATTATTATTATTATTATTATTATTATTATTATTATTATTATTATTATTATCATTATGTGCACCTTGGCCTAGTTGTGGTGCACCTAGCATTTGTCAATATAGGCTAACATATCACTCTTGAAGAGTCATATTCTGTAGATAGACCATTCCATCCACAAAGAATATGGAAGGGTTAGCATACATGCCAAACTCTTTTGGGACCCATTAGACCACTGTGTGGTTTATTATAAGCTAATTTAGGAGTCTTGCATTCATCAATCATCATGGGACAGTACTGTAGCTGTACCTGTTCTGTTATTCATTAGCATTATGTAGATTCAGTTCTCATGTTTATGTGCTTCAATGTTTTTATAGTTTACTGTTTTATAATATTTACAAACTTCTCCTTTCTCTGTTCCCAGGAATTATTGTGCTTTTATCTTGTAGTATACCATTCCATGGTAACATGTGGTTTAAAATATGCTGTTTCCGCTTTTGTTGTCTTTTACTTTCTTCTAAGGTGGCCTCATGTACAGCTGTTTATTGGCAAGATATCTAAGGATGATTATTTTAATCATTTTAATTATTTAGCTAGGGAGGGTCCTGTCTAATTAAACTTCCTCCAGTACTCTTAATACAATAGCAAATCTTATTATGTGTATATTTTTGAAATGAAAGAGCTTTCAAAAGCAGGACTGGATGCCTAATGTGAAGTAGACATAATATAAATTCAAATAGGTTTTTGAATTGTTTTAGTCACAGCAGCTTGGCTGGAGGCTGAGAATTAGAGGTGACATGATAGACGCATGTGACGCATCTGGTGCCAGGGATATGGCTTTTTACTAACTTCATTCTCAAAGGAAACAATAAGTAGTTCTGACAATTGTAAGCCACCTTGCAATTGATAGTCTAATAAGTCTAACATAGTATGCTACTATGAATTACAATTTCAGGAGGGAAAGGTAGGCTGTAAATAAATTTAACAACAATAACTATTTTCTTCCTGCTGCAAGAAAGTTTTCAAAAACATGTCAGTTTTCAAAAATGATTTGCAGTTCAGGACCTCTTCTGTGCAAAATGTACATGTTATTTATTCATGTTATGTGCAGAAAATAATATTTCTACAGATTATTATTCCTGTATAGAAAATGCTGATGCCTGTGCAAAAAAGCCATATATCAGTTTTGTGCCTGAAAGGCACCAGACCCTATTTGATCTTAGATGTTTCGCAGAATCGGCTGTAGTTATTACTTGGATGGGAGACCGCCAAGGAATATCAAGTCCTATATGCTATATTTTAGAGGAAGGAACAGTCAAAAAACACTTTTAGTATTTTTTTTCCTAAGAAAATCCTATGAAATTCATGGAATCACCATAAGTCGGCAGGCGGCTTGAAGGCACATACAGACACAAGTCCAAACTGCAAAGATAGTTGTCAATCCTGAGTTCTTCTCATCAGAGTTGAGAAATGTGGTTTTTCCCATATAATTTTATTGCAAAATATATGAGAAATGAGAAAGGGTACAAGAGTGGATATAGAACGGGGCATTTTTAACGTTTTACATCTTCATCTTCTTCCATTGTTATCTAATACAAAAAGGTAAAAAGGGGGGGAAAGAAAACATTTCTTTTCTGATCTGAAACAGTAGGTTAGAAAAGTGGGTGTATAATGTTTTGAAACAATCATCCCAGCATCATGTACCATCTATACATCATCTTGAAGAAATTTTATCTTAATCCATAGCATCTAGTGAATTTAATCTTTGTTTTCCACCTCTGTTCCCATTTGTCTAGGTCAGTGATTTTCAACCTGTGGGTCCCCAGGTATTTTGGCCTACAACTCCCAGAAATCCCAGCCAGTTTATCAGCTGTTAGAATTTCTGGGAGTTGAAGGCCAAAACATCTGGGGACCCACAGGTTGATAAACACTCTTCTAGGTCAGTGTTTCTCAAACTCTGCCTCTCCAGATGTTTTGGACTTCATCTCCCACAGTTCTTAACAGCTGGTATGATGTCTGGGATTTCTAGGAACTGAATTCCAAAACACCTGGACGACTGAATTTTGAGAAACATTTATCTAGGTGGATGCTATGGCCCGCATTTTTTAACTATTGAATTGTACGATCTTTGATTAGATGTGCTTCTGTGTCTAATTTTAATATTTTGTAGACTTTAGCAATTTTTTTTCTTGAACTGGAAAAAAATATCTATTTCATTACCTTTCCAATCGGTGTGCATTTTCTTATTCATTTGGTATCTTTCTTGTAGATGCCTATATTGAAACCATGAAAAAGGTATAGTCCTGGATATAATAAGAACCCCAGGTGTCTATGATTGAAAGTTCTTTAACCATATTCTGGAATTTTTTTGGTAATTTTCCTTTATTCTCTTGAATTGGCTTTGTAGTTTTTTATCCATATTGAAATCCACAATATAGTTGTAGTCTCCCATCAAAATCATATCCCTCTACTCAGTATCTTCCATCTCTTTCCTAAGTTTTTCAAAGAAAGAAGCCTTTGTACTGCTAAAAGTATAAATATTAACAATGAGTATTTTCTTTGTAATTCTATTGTTACCATTAGAAATCTTCCTTCTGTGTCTGTCTTAATCATTTGAGGTTGCCAGAGTTTGGGGATACCAAGCTATTTCTTTTAGAAGGCCCTGCTGAAATAATTTCTTCTCCCAGTCTTTTTTGTTTAACTTAGTTCCTGTGTTGTTGATTAATTTGTGTCTCTTGCAGCACTATAATATCAGCATTCTTCTCAGATAATAAGACCTTTCTCTTCTTGTTGGTTAATTCAATCCATTTATATTTTATGAGAATATTTTTAGAGTCCTCATTCTTGTAACAGTGTGTGTGATCATTCATTTCTTCTCAATCCTATGGGGTGGCTTGTTGCATTTGTCGAGCATCCTCCTGGTCCAATAAGATCCTTGTGGTTTGTGTTTTCTTAGATGATGGTCACTTGACTCAGGTGCATTCTTTTTGGTCATGCTTGGGCTTATTTTTCTCCTTCTGATTTTCCCCCTGAGTCTAAAGCTCTTGTAAATTTCTCATAGAAATCCTTGACCTTCATGATCAATATTAACCAATATTTTTGTCCTTTTTATGATGCCATCACCCTTTCTGGATTTTCCCGTTAAAATCTACCTGCTTTCTTCTTGAGCATAACTGTCAGGAAGAAGTAGTCTTTTCTTTTCTCTTAGTATAGCAATCCTGGTACAGTGGAACCTCTTCTTAAGAGCATCCCAACTTAAGAGCATTTTTAGTTTAAAGCTGTCACCTGGCCCATTTTTCAATTTGACATATGAGCAACATTTTGAGTTAAGAGCTGGAGCCTGAGGGAGCACTAGTACCAAGAGGGAACGCTAGCACCAGAGTACAGGGCTTTAGGGCTTCAAGGGAGCAGCTTTACCTCATGCCTCATGCCTCCATACCTCATGCTCTTGTCTGTTTTGGGAGATTGCTGTCTGTTTTGCTCTTGTCCACTTTGGACCACTTGCCCACTTTACTTTTAAGAGAAAAAGAGAGGGAGCGAGGCTGGACTGAGAACAATATGAAGAAAATGATGCTTTTGCCTCTTTGCTTTTGTTCTTCCCTGCTTTTTGCTTCTATTATTGTGCCACAATTTTGTGCTTCTACCATTTTAAAGCTGAGCTTTCTTTTTATTGTTCCATTTGAATGTGCATTTATACATTATTTGTTACTCAATAAATATATTTTTAATTTAAAAACACATAACAAAAAATAGGGAGAGTTCAGAAGGATTCGAATGGATCAATAGCATTTCAATGGGAAAATTCGCTTTGCGATAAGAGCATTTTGTGTTAAGAGTTCAGTCACAGAACAAATTAAATTCTTAACTGAAGGTATCACTGTATTTTCTATCACAATTGGATCTTTGGCATGCACTTGCAACATTTGGTTTCTTTCTTGAGAACCACATGATCACATCTCTTGATTTATTCCTTATTTCGTATTGAGAGTGAAGTTTGAAGATCCTGTCCAGTTCCATCCCAGCCATTTCCTCTGTTCTATCAAGGGTTTTAGTCACAACTTCCTTTATTACCATATCCAATTCCTGTATCAATTCAGGGTTTTTGACAATGTTTGGGACACAGACATTTACTTCACTTCTGATCTAAAGGGTTTCATAAAACCTTAAAGTATTACAAAACCTCTAAAACCTATTTGACCAGAGATTTGGGAGAGAAATTAGCAATGAGCTTCTGCATTATTGGACACTATATCTGTATAGAATCACTTTCCACTCGGTGAAGGAAGTGGAATCAAATTAGAGTAGATCCTCAATTCTGGGAGAAGAGTTTCATCCATGGAACAGAGCTTCCCCACCTTTCTATGCAGCCCCTTGTCTTTCCCCTCCATAGAATGTGGACTTTGGGGACCTTCATCAAATGTGACACCAGGTCTGTAAGTGAAAAGAAATAGTTTCACTCCAACCTAGTCTTCTGTCTCCCAATAATGTGTCCAAAGGAAATATTTATTGAGCAATTGTCCTGCTCCTTTCATGGAATTTTACAAAGGGTCCAAGTGACTTCATAATCCTGTATTTTTCCATTGCTGATGCACCCTTTTTGCAATTTCATAAAATGTGGTGAGAAGAGAAAAGAAAGAAGGAAACAAGTGAAATTTTTCAGCAAATATTGATTGGGAAATGAACAAAATGATTTTGAAATGATAAGCACCTCACATGGAAGGAAGATGATGTGTTGTGTGAGGTCCCTTCTTTCTATATACAGGTTGCTGTATATTTCTAGTTACGGGACGATTTAATGTTTCTGCAAGGACATAGGAAACAGCCCAAACACACAAAGCAAGGTGAGGGCTCCATAAACTTAATAACATTTCCTTCTGATGAAAAGGTAGGACCTGACTTTAAAGCTCCAGAGCACTTGCTGATACTCAATTGGCGTTGTTGCTGTTGATACAGAAATTGCAGTATTTGGGAGTAGGGGCACTCTGAAATTGGGCAAGAGCTTCCTGTTTTATTTTAATCACAAAACTGAAACACAGCATGTCAATTTCAACTGCACCCTTTGAAGAAACAGCTCTGTGGAAACTGAAAATCAAAGGTGCTCCTTCAAATGGCTTGAAAAATCGGGATGCCTTAGTTGGAGATCTTGCCTTTAGCAGGGGGTTGAACTTGAGATCCTTGAGACCCCTTCCAGTCTTTCTATTCTATGAAAAACACAATGTGGTTCATTGCAGACGCTGAGGATTTAACAATGTTCTAATCTTGGGTGCAGGTCTCTATTGTGATTGAGAAAACTATTTGTACCCATGTTTACTGAGAAGTAAGCCCCTAGTTCACATCTTGTAGACACTCTGGAAAAAATCCAATCCACAAAACAGGATGCTAAAATGGTGTTGAAAACACATGGTTTTCAAATGTGAGCAAAGTGTTGTGGCAACCATGTTGAATTAGTAAATATGAGGCAGCAGTATGGTTCACCTGACTGTATCATTTCTTCTGAGATGTACATATCAAAAAATCATTAAGATTTGAAATGTAAACATTTGATAGGAAGAGCAGCAATTTGCAGCACCAGGACTCTTACCTGATAGCTCTTCAACACTTGAATGACAAGAGAAACCAAATTTGAAAAGGTTGTTACAAAGTGTAATTATCTATTTTCATTATTAGAGGCTTGCATATTTCATCCTTTGTGCCTCAGATACTCAGAACATTCTGTTCTTAACAGAGGATTTTTTTTATTCAAAGTTTCCTTCTTTATTTAGAATTATGAACAAAACAAAAGTCAGTTCTTAGCTGATGACTCCACCTTTGTGTAGTTTTTTTTTCTGTGCAATGTCATGATGTACTCATTGTGCGTTGCTCATGGAGAAAAGATACTGTACTGTTGTATTCCCCTTTTGCACTTTACATGATCTTCTACACTCCGTATGCACAGATTGATTCAGTCTGTTTCCCCACTTGATAAATACAGACACAGAATCTTTCTCAAATATCTCTGCACTATAGATAGGTCCTTATTTAGACAAAGGAAATTAGCCACAGTTATCTCCTGGAAACAAAACCTGTATGAATTTTTCCTGAGATGCTTCAGGCCCCTATTCACTACAGATGTTATGTTTGTGTCTTAAAATCAAAGCTGAACCATTTAGTTAATTGCAAGTGGTTTAAATATAAGCACTAGCTATATTTCTTTGGCTAAATATTTTCATTCCAAAAAGGTTCTGAAGCACAAAATCTCTCTCCTCCTATGCTCGCCCTTCAGATATTCGTGCCTATCAATTACTTTGCTTACAGCTTTTTTTCTCCATCTTCATAATCTATCTTCCTTGACCTAATATGGGCAGCCAATTTACCATCTGTAAAGGCTTTCTACCCCAGCTTTGCTTGGTGGTATGACTTTTTTCCCTGCTAGGCTTTCTAATGCATAATAATGATATGGGGCCATATGAAGAGGGAGGGAAATCTTTCTAATTTGCCATATGATAAGTTGATCACCTGTATTTGCTTACTGATTAGTTGAGAAGGTGATCCCTGCAGCTCAGGATCCCATAGTGAGTGGAAATAATATCACAAAGTCCCTTTGGAGTGAGAACAGTGATAGCCATCCTTAGGCTTAGTTGCTTTTGTCTGTATGGCTCTTACATGAGAACATGTTGGGACAGAGGAAAGGGCCTCTGTTGAACGTCTTAGAGCTTGAACAGGCTCATATATAGAAAAACACAGTCCTTCATGTATCCCAGATCCACGCCATATAGAATGTTATATGTCAACAATACAATTGGGTTATCTGTTTTTGCCAGGTAGTTTTTTACTTTTCAACTTTTGTACTTCGTAATCATCATGACCAGTGAGATGATCCTTCCAATTAGACTTGCTCATTATGCAAAAATATTCAGATTTAATATACTAAGTATATGGAGATTTAACAGATTACTCAAAATCCATGTGATTAAATCCCTAAGGTTTCTTAAATTTACCCTGAAACAAAATGGAAATAGCATTTAAAGTTCCTTTTTTAATGTACTTGTTTTGAAACTGAAATGCATTCAGGGTATAAAACCTAACAAGTGATTAAAACTTCTGTACAACCTGTTTTATATATGCAGTAGTTCATAAATGTAATGAGCATTCATTGTACTGCTTTATGGCAGTTTTAAGGTTGTGCAGTACTGGTACTTTGATAACAAAACATGGAGCATTTTAAAAATATGATAAAAATGCAGGTTGTCTACTTTTCCTTTCCTATCAAATTCTGGTATATAATAGTTAGGGCGAAGGGTTCTTCCTTCTCTTTGTGACTGGAATGGATAGTTACAAATGGACCACATACAAGCCCAGATGAACTCTTTGTGGACCTTTCAAACAAACAATTTGACAGGCAAAATTCAGTGGAAAAAGACTTGCATAGCATGGAAATAAAGCTTTATTGCTTAATGTCTATAGGTCACGTTGCTGACAAAACCACACAATGAGTTGACAATACATGAAAGCGGAAGGATGGGGACAGACTTGTCAAGTATTTGCTGCAATTGTTCCTCATTTCTTTTTATCCTATTTCATTTCTAGAAAGGACTGATTTATGAAAACATATGTTAAGAATGTTGGTGCTCTGCTTATGAATGAAGTTTAATACAGCATTACTCCCGTATACATAAGGGATATGTTCCTGGATTTTGTGTTAATATATTAAGCCATTGATAATAATGAACCCTGTGACGGTCATCCCTCTACATTTGTGATATTGACTTTTGCAAATTTGATTAATCACCAATTTGATTTAAAATGTTATCTCTAGGTATATTAAGTTCTCCAGTGTGACCCTATGGTCAACTTGCTCCAGTCATGTTGGAAGACCTAGAGATTTCCAGAGATGACATCTCTCTAGGTGATCCAATGTGATTTTGTGGCCAGCTTCCAGTTAACCATAGAGTTGTACTGGAAGATCCAGAAAGTGTTAGAGAGGTGTTTTGTCAGGTAAAATAAACTCTTTATTTTTTTTTTTTTAAAAAATCACTTTTACAATGGTCCTAATCCCGGCATATATGGAGGGCTGACTGTATTTCTAATGGGATGAAAGACAAAGGTACCAAGAAAAGGATGCCGCTTATACAGGAGGTTAAATGAAGAGCAGAATAAATGAAACCATAGATAAGTGAAACTATGTATATCAGTTCTGTGGGTGGGTGGGGGGGGGGCGGTCATACTGTAATCACCTTGTTCCCAAAATCTGGAGATTCTAGATATGACAGGATGGTGCTATAATTGAGAATTAAAGAGTTTTCTATAGGCTCATACTTGACTGCTTCTAAATAATCACATGAATCATTTGCTCCTGAGTTCAATGCTGCTAGTTAATCAGGCTCCTCTATGTATTCTTTCCAATACACCAAAGAAGGGTGGTATCTCAATGGTGGAGCATAATCTTTTCATGCTCCAGGTTCAGTTCCCAACAGAGCTGAGAAAAGACTTGAAACCCTGGGAAGCCACTGACTGTCAAGGTTTAACAATACTGGGCTGGATGGATCAGTGGTTTGATTTGGTTATAAAGCAGCTTTGAATGTTCTTTTTTTGTGTAGGCATCTCATGCAACCCTAAAGCTGCCAATTAGTGGTTCCTGTTGTAACTGTTCTTAATCCGCATATGATCTTGCAAACCTCAGTCTGTATTGCTAATGCTAAACTTCAAGCCTGAAGATACTGATTTCTTATCATGTTGTCTTTGATGTGACTTGCATACAGTTTTGAAAATCATTTAGGGAGATTATGGTACTATGGTAATGCAAAATGTGTATCTAGTATTTTTAGCACATTCGATTGGAACAAAAACCAAGACCATTATGTGGCAAAATGTTTTAGCTGTCCAGTACTTTGTGGCTATTTTTAAGGTATGATTTCCTTGACTTCAGGATCATTAAGATTTAAGTAATTCTTTGTAATAGTCATTTCTGTTCTGACATCTCCTGCTGTTAAATATTAAATAATATTAAGCAGAGATTTTTCTCATGCATCACTGCTTATTAAAGCTAGAGCAAGCTCTTATTGGTACATATTGAGTGTGCTCACTAATTATTACAGTTGCTAAGATTGCATAAATAATGTTCCTTTGGTGGGTTTACAAAAAGAAATGGGGACATCCTTTATATTTAGGACTGGCATTACCTCCTTTTTTTGACTTAAGCATGCAAGGCTGTGATTGAGCATGAAGAAACATGGCTGAGCTCTCTTGCGGTCTAGAAATATTAAGGCATACTGGTCCCTTTGGCCTCACAGTTTATGCTATATTAGACGAACTCTAGAGGAACTAGCTTGGCATCTGCTGATAAATGAATGTGGTGCATGATTAGTCAAGGTCATTCCTGTGATTCCTGGCATCTAGATAAAGTTGGCAAGCTCTGCGCTTCTTCCTAGGGAGGCTGAACTGGCTCACTCCCTGTCAACCTTCCATAGGCAGGTGAAGACATTTGTATTCCTGCAAGCTTTTGGGAATTGACTGCTTGTAAGGGAGGGAGTTTTAATACTATACTCCTTTTATTTTGTAATTTCTTTAATAGATATGCTTTAAATAGTTCTAAATTACTTAGTTTAATTATATTTTAAACTATAACTTTTCATATGTTTTTGCCCCTCTGTATTATCCATATCTGTTTTAATTTTTGTAAGCCACAATAGATCCCACTTTTGTGGAAAAGGATAAATGTAAATTAGTTCTTCTTAATGCTATGTCTACAGTATGACCCTCTTATGGACTGATTTGATATCCACGATTTCACTTACCCACAGTCCAAAAAAATACTTCCCAAAGGATTTGTGGGCTTGTCTAGGTTCTTCAGTGCTATTTTGTGGTATGCTTCTGACCAATATATAGTCATGGGTCAGACTTATGATGACCCTAAGGTGACCCTATCATGGGGTTTTCTTTAGAAGTTTGTCAGAAATATTAAAAATTGTGTATTTTTAATTGACTCACAAAAATGTGAGTCAAGTACTGAAAGGATTGGGTGAATGCAATGACTCAGCAAAAGCTGCACTTCAATATAAGCAGGTTTAGTAGACCTCAGTCTGGAGAGATTGCCTCAGTGTTAATCAGCCTCAGTGTGAAAGAGGCCTTGGTGAAAGAGAGGCCTCAATCTGAGGTAGGCCTCAGTATGAGAGAAGTCTCAGTATGAGAGTGGCCTCGAGAGAGAAGGTCTCAGTGTGAGAGAGGCCTCAGTATGAGAAGGCCTCGGTGTTAGTAGGCTTCAGTGTTAGTAAGCCCCAGGTTGAAGGCTTCATGTGTGAAGCTCCAATGTGAAGGCTGTTGTGTGCACAAGCTAATGTGTGAAGCTCAGTATGTGTAAGTTCGGTATGAGAAGAGGCTTTGTGAGAGTGAAACTGTTTATCTGCATGAGAAAGAAGCCCAGCATGGAAGTAAAGAAGGAAGTACAAAGAACTTTATTTGTGTTATGGAAACCTTGTTTTTGTAAATAGTGCAACCATATTATTTTGCTATAAAGAAAAATCTCCATAGGAAGAGATAACATTGGTCTCTGTGATTTTGTTCTTTTATCACTTTTGGCTACTGGTGCTTGGTCACGCCACTGCTAATAAGTTACTCTGCTATACCTTTACTAGAATCTTTTGTTAATAAGCCCACTCGCACAAAAAAGTTTGCCATTATCTTTCCTCTGAGGCCAAGAGAGTAGGACTTTCCAAGTGGGTTTCCAATGGCTGAACTGGGATTTGAACCCCAGCCTCCAGAGTCATCCAGTAGTCAAACCAGTGTACCACCACAAGAGGTCAATTGTTCCTCTTACCAGCAGCTTACCCTAAATTTGGCAATATTACAATTTAGCCGTTACACGAGTAACTCATTCTGAATATTATCAACTGTTTCAGGTATCCATGGAGGAGGATGATCTTGGAAAGCATTGCCCCTAGATGCAGGGTTACTACTTAGTACTTAGTACTTACTGATGCATTTGGAAGTTCCTAACAGACTGGCTTTCCTGTCTCATTTTCTGGTTTGTGTTGGTTTTATGAGTACATATCTAGCATCTCAATTCAGTCTTCATTAGAAGCCTGGGGTATTCAGTGAATGGCATGAGAAACAGATTCTGGACTTCCTTGTGTCTCTAAGCACCATTCTCCTGGTGTTTCTTTAATCTCAACAAGTACATTTCTAACGGGAGCAGTGTATGCCATGCTGAGATCAAAGATCACAGCACTCCAGGAGTTTCCCTTTGCTGTATATCAAAGAGAGCGGCACAAAAAGTGACAAGAATAGGTGGATGTGCCTTCTAGCGTAAGAATTTATTCTATAACTATACAGGGAAGTGACACCACTGAGTGGCTGTAATGCATTAAGGAACTAAATCTGTAGGCAATGCCCTTTAAACTAACATAGAACATTATTGGTTTAAGAAGGATCAGTTGTCCTTCAGACTATAAAAGTATTTTCCCAGACATAGAGCGAAGCATTGCTCAGGCAAATGTCTTTAAATAATTCTTTATAAACTTCTGGATCTTGGTTCTGTGCAGCACTCAAATTTGGGTCTTCTTGGATTACAGAAAAGGATAGACATACAAGTGATTTGCATAAAGGGAGCCTCTGTCACAAATAGGCAAGATGTGTGTGTGTTATATGCTTTCAAGGTGTTTCTGACTTATGGTGACCCTAACGTGGCCCTGCCATGGGGATTTCTTCAGGAGAAGTTTGTCATTGTCTACCTCTGAGGATGAGGTCCCTTCTACACTGCCATATAAAACCCAGATTATCTTCTTTGAACTGGATTATAGGGCAGTGTAGACTCATATAATCTCGTTCAAAGTAGATAATGCGGATTTTCTGCTTTGATAATCTGGATTATATGGCAGTGTAGAAGGGGCCTGAGAGGGTAGGACTTGCCAAGTGGATTTTCATTTCTGAACAGAAATTTGAGTCTTAGCCTCCAGAGTCTTCCAGCACTTAAACCACTTTATGACCCTGGTTCTCGAGACAACATCTATGTTGTCTTACATTGTATGGTCAGTTTTTCCTCTTACCAGGAGCTAACCCTAAATTTGGGCTACATAGCATTCACATGGGTAACTGATTCCGAATATTTCCCCAAATATTAAAGACAGGGAAAAGCCTGTCTTTCACAATGGGTATGGATGTTTCCTTATTATTGGAAGGAAGTTTCAAAACTATATTTGTTTTTGGCAAATTCCAGTTATATCTCAGGATTGGAATGGATTTGTTGTTCTGAAGGTGTTTTCATCAAACCTTGTGTCAGGCACCCCAGCCCAAAGCAAAATTCCTTAGAAGTCTCATTGATTTCAGCAGAATTCACATGGGAGCAGAAATGCTTAGGGAGAGGTTGCTTTGCCTGAAATAGCCAAAAGCACTGGTTGTTCCCAGCCTCTGGGGAACTGTGTGTGTGCAGGCACTCCCATGTGCAGGATTTAGCTTTGAGTTTGTCTTTGCTAACTGTAAATAGAGTGCTTCAGTGTCTAGATTAGTTTTCCCATTGCATTTAACAATCTGATTCTATGACCCACTGTTTAGTGCCAAGAGAGAATAGGATTTTCTACAGCCGTTGATTTTTCCTCCAACAGTTCCAAGGTAGTTCAAGGATCCTATGCAATTGAATTTCTTGAGATATTTCCCCCTCTTCAGATCAGATACGACATCTTCACAAATATGGCGGAAGTCCTACCTATTTGGCAATGGGACAATGCCATGGATAGGATGAAAGGGTGGTTAAAGCCTATTGCTTGTACTCTAACGTTTTTGGAAGGGGTCCTGAGGTGCATAGGTATATTACTCAAGATATCACTGGACCCGTCTATATGGACAAAAAAATTATACCTTGTATAACAGGATGGCTAAAGAGGCAGAAATATTTATATTCACAAGCATAATGGAAAAAAAGAAATGTGAAGTTGCCACTGCGATGTGGTGAGTGATGTGAAAATAAGAGGAGTTTTTTGCATCAAGGTGTGTTCGTCCAGGGTACAAGTATGATCTCTTAAGGTGAACACACATGTGATTGCTTAAGATGAACTGAATGTGGCATTAAAGGGGAAAATACTAGAATCCATGCAAATCTGGAAAATACGGGTTGAATAAGGGTACATTTTTCCAAATGTAAACTGGTCCTCTGTCTCAGTGCATGCATGTTTTCTAAGGGCACTAAATTTAGTGAAAGGGTTCTGTGTTTTCCTTCTTGGAAACTTTCTACTAAAGACATCATTAAGCAATGTTAATAAGAGGTTTAAATGATGGGCTAATTGGAATGAATGCTAAGCTTTAAAGGTCTTGTGATACATTGAAAAATGCTGCTGTGGAATTAAAAGGATTTATTCCTTTCCAAAGTTTTGATGTAGTTTTTTTAAAGGTTCTAATGCAGACCCGTGTGTGTGTGTGTGTGTGTGTGTGTGTGTGTGTGTGTGTGTGTGTAGTTTCCAAACCTCCTATAAAATGCTAGATCATTATGTTGTGTTTTGGCAGGTTCTGTCTTAGAAAATAAAATAAAATAGCCTTCCTGAAAACAGCTTTTTGCATACAACTTTCAGATTGCACCAAGTGGATAGAGATTTGTCATTATTTATACTGCAATGCAGGATTGCTTGAGAAGATTGGCTGAAAAACGTTTTAATAGCTAAAAATGGGCCATGATTTAATGATCTCAGCCAGTTTTCTAAAATAGGATATTATGCTCAAGATACAATGTGCAACATCATTCTTTAATTTGAATTATTGTATTTCTTCAATTTTAAGACTCTATTGATTGTGTGATGCACACTAATTTTAGTACCACCAACAGAAAAAGGCTTTATTTTTATATATAAAAAGCACCCTCGATTCTGTTTATATATATATATATATATATATATATATATATATATATATATATATGGGGGAACGTGTAGGGGAAGTAGGGTATATCCTTTACAAATTCGCTAAACAGGACTAGGAAATCTACATTTATTTTGAGGAGCCTTACTAACCAGAACTCCCCCAGTAACATTTCTTCCGTCTTACGTTTGCCCTGGTGCAAGACTGTGTTCTCTCCCTTGGAACAAATGAACAGATGCAGACCCTGGCAAGAAGCTCCACTATCTGGTTGAACCTATGTGTTCTTTCTTCCAGAGGTTGTGAGGCTGAAAGCAGAAACAGAATCTACTGTACTTCGTTTTCCCAGGAATTATATTCAGGAATAGACTTTGGAAATGTGGCAAGCTACAACAAAGTACAAAATCAGCAGAACAATGAAACTGTTATTGAACCAGCCAAAATGCAGAAAGTAAGGTTTTTGAACCTTCACTTGCTTCTCTATCAGGCAAAAATATTAAAAATCATACAGGAGAAGAAAAGTGATAATGTTAGAGTCACAGGCCTATATTTTGTCTGAAATGATAGTTCTGTTGTCAGTTTTGTGAGATGCTTTGTGTGGAAGAATATCGATGCAATCAGATATCATTTATGGGGACCAGGGACAAAGGCCATTAAAACTCATGGTTTTGTATTTTGTTGTGTTTTGTTTTCCCAGTTAGGGAAACAACAGTGGAGAACTGTGGCTGTTGTGTCTGTATATAGTAATTCCCTTTTCTCTCACAAGCCACGATAGGCAATGACAAGCAAAGTAGAGGGTATGTTTTCTTTAAGACTAGAACTCTTCCAGCCATGCCAGAATTCCATTGTCCTGGTGACTGTTATTTTTCGTGTAAACATGTGTTTGTCCCGTGATGACCCATGTATGTAGACCAAGGCATTTGTGTAGGTATAAGCCAATTTGGTCTTTATTGTGCATTGCTTGCTTGATGTCAGGGGGCATCCTCCACCCTTTTAAAATACAATTTTTTAAAATTTAAAAACACATCCTTTATCCGTGATGAGATGTGGCGGAATGTTTTCTATATTTTTATCCCCTTCTCTTCCCTGTGCAGAAGGGACTTTTTTCAAACTAGGAAAAAGCACCTCCAATTCCAAAATGTACCTCATTTTAGAACTGTTTATATATTGAGAGGGGAAAG
Organism: Anolis carolinensis; assembly: GCF_035594765.1. Lineage (NCBI taxonomy): Eukaryota > Metazoa > Chordata > Lepidosauria > Squamata > Anolidae > Anolis > Anolis carolinensis. The sequence continues at coordinate 243,587,452 of NC_085842.1, forward strand.
TGTGTCTTAGAATTGAAGAAATGTGGTATTTCCTTGCTACTCTATTTATGATACTCTAGTTCAGTATACAATCTGTAGTTTTGAATTGATGCATTGAAATAATGTTGTGTATGTGTGTATCGTTCTGTGTTAAAGATTTTAAAATTTTCAATGACTCTTAGTTTTAAATCATTTCCATATTGATCAGCCAACATGTCCTTTGAGCAACCCCCATATACAGTTACTTTCATGAATCTTGTGAAAAGCAGGAGTTTAGGTTTCTTAGGAAACAATTATGTTTATACATAGATTTATAATTTCTTCTTTTACTTCTTCCTCTTGTTCTTCCTTCCCCTCCCCTTTTAACATTATTATTTAATCCTACTATTACTTGTAGAATACTACTCTATTTTGCCAACCTAGCAGTTAGAAAACATGCAAATGTGAGTAGATTAATAGATACCGCTTCGGCAGGAAGGTAACAGCACTCCATGCAGTCATGCTGGCCACATGACCTTGGAGGCGTCTACGGACAACAGCGGCTATTAGGCTTAGAAATGGAGATGAGCACCAGCCCCCAGAGTTGGACTTGACTAGACGTAATGTCAAGGGGAAACCTTTTTCTTTATACTACTGTATATATGGGCATATCTTGCTAATTGAACAGATTAGGTCCCAGACTCTAGCTGTATAGCGAATATCACTTTAAGGCGAATCACAGCTTTTTTTTCATTTACAAAAGCCTAAAGGCATATTTACATCATTATTTATTAAGTGTACAATACCTCCTGGCCTAACAATGCTAAAAGTGAAATTATAAATAAAACATTTGCCAGAATACAATACTGAAGCGCACAAATGCTAAAAACAGACTGAGCACAGGTAACAAAATAGCATTCTATGGTATAATTGAAAAGCCCCATATTAGTAAAGCACTCTAAACCCAAATTCTTAAAACATATTACTATGTTCATTTAATATAATGGACTCTCCCACCTACAATAATATCCTTTCTCTGTAATTCCTTCAAGGCATTATATTTCATGCCTAATTTGTTGGGTGGGGTGTGCATTTATCACTCTCCATAAATCTTTTACAAGTAAGAGACCACTGGCGCCATAGCAGAAAGTTTATGCACAGAACATAGGGCTGTATTGATTGGCTCAGCGGTAACTTAGTGTGAATATGTAATGATCAAGATAATATAGATATGCATTGAATTAGAGTCAAAGCTTCACCAATGAAATATTTGTGTTTTTGTTTTTAACAGTGTATTAGAAAACCTGACAGCATCAATGAATGGGTTGACTGTCTCTCTCAACTCCAGACTGTTCGCAACATAGCTAAAAAAGGTAGGTTCCTATAACTCTAAATAAATTGAGTTGAGGGTTATATCTCTACTTATATCAGACTGAATATCAATTCAGTATTAGCTGAGGATAGAAGGCGAAGAGACTTTTTATTTTTATTTTTACAGGTTTTTATCGTGTATTCTAGTTTTCACCCTCACCACTGTTTTATTTTTGTTGGGGTAATTGGATTTTATTGGACCTCACTAGATTTTAAGAGCTGATATAAGCTGCTCTTATGTAAATGTTGAGTCTGCAGACTATAAACGTTGTCTTTATTAATGCATTAAAGTGAATAAAGAGCAATATGTGACACATGGAACACATTTTGCCCATCATTAACACCACTGTTAACCATTCTTGAAGCAAATCATAACTCGTCATAAACCATGATCTGAATCTGCATTTTCAAGCATAGAATTTCCATCCTTAATGCCTATATTTGTTTATTCAATGCATACAGAAGTAAGAATAAAAGCCTTACAGACTTCATGCTGTTGCTTTATGGATACTGCCTCCTGTTTCTCACTAGCAATCATCCATGAGTACACTATGTTATTTTACTATATAATGAGAGCTAAAAACGCAGAGATACTATTTGTCAATGACCCACTTGTCCAAAAAAGCTGTGATCCAACCTGTTTGGGGTGGTGTCATATTCCCCTGTGGAATCAGTGTACAGTTTGACTTTACTGTCTGATTGAGCATTATAACTGAATACCCAACTGAAGACATTATACCATTTTTATTCAAATCTAATGCTCACCTTTTTTGGCTGAATTATCTCTCCAAAATTTAGGTCTGCACTAGATTCACGTCATACGGTGATCTTAGTGCTGAGCCAAAGCAAAGGGGAAGCTGCTTTGGAGTTGCACCTGGAGCTCCTCTTTGAGGAACCCCATCTCTAATTTAATGGCCATGGCTCAATGCTGTGGGCTCCTGGGATTTATAGTTTGGTAAGGCTCAGCATTGTTTGGCAGAGAAGGTTCAAGACCTTGTAAAGCTACAGCCCCCATGACTCCATAGCAATAAATCAAGGCAATTAAAGTTGATTATTCTACAACATAGATGCACCCCCAAAGATTTTTTTCCATGGCTGGAAACTTTGGTGTTCTAAATTACAAAAAGTGCACTTTTGGCTTCTGCACATTACATTTGGCAGTACAGTAGAGTCTCACTTATCCAACATAAACGGGCCGACAGAACGTTGGATAAGCGAATATGTTGGATAATAAGGAGGGATTAAGGAAAAGCCTGTTACACATCAAATTAGGTTATGATTTTACAAATTAAGCACCAAAACATCATGTTTAACAACAAAATTGACAGAAAAAGTAGTTCAGTACACAGTAATGCTGTGTAGTAATTACTGTATTTACGAATTTAGCACCAAAATATCATGATTTATTGAAAACATTGACTACAAAAATGTGTTGGATAATCCAGAACGTTGGATAAGCGAGTGTTGGATAAGTGAGACTCTACTGTACATACTTTTTTGGGTTTCGTGGTTTTAAAAATTGAGATGCACTTCAGATTTGGTGGTACATTAGACTCTGCATCCTTAGTAAAGACTAGGATAGGTTTCGTGAAGCCTTGCTCATGAGGCTGTCTCTTGAGAAGGCCAGTTCATTTGGACAGAGTTTATGAGCATAGTCTAGTGAAAGAGGAGCATTGTCAGGTTTTTTTCCATGCTTATTCAAAGCTTCGGTTCTGGTTTTAGTTTTTCAAGACTTAGCTGGCATATGTGTAGTTGTATTCCTTTCTACATAGAAAAGTGTCCACCAAATGCAGTTTTCATAGTAAGTAATGCTCTCAATGCCTTTCTCATTATTATCTTTTAGGCACTGTGAGCTTTCCCTCTTAGGGCCCTTCCACACATCCCTATATCCCATAATATCTGCTTTTAACTGGGTTATCTGAGTCCACTCTCAAATAATGTGGGATTTTCTGTCTTGATATTCTGGGATATAGGGCTGTGTAGAAGGACCATTTGTCTTAGTCTTTTAAATGGCATTTGATATCCTCCTTAGTGTTCTGCTTCCTTGTTATACTGTCACCTTTCTACTGGCCAGTGGCTTGTTATATTGATTTTATGCTGTTTTCTCTTTCTGTCTCGCTCAGTTGTGATGTGTTTACCATTTTCTGTTTTCTTCTTCTTTAATCATTAGCTTCTTGAAACTTAAGTGTGTTGGGATACAAATAGTAAATATCATTTATCGTGTTTTTATTTTATCTTTCCAGATGCAGACAGTAACTGAGAATGGAGATCCCTCTTCTGGAAAACAAAATGAGGAGAAAACGTATAAAAAGGTTTCAAAATTTACATATACAATTTTGGAATTTCTTTCTTTTATGGTATCTGATTGTCTGTCTGTCTCACAACATGGAAACATTACTTTCAACCACAAAAAAGTTGATTACATTAGTATTGTAAGAGAACTTTGGGGTTTGTTCATATATTTTTTTCTCTTCATAAAAGTATAGAAACTTCCCTGTGCCAGTCATGGTCAGAATTTGACTAGACGTGCAAATGAGAGGTGATGTCACAGAGTGGCAGAGCTCATAGTTTGCATACAGAAGCTCGCCATTTTAATCCCCAGCATGTTTAAAATAGTTCAGCTGGAAAAAACCCTACCTGAAATCCTGAAGTGTGACTGTCAGTCGGTGTCAAAGTCTGACTTTGTCCAAGACAACTTCCAGATAGAGCCAAGACCACATATTCGTTCTGAATAATAATCAAATAATCGTTAAAACAGTCACTGGTTCATGTCTAATATGGGGCACTGTTAATGAGTCTTAGACTAAGGAATAAATTTTAACCACTTTTCCATAATACTTGAGCAAGGCTATTCTGAAAAAAGAAATATTTCCAACAGAAAGGAGGATACCATGAAAATGAACAAATCTGGCTACCAGTATTTTAAAAACTCTAAAATTGGGACAGTAAATAAAGAACAATACTCAAAAAACGGGAATTCCAGATAGGAAACAATAAGGGCCAGCTCATCACCTCCCAGCAAAGGATTCCCTCAGGCAGTAAGCAACCAGACCTTGAAACTGCCAGGCTATTCAATGCTAATCAAGCTGGCCAATTGTACCATTCACGCTTGCCTCAAACAGGCAAAAGTTCTTTCTCCTACCCTGGACATTTCACAGATATATAAACCCCGCTTGCTTATTTTCCCAGAGACATCACAACCTCTGAAGATGCCTACCATAAATGCAGGTGAAACATCAGGAGATAAGGTTTCTGGAACATGGCCATACAGCCCAGAAAACTCACAGCAACCCAGTGATTCTGGCCATGAAATTCTTACGCAGTTGCCATATGGCCACCATGCCAACTGTTCTGCAAATGTGCTTGAGTACTCTCCTATAGAAATTAATATTTGTTTAATCAAGCCTAATATTTACTCTCACAAGGTTTAATGTTGCAAAGGGAGAGACAACTGTTGAGAAATGGGTAAGGCTGTTAATGACATAATGGCCAGACAGTTAATGTCCATGCAGACTTCCAAATTTTGTAGTGTTTCTAATTGAGTATGAAGAAACTTAACTTGTTATTACAATAAGCCCTCTCCTTTTGTGGGGGTTAGGGGTGACGGAAAGTGAAAAAAACAAAGATTAAAAAATACTTGAAGATGACCATAGAATCAGGGTAGAGAACCTAGAGAGTCTTAGAAAAATTGTAAATCCAACAGAACATTTTGAAATCCAGGGTATGAGTCCTTGATAGACAAAAGACAAGCCCATTTATTGCTCCCAATCACCCTGTGATCTCTAGATAACTTTTCACCATCACAATCAGCCACACTAGATTCCACTGCTTTCATGTTATAACCCATGAGGCAGTCAAAACATACACATGGTTCATATACATTTTAACAGAGTAGTATCTCCCCCTTATTTTGTGTTATTTTAAGGGTTTCTTGATAATGTGGACTTAATATTTTGAAATGTTCTTGGTTTAGTTTTGCTGAGGAACTTTGAGTTATAACCTGTTTTTAAATTGTTTGCATATCAATGCTTGTTGAAGGGCAAATTGAGAATGGAGGAAAGTGCCTGTGAGTGACATACATGCAAGGAACAGGATCAGCTACCAAATTAGATCTTATTTGTTCCCCTGATACTGTTGTGGTTTGTGATGTTTTGCACTTACATTTATACCATCTATAAGGCTTCTTGATGAGAAAAGATGCTAACCATTATGGTTTCTAATGAAGAAGTGTTTTGCCACAAACACTTCCCCTGAGAGCTCTTAATGGACAAGAACTGCGATGGCATCCTCTGAATATAATTTTCTCATGAATTCATTCTCTAATGTGGTTTGGCAGATTTCGGATTGGTATTTGAAAGGATTAATGTTAATTTTCAAGAGTCAAGGTTAGCTGGATGTAGTTGGCCATGAAAGATTCTTGTAGAGTTCTTATGCCAAAGAATTATCGTACCATTCTGATCTATATATATAAAAGAGTGATGGCATCACGGCGATTCACAAAACAACAAAAGTACAGGCCCCCCAACCTCAAAATTTGACAACACAACCCATCATCCACGCCTCAAGGTTGATACAACAAAAAGAAAAGAAAAATAAAGTCCTAATTAGAGGGAGAGCAATAATTTTTTTTATCCAATTGCTGCCAGTTTAGAGGGCTAATCTCTGCCCACTTGGTTGCCTAGCAACCAAGGGACAGCCAGGTTTCAGTTAGGGGACAGGCCGATTTAGGCCTCACTTAGGCCTCTTCCACAGATTATCAGATTTTAACTGGATTATATGACAGTGTAGACTCAAGGCCCTTCCACACAGCTATATAACTCATTTATAATCTTATATTATCTGCTTTGCACAGGATTATCTTGACTCCACACTACCATATAATCCACTTCAGTGTGCATTTTATACAGCTGTGAAGAAGGAGCCTCATATAATCCAGTTCTGAGCAGATAATATAAGATTAGAAATATACAGTAGAGTCTCACTTATCCAACGTAAACAGGCCGGCAGGATAAGTGAATATGTTGGATAATAAGAAGGGATTCAGGAAAAGCCAATTAAACATCAAATTAGGTAATCGTTATACAAATTAAGCACCAAAACATCATATTATACAACAAATTTGACAGAAAAAGTAGTTCCATGCGCAGTAATGCTATGTAGTATTTACAGTAGAGTCTCACTTATCCAACACTCGCTTATCCAACGTTCTGGATTATCCAACGCATTTTTGTAGTCAATGCTTTCAATATATCGTGATATTTTGGTGCTAAATTCGTAAATACAGTAATTACTATATAGCATTACTGTGTACTGAACTACTTTTTCTGACAAATTTGTTGTCTAACATGATGTTTTGGTGCTTAATTTGTAAAATCATAACTTAATTTGATGTTTAATAGGGTTATCCTTAATTCCTCATTATCCAACATATTCACTTATCCAACATTCTGCCGGTCCGTTTATGTTGGATAAGTGAGACTCTACTGTACTGTATTTACAAATTTACCACTAAAATATCACAATGAATTTAAAACACTGACTACAAAAACATTGATTATGAAAAGGCAGACTGCGTTGGATAATCCAGAACATTGTATAAGCGAATGTTGGATAAGTGAGATTCTTCTTTAATATGAAATAATTACTGGGATAGAATAATGCAGAACAATATAATCTCTAAAACCAGGACAGTAAATAAACAGGGGAATTCCACACAGGAAACAATCAGGGCCAGCTAACACCTCCCAACAAAGTATTCCCATCATCAAAGTCTGGCAAATCCTGTTTTCTCAGGGCCACAGACAGTAGAAGCACATAAAATATCGCAAACAACACCACTCTGAAAACAAGGGAATTCCAGACAGGAAACAATCAGGGCCAGCTAACACCTCCCAACAAAAAATTCACTCAGGGAGGAAACAGCCAGGCTTTAAAGCTGCAAGGCCATTACATCCTAATCATTTTTCCTAATTGCAGCATTCATACTTGCCTCCAACAAACAAAAAAAAAACAATCAGAAATATTGTATATTCACAACCTTTAGGAAATAATATCCCCTGATGGCGCAGCGTGTTAAAGCGCTGAGCTGCTGAACTTCTGGACCGAAAGGCCACAGGTTTGAATTGGGGGAGCAGAGAGAGCCCCCACTGTTAGCCCCAGCTTCTGCCAACCCAGAAGTTCAAAAACTGCAAATGTGAGTGCATCAATAGGTACTGCTCCGGCAGGAAGGTAACGCCGCTCCATGCAGTCATCCCACATGACTTTGGAGGAGTCTACGGACAACGCCGGCTCTTCGGCTTAGAAATGGAGATGAGCACCAACCTCCAGAGTCAGACACGACTGGACTTAATGTCTGGGGAAAACCTTTACCCTTTACCTTAACTACCACCAATTCCTCAATACTTTATTTCCCATACCACCAGACTTTGCCACAGCAACGCGTGGCCGGGCACAGCTAGTAGTTATATAAAAAAGCTATTTTGTTGGACAAGCTGAATTCATTGTTTGGCAGATGTAGAAAGTAGCAGAAGAAGGAACTTCTGTGGCATGAGGCCTACCTGCACCATAAAGATAGGGTGTTGTCTTCTTGCTAAAAGAGCTGCTATGATATGAAGATGATATTGTGTGATCCATTTTAAGATGTTTTAATATTTTGTTCTGTTACGCATTTTAATCTTGTTTATTGTATTGTGTTTTGATTGTATGTTGAACTTTTGTTCCTTGGGCTTCGTCCCCATGTAAGTCGTCCCAAGTCCCTTCGGGGAGATGGAGACGGTTATAAGAAATAAATTATTATTATTATTATTATTGGGTTGTTGGGAGTTTTCTGGGCTGTATGGCCATGTTCCAGAAGCATTATCTCCTGACGTTTCACCCACATCTATGGTAGGCATCCTCAGAGATTGTGAGGTATATTGAAAAAAATAAGCCAAGAAAGCTTATATATCTATGGAAGGTCCAGGGTGGGAGAAATAACTCTTGTCTGTTGGAGGCCAGTGTGAATGTTGTAATTGATTAGCATTAATGGCCTTGCCAGCTTTGTGTGCTGGCTTCTTCCTGCCTGGGGGAATCCTTTGTTCGGAAGTGTTAGCTGCCCCTGATTGATTCATGTCTGGAATTCCTCTGTTTTCTGAGTGTTGTTCCTTATTTACTGTTCTGAAATTGTCAATATGTTTGTGGATTTCAGTGCCTTCTTTGTGTAGTCTGTCATGATCGTTAGAGTGATCCAGCATTTCTGTGCTTTCAAATAATATGCTGTGTCCAGGTTGATTCATCAAGTGCTCTGCTATGGCTGACTTCTCTGGTTGAGTTAGTCTGCAGTGCCTTTCATGTTCCTTGATTCGTGTTTGGGCACTGCGTTTGGTGGTCCCTATGTAGACTTATTATTATTATTATTATTATTATTATTATTATTATTATTATTATAAGTATGGAGATGGGCAGGTTGAGTGAGGGGAATAGAGTTGTCCAGAATGACCAGCGATTAAGAAAGAGGCACAGGAGAAGAGAAGCGGAAACTAAAAGGATGTACCGTCATTGGTCTTGGATGATCAGGATGCATAGCAGTTGTCAATGTCACCAACACTGCCTAGGTGGCTTTCTTTGCAGAGCTGCTGGAGCTTGTCTTCAGTGACAATTGTTTCACAAAGTTGTGGGCTTGCTATAGGCACAATTGTTTAAGGGATTGTAAGTGAATAGGACAGGGACTGCAAAACTGACTGTTCTGAGCAACTGTGTCTTTAGAGGGCCTGTTTTCTGCCCTGGTACTTTCCAGGTTCTGCATAGATTTCTATAATTGTCCACAAATGGTGAGGATAATGAAGAACATGATTATAAATGGTGGGAAAGCAGCAACCTATTTAAAAGATGAATGGCCGTTCTTGGAGATATCCTAGGGCTCATTCACACTACACAATTATAGTGCTTTATTCCACTTCAATTGCCATGAGAACATCCTATAAAATCCTAGGCTTTGCAGTTTCTCAAGGGCTGTTTAGAATTGTCACCGGCAAAGTTTTTCTATTGCAGTGGTTCTCAACCTGGGGGTTCCCAGATGTTTTGGCCTACAACTCCAAGAAATCTCAGCCAGTTTCCCAGCTGTTAGGATAAGATTTCTGGGAGTTGAAGGCCAAAACATCTGGGGACCCACAGGTTGAGAACCACTGCTCTAATGTCTTACCAAACTACAAATCCCAGAATTCCACAGGATATTGTCTCATCAATTAATAGGATATAGGCAAGGAGAGGGGGCAAACTGACAAGCTTGCAGGGGTCTAGGGTTGCAAGAAAAACAACCCCACAACAGCCACACTTTACCCACAAATGCATTATTGGTCTTTGACATGAAAGGGATCAGTAGCCTAATTCTGCTTTCCCAGAAAGGTAAAACCAGAAGCCTGGACGCTAGAGAGTAGATTAAGAGGGAGAGTGAAACTTGCATTTCTTATGCCAGTGGAGCAAATGAGAGGGTTGAATAATAAAACTTAACTGTACATCATGGAGTTTGTGGAGGCTGAGGTGTTTGATGTGTCTCCCCAAGGACCCTCTTCACCCACATAGATTTTATAAATTCAGAAACAGTTCTGTTGCTTATGCTTGAAGACTGTTATTCTTCATGACCATATAATTTCCTATTATTCATTCAACAGTAATAGCTCTTACAGTGGTCACACTGTTTTACAAGGGCATAGTTCTATTTTGAGGTTATGTATGTATTAAAAAAGCAAAAGAACACATGGAAAGTTTGAGTTGGCAATTTGACATCCAGTCAGCCATAGGATAAAATGGAATCATACATATAAGTCAAAGACTCATTGGCATTTTCCGTATGCTGTGTTTAAAGAGGTAGCTTTAGTAACCATAGTTCCTTCCCTCCCTCTCTTTTAATCATGCCGTTCATTTGTTTGAGCAAGTCATAAAATTGGCTGCAGCATAAGAATCGCAAAACAAACAAGGAATATATGTACATAGAAACCCATTGCATGTTGGTGTAATGTTTTTGCGTCATTAAATGGGTTAGTTTACCTTCCTCAAAGTCATTTACGTAACCAGTTTGAATGGATATCTGGGAGTATCCCTTCTAAGATACAGGCAACACAGTTAAAGATTACAAGGATAATTCATAAACTATTTACACATCTTGTGGACTTCAATAGGACTAATCATTGCAGGTAGAGTCTGAGTAACAACTAACTCATTTTACTTTGATGTTCAAATCATTAATTCCTAATGTATCGTATATACTCGAGTATAAGCCGACCCAAATATAAGCCAAAGTACCTAATTTTGCCACAAAAACTGGGAAAACGTATTGACTCAAGTATAAGCCGAGGGTGGGAAATGCAGCAGCTACTGGTAACTTTTAAAATAAAAATAGATACCAATAAAATCACATTAATTGAGGCATCAGTAAGTTAAATGTTTTAAAATATTTACATAAAACTTTAATTTTGATTATATCATTATTCTAACCTCCTTCAATGTAAATGTGCTTATGTATCCTTCCAATAATCACCATAGTTTATTTTAACTATACATTTTGGGGAAAATAATAATAATAATAACTTTCTTTTTATACCCCGCCACCATCTATCTCCCCAAAGGGACTCGGGGCGGCTCAAATGCTGTATGTATCTGAATAAGGAAAAGTGAGAAAGACTGGCTTGGGAAAGGGGTGGGAAAGAAGGAGTGGAAATGGGAAAAGGTTGAAATGGGAAAGGGACCACTGGGCAAGGAGGAACGACTGAGGTGTGAAAGGGGGGCTGGAAACCGAGAAAGGTTGGGATGGAAAGGGGAGGGGCTGGAAAAGTGGGAAAGACCCCAGTCTAGAGTGTGAAGGGGGGAATTGTGAAAAGCTGGGGAAACTCGGGTGGGAAAGAGGAGCAGCTGGAAAAGATTGGAATGGGGAAAGGAAGATTGAAAAATGAGCAAGACTGGTGTGCAAAAGGGGGGGCTAAAAAGGTGGAAAGACTGGAGTGAGAAGGGGCAAGTGGAGAAGTGGAAAATATTGATGTGGGGAAAGGGGGCTGGGAAAGTGGGAAAGACGGATGAGAAAGAGAGGGTGAGAAAGTGGGAAACTGCAGTGGGAAAGGAGGCAAGACTGAAATGGGAAAGAGAGACTAGAATCTGGGAAAGGCTGGGATGGAAAGGGAACTGGAAAAGTGGGAAAGAGGCTGGGAATAGTAAAGGCTGGGGTAGGAAGGGGGAAACTAGAAAAGGGGAAGATTGTGGTGGGAAAGGGGTGCTGGAAAAGTGGGGAAAAACTGAGGTGGGAAGGGAAGAAGTGGAAAGGACTAGGGAGAGGAAAGCATACGGCCTCTCCTCCCCTCATCTGGGTCACTGTGCCAAAAGGGGAGGAGAGGAAGGAGCATGAGGAGGAGAGGAAGGCATGCACCCTCCCCTCCCCTCTTGGCACAGTGCAGAGAAGTCAGAGTCCTGGCGGGAAGGCGTGAGGACGAAAGAAGAACTTCTTTCAGCCCCATGCCTTCCCACCAGGACCTTCACTTATAGTATAAGCCCAGTATAAGCCCAGGGTGGCTTTTTCAGCCTAAAAAAAGAGCTGAAAAATACTCAAGTATATACGGTTGTTTTTTCACATCTACTCAGTTTCCGTTTTCTCTAAATTTCTCTTACAGTACAATATAGCTCATGGCTGGTCAGCATAAATTATAATAATCATCGTCATTATCATCATAATACAGGAAAACCTGTTTGTGCTCTCCTTACTGAGGAACCTTAGCATTTCCTGAAAACCAGCATTTTTCATCAAATGCCTTTTTTTACCTGGTTTGCATATCATGTTGTCACATAGCAGGGTTATCATTTGGGCTGATCCCTGGAATAAGATAGTCTTACAAAAAACAGAAGGGATCTGTGCGATTTGTGTTGCCTCTAGATGCCCCCCCCCCACTCTAGACAATTTGCATACAATTCATTTGGGAAAATTAGCAGTTAATTTTTTGTGGTTTCTTTTACTTGACTTTAGATTCCTTCGATTGTAACATAGTTTCGGCAATACTGGCCTAAATTCTATACAGTATAAATTGGGTGCTCCACTAGGCTTCCTCTCCAGCACATATATATGTAATTGCATTCCATTGCATTCTAGCATCTATAATACTACTTATGTGAAAGAAGAAAAATGTGCTGACTAATCTTGAGATAGCAGCATTCAAACCTTTTGTGCAGTTGACATAAATGTGGAAGTCCTTATTGTAGTTCCAAAGGTTGCACAATGTTTATTGCTTATAATGCCGCATGACAGGCATAAAATTGAGGTTTTTATTCCGTAGCATTGTCTACTTCCTTCTCTTTTACATTTTAACAGCAGATGGGTTTCATTGATCATTCAGTGTGTGCTGACTGTTTATAATGTTCATACAGATTGCATACAAAGTCCTTTTAGATTGGCACATTGCTAAAGGGAAATATTTCTCACAGTGGGGGGAATGATCTTTTCCTTCTGCCGAGGTGAAAGCAGGTAGGTCTGTGGGAAAGGGAAATGGAATTGGAGGATGTTGTTGTGTAATATGAAGTGAGAATGAAAAGTACCTTCCAATCACAACATCCTGCAACAGGAAGTCAATTCCGATCTACCTTGTTGCATATGACTGGGATCTTAGAAATTGAGTTTAGAGTTCTTAGTTCAAGCAGAAGTCAGTGTGGTGTAGTAGTTTGAATGTTGGACAAATGATACATCTACACTTCAGTATTAATGCAGTTTGATGTCACTTTAACTACCGTGTTTCAATGGCATGGCATGAGGGTTGTAGTTTTACAAGGCCTTCAGCTTTCTCTGCCAAAGAGTGCTGGTATCTTACCAAATTACAATTTCTATGATTCCATAATGTTGATCAATGGCAGTTAAATTGGTGCCAAACTGCATTCATTCTACACAGTAGATCAGGTATGGGCAAACTTTGGCCCTTCAGGTGTTTTGGATTTCGACTCCCACAATTCCTAACAGCCAGGAATTGTGGAAGTTGACGTCCAAAACACCTGGAGGGCTGAAGTTTGCCCATGCCTGCTGTAGATACATCCTAGGTCTCTTGGAGACCAGGGTTCATATAAGGAAGGTGATAAGAGGAAAGCAATGACTCCTCTTGAATAAATCCTGCCAAGAAAACCCAGTGATAGGGCTGCTTAAAATGTAGTTGGCTTGATGTCAAACAACAGTAGCTGCAGCAAATAACAAATTCCAGATATTGCTACCTTTGATGCCATGCAAACATTTATAGCTGTAGAACCAGATATAAAAATAGTTGGTATTTGATGTCAGCTGTGCTCTTTACTTGTGTTTTTCTGTTTTCTGAGAAGGCCAAAATTGATGCTGAGATCTTATGAACTGTACTTTGAATATAAAACCAAACAACGTAGTTCAGCTTTCATTTTTTACCTTTAATATAATAATTGCCTCATTGCAAGTCATTTCCAATTATTGCGGAGTGAAATTCTTTTAATGTATAATCTATAATATCTACAAAATGTCAGTGATTTATGCAATCAAATGCAATCTAGTTTCAGATCCCTTTTTTAACTTCTCAAAATGTAATCATACATTTCAAAAACGGTCATCTTTTGAGACCTAAGAAATGTGCACAATTTTAGGGAAGTTCATATGTTTTTATCTCCTGGCTCTTTCAAATGACATGCATTCTTATTTCAAAAGAAGTTCTTTTAGATCTTTTAGTTTGGCAGAGCTCGTGTTTTTTAATTGTTACGACCAGATTTCTTTGTTGTTGTTTCTTTTGCTAGTTGGGATACTGTTTTCTTTTCCTGCTATGCTTCCTCCCTCAGAATAGCTTTGCCTTAGATGTTCCATTGATTTTTCTTTTTCGAAATGTACAAAATGTCTCTTTCCTTTAAATATCAAATTGTGCATATGTTTCCTCTGACTGGCCTGCTTTATGATTTCCTTCAACCTCAACCATTTTTAATAAAAATGGTCTCTTTTCTATTCTTGTCTTCTGTTTTTCTAAGCCAGCAATGATGCCACTTGAGTGCATCAACATTGTACAATTAATAGAGTTTGACACCACTATAGCCGCCATGGCGAGAGGATTCTGGAAAACTATGATCTGCCAATCCTGGCCTGCTTTTCTCCAAAATGTCAAATAGGGTTAAACCAGGATCTTCCAATCCTGGCTTAGTGCGAATTGAGAGAAATCTCAACAAAGAATCTCAACTTCTATAGACTTTCCTTACATTTCGCCCTCCCATGAGATGTACTGGGAAACTACATAGTTTCAAAGTTATCAGGCAGCAGGGAGAAAACTGGATAAATTATTTGTTTTCTCTAAGAGGATCGCATAGCATATTTTTACATTGTACAGTAGAGTCTCACTTCCAACATAAACAGGCCGGCAGAACGTTGGATAAGTGAAAATGTTGGATAATGAGGGATTAAGGAAAAGACTATTAAATGTCAAATTATATTATGATTTTACAAAATAAACACCAAAACATCATGTTTTACAACAAGTCTGCCACTTGTTTGTGTTGTTGTTGGGCGTGTTGGCCTGATGGATGTTGCTGCCTAGAGAAACAGCAGTGGATCTCGGTGGAAGGCAGACTTTGTTGGATAATACAGAATCTTGGATAAGCGAGACTCTACTGTATAACATCTTTGTATCTGCGGTGTTTCTCAAATTCCTGGAAAAGTTTGGATAATACCAGAACTTAAGGTTACTTGGCTCAGTATCCACTGATCTATAAGAAGGTATTTATGTAGAAAAAACAGTGGCCACCAATCTTAGATTCTAAGATGTTGTTATCATGTGACAAGGGAGTCTGGGAGTTGTAGTTCAAGAACATTGAGCGACCCAAATACGTACAACATTGATTTGGGATATAATCTAGGGCTGTCAAAAAACATAATAGCTTTTCTCCTAAGATTCAAATGTTCTAATAATACTGAAAATTCTCTGAAACAGTATTAGTTTTTTAAGAAAACCGCATTGATTTTCCAGAGTCATTTAGAGTAATTTAAGATGACTTTAAGTCGCTTCCTTAAGTCAGCTCTCCTTTTCTAAATGTATCAATTCGTTTCAACAGCAACATGTAAAGTAGATTCACCAACAATGTTCTGGATCATTTCTCAAAGTGATATCTGGCATACACATTGTAATGTATCCCATTACTCTTTTACTATCACCTCCATTGCCTCTCACCAAATCCTGTTTAGTCCCCATTCTGCTAAACACATTTGTTCTGTACTACTATTTGTGGCTAAATTTGGTATCTCAAATTAGGTAGGAATGGTGGAATATATTCAGGAGCCTACTGTGCCAAATCCAAAACCCACAAGCAATTTAGAGTCCAGCATGGCGGATGTAGTCCTGGCCTAACTGGACACTTACCCCAAATTCAGCAAATTTACAGTAAGCTAAACTGCCCAGTCTAGACACACCCTTTATCATTCACATGTAATTAGGCAAGAATGACTTAGTTAAGTCACAAAGCAGGTATTGCATCATAGTTTATAACTGCTTCTCACAATTATGATTTCAGCTAAAGTTTACAACCAAAGAAAATAGGCAAATGACTACTATGTGAAGTAACCGTGGCTGAAGAAGGGAGAATATCTCATATCAGCCCTGTTCATGGAGCTATGTATAGAGTTTTGTGTAAAAGTAAAAGAGTAGTATCTTATACCAGGTGAATAATATCATTGAAAAGAATTCTTATTTTACTTGAAAGTATTTAGTATTGACTTGGTAACTCAGGTAAAGCATAATGTTCCCATATTTTGTTCAAGAGGAAATGAGTATGAGCAAGAATGTTCTGCTTTATGTTCTGGCATCAGAATTTATTTCCTTGTTCGTTGGAATCGTATTTATCTATTCTGTCAAAAAGTGGGAAATTGAGCTTTAGATCATCCCCATGAAAGATTTGTGTGTGAATGTGTATAGAGCATAAGAGTGTAATACAGTGAAACCATGGCAAATATTCAACCATATGATATTAACTGGCTGCATTTTCCTTATCCAACCATGCAGAAAGTATGACAAATATGTCATACAATGTTTAGATATCATTTCACAACGTAGCAGACTTTATTCTTAACCACTTTCTTTCTTGAATTAAAGAAGTTACTTTCTCCCTCTTTCTGATATTTGAAGTAACTTAGATTCATGCTAGTTTAAGGGGCGTTAACTGAACCAGTGCCAGTCCCTGAGCCATTGGCTGCTGATCCCAGGCAAGCTCCAGGAATTGAAGGAATAATTGTGCACAAATGGGAACAAATTGAGTGTCACATGAAAAAAATAACGGCTGGCTCCCTACATCAGATAGTCTGAAATGATGGGATTTAGATAATTGGTGTGTAGAACATGGAGCACCATAGATGTTCTTGGACTCCAACTCGTATGAGTCTCAGTCTGCATGTCCAGTGGTGGAGAACAATGATGCTATAGTCCAACGATATATCCTGGAACACACTTCTCTCACTGTATAGTTGCCCTGTTGGTTGAAAACAGTGTGAAGTCTTTAGAAATTAGCACTGGATTCACAAAAAATTGTGTTCAAATGCCAGGCCTGTTCATTTGAAGTAAACTAAGAACTTCCAAAGTGAGAAAGAAAACAACTCTGGTCTTTTCATGTGTATCTAGAGATACTTCAGATGTTTGTAACATGACCATTCTGAAGCCAGAGCATAATATTTTGAACAGCTCAGAGGAAAATCCCTAGATATTCCCCAGTTCATATGATGGTGGTGCACAACAAAGCAATTACCAGAAAATGATGAATGTCAAAAAAGGTATTGCAGGGATACTTGGGGATTCAGCAACAGTTGCCTTCCTGCAGACTTGAATATTTTTCTTTATTATAGAATGATCTATAATACATATATTTGGGGTTCCATATTAAGGTGCCCTCTATTATTTCATGTCCCTCTAGATTGCTTTAAAATGAAAATGGGTTTCATTTTTCCTGTGCCATGTACCAATAAATATGTCTGTTCTTACAATACTATAAAACAGCTGTGACAACCTTGGTTCGGCTACACTTAAGTTATTCAAAACTGAACATAGGACTTATCCTGTCCTGTTGATTTCCATGAGGTGTGTTTGATTCACTTGGCTTGTTCTTACATAAATGGGAAACAGCACAGTTTGTCCCATGATGCATTCCACATGATCCTGAAGCAAAGAATAAGTCAGTGTGGCCTGAGGCTGTCAGGTTAGAAGCACCCCAACATAGGATTTCATGTGATTTTATCTTAATTTGTTTAAATGTATTTTACATTGTATTTTGTGAGATACAAAATTATTTGAAAGCAAATAGTTTTCTATGGTGATTCATTGTGATTCACAATTATGTATGGCGGAGCCCCCAGCGGTGCAGTGCCACCAGGACTGCTGACTGACAGGTTGGCGGTTTGAATCTGGGGAGAGTGGATGAGCTCCCTCTGTCAGTTCTAGCTCCCCATATGAGGACATGAGAAAAGCCTCCCACAAGGATGGTAAAACATCAAACATCTGGGCATTCCCTTGCAGACGGCCAATTCTCTCACACCAGAAGCAACTTGCAGTTTCTCAAGTTGCCCCTGACACACACAAAAAATGATGTCACATTTGAAGTAGAACTTGAGATATACTTTCTTAATCTTGCCAACATGTGGAAAGAAAAAATTGTGCTTTTGGAAGGAACTGGAAAGATCACCTCTGAGTACACTGTGACTAAGAAAAAACTATGAAATTCATGGAGTCACCTTAAGGCTACAGGCGTCTTGGAGGATCATAAATACACACAGTTTCTGAAAGAGAGAACAATGCACTGTAGTGAGTCTATATCAGGGTGGATCCAGCATTTTCTTCTTTGCTCAAAGGAGTTCCCTCCATTTCTGGAACGTTTCAGATCTAGTAGAGCATTTTGTTGGATAGGAGATGATTAATACCTTATGGCAGCAATGGAGAAATTGACGTCATAGCTGCAAGGGGAGGAGAATTTTTTCAAAAAGGCATTCCCTCTTCCCTCACTTTCAACAGACAGGAGTAATTTGTGCAGAACTGTACTCAGGTGACATTATCATTAGCAGAAGGAAACACTGAGTCCCACCTAGTTCAAACTATGAGGGCTGTGTAAACATTAATGTTTTAGTCTATGTATAGTACCGTATTTGTCCTTGTCTTGTGTAAGCATTTGCATTCATGGAAATACTGCCTGAGTTCCTATTGTATGCTGGTTCAATGCACTTATGCTGGAGGTTTGGAGTGAAAGGAGAGCTCTTCTCCCAATGTTGCAGTGGGAACCCTGGGACAGTGGGTTGCCTCATTGTAGCCAACCTAGAATTGTCTGTCTTAGGGATCTGGGCTGGACCCTAGTACCATCCTACTCTCATCATGCAACTAGGCAAAAACTGCTAAACAAGCAGGTAATGGATACGTCCGTGCATAGTGCATGACAAAGTAGTTATTCTAGTGTAAGTCACTAACATCAGAGCCGTCATGCTGTAGTAGTTTGAGCATTAGACAACGACTCTGGAGGCCAGGATTTGCATCCCTGTTTGGCCATAGAAACCCACCTTGGGCATGTCAAACTCTCTCAGCTTTAGAGGACGGCAAAGCCAAGCCCACCTCTGAACAAATCCCACTATCATAAAGATTTCGCAAGATAATATGCAAGAAACCATTGCACCACATTTGAGAGCCAAGAAAGCCTTGTGATGGGTTCATTTTAGGGCCTCCAGAGGTCAGAAATGATTTGAAGGCACACAATAATAATGATTACTTATTACTAAAGCAAACAATAGTGCTTGCAGATTATCATACCAACAATTCAAATTGATCAAACTGTAGCAGAAGACTGTGAGTGGGGTGAGCTCCACTCAACCTAGCAGTTCAAAAAATGCAAATGTGGGTAGATGAATAGGTACTGCTCCGGCTGGAAGGTAATGGCGCTCCTTGCAGTCATGCCGGCTACACGACCTAGGAGGTATCTACAGAAAACACCAGCTCTTCGGCTTAGAAATGGAGATGAGCATCACCTCCCAGTGTCGGACACAACTAGACTTAATGTCAAGGGGAAACCTTTACCTTAGTATCCATATTTTCTGACTCTGGTCTTTCGCCGAATCAAGTGATTATTATTTTTGGAATCTACAAATTGTTTCAGTTTGTATCCATTTTCTGTAACCATACTGTAAGAAATTGTTCAGTTCAGTTAGCTTAAGGGCACAGTCTTTGCTTCGAGCAAAGTTATGTAATTCATTCCTCATGCAGGACATTAACCTTTTATATAAAGGCCTTTTTAGGAGAAGAAATGGGAAGTTTGTGAGGAATCAGTTCAGTCCTTTTACCAATTAAAGTTGTATTTCAGGAATGTCCAACTGTGCCTTGTTCACAATAAATTGCCTGTTCGGAACTGTTATGCAACTAGCAGGATTTGATATTAATTAGTTTAAATAACAACAACACAATGATTATTCACCAGCACATTGTTTCTCATTTGAAAAATGAACACAAACTATAGAGAATTGCCTTTGGGATCTCACTGAGCCTATTGTGCCACCTGATGCACAGAGACCTTACTGCCGAGATTCTTCCAAGTTGTGGTTAATGAGAGAGTTTCCTTATCTCTCTTGTGTGAAGCAAGCTTGTGAATTCACAGCAGTAAATTGGTAGAGTTTTCTGGCTTTATTTTCCTCTGCACAAATCTTTAAAACTATACTAGAATATGAGAGAAAGACACAAATCCTTAGGGTACAGATAGAGATAGAAGTCGGCCATTATATGCATACTTTTATATTCCTGTCTTCTGTTTCTAGGGTTTAAATTAATCTGAGATTCTCTCTGCAACCTAATTAACCAAATGGACGATTCTAAATTCCTTGGTTCTAACAACAGCAGGCTTCATAGTCAGGCTGCATTTATTTTGTCCTGAAGGACTATGGCTTATGAAGAATATCCCCACTTGAAATATTTTTCAGAATCAGATCATTTATGTACACACAAAGACACTGTTTTGGTTCTCTATCTCATCTTGTGATTCCAGACAGGTTTCAGCCTACGAGGAGCGGCTGAAAGAGCCGGGCATATTTAGCCTGCAGAAGAGAAGGCTGAGAGGAGACATGGAGGCCATGAATAAATATGTGAGGGGAAGTCATAGGGAGGAGGGAGCAAGCTTGTTTTCTGCTGCCCTGGAGACTAGGATGCGGAACAATGGCTTTAAACTAAAGGAAAGGAGATTCCACCTGAACATCAGGAAGAACTTCCTTACTGTGAGAGCTGTGTCAGGAACTGGTGACCCTAACTGATTGATGAACCAGGTCTCACTTCTGCTCACCCATCAGACCACTCTGCAAACGGCGAAAGTGGCACCAACAAAGCACGACAACTTTGTTGTTTTATCTGCTGATCCCAGCGGCACTGATGCTTTATTTACAACAATATTTACAGTGCTAAATTCCAAAGCTGTAAGGACACATCTTGCATCCGCAAGATTAAACATGGAACTTTTCGTCTCTCTCAGAGTCATATCTCTGTACACCGAAGCACCTCCTCTGCATTCCACAGCCTGTGATGTATCTTCCTGTCATGTAGCACAAAAGGAAGTCTCTGTTCATTTGCCCTTCCAGAAATCAATCAGGGCTCGCTGCAATTAACCTCTTGACTGCTAGAATGCTTGCCGGAACAAAATACATATATTTCCACAGCAACAATAGATTAAACATTACACTCCATATAAAAAAAACACTAACAAGCTGTTCGGCAGTGGAACTCGCTCCCCCGGACTGTGATGGAAGCTCCTTCTTTGGAGGCTTTTAAACAGAGGTTGTATGGCCGTCTGTTGGGGGTACTTTGAATGTGATTTCCTGCTTCTTGGCAGGGTGTTGGACTGGATGGCCCATGAGATCTCTTCCAACTCTAGGATTCTACAATTCTCTGTTTTTATTTCTGTTCTAATTTTATGCTGGTCTCAAATGAACTGGTCTGACTGTTTATCCCAGCATTCCAGGAGAAGTAAAACATTAATGGTTCTCCAGAGTAAAATCAAAAACAGCATGAACAAAATCTGATCTTTTGAAGGCACATCCATACTGGAGGAAAAGTCCCAGGTTTTGTTCTTGTTCGTTCTAAATTTCTACTGGATTAAAATAAACTGGTCTAGGGGTCTGATATTAAAAGTCTCTGGCTATATTGGGAGCTGACATTATTCTGAGATGAACAATTCATGTGTTGACCTCCAGAATAAAATCGGAAATAACAGGAACAAAAGGTGGGACTTTCTAGCCTTTTTAAGCTGCCTGGATGAACCCTTAGGCTCCTTCTACACTGCCATATAAAATCCAGATTATCTGATTAGATAATCTGGATTACATGGCAGTGTAGAAGGTGCCTATGATAACAAAGAGGTCCATGCAAGGGTACATTCCTCAGGATGACCATAGGAGTTTTTGAACGTCAGTGGTTTAAGAACAAAGCTAAAAGACTTTCCTTTTAAAATGCATTGTTTTTGTGGTTGTTTTGTTGTTGTGGTGGTTAAAAGAATGAATTTCAAGTGTTCCAGTTATTTCTGATTTACATTGCCCCTAAGACAAAGCTATCACAGAATTTTATTGGCAAGATCTGTTCAGAAAATTTGCCTTTTCCTCTCTTGAGACTAAAGAGTGTGACTTGCCCAAGGTCACCCAGTAGGTTTCCACGGTCAAGCGAGGAATCAATCCCTCGTTTCTAGTCATAGTCCAGTGCTCCAACCGTGACACCACATTGGCTGTAATGATGATATAATTGCTTACCATTCTTAAATTAACTTGAAACAGTGCCATTTGTTACAAGCTGTTGGTCAGTAGTACAAAACACTCTCTTGTTTCTTCCTTGTTCCCGTTTCTTCCATCACCCATGAGAGAGCACAACGGAGCAGCGTGGAAGTGCAGTACAAGCTAGCTCTTGTGCCATGAAAAGGTTTTTCTGCATCTTACAGTGTTGCCACGTCACCAGTGCAAAATATATTTTAAAAGTTACATTACAGTGCAAAAGGATTATTATTATCCCCATACATTGTGATTACAATTTTATTACATTATTGGGCAGAGGAGTTAATTATAAGGAACCAATTATACCTAGGGCCACTCTGCCATTCCCTTCTTCTTAGATCAATGTCATGATTAATTGGAGTTGTTTCTGGAGATTCCCAAAACAATTGTTATTTTCCTGCTAGAGACTGCCTGTCCAGTTGCAAGAATACTCATGCATGGCCCAGATCTAATACAAATAAAATGCTACTTAGTTTCTGAAATTGGACATTCTTTGTAAATATAGCTTGTGAGATGGCAAGTTTACAGTTATCCTTTGCTCAGTTTATGACTATGTTTGTAGGCATACCAACATTTCACTTGCACATTTGATTTTTATTTGCTGTTCTAATTGACTCCAGACTTCTAAATTCTAGGTAGGAACTTCTGTCTATATCACCTGTCTTTTTAGCCAGAGGGAACTCAATGCAGTGAAGCATCAATCTCTCATAAATATTATAATGTGTATATGTGTTGTAGAAAGGGCTGCCACGGTAGCACAGCGGGTTAAACTGCTAAGCTGCAGAACTTTGGTGGAAGTTTGGCGATTCAAATCCATGGATGGGGTGAGCTCCCATTATTGCCCCAGCTTCTGCCAACCTAGCAGTTCAAAAATATGGAAATGTGAATAGATCAATAGGTACTGCTTCGGTGGGAAGGTAACGGCACTCCATGCAGTCATGCTGGCCACATGACCTTGGAGGAGTCTACAGACAATGCTGGCTCTTTGGCTTAGAAATGGAGATGGGCACCAACCCCCAGAGTCGGACACGACTAGACTTAATGTCAGGGGGAAACCTTTACCTTTACTTATATGTGTTGTGAAAACCCCCTTACAGCCTTCTGATGTTTTTTTCTTTTTCTTTGCAGACTGCGTCGTCAGCTATCAAAGGTACCATACAGCTGGGTATAGGATACACGGTGGGCAACCTCACATCTAAACCTGATAGAGATGTACTTATGCAAGATTTCTATGTCGTAGAAAGTGTCTTTCTCCCCAGGTAAGACCAAAATTAGATCTGTTCCCAAAACATGAGCACCAATTTTGTGTCAACTTACTATTATTTTATTTATCTATATTCTACCTTTTTCCTAGAATTGGGACTTAAGGCACTTTCAAAAATGGAAGGAGATACTGATATATGCTTTTATCTGAATCGGTTTTAATTTCTATAAGCTGCCTTGAGTTGCACATTCTATGGAAAACATAAGGTGTAAATATATATTTTTAATAAAGAATAATATATATTCCAATTTTACCTTACCTTTCCACCTAAACTGATAATGTTAGACTACATGGTTCTCCTTTTTTTCTTAATCTTCATAACAATATTAGATACATATTAGATTGAAAGATACTGACTTGTCCACGGCCACCCACTCAACTAAGTGTCTGTACATGATTTGTATTCAACACTAGCACAGGCATGGGCAGACTTCAACCCTCTGGGTATTTTGACTGTAGGCTATTAGGAATTGTGGGAGTTGTAGTCCAAAACACCGGGAAGGCCAGAGTTTACCCATGCTTGCTCTAACAGGTACACCATTGACTTTTTAAAGGTATAGGCTTAAGGGTTAATTTAAAAGTATTCGTAAATATAGAAAATTATGGTATAGTGGACTTTACACTTTTTAGATCATCTCTGTGCTGAGAAAAGGTATTGTTACAAAAAAATAAGAGGAAAGAGGCCTATACAGACTTAAGGATTTATATACAGATGCCTCCACTAAAAATAAGAATCCCAATTAAAGATCAGTTACACAATTTAATAGTACAATGATCACAGGCCTTTCAGTTTACTCATTTTACCTTTCATCAAGCAATGAAGGCAGCTGCACTGAAAGAACTAACTGGTTTTTGAACAAATACTTTTGAAGTGTGTTGCTTGTATCGGAGATCTGATTTCAAAAGTTTATAATATTTTAATTGATGTTATCTATGCTAGCTCCTTTGGAATCAGATTAGTTTGTGCTGTCAACAAAATGTAATAACAAAAGGATGACATAACAAAGTCCTTTAAAAAGAATATGTATTCATATAAAATAGAAGATTTATTGGAAGAAAGTATGTGTTTTCATTAAAAAATGGAAATTGCTTTCTAAAACAACTAACGATTTGATGTTTTCTGAAGCAGGGTATTGTTGTAACCTTTTAAAAAATTATGTAATGTTACAGCTTTAGTTCAGTTGTTTCATTCTGGTTTGAGGTAGAAGGTTAATTTGTGGAAAGAGTAGAGCCGATAGGTTTGTTATATTGTCCTAATTGCATTCCAGTGAAATAACAATGGCTCTGTAATGGAAACACCTGAATGACAGGTTAGCAAAAGAGTTTTTTCTTGATTTACAGAAACGCAAAGTGCACACATTTGTATTAACTATTCAAATTTGCATGAGGGATCTGTTCCAGGACTCTTTGTGCAATATAATTTTCACATATAATCTGGAACTCTATTATTCTTGCTTGAAATTAACTGTGTCTTGGGCTTCTGGACAAGGTACCGTATGCCATAGAATTGCAAAGGACAATTTAGTGATGCCTAGAGAAATTGGGGTTTTTTTTAGCCTTCAGTGTGATTCTGTAGTCAACCTCCAATGGACTATCCAGTGTGATTTGACCATAGAATCATGCCGGAGAATACTTCTCTAGGCATTTCCTGCATAATTATATTGTATACAAAGTTACTGAACATTCAGCAGAATCATAGTAGAGCATGCTGTTTCAGAATTCATATTTGAAAATCTTCCTAAAATCAGAATGATGAAATGCAAGCTAAAATTAAATGAAATGTAAAGTTTGGGAGTGCAGTGCACTTGAAAGTCGCCATGACAGATGAATATGACTGTGCTTTGCATGTGGACACTGTTCACATTCTGTTCAGCTGCTTGGGGACATCATTCAAATGATTTCTCATATCCCTTGCAAATGAACTTGCATAAATGTCAGTTGTTGCTTTTAGTATCCTAAGCTCATGGAAGAGACTCTCCCATGACACAATATCTGTAATGTTTTAAAATATCTGAGATAAAAGATGGAGCACCCATCCCATTTGTATTGCTCAGTTATGTCTAGAGGCTTTATGGTGTCTATGACAATTACCATGTATCTCTGTCTATATAAGAGGAATTTGCTGTTATTTCCTACAAGGAGATATGTATGGGGCTATGGTAAGTTGTTAGCCCCAGCTCCTGCCAACCTAGCAGTTCGAAAACATGCAAATGTGAGTAGATCAACAGGTACTGCTCCGGCAGGAAGGTAACGGCGCTCCATGCAGTCATGCCAGCCACATGACCTTGGAGGTGTCTACGGACAACGCCAGCTCTTCGGCCTAGAACTGGAGATGAGCACCAACCCCCAGAGTCGGTCACGACTGGACTTAACATCAGGGGAAACCTTTACCTTTTATGGTAAGCAATATGGCATTGCCAGAGGGAACAACAGTATGCAGAGAAGATAAGGCAGCAGGACTTTTGATTTGCGAGAGCTCCAGGTGAATTAAACCAGGTCCCTTCTACACTGCCATATAATCCAGATGATCAAAGCAAATAATCCACACATTGTGTTGGCACACAAGAGGTTGCCAACATGGGCAATAACATTGAACCATAGGACGTCATCATAAAAACCAAACAAACTATGGTTTCATCTTTCAAATCGTTGGAGAGATTTATATGTAGATAGTGAGATACACTATATTTTAGATTTTATATGATTCTTCCTTTTGAAACAGAATGTCAAGTGAAAAACTGAAAGCTCTTCTAGTCTGTAGACCCCCATGGACCCCATGTGGCTGCTTTTGAATGTGTTGTTCGGCAATTGCAGTCTTCCTTTTACAAATACCCATTGCTTTGCAAAACTATTGAAACAGTCTTCATATTTTAGCAAAGTTATGTACTTTAGCCTCCCACAGTTCTTGATGTCAAACCAGTAACCCAAGTTGCTTGAACTCTGGAGTCTGAGATACGAACCTGATAACCTCATGGATGCATGAGCTTCTGAATCTAAGTGCAACTTTCTGATGCGACTGACACAGGAAGTTTCAAGGCTGAATGTAATCAGATATGAAATGATACCATAGGATTTAATTTTTGTGTTTCTATTTTTGTTACCTACATGTTGTTTCACATGGCCATTTTGATGGCCGCCAACCTTCTCAGTAGTCTAGGCCAGGGTATTCTTGATGCTATGTATTGTAACATAGGACCTCATCACACTAGAGCAGGCATGGGCAAACTTGGGCCCTGCAGGTGTTTTGGACTTCAACTTCCACAATTCCTAAAAGCTTACTAGCTGTTAGAAATGGTGGGAGTTGTAGTCCAAAACACCTGCAGGGCCCAAGTTTGCCCATGCCTGCAGTGGAGTATGGATCCACTTTAAATCCAGTTGCTGCCTCCTGCACAATTCTGGGTTTTGTGGTTTAGGGGAAGGGCCTTTAAAATGCTCCGCCGGAGACGTTCTGAGCTTCACTAAACTACAAACCCCAGAATTTTGCAGGAGGCAGAAATATGATTTAAAGTGGATCCATGCTCTAGTGTGATGAGGCAATAAGTATTTTGGGAAAGCTGGGTTACACGGTATGGATACAAAAAGTCTGTTAGAACTAGATTGTAGTTCATCTGAATGCTGATTGAAAGTGACAAGAGATATTTTTCCTTGAAGAGCAAAAGCCTCAAGAAGGAAAAGTAAAGTCAAGGATTATGGTTCCTCATGAGTTTCAATTTCAGCCAATTAGGTGGAGTTTGCAGCTTTGTATAGCAATGTTTCTCTCTGTGTCATCCATCCCTTCTCTAGCTTATTCTCTGCCTATCTTCTGAACACACATGAAGCAGGAAAGGAAGGCGATTCTCATGGGAGTGGTCCAGATAGCAAGGGTGGGCTTGCATTATCTAGAAAGCCAGATGGTGTTAAGAGTTACAGTCCCCCAACACATACACTTTTAGCATTATATTCAGGCTTTTTGTGTTCAAGGCCTATGTTGACTGAATGAGAGCTTCCAGAGCAACCTGGTAGACTAATCAAGATGTGTGATTTCAAAAAATATTAAAAGCACATATAATATAAAGAAGCACCACCATTAAAAGTTCTATCATTGATAGTGTTAACATTAAATAAAAACAAGAGTAAAGTGTCATATAATCTGAGGTTTGTTCTCCTTTGCTGCTACATAATTCGCATTTCATTTGAAGGATCAGCAAAGATTGCAATAAGACTTTGAGAATTTAAAAATAGAATTCATGTTGGGATAGAGGTCCTTCGGGTGGGAATAGAGTAATGGTTGGGAGGAGTTGAGAATCTAAAGTTCAGAAACCTTCTACAAATATTATTTTGTAATAGGTTATTTTCTCAATCGTTATCTCCCCTTTGCCCTGCGCTGTGTATTTCTTGACAGCCCCCCCCCCCCCAATCCTCCACTAAATGTTCTTCACTAGCCATAAGGATTTTAGGCTTTTCTTTATCACAGTGCTGCTATTCTCCAACTCACTTGGCTCTGTGTGAGATGGTTGCTGCTCTTTTGCATTCAGTGTGCTGCTCTTTCTGGCACAAAGAATTTCAACTTGTTCTCCTTTATTGTGGTCACTTCTTGCATCGTCCAGCTGTGCCATACTGATTTGTTTTGTGGCCTAGTTGTTTAGGAGCAATACGTGAAGAGCAATAAGTCAGAACAGGAAGACGTAGAATTGACAACATACAACAGCTGGCTTAGTGCACAGTTGGTTTTCTTTTTTCATGGGATAATAAATATTTTTGTTTCATTCACCTTTCTATCAGCTGTAATGTACAAATGATAGAGAGCCTTTTCAGATGTGGTTGCATAAAGATGATGTTAGGCCTCTAACTTCTAACAACAGATTACCTTATCTAATTCACATCATCTAAAATGCTGCATGGAATTCTGTTTGAATTCTATAGATGTCAGATCCTCATAGAAAAGGAGTTGGACATTTTGCGGAATATCAATATTCAGTTGAAGGATACCAAAGTATAGTTACACAGCTGGACATGTAATACTCATCTTCATATGCATTTGTTTGCACATTCAGTTGTGCAAAGTTGTTATTAAACACAAGTATTGCGTTGTGCAGTCAATTTGTAACTCCATATACAGAGGTTTGCACTTTCGTGACATAGGATCCCAGCCTTTGTCTGTTAACAACACACAATATAGGGGACGAAACTCTCCCACAGTGCTTAATGCTGCAGAAAAGGTAAACAGTATACCAATATTAAAAATTCTTTAAATTATTTATGATGTTGGCTGATTGGCATATGCTACAGTTCTATAAATGGTTACTCAAGTGTAAGATCCTATTGAATTCAGTGAGGCTCATTGTCATAACTTGGTGTAAGGTTGCAGTTATAGTCTGGTTTTAGAAGCTCAGAGAAATGGCACTAGATTAGAGTTGTCTGAAAATGTAAACTGGATAGTCCATTGATTTGGTAAATGTGCAGTCATATTTATTTGATTTGCTCTACCTTCTGATTTTGCTTGGGGGGAGGAAAGAGCAAAGTCTGAAGAAGGTTTATAGTAAGTTTCCTTTTTAAAATGGCATGCTTGTAATATGTTACATTTCTCTTTCAATCTAGTGAAGGGAGCAATTTGACTCCTGCTCACCATTATCCAGACTTCAGATTTAAGACATATGCTCCTCTTGCCTTCCGCTACTTCAGAGAACTTTTTGGTATTAAGCCTGATGACTACTTGGTAAGAATTTGTTTCTTATCTCCCTCATCTCCATTTCCCATGAGGGTCAATTACTTCACTCTAGGATGAGACTGAGCACTTGTCTTTGCTATTCATTTCTAAGTTACTTGTACCAGATTCCAAGCCAAAGAGGAATATTCATTGTTAACTGTCAGGTTTTTCTTGATGCACCTGAAGGCTTACTCCAGTCACTTGGAGTCAGGATTGCTAAGAATAATTCCCTATGGAGTGTGATATATAAAACTAAATTCATGAGTTCTAAATTGGTCAGATAGAAAGATCTGTACTTTTAAAAAAGTTCCTGTATAAATTTAGCTCATGCCTGAGTTTTCAATAATTCAGCCTTTAATAAATTGCCCTAAAATCTGATGTGTTAATTGATTGCTCAGTATAATTGCTTCTCAGGTCATTATTTCCACTAGAATATTGTAATTGCAGCTAAATACTCCTGCGGATTTTGCTGATTGAATCCTTGTCGAGGGACCTCCATGTGTTAATTGGCTTGTAATTGTCTTAACAGAGTATATAAATATTTTCTTCTCTGTGCTGTAACCTTGACCTGGAAAAAAGGAAGCCCACAGAATATATCTATTATGCCTTTTAAAAAGCCTATGTAGCGCTTGGTTTGTTCAGGTTTACGTGCTTACTCATTGGTAGTAAAGAACAAGTGGTATTAAGTTGTTGTAGGCAGATGAACAGCCGTCTGCTAGGCAGGGAAAGGACTAAAGGCAGCAGGAGAGTAATGCAGTAGGAACTGCATGTGTTGCCCCATCCCTGTGTTTGGGCCTCTTCTGAATAGCTGGAAGAGGAACAACATATGTGAAATGTTGTTCTGAGCTTGCAGTCCCCATAAGTCAGTGGATTATGTCTTCATTTAGTTTTTGATATGGTGCTATTATCAAAGGCAAATTTAGTATTTTGTGAGTACAGTATGACCCCCTTATCTATGGGCTTGATGCCCACTGTTGCACTTTCCAAAAAACATTCCAATCCAGAAGTGTTTCTGGGCCTTTAGTACTATTTTTCTTCCGCCCCAAATACAGATTGAGCATTCCTTATCCAAAATGGTTGGATCCATAAATGCTTGGGTTTTCAGATTCTCTCTCTCTCTCTCTCTCTCTCCCCCACCCCACCAAATTTTGGAATACCTATATTTATCTTCACACACATATACACATAAATATGATGAAATCTCTTGTAGATGGGATCCAAGTCAGAAGTCAGAATTCACTTATGCTTTATATAGACCTTATGTTCATAGCCTGAAAGTAATTTTATACAATATTTAAATAAATTTGTGCATGGAAAAATGTACATTGAACCAACAGAAAGCAAAGGTGTCACTTTCTCAGTCACTCATGTGGATGATTTTAGAATGCAGACAGCCCTCTACAATGATGGGATTAGGGTCACAGCACTCCTGTGAAAATGAAAAACTGCATATAAAGACACTATTTTTTAC
This sequence comes from Anolis carolinensis, assembly GCF_035594765.1. Classification (NCBI taxonomy): domain Eukaryota; kingdom Metazoa; phylum Chordata; class Lepidosauria; order Squamata; family Anolidae; genus Anolis; species Anolis carolinensis. The sequence goes on from NC_085842.1 coordinate 243,617,957, forward strand.
AAGAGAAAACAGAGGTCCTCCAGCATAACTCGGTGGTCGTCTTTTGCTCTAAGTTGATCATAAAATCCCACTGGAGGACCTAGAGATTCTTAGAGAAGTGTTCTCGCTAGAAATCTCTTAAGCCCTCTAACACAACTTAAGGAAATTGGCCACACTGGAAGACCTAGAGATCCCTAGTGAGAACATTTTAAATCGAGTCCACTAATAATAAAAAACGCAAATGTGGAGGGATGACGGTATTTTGAATTTCCCAATAAGAGATGCTCAATCTGCAAAATTATAATATAAAATTCACTATTAGCCAGGGTTTCAGTATGTACACAGTGTCTTGGAATGTATACCCAATAGATTTGTTATTGTAGTTAGTAAATAAACATATATGAAAGCATTAAGTGAAATAATATTACTGTAAAAGTACTATCATATAAAAATACTCAAATAAAGACAATGTCCATGTGTAATGCTAAATCATAATGTAGTGCAACATTTACATCAAAAGGAAGGATATGTAATGATAGCCTGGGGTTCCCACTCTACCTGGTCTCTGTTGAACCTAGAGATTGACTCAGGTAGAGTAAGACTTTCTTGTTTTTTTAAGCCAAGCTCTATGCAAGGCTTTCTTCTAAGCTCCTTTCTTGGAGGCACAGAATCATTTGCTTCCATTGTTTGATATCCAGTCTTGTTTCAAAACTTGATAACCAAAATTTCCTGGTTTAGACAAATTAAGAAAGTACGGTTAATTAAGGACTTCCAAGTCTGAGGGTGCTGTTTTAAAAATCACCAGATCATTACAAGTGGCAAGCACTGTGTTATGTTTCATAGGAAAAATAGCTGGAGAGGAGATTTTCATGTTTAGGAATGTCATCTGCTTTGAAAATGGACTATTGCTCATATTTTAATAACATTAGAATTCTGACTTAGAGAGCTGGAGGCTTCTAATCAAGCTAATAAGGCAATTTCCTCTTCTTCTCATGGCACTTCGACCTAGAGTCCTTTATGCACCTAGTAAAACATGATGATTGACAGCATGGATTTTTGAAATATGAGTACCTGTACTTTTGTTTGCTGTAATAAGTCCATTTTCACACTAGCATGTATGAGAAAATATTTACTCTGAGATACTTCACCTCAGACTTTTCTGTTGACTTCATCTCTACTGCAATTTGTTCACCTTTTTCTGTGGTGGTACTGCTGATCAGAAAAATATGATCTAATTTACTAGCAGATGCCTTCCCTTGAGATAGACCCATGTCATCACTAAGGTCATCGGCGAAGGCCCAACAGGTTGGTCCACGACTTACAGATGGCCATCTCATGTGAGCCCGAAGTGAGCATTCTCCGTGAGGGTCCCTACCCTTTGGAATGCCCCCTTTCCCTGCTTGTATTCAGAGGGCACTACCTGTGGCATGCTTTAGGCACCTGTTAAAGATACCACCTCTGTCCCTGGCCCTTTTCCAACTGACTGTGCTGCCTAGTTTGAGAATTGTGCTGTGATTTTAGACGATTGTTTTTCCTGAATTATTGAATGTTGTGATTTCTCATGTTTGCATTTCGATGTACATTTTAATGGATTGTTTGTTTCTGTTGCACACAACCTCATGAGATCACCAGAGATGGGAAGTGGGATAAAAGTTGATGGAATACTCATAATATTTTGCCTTTGAGATTTTCACAGCAGTAGCACACGTAGGAGGGAATGTCTTATTTCCTAAGAACAAATAAAGCCTACACTCTCAGAATAAGCCATAGTAATGACAATAACAGTAACAGGAATTCAAGTAAAACTCTCACAGTTGACCTCCTCCAGAGGCACTGAGGACCATTGTGAGAGTTTTACTTGAATTCCTGTTACTCATTTTTTAATGTTAGATTTAGCAAAGTAGCTAAATCCAGCTCCACTTGGCCACTTTTGAGAGTGCTCACAGTCTGCCAGGAATTTTTCCTAAGTACCTGCTTTTGCAGAGAAGAGGAATTGTGCAAGAAAATGTTTCTGCTCTTGCCCAGTTTTTGCCAGTTGTACAAGTAAGGATAGCTTTTAAATCAGCGTCAGTAATGCTTTACAAATGACTTATGTGTCAGTCGTGACGAAGAAAGCACGCTGTGTAGATGAGGAAGAATGTGTTTCTAAAGTAGAAACATTTTTTCCTACTGGCAAGCACTTTCCAGATTAATTGAATATTGTGGAATGTTTAGCTTCTTGAGGTTCATGAAGATATCCTTAGCATTTTTCCTAATTAACCTAATTTTTCAGAAGGGGAATAGACTTCTGCATTTTTATTGCCCACGCTGACACTAAATTTCTTTTTGTCTCTATGATCAGTATTCAATTTGCAGCGAACCTTTAATAGAACTATCCAACCCTGGTGCGAGTGGATCCTTGTTCTTTGTCACCAGTGATGACGAGTTCATAATCAAAACAGTTCAACACAAAGAAGCAGAGTTCCTTCAGAAACTGTTGCCTGGCTACTACATGGTAAATAAGTTCAAGTCCTCAGGTTCTCCTGCTTGCTTTTTTCTGGGAGGGAGAAGGAAGAGGATGCATTTTTATTTAGCCCTTTAACAGTTCATTCAGTGCTTGCCTACCTTCTTGTGAATTTTGAATATCAATTTCCTGTTTCTCAATGTTTGCTGATAATGTTGGATCTTAAAGGAAAAAATGTGTGCTTATTTTGAAATTAAAGGGTAACGGATGAACATCCTGTTTGTTTTAATTATGTTGTACCCTGCCTCAAGCCATAAGGAGACACCGGTAACAAATAAGAAATAATAATATTTACAGGTGTGACTAATCTTATTATTGGTAGAACACCTCTGCAATGCCACCATGTTATCCTGTTCTGTGGCATAGTAGTTGTATTTATACAAATCAACTATTGCATATACAATTACCGTATATACTCAGGTATAAGCCGACCCGAATATAAGCCGAGGCACCTAATTTTACTACAAAAAACTTGGAAAACATTGACTCTCGTATGAGCCGAGGGTGGTAAATTTCAGAAATAAAAATAGATACCAATAAAATTACATTAATTGAGGCATCAGTAGGTTAAATGTTTTTATATTGAATATAAAGCTCAAATTTAAGATACGATTTTCCAACTCGGATCAAATCATTATTCTCATCTTCTTCAATGTAAATGTGCTTGTGTATTCTTTTAATAATAATAGATTAAAATAATACATGTAATAATAATAATAATAATACATGAAAATAATACAAGTAATAATAAATAGAGTAAAATAATAAATGCAATAATAATAATAAGATCAGAGTGAAATAATAAATGTATTATTAATAATAATAAAAATAGAGTAAAATAAATGTAATATTAGAAACAATAATGGAGAAAATAATAAATGTAATAATACCAATAATAATAGAGAAAATAATAAATGTAATAATACCAATAATAATAGAGAAAAATAATATATGTATTATATATTCTCACGTATAAGTTGACCCAAATATAAGCCAACCAGGACCCCTCACCCGAGTATAAGCTGAGGGGGGCTTTTTTAGTCTTAAAAAGAGGGCTGAAAAACTAGGCTTATACTCGAGTATATATAGTATATATTATTGTGACCTGTAGGATTGTCCTGTTATGAATTTTTTTTCAGAGTTTGCCTTTGTGTTGTAGTCCAGCCTTTGATTGTGCCTGTACCTGACCTTAATGGGGATTCTGGGTCTGAGCTTATTAGGCAGCTTGATGATGACAATGTGGATACTGGACCCTCAGAACAGCAGGAGAATCAGGAGGTTTTAAGTTCTGAGAATGAGAGCTCTCTGTTTGAGGGAGGCCACTTTCCAGAAAGGCCGTTCGCTAGAGATGCAAGGTCAGAGACAGAGTTGAGCCCAGAGGAGGAAAACGCAAGTCCAGCTGGCCGGGCTAATGACTGGCAGCTGGATAGGAGACTGATGCTCCATCAACATAGAGTTTCTCACAAGAAAGTAAGAAGCCCTTATCAGCTTCTGAAGGGAAACGACATGGTTTTCTGTCTATATTAGAGGCACCAGCAGACAGTTCCCTCAGTACAGGCAACGTTGGTGTTAGTTAGATCAAAGAACTTCTGCCAAGTCAAGTCTTTCAAGGGATTTCTAGTTCCAAGTTTCCTTGTGTTCTTGTTCCATGTTTCAAGTTTCCAAGAACTATTCCTGTATTGCATGTTTTGGATGTATCCTGCTTTCGTATTCTTGGTTTTTGATGCATATCATATACTTTGAACTCTGAGGATTATTCCTGGATGTTGATTTTAATGCTATTTTGCTAAGCTGCTTTTTGTATATATTCTGCAATAAACTGCTTTGCTATTTTACCTTGGACTAGATTGTGTGTTAAGTACAGAGGTGCAGCCCAGCCTTGGGGTGCAACTCTTTTTTTATAATCTTCTTCTCTACACAGTATTTTAACTTGTAGGTTCTGTTTTTAAAAGAAGTTCAGATACTCTTAGCCCAATGATCTTTGAGAAGAGGGTCATAGAGTGTTTCCTCCCCAGAAAAATGTTTTCCTTGCATATTTTAAATACGATTAAGCATAATACCTAAAGTGACATTAATCACTTTTCTTATTAATTCAATTTCCTGTTCAGTCATTTTACCTAGTTAAGGTGGGGAGGACTAGATACCTCAACAAGGAAAAATATTGAATCCTGAAATCAGTTCCTGGTCTCTTTATAGCAGCAGTAAGAATGATAGCTGAAACTAAAGCATGTTTGTGTTGTCGAAGGCTTTCATGGCCGGAATCACAGGGTTGTTGTATGTCTTTCAGGCTGTATGTTTACTTATCTGGAAGTCTTCAATAAATAAAATATGAATATATCCTGACAATATGTTTTGTTTAGCAGTCCTAAGTGTGGGGATTGCTTGAAAAATAGTTTGTTAAAGTTTATGTGGTTTTGGACAAGAATAACAAAGAATTTGACATACACATCCTAAACAATAGTGCCTAGATTGTTTGGAATAAAACTGATTATCTATTTATATCTATAGAAATCTGACCTGAACTGTATTGCTTTGGTATACAACTGATTCTCTATTTATATTTGTATAGAATCTGATCTGAACTATATTGCATGTGTTCATTACCCTTTTTGGCTTTTTTTTTAAAGAATCTCAACCAGAATCCAAGGACACTCTTGCCAAAATTTTATGGACTATATTGCGTCCAATCAGGGGGTATTAATATCCGGATAGTTGTTATGAACAATGTTCTGCCTCGAGCTCTGAAAATGCATTTCACATATGACTTGAAAGGCTCAACATACAAAAGGAGGGCATCCAGGAAAGAGCGAGAGAAGTCCAACCCCACCTTTAAAGATTTGGATTTTCTGCAAGACATGCATGAAGGATTGTATTTTGACTCCGAAACCTACAGTGCACTAATGAAAACGCTACAGCGGGATTGCAGAGTAAGTGAAATATTCTGCCAGCAATGTCAATCCATAGTGCTTCTTTAAAAGGCATTTCATGAACACAACAAAAGGATGGGCGGCTATTGATAGTTAAAAAGTATGTATAAATTTTCCACCTACTATGGCTCTGAAAACAACACAGAATTTTAAGGACCTTATTTCTTTTTAGGTTTTTATAATAATTGCATGTGGGTGTTTGCCTCTGCATGTTAGCAGAAATATAGCTTATGTCTAAGACAGCACAAAAGGAAGAGACAATAGGCAGTAGGAATAGAAAGCACGACATGGGATATAAGACATGTTGCATTCAAAGTGTTTCTCTTCTTTGTTTTGCCTTGTTGGGAGCAGTTAAGTTCTGTGTTTTGCTCAGTTTTTATTTAACTTCATTCTTGAACATGTCTTAGGTTGCAATCCTATCTATGCACACTTATCCAATGTATGTTTGTTGAATTGAGTGGATCATATTTCTGAGTAGAAGTGCATAGAATTGCACGGTTATTGGGTCTTTTGGCACTGACATATCTGCATTGACAATGTTTTGCTGCACCTCCCCATCATTGTCTTTAGTTATCGTATTGCTTTATCATCTTGCTTCTGTATATCCAGATGTCTATTTCCTCATTCGTTTTAAACACTAACCACCTGCTCCACCCTGAAATTGGTTTTCTTGTGTTTTTCCCTTCTTTCACGTGCCTTGTTCCCTTTCTTAAGCTATGGATTTTGGTAGTTTGAGGTTCTTTTTTCATCCCCCATCCATCACTACTCAGCTGCTGGCATTTTCATTTGTCTCATGCAGTCTATTTTTTCTCTTTCTTCTTCTCAGATATTGGCTCATTCTCTTTATTTTCTCCCGGTTTGGTTTTTGTAGCATATATAAAGGTTGTGTGTTTTATTCTTCTTAAATATATTATTTCCATTTTGACACCCTACCTATTTTTTCCTAGATACAAACATGGTTATGATTGTTTGCTTATGATTTTACGTCACTGGCTACCCCTTCATTTTCTGTGTTTAATTTAAAATTCTGTTACTTTCTGAAATCTCGAGTTTTTCCTTATTCTTGTCTTTTATTTCTCAGCATCCTACACTTCATTTTTCTGTTCCTTTTTTGCTTGTTAAATTTTAGGTGCAATGGCAGCTGGTTTCTACTATGTCAGTACAGTGAGGTATCCACTCCAGATTTAACTCCACACTTTAAGGGACTTTTCTAAGGTACTCACCCTATGCCTAAATTGGGTCAGCACCTTGGAGTGCTCCTATAGAGCTAGCCAAAACCTGAAATGGATTTGCTACACCACTGAAATGGGAACCACAAGTCATCACTGCTTATCTGTGTTTCTTCATTTTTGTGTCAGTGCTTATTTATGTACCTGGGTCAATCATGATCAAGCAACAATATGTTAGCTTGAAAAAAGCTATGAAATGTATTTAATTCAAAAAGCTAATTTCTAATTCCTTTTTCCATGGTATCTTTTTTGTTCTTTGTTCCACTTTATTTTTGTCCAAACTGCAATGTAAGATCGTTGGGCTATTGCTATTCTTCTTCTGTTGTATACATCCTCGACTTTTTGTAAGCATTTCACTTTTAAATTTCTTTATAATTGCCTAGGAGGGTGAAATAATATGTTTGTAAGAATGGAAAGATGAGGTGTGCTTGTCTTGAAGGAGTGTTCAAAAAGCGGGATGGCATACCTAAACATGCTGCCTCCCTTACCTAAACTGCCTCACCTTCGATCAGTGGTTCCTAACCTTCAGTCCTCCAGGTGTTTTGGACTTCAGCTCCTGCAATTCCTAACAGCTAGCAAGCTGGCTGGGATTTCTGGGAGGACCAAAGGTTAGGAACCACTGTTTAGATAGCAGGGGTGCTGAGCAAGAGAACTGGTTTTTGAAAATGCTTCAAAAATAAAAGTTCCATTCAAATAGGTACAGATCTATTTTTTCCCCAAAAAGGACATGCTCTGGATCACCTGCTAGTTACTTTTTAAAGTCAACTTCCCTTGTATTAGAGGCATTTTTTAAAAAACTGCATTGTGCTCAACCCTGCTGCAGTTCTTCACAAAACTATCAAGTCCAGGATTCCATAGGGTTCAGCAGGATTCCATAGGGTTCCTCCTGGGGCCCTTTCACACAAAACAATTGCAGCACACAGTAAACATTTTTACACAAGATGTCATTCTACAAGATGAAAGGTACAACTCTTAAGTAGCACTACTTTTATCTTGCATGTGGTTTCTGTTATTATTGTTGTCCTGTGATGAGAGTTGTGAGCCTCCAGGTCATTTTGATTTATGGTGACCCTATAATATTGTTTTCTTATTATTTGTTAAAAGGGCTTTGCCCTTGCCTTCCTCTAAACCTGAGAGAGAGTGACATTGGACATTAGACCTAGTTGTTTTCATGGCCAAGCAGGGATTCACACCCAACACTGAAACCCCTATGCTACGCTGTGTGGGAGACTGATGCTAAACGGTTCAATGGCTTTTTTCAGAAAGAAAGAAAAGAAAAGGGGGGGGGAACTCCTCATACATAAGATAATTGGACATGAACATAAAAATGCATTTATATTCCTACATGTGGGTGCAAAGGGATTTCCCTTCCAGTTCTACAGCAGGATAAGTGTATTGAATGTACAGAAGAAATGAAAGAAGTGAGGGAAGACTCCTAGGGCATATAGAAAACTTAATGTGATAATCCCATCCACAAAACATGGAAATAGTTTAATTAGACAACAGCGTGGCTGATGTGGAATGATAGGACGACAAGGGCATCCCCTCATGGGAAGAGGGTCATGTTTGTTGGCACTCTGAGGCACCATGTCAAGCCTTGTTAGTGGACATGAAGCCTCCTTTTGTTTGGATTTTGAGCGTGAAGTTGAGATGATCTAATAATCAGCTGCATGCTCACCAGACATTTTTTTCCTAACAGAGGGCATTGTTTGTTATCCCGGTCTCTAGAAATGAATATTCTATGAACTCAAGCTATTAGTGATTGTGCAGAGTGCATAAGCATCTCTGTTTGGAGACCCATATGTACCTTTCACTCTTATAATGTCAAAAGGTTAATTGTTGTAAGAGAACTATGAGGCTATAGAAAATGTACCCCAGTGAAAATAAAGAGGTTATTTTAGTGTTTTGAATAACAGAGTAAACAGAAGAAGAGCAGTGGTAGTTTCTTATGTAATGCATGAAAGTCTATTTTGCAACTCTGCTCCAGGCTGTTTACAAACTCGTGATAGATGCCACCCTATTATTTCCTTGCTAATTATTACTTATAAATGTACCCAAAATATATTCCGCTCACAGGATTGCACTGTAGTCCATGTATGTGGAAATATTTATGTTACAATTTATGGACTCTTTCCTTGAGGCAAATCTGTATATAATGTATAATATGATGGAATCTTTATGTTCTTCCTTACAAATTCAGATCCTGAAATGATAAATGGGCGACCGGATTTAATGTCTTCTAACATAGTATATGTGTGTGTCAATTTGTTTACTCCCTCTCTATTTTGGTGCTACTCAAAGTAGTAGACAATGAGTGGTCCTGGTCTTCAAGATATCAGCTACCAGTCCCTGTTGAGTTTCCAGGAAATAAATAACTGTCAATGGCTTCACTAAGGCTTGAGATCTAGTTTATTTGTTCCCCAAAGAGTTGTTTTGAATGTGATAAGATCAGAGCAGCACAGCATTAATATGTATGGATCTCTTCGCATCTATTGATGGTTCATTTCCAATTACATAAGATGCAAGTAGAAGTGATTCTTTAGGTGCTACATCAAATTTGAAAAAAAAAAACAGATATACATGGTTACATTTTTAACAGATGCTGTATTTTTGTGTTTTGCTTCAAAATAATTTGTCCCATTACTTAATTATTACTGCTTACCTATGGGAATGGTCAAAACAGATTTCTTACTAGGAAATTTTGATCTGTTCTTTTCTTTACCAAGTTTATTTCATTAAAAACAGCAGTATTTATAGACACTTGAATCTAGGCGGGTCTGGTGACAATGGCTGGAATTCTGCACAATGTGATGAAAGATCTCTTGTAAGTAGGGCTCCTGTTTAATAGTGGAGGTGGACAGATACACAAGCACTTCAGTTCAATTCTATTACTTTTGCTTTACATTGCATTGCTTTGGACCTAAATATCCATCCTGTGGAAGGGAGCAAGTGGAAGCATGCCACTTCAAAACTCTGTCTTGCAAGTCATAAATTTACGGATCAGGCAAATGGCAGCATTGAAGTTCCACGTGGATATGGAAAAGTAACACAAACAATAGAGATACTGGAGTTACAGTAGAGTCTCACTTATCTAACATAAATGGGCCAGCAGAACGTTGGATAAGCGAAAATGTTGGATAATAAAGAGGGATTAAGGAAAAGCCTATTAAATGTCAAATTACGTTATGATTTTACAAACTAAGCACTAAAAGATCATGTTTTACAACAAGTATGCTACTTGTTTGGGAGCGTGGCTGCACTTGTGTTGTTATTGGGCATGTTGGCCTGCTGCGCGTTGCAGTCTAGAGAAACAGCTGTGGATCCGGACGGAAGGCAGACTGCGTTGGATAATACAGAACATTGGATAAGCGAAGGTTGGATAAGCAAGACTCTACTGTATGTTTATGACTGTCAAATCTAAGGAATAGGTGCATAAATGTCATCACAGTTTTTCATGTCATTACTCACAACCTGTATTGAAATTGATCCAGATTTCTTCTCTGTATGTAGACTTTGATCAAAGACAGTGATAGAAAAGGAGCACAGAGCAAAGATGCCTACTTATGTTAGTGTATGTTTGTATCATGTATGTCATTTACATCTGGAAATATCCTTTCTGCCTCTCTTGGTTTGTTGAATTTCAACTGTATCCTCCAGCTTGGAAACAAAGCATCCCATTAACAGTGTCCTTTGCCTGAGAAGGAAGGAAGATAGGCAACTTTTATCTCTGCCACCAAGCATTTGGGTGTGTTGTTTCTAAGCCAAGGAAGTATTAGCAGCAGGATAGACAAGACTGATACCTTGGAGTTAGTTTGCTAGAGAGAGAGGGGTTATTCTAAAGAAGGCTCATACATCAGAGTACAGTATGCCCTCTGTGTCTGTGTTGGATATGTTCCAAGATCACCAGCCCCATGGATATTGAAGTCATGGTCAATTATAGTGAACCCTATATTTTCACCATACTTGGGCTGGAAGCATAACATAGGATAGTACTGTAGGATCTAAAGAGATTCACAAATGCTTCTGGGGGAGGATATTCTTTTCAGTATTCATATATGAAACAGTGGTACTCAGTAGACACACGCGCACACACAGAAACCTGTTCAAACTGGTTCTCCAGCAGCAGGACAGCAACAGTTGCAGAACTATTCCCAGGTCCTTGCAAACTCAGCCAATCGGCTTCATGCGTTTGATTTTCCAGTTAACACACATATAGTATTTTTGCAAACTATGACACCTTACATCTTTCTTCCACTTCTTGTTCCTATCTGCTTGGACCTCCAACAAAGTTTTTATCAGCAATCTCCATGATATGTGTTTGTGATTAGAATAATATTCAGGAAAAGCTCTCACCACAATAGAATATTGTATTTCTTTGTGTATCTGCCCTCTTTCATTCCACACATAAATAGTTCCTGATCCCAGGCTTTGGGAAATCAGGTCAATGTGTGTTTTCCTTCGTGTTTTCAATATTTGAGTGAAAGGAGTTGTTCTAAACCCTGAAGCAGTGTATGTACCAGCAGGATGCTCTCGTGGTTTGTGCAGATGGTAGCTTCATACCAGACAGAATTGATTATTCCTTTCCCAAACAAAACATTTTCCTGAAAAAGAATTAGGACTGGGGCATTTTTCCCCTTACAGATTTTAGCTAGCACCCAAAATGAAACATTGGTTTATCTTTCATGAAACAATGTTTTTTTTCTCCAAACTTTTCAACTCAGGCCATCCTCTTATTTATTATTATTTATTTACAGCATTTATATTCCGCCCTTCTCACCCCGAAGGGGACTCAGGGCGGATCACATCACACATACAAGGCAAACATTCAATGCCTCAACATAGAACAAAGACAGAGACAAACGCAGCTCCGAACTGGCCTCGAACTCAGAGTGATCTGTTGCAGCTGACTGCTTTATCAGCCTGTGCCACAGCCCGGGCTTACACCTGGGAGTAAGCGTAATTGAACATAAGAATGCTTTTTTTCCTTTTTTTTTTTGGCAACGATACCTATTATTGAACTCTTAATTCCTGAATTAGAATCATTTTTTCAAACATCTAGACACACAATTGTGTGTGTGTGTGCGTGTGCATGCCTTCAAATTGCCTGCCGACTTAGGGAAACCCAATTAATTTCATAGGGTTTTCTTAGGCAAGAAATACGTAGTGATTTTGCCAATTTCTTCCTCTCAAAGACAGCCTTCAACCCTTGCTATTCATTGGCTGATCCTGCTCATCTTCCAGTATCAGCCTTTCTGGAATTTAGGTTACTGAGATGCTCTTTTTCTAAAGGAGGGGTCTAGGACATTAAAGTCCAGTTTAGAAAGGACCAGGGAGTCCATGTGTCAGCAGAAAGTATGCCACACCAAAGTGAGAAGGACAGATGTGATTCTTTCCAATTTGGATGCTTTCCCGCCAAACAATAAAAATATTTCCCAATTATGTCCATGCCTTTTCAAGAGAAAGCCACAGGGATTCCAAAGCAATAAACCAGACCTCAGATCCATGGAAAAAGTCCTTCAGCTTTAAATTGCTTCCTATCTCCAATCATGGAAGGAATATTTCAAAAAAAGGAGCATAAAGAGAAGAAACAATAGCAACCGTTTAGATTTGGATTCAAAATCTTTAAGTTGATTTCAATTCATATTACAGTAAATTCTTAGTTAACCGGCACCCATGAGGATTGGAAGATGTAGTTTCTCGACAGTTGAGAGTTGCTATTAAAAATAGGCCTGACTAATAATATATCCCATACTATATGTAATATAAACTTTGTATTGACTTGATATTCATGTTTAACTACAATAATTAAAAGCAAATAAAAACACACTTAACTTAATGTAACACATTTTTACTGTATTATAAAAACAGCTTTATGAATGTAGTGTTATTTCTTTGATTTTTTGGCCAGTTGGTTGAGTTCCAGTTAACTGAGAGACTACTGTACCTAGTTCAGTTTCCATTTTGGGACATGAGAGAAGCTGCCTAGCAGGATAGTAACACATCCGGGTGTCCCCTGGGCAGCGTCTATGTAGACAGCCAATTGTCTTACTCCAGAAGCAACTTGCAGTATGTTCTCAAGTCACTTCTGATATGATAAAAAAGTTTCAGTTGTGTCCTGTTAAATCAGTGATTCCCAACCTCTGGGCCACTACCTCCTGGTGGGCCACAAGACCAAAAATAAGGGTCGTGAGACATGCGGGAGAAATTGGTGCTGGAGGTGTGTGCCGCCATTGAAGGAGAGCAAGAGAGAAGGAGAGGGAGAGAGGGAAGGAAGGAGATGCGAGCGCTTTGCCCTTGCCAGCACTTTCTCGGCCTTGGGAGGCTTCCCAGGCTAGGGCAGAGAAGACTGAATCAGCCACTTTTTGAATCAGCATCTCAAATAACCAAACCAAATCTAAAGTTCACCAAAACTGATTCATAACCCTTTTGGCACTATTCAGGAATTTCTCATTAATATGTTCTAGTGCTAGAGGATCTAGAGATTCCTACAGAGAACACATCTTTAGACTTTATAGGTCATTCAGCATGATTCTGTGGTCAACGTCTAGGAGGAGGTAATCACTATGGCCATGGTGGAGGATCTAGAGATTACTAGAAAGTGTTCTTCCAGGTTAAAAGAGGGGCGGGGAGTTTCATCTTCTCCACTTTTGTAGAAGATCTGCAAAGATACCTTACAAAAGCCTTTATCACTGGCATTTTCATGTTGGCTTTCTACAGGGTTAGTTCCAGATTTTTTCACAAGATTTAGAATAAAAAGTTAGGAAAATATGGGAAAACATGTCCTCTGAAAATCCAAAACTATGCCTCTAGTATTACTGCATTATTCTGTTTGTTTAGAGACACTCACAGCCACCAATACATACATATGTGTGTCTGTGTTTGTTTGGGTAGATGTTATTGCAGATCAGTAGTATATCAAGCGCTCAGAATAGTTAATCATGATCATTCCTTTTGAGGATTTGAGAACACTACAGTCACCATGTCAGTGGCTTCAAAAGTGAAACTGACTTAAAGGACTCTAGGGATGTCATAAAGGAAATACCTATTTCTATATGCTGGTCTAAATTCTGCGATGAGAACACAAGCTCTGCATTCCTTTTTAACATTATTCCTTTTGGAGCACTGCTTTCTTATTGTGTTTTATGTTGAATATTGAATGTTGTGGTATAAATTCAGGGGGATTTGGATAGTAAAACAGGATTTTCTCCCTGTACACCAGTCCCTACACAGAGCATTTCACATACCCTAAGAATTTATTCCAGAGCACAATTTCATGATATATGGAAGGGATTTTGTAGGGAGAATCACATACACTAACATAGAATTGCACTGATAGACGCTCTTGGAATGACACCATGCCATCTAAATATTTCATATGTTGTTTGGATATTTGTATTGTATGCTTAAACATGCTTTATTTTTGATAATTGTTTTGCGCTGTGCTTAGTATAATAAATAACTTAGAACTGAATATATATTCAAAAATCATTGTGTTAAAATTGCACAACTTCTTTACTTGGTGTTTGCTTTGAAGAAGTGGAAGCATATGTGTCTTCCCCATTGAAATGATGTCAAAGGTTTCTTGAATTGTTTTCCTTTCCAAATATATGTCCTACTGTGGTATATGTTACGTCATTTTAATTGTTTGTTTGCCCTTACCTACTTGTCTTAGCATTCATTACTATTTGTATAATTCATTGAACCCTACATTTTTGAATGAAGTTGTTCATTTTCTAATGCCAACAGAAGAAGAAAAAATCTTTCAGTTACAAAAAGTTAATACGTTTCACTGGGGGAAAATGACTTGTTTTATTAGAACTTTATGGAGATAGTATGGTTTCATACAGAGAGTTGTAGCTTTAATTTTTATTTTAAAAATCCCAATTCATCTCAGAGGAATACATAGTAAATCAAGTATAAATAAAAATTTGGGCTTTAAGATAATGATAATAGGGTTAATAAAGATCAGTCTTAGTATAATGTAACCCATATTTCACCTGCAGTTATTCAAATTATTATACTCATGTGTATGTTGACCCCATGTGTAAATGGAGAGCAAGTTTTGGGCCAAAATTAAGGATTTTGATATTACCTATGATAAATAAAAGGTCATTATGTGGATAGAGGGAAGCACCAATGCTACCTTTGGGGGCTAGCTTTGTCCGCTGTTGCTAGAAGACCAGAAATGCCACCATGGTGGAGAGAATAGAATAGATAGATATAAGAGATAAGATACAGTACTCACATTGACCCACTCATAAGTTGAATCAAATTTTGGAGGATGATTTTTTGATTAAAATTTGTAGACTTCCACATGAGTAAATACTAGGTAGCTGCAAGTTGGATTCAAATGGTTAGAGGGGATTATCTAGATTGGAGGTAGTTTCTCCCCCTGAAAACATCTCATGTGGGATGGATGATGTCAGGATCTTTAACTATACTCCTAGATTCCTTAGGTCTTGATGGAAGCACTACATTACATATTTGCACCCACTGTTTTGGCGGAGAACCTAACTTCTCACATGGGAAAATAGTAGTAGTACTGAAGTACTCTCAGACAGTGTTCGTGTTATAAAAACATCTGCATTTACTCCCATCTCCTATTCTTTGTATGAGGAACAGAGGGGATGAAAACCAGGAAGGGTCTCCCATCCGAGTAAAAACAAAAGCTGAGTCTGCTTATCTTCCAAAATCAGACAAGCTCTAGTGGCCTTAGGGTATTTACTGTGCCTGCAGCTAAATACAACTGTTCATTTATATAGGAAAATCCAATTTAAGAAGGTTGAATAGAATGTCTGCTTTCTTAATAAACCAGTATGTACTTGTTAAAGAATAGCGGCATATCAAAACATAGCCAGCAATGTTTAGTCTCTTTATAAGCAATTCTGGGTTGGTAGCGAAAGATAATTCATGAATTGGGCTTTTCAGTACACATTTACGTTAAAATCAAACCAGATGTGCTTTCCACTCATATATTTAACTTTTAGGGATCTTAATTCTCATAGAACAAGGGAGGAATTGCTCTCTGAGACAGACTACATAGTCAATCAAATGTAAGATACAGCAGTTGACTTTAATTTTAAAAAAATGCACAGGGTGAATGAACTTGCCAGACTAACTACATCAAGCACAAGGAGGAAATATATGAATTCAAAACAGTGTGGGTCATGAATATTCCATTTTATCACATATCCATATATTTACAGTGTAGCTTGGGGAGCCGTTTTGTTTAAAAGTGAGTTATAGATATAGTAAATTGTACAAGTTTATCCTAGTTGTATAAAATAAATTTTACTGATTTTTCACAGAAATCTGCCTTATTGGTGATCAATAATATTTCTAGCCATAAATAATAAGTGCCCCAATGCATAGTAATATGATTTATTATCTATTTTAGATTCATATTAATATTAATAGTAATACTAAAAATTGATATGAATGCTAGCTGCTTTCCATCATGCATTATTATCACTATTCCTATTTTAGTGTTAATATCTTCTAGCTGAGCTTTTCTGAAATGCTGAGGGGAATGTTTTTGCTTTTTAGATATTTTTTCAGATTTCTGGGTTCTCAATTCTCAATTATTTTGTGTATCCTTCTTTGTGTAATTCACATCACTCTGTAGTGCAGGTGACTAGTTGAGGAGTTGCACTTTTTATGTGTATTTACTTTTTGATATTTTATCATTTGGATATTAACTGTGCAATTTATACATTTATCACATTGCAGCATATGTACTCTATAGCTATGACTACTTCATAACTATGGATTTTGAAATATAATGACACTCTTTTTTAAAAAAAAAACTTCCATTGCTAGGTATTGGAAAGCTTTAAAATTATGGATTATAGTTTACTGCTTGGAATTCACACGTTGGACAATGCTGCAAAAGAAAGAGAAGGGGAGACTTCTCAGAACACCTCTGATTCAAAACGCCCAGCAGGACAAAGAGTTCTCTATTCTACTGCTATGGAATCCATACAGGGTCCTGGAAAATCTGGGGACTGTGTCATCACAGAAAGCACTAACACGTAAGTCCTTTAAAAATGTATGTGTCAAGACCCTTCATGCTTCCATATCAGGTATGTTAGGAATTGTGGGAACTGAAGTCCAAAACACCTGGAGGGCCAAGGTTTGCCCATGCCTGGTGAATGATGCACCCTTCTTTACAGACTCAGGGTTCGGGCTTCCTTGAATGTGTCTATCCATCTGGAACATAGCACACTAGTATTCGGAGAGGAGTAATAAATAATGGCCAGGAGTACAATTGGAAGAACAAACTACGTGACTAATGTGAGCACAATAATGTATATGAGCAGGTGGAAAGAGACCTTGTTTCCCTTATTTGTTTGCCATTGGCATGTAGAATTACACTGTTCAGAACGAATAGCATGGTGTTGTTGTTGTTTTTTTGCTTCAGTTTAATTTCACTGGTGATTTTTTAAAAAAATAATGTCTTATATCTAAATATTTTTGCTATCATCAGAATGGGAGGAATTCCAGCTAAAAGCCACAGAGGAGAAAAGCTGCTACTATTTATGGGCATCATTGATATCCTACAGTCTTACAGGTAGTTCAGAATATCATTATGGAATATTTATTAATTTTCTACATTTAAGTGATGCTCTTACTTTAAAAAGTGGCATATTCCACTAACCTCCTTCTTGTTGCTGTGTCATCAGATTAATAAAGAAATTGGAACATTCCTGGAAAGCACTTGTTTATGATGGAGTAAGTCATATTTAAGATTATCAGGATATTTGCATATTGATATTATGTTATTTACTCTTATCATATTGGCAGTTGTATGCTTCAGGTATCATTAAAGTATTTGTTTGACAGTTAGTCCTCCACATTTCAGGAATTACATTTTGCAGATTTAATTATGTTTCTCTTGGAAATTGTAGGTTTTCCAGCATGACTCTGTCATCAGTGTCTATCAGAAATTTACCATAAAGTCACACTGGAGGATCTGGAGTTTCCTAGAGTTTTTTAATTCACATTTTTTCTACTTTCATGGGGGGGGGGGGGTGCCCTTAACACCAGTGAATGTGGAGGGCCTACTGTATTTTATATATGTAGTTGTTTATTCATACAATATTGTGTATGTATGTGTGTGTGTGTGTGTGTGTGTGTGTGTGCTTGCATACACACACACACACACACACACACACACACACAGTGCTTTGCTGAATAAGATGACTAAAATGAGTCCCTTTTTTATCCTGATAAAGCTTGTGTCTATATAGGAACCTATCATTTATTCAGACTACATCTAGTTTTGTGTCTTTGCTCTAATTAGAGAAGCATTAAAGGCATCACAACCCCAGAGAAAACATTTTGGCAGTTAAATAGAGATAACAACCTCAAACTTTCCTTCACAAGATTTTTTTTTCAAACGTGTTTTTTGTAAATGTCAAATTCAGTGGATTCAAGATGAGCTGCAACTTTTTTCAGTGGTGACTGGATAGCAAAAGAGAAATAATGGATTTGGATTAGATCACTTACTGAAGGTTTCACAACTTAATTTAAGAACTTTCTCTTCCATAAACCATGTAGTCTTATTTTTCCTTTACTCTTTCTAAATATCCTAAGATAACTTTTTGCCTCTCTGCAGGACACTGTTTCGGTGCATAGGCCAAGTTTTTACGCTGACAGATTTTTAAAGTTTATGAGTTCCAGAGTGTTCAAAAAGAATCAAAGTAAGTGGATGTCAGTTTGTTAACTAAGTCTTTTTGTTAACTCTTACACTGTACATTTTAACTTGTGTTGGAAACTATCCGTTTATGGTCTATTACAGCTTCATTTGTTGGACACTATGTAGGCTGGGGGAATCTGGAAGTTGTCTGGGGCACAAGGTTAGAAAAAGTTCTGAATAAGCTGCCTCTCTGGCTAGTGTGGAGGAATGGGGGGGGGGGGAATCTAATATTTTAGGAATTACTACCAATTCATACCTATTGGCAACAGCAATTTCTTCCTTTCTGGAAACTCCATGGATCAGCAGCCAAATGTCTCATGGCATGGCACCAGCTTCAGTGACACTCACATACATGGCAATAGAAAGGAGGTTGAAGCCTAAGTGAAACATTTAGATTATAATAACATGAGCCATTCTGCATCAGACTGAAGACCTATCTAGCATTCTGTTCACACAGTTAGCAGCCAGATGTTTGTGGAAAGACTGGCAGCAGGACATGAATGCAACTGCATTTTCCTTCTTGAACTCCCCAGCAACTGATTACATTGTTGCTGATAATGGATGCATTTTTCAATCCTCATGATTAGTAGCCACTGTTGGGAAACAAATATTTTTAGAAAGCTGCTGTCTTCATGCTGTGCTGTGGACTTCCAAAATCTGGCTACCTGCTGTTTGGAAAAGGACGCTGGACCAGTTCGAGTCTTAATCCCGTCCTAAAGGGCAGTGGTTCTCAACCTGTGGGTCCCCAGATGTTTTGGCCTTCAACTCCCAGAAATCCTAACAGCTGGTAAACTGGCTGGCATTTCTGGGAGTTGTAGGCCAAAACACCTTGGGACCCACAGGTTGAGAACCACTGCTATAGGGTTTGTCCTCATTGCTTTTATCATGCTGCAAGTCTTCTCAGATTTCCTAACTGTTTCTGTGTCATTAATAAAATGCATAGACCATCCTCATAAGCCACTGTAATGTTTTGTGATAGTGCATTATTCCTAAGATTCAGTTCATAAAGCCCTTGTATCGCTGTTATACAATATTGTAATTTTTCTGATATTCCGCTGACACAACAGGCAATAGCATCCTGTCCTAAATGCTTATCAATGAACCTAATAAACTTTGCTGCCTGAATGTGTGTAACCTAATAGATGCTATCTTTTGTAATAAGATAGCATTGTGCCTGAGCACAGGTTCGTGCACAGGACCCCTATGGGCATGAGCTATGCATTGCATGCTAAACCTTTCCCCTGGATAGTAATCACAGAAAAGAATTTCTTACAAATGGGAGTGGGAGCTCTCTTGTTTTTTTCTGAGAGATTCCAATAATTATGTAGCACATAAAGTGGCTTTTTTTTTTTTTGCTTTGCCTGCAAAAACAAGCTAGATAAAATTGCAACAAATTGCCATGGAGGTTCGAAGTATTAATTTGATTTTCATGTTAGAAATTTACCAGTAACTTGAAATGTTTTAATGCTTTATATGAGCTTGGTAATAAATTTGGTTAGTCTTTTGTACCTTTTTATCTTTAATATTCTATATGTTTTATACTTTTTAGTCATGGCCCTTGGCTAGCACAACAAATGTATTGATTGATTGGTTGATTATGTAGTGTAGCCCTCCAGATATTGTTTGTCAGCGTTGGTATATTAATGCAAGAGCTAATACAAACCACAGATTTTCCCATTCCTGCCATAGGAGTGACTGCCAAGCCTTGCTTTCCCTCAGCATACAACCCCCTCTGTATATGTGCCAGTTAGCATGCTGGACTGCTACAGAAAATGTCAGGTGTCTGCATACTTTCCCATATCCCTCTCAAATGCCTTCAGTCTGCTGTAGGAACACATGCGCAGAATTTGCATTTCTTGACCCAGCAGGTGGTGGAGCCTTCATAGGAATTTGGGAGGCACCCAAAGGTCTCAATCGCTGAAGACCTCCCTGTTGCAGGACTTTGCTGTATACATGCCAATGTGAAGAACTCACTGCAAATAGGCCTTGAAATCACATGTTGTAATAACTGCATGAGCAGCAGTGTCCAACCTTGTACTGCTCTTACAGATCATTAGATACAGATGTTTTCTGACGCATAGGCGTCAGTACTGTATTTGTCTTTCCTACAAAATATACACATCGAGTTAGTTCACTAAAACCTGTTGAACTTTCTTTTACAATAGTTTTGAATACCAGAATAGTCATCTATATTTTAATATTTGTTTTGGATTACAATTTGAGCTGAGCACTCTTTTCCTCAATAAATGTGTTTCCAAGAGGATTCAGGTTTATATTATCATAAAATCTTTTATGTTGTAAAATGAAGGTGAAAGTATGTGGTGAAATTATAGCAAATACATTTCCTCTTAGTAGACTTTTGCCATTAAAAAGTTCATATCAAGTTTTATTGTTCTATCCCTGTAAGCCAATATTCTCAGATTTATACTGGCCTATATTGCAGAGTTTTCAGAAAGTAGTTACATTCTTGCATAACGTTATAAAATAATGGCAATTATCTTAGTAATCTGATCAAACCTTTTTCAGGACAGCAAGCGCAATTATGAGTCTGAACAAGAAAGGATTGTGAAATAGTTTATATAAACAATGTGAAGTTCTGCCTCTTGTTTATAACAGTCCATACCTTAGTCACCTGTCTTGATTTTTCTCCCCTTTTAAACACAGCATTAAAGTCCTCTCCCTCCAAGAAAAGATGTAATTCCATTGCTGCTCTTAAAGCTACATCACAGGAATTTGTATCTGTGGTTAGCCATGACTGGAAAGATGAAAAGCATGACTTGCTTACAGAGGGACAAAGCTATTGTAGTCTTGATGAAGAAGGTAATGCTTCAAGAATTGCTGAGCTGCTCTTTTAAAAAAAATGGTCCATGCACAAGTGAAAAATCTTCCTGATCTCTCCTCACCTTTTTTTGCACACAGATTTTGGTACAAGGATTCTGGCTCATATGGATGTTTATATATTTTCCTGCGGTTATTTACCAACATTAAGCTAATTCCCTAATTCAGGTGTAACAGGGAAATCTTGTATAAACCAGGTTTTATTAATTTCTCCCCACAGCTAGTGTCCTAGAGGTCAAAAAGACATAATAAGCCATGAAACTCATGCCTTTCATAACACATAGTTAAGATAAAGGTTTTCCCCTAATATTAAGTCTAGTCGTGTTCGTGCTCATATCCATTTCTAAGCCGAAGAGCTGGCATTGACCATAGATGCCTCCAAGGTCATGTGGCTGGCATGATTGTATGGAGTGCATTGCCTTTCCGCCAGAGCGGTACCTATTGATCTACTCACATTTTGATGTTTTCGAACTGCTGGGTTGGCAGAAGCTAACAATGGAAGCTCACCCCGCTCCCCAGATTCGAATTGCCGACCTTTTGGTCAATAAGTTCAGCAGCTCAGCAGTTTAACTCACTGTACCACTGGGGGCTCATAACACATGGCCTACGAAATTGTGGATTATCACTTGAAGTTACCCATTGTATGTACTAGTGTTACGTTGCGTGTCTGTTTCCCACATGTAAGTTTGCAGTGCTTTCTGTGAACATTTTCTAACATTGTTTTCTTGCTTCTCTTTCTTTTCCCCACTGTAGTATTAGCCTCCCGACACAGACCAGATTTAGTGCCAAGCACAGCCTCTCTGTTTGAAGCAGCTTCTTTAGCAACCACAATTTCTTCTTCTTCCCTGTTTGCAGATGACCAATATCAACAAGATGGATCTAGGTTTTATTCTAGCAGGTAAATACTTAACTTGTTTCTGTACTTCTTTCTCCCCACCTTGCCATATTCTGATTTATATGTAATACTGAAAAGAACAAACAAATGTACTACAGATTAGATTCAAAGCATACCAAAGTGCTCTGAACCTGCAGCTTTCTCACTGGTGTTGACTGGGTCTAGTTGGTGTTGACTAATTGACCCACTGGATTTACTATGAGGATGTAGAACTGTTAGAGAAAATCTGGCCTACAACTCCCAGAAATCCCAGCCAGTTTACCAGCTGTTAGGATTTCTGGGAGTTGAAGGCCAAAACATCTGGGGACCCACAGGTTGAGAACCACTGCCCTAGACAGTTGTCCTACCAACTTGGGCTGGATCTACACTGCCCTATATCCCGGGATCTGATTCCAGATTATCTGTTTATCCCAGATTATATGGCAGTGTAGACTCAAATAATCCAGTTCAAAGCAAATATTCTGGGATCAGATCCTGGGATATAGGGCAGTGTAGATCCATCCTTGGACAGAAGGCCTGTTGTATGAAATAGTTCCAGTTACCATTTAGTTTTTGATATTCCACATACTCTAAGCGTGGCTTGTAGTTTGAGCTAGAGGAGATTGTACCCCAATACTTTGAGGCGGGTTCTCCCTGTGCTTAGACTATGGGTTAATACTTAACCTGTCTATTGCAAAGTATGTCCCAGTGTATTCAGTGGGATTCTCTCCCAAGCAAGCGTTTATAGAATTACAACCAATATTTTCTATTTGTCTCTCCTGCTGGATTAAACATTGAATCAATTTGTTTTATGGTATCAAATGGTATCTGTTATGTTATGTTCTGTCCCTGGCAGTTCTACAGCATTATATTAGGTGTAACCGAATTACATCCTACTCTCAGCAATTGTTGATATATATGTAATGCAGAAAAGAAATTAAGAGCCAAAGGATGAAAATATTTTGTTCAATCTGCTTGATCAAGGAAAATCTAGTACAATGGCCCCTCAGTATCCAGGACCCCCCATGAATACCAAAATTTGTGGATGCTCAAGTCCCGATATTGGTCCAGTAAAATGCCATTCCTGATATAAAATGGCAAACCATTAAAATAAGTGCTGGATAGAGCTCGAGAATATGTAAAATAGCAGGTGGCTACATCAGGGTATGTCTACACATCTCATATTGTGGCAAAATCAAGGTTTGCTTTTTGGACTGAATCTGTGGGTGCAAAACTCCTGGACATAGAAAGCTGGTTATATATTTTTTTTTTCTATTCCAAAAATGTGCTTTCCCATATGATTTCTTGGAATGTTTGATGGCCTCAGTATTTTCTCTTCAAATAATTGGTTTTTCAAGCATTTTTTTCATATATTCATCTCAGGGGAAAGTATTTGAAATGTGTTTAGGTTATATGTCAGCTTCCTCCTGTGTGACTGAGGCACCAGTGCTAAGCACCATTAAGGTGCTGAGTGTCTCTTTTTGAAGATAAGCTGACTGAAGTGACAGCCTCCAGCTGTTTACATTAAAACTTATGCTTGTAAGTGCAGTAAGGCTTTCTGGAAAGCTGCCTTTTAAAACGACATAATCCTGCAGACTTCTTTTTCATTTGGAAAAATTGTCTGAACATGCCCTTTAAATTCCAACAAAATAATCATTGACATACTCTAAATGGAAAATTACTTTTTATGCTTTTAAACTGGTGCAGAAGGATCAAATGTATGTTAAAGTCATCTTTATATCAGTATATCTGTGTTCAGAAACTCTTCACACATATTTTTAAATGTAGAAATACTCATCTACATCCAAGCAATAGTCTTGAGCATTGTATAGAATCGCAATCCGTTTCAGTTTGTTTCATTCGTAAGGCCCTGTTTTCATTTTCAGGCGCCTCTCCCAAAAATGAGTGTCTTGCTGAATGAGCTTTTTCATTCTGAGTCCAAAAGAACAAAAATTTTCAGACCATTGGCCAACATGGGCATCCTTCCCAGGTTCCCCTTCCCCTCAGTGTTAGGGCTAGATGGGTGAAAATGTACATAATTATTTCAACATATTTTAAAGATATCGGTACCAAGATCTGTCATTATAAAAAAAATTATTACACAAAAAGTATTATTATTATTAATAATAATAATAATACTATAATAAAATTTATTTATACCCCGTCCCCTCTCCCCGAAGGGACTCAGGGCAGCTTACAATAATCAACAGATACAAAAATAATATAGGCAATAGACAAAGAACAATAACCAATTATCAGTACACAAAATTAAATACTAATAAAACATTAATTAATAACAGTTTAAAAGCTATTTGCCCTCTAAAATCAATATAAATATAGACACTGTTTAACCATTCCATTGCTGTTGTCAGAATATCCAGCATTATGTTCTAACAGTCCATTCAAATCCTGTCCGACCATTAAGTCATACCTTTCATCTTGCTGCATGTCTCATATAAATACAAAGGGGGTGGAGGAAAATGGATCAGCCTTTTCCTACATTCAGAAACCCAGTGAAATAGATACATGTTGTTTCTTCGTTCAGTCACTTCCAACTGTTAGTGACCTTATGGATCAGCCCACGCCAGAGCTCCCTGTCGGTCATTGCCACCCCCAGCTCCTTTAAGGTCAAGCCAGTCACTTCAAGGATACATCCATCCATCTTGCCCTTGGTCAGCCCCTCTTCCTTTTTCCTTCCATTTTCCCCAGCATCATTATCTTCTCCAAGCTTTCCTGTCTTCTCATTATGTGGCCAAAGTACTTCACCTTTGCCTCTAATATCCTAATATGTAATAGATACGTAAACTCACACAATACACATGCACACAAATATTTATATAAATCAATTATATAAATAATAATCATGATAATACAATAGTTTTAGTGATAAATATATGGTAATATTAATATAATAGTTTAAATAATATATGTATATACACACACACAACGTATATGTGTGTGTATATATCTGCATAGGGATATTAACAATACAATATTCTGAATTGCAACCTTGGATACAGTTTACTTTTATGTTGAGTATAACGAAGGTGACAGAAGATGAAACAGTTTGCTAATTTATTTATAGAGATGTTTGTTAAGCATTCTTAATAATTGTGTACCTATCCCTCATCTACTTGTCTGTCCATCTCTGTCTGCCTTTCATTTAAAAGGAGGAATCAAGAATAGAAAAAGCATTGTTATTTAATGCAACATTATAATTACGGTCACATGGAGAACAATAAAACCTTACGATGTTCAAAGAAGTCTTATGATGAAAGAAGTAATTGTTTTAAGTTCTGATACTTATCTTCATGCACTGTTTCTCCCTCTTCAAGCTGTTATTACCCATAAAAAGGTTAATACAAAATTTTGAGATGGGTACATATAACTGGCTGAGGGAACTCAATGATAGTATTAAAATGATTTTACTGAGCATGTGTTTCTGTGTTCTATTTATGTACAGTTATATTATATTTAAAGTATGATGACTGCAATTTTTAAAAAAACAAATACTGAAATATAAAAATACAAATATAAATATAAAAATCTACAAATTCAACCAACCAGTGATTGGCACATAATATATTATTAAATGGCAGCAATGTGAACATAGCTATGCTGAAGCATGTCTGTTCACATTGCCGCCATTTGAAAATATGTATTGTGATCATCCTTCTTTTGTTGTATCTGCAAAAAGTCCCAGAATTGCCATTTTCTGTAAACTTGTAGTATTTTTGAAGAATTTTATCCGTAGTTCATCAGAGGGTTCTATTCATTACTAGCTCTGCTGGATGAGTCCTTCTCCCATTATTACGCTTCAGTGTATATGCTCAGTCTTTCTTGTTGAGGTGTCTGATAAAAAGTTGTTTCCCCAGTCTGTGTGTAAACAAGAAACTGGATTATTTTTAACAAGGATGTTTTTATATGGTTGTTAAGAAACAAAATGCTAGTTCATCTGGTTTATGGAATTGTTGTGCCACAATCTTTCCACAGCATGTCTTCAGGTAAAACTATACTGTTATCAATACAGTAATAGGTCTGGTGGTTTTCATATTGGTGGACAGTGAATCCACTCAGGTAGGTCCTATTCCTGAAATAGTCTCTGCATCTTGTGTTACTTCTTTAATATCCAGATTAAACCTGGAGTTGGATTTATTGTCTATCTATTTGGAAGGCACCAGAGTCTGAATTAAGTGTGAACAACTATCTTGTGGGTGAGATGGTGTTATCATCTTTGTGGGGTCTTCATGGAGATATTTTGTTTCCTCAGTTGAAAAAGCTTCCTCCTCGATTCAGGTGATTTGAACTATAACCCCCCTCTCCAAGTACACAACATACATGCTGTACATGATACTTACATTCATTCATATATATGTGTGTGTGTGTGTGTGTGTGTGTGTATGTGTGTGTGTATATATATGTGTGTATATATATGTGTGTGTGTGTATATATATATATACACACACACACACACACACACACACACACATATATACAGTAGAGTCTCACTTATCCAACATTCTGGATTATCCAACGCATGTTTGTAGTCAATGTTTTCAATGCATTGTGATATTTTGGTGCTAAATTCGTAAATACAGGAATTACTACATAGCATTAATCAGTAATGAACTACTTTTTCTGTCAAATTTGTTGTATAACATGATGTTTTGGTGCTTAATTTGTAAAATCATAACCTATTTTGATGTTTAATAGGCTTTTTCTTAATCTCTCCTTATTATCCAACATATTCGCTTATCCAACGTTCTGACGGCCCGTTTATGTTGGATAAGTGAGACTCTACTGTATGTGTGTGTGTATATATATATATATCAATTTGTGTTGAGCTATTTGACACAAATCTTACTTAAGCACCATGTTGGTTTGCAGAAGTATTTGGAGACATTTATTTATACTAAATTGTTCTTTGTGCTACATCTGGAATATCTTAGCATCTTATCCTTCATGCAAAAGTATTGCCACGTGGGATCCAGTTTTTATGTACTTAACTCTACTGAGTTTCTTTATTTACAGTGCAAGTTGTGTTTCTTTCTTGAGTTTTACAGGCTGGCTCTCCTAGTCCCATACAATACAATACAGTACAATACAGTACAATACAATACATAAATAAATAGTGTAATCATAACCACCATTATTACAATAATCATAAACCTGCAAACCAGCTAGAATAATTTGGATAGAATACTGAAACCAACTTAGAACCACAAAGATTGTCCAAGGAAAAAAAGTTATTACCAGATTCCTGCACATATTAAGGGGTTGCTCATGTAATTGTGTAATTATAGATAATGGTTTATGTATTTAGACTTTAATTACTACTTAATTAATGACTCATGTTTTGTGAAATGGATGCCAATCATGATAAACAGTATCTGTTGGGTAAGGAGTTCTGCAGCAAAGGCAACATTTATGGAAACAGCCTACCTTTCTGAGATGCTATTTCGATTTATATGAGTGGCGGTAAAAGGAACTGAATCAGAAATAGTGACTTATGCATAAAGAACCAAGAAGATTGTAAGACTGTTAAAATACACCTACAAGTCAAGCTATTCTTCAGTGCAGGTGTAAAGATGATAAATAGTAAATGGTAAAACAATGAAATATTTGCTTTTTTCCTTCCTTTCAGCCACTATCTATAAGGAAATAGCCTAAGATATTTGGCTCTAAGGGTAAAATCCAAACATCAAATATTCAAACATATTCAGTTAGAATTTTGGGTACATAATAGAACCATAAAACTTCCCACTGAGCATCCTGGATTTTGGTCTAAATTCAAATATTACAGGGGTTTTTTTTATAAATCAAAAGCTAGTGATATATAGGACTGAATAAATACATCATGTTTCTCACCCTGCATCCATAGCACCCTTACAAATCAACTAGTATTCTATGTATTATTCAGTAGTAACACAGCCCCAATAATTTTTTTTCTACCTGTTGCTGGGGTTATTTGGGATGCTGTTCAGAAAACTGCATTAGATAGACTGCATCAGCTCTAGTTTCTTTAATGTGGTGATCATGACTTTTTGTGGGCAAGCAGATGAAGATGAAGTATATGGCATATCTTCTGTATTTCAAAAAACTAGAGCTGATAAATAGAAACTGGTGTCATTTTTGGAATCAAATATAACCAGAAATGGGTCTAACATTTGCATCACCAAAATGTATTTTGTCCAGTGTAGTAATAGTCGTAGTGGTAATAATAATAATCATCATCATCATCATCATCATTTCAGCAAACTGCATATTGTCATTTGATATGGAACCACAGTGTTTTGGGTAATTTGAAACACCTTTTCTAAATCCTCGGTGCAGTAGCTAAGCAGACCCTGAACAGAAAGTGATAGTAAATCCCACCTAGATCAAGATCCCAACTTAACCTACCTTGGCCCTCTGACCCAAGATGGATATACTACAATATCCTCACTTGCAAATGATATTAGTAAGTGTTGCCTGTTCTTCAGATTTGCAAAGCATTCATAAAACAAGACAATATCATTTATTAAACAATGCAGCAATATATGTACTATAAGTAAGTTCACAGGTTTTATATTTCTTTGGGGCATCATTCAATTTTTAGTTGCTGGTAATACTACAGAAGCTTTGTGTTACTGGAGACAATGTTCTTTTGGAGACTATCATGACAGATGCAATTCCTAGTGTCCAACCTAATGACTGATAATGCAAACATGCATCTGTGATTGAAGTAGTGTAGTAAAACAAAAGAACACTTCATGCCAGCCGACTTCACCTCAAAGCCAGAAAGTGTATTAAAAAGTCAATTCCGCTTATTGTTTTCCAATAACAACTGCCATGCTTTGCAAAACAGCAATTGCAATGCAGATGAGGCATCCCTGCCAGAGAGCAGGCTAATCGTATGCTGGGTCACATTTTAATCAGTACCTTGACTCTTTTTGCAGCTGTAAAAAATGTCAAACATATAATGTATTGCTAAAGTCAGTAAGAATATTTTAGACCAGGAATAGAAAAAGCCGGTTATATTGTTCTTTTTTTTTAAAGACATCTAATTAAAAGGGCAAAGATTACAGTCACTTATGCATTTGGCTCCTAGCCTTATTGTCCTTTTACTCTCTTTTTGGTACCACCTTTTTATTCCATTTTGTGTAAACCAAGCTAAATTGCTCTGGCCCCTTTTTCTGTCAGCAGTGGTTTTATGTGCCAAAGTTTTTATTTGCAAAAGATGATGAAATATGAGTCACATTAAACAAGCATTTCCAGTGTTCTGGAAACAAGCTGGTGTTTGTTTGCATTTAGCTCAGAACTAGGGAAAAAAATACCAGCATAAAAAATGTTTGTTACTATATGAGATATGAATAGGAGCCTTGCTTCTGGCCTTCAATATATATATGGCTACAGAAGTTGTTTACTCCATTTGCATCTACGTTCACATATGTTTTGTTACAGAAAGACTTCCCATTCTAATATTGTGCTATGTAATAACTAGTCTTCAGCATTCAGTGTTATGAACCTCTGCTTCTTATTTTTCTCTTTTCTTGAGTTACGTATGAATGCAATCTAAAAGCAAACCTTTAAAGTTGCAGACTAAATCATCAAGAGCACTAATAATAATTCTGTTTATGGTTTAGGATGAGTGAGAGAGGAAAAGCTGTGACATACCAGTCACATTCATTGGGTGTGCCAAGTTTTGCTCTTCCTGTTCTCCAAATAGCTATAATAATTGGCTAGATTAGGTATGCGTATGTTTATATACATACTAAAAGAATGTGGAAAAGCCACTACATTTCCTAAAGCTTTGGAATAGGTGGAGTGTAACTGGATTCATTTTTATTTTCAAATAGCATAGAAAAGCCATAAGGAATTCAGTAATCTCAGAAGAATTTGAACTAATATGACACTCTTTATGTTGACTGCTTATCCATTTTAATTCACGGCAAAAAAATTTAAACAGGATAGTGCTCTTAGAGAACAGTTTGCAGAGTGGCTACAGGGATACTTTTGAAATTATCCCACAATAGCTGCTTGCATTTGCAGCCAACTTTCTAACTGTATTTCTGTCTGATGGGGCCTTCTTGTTGCTTCCTTATTCCCGTCCATTCACACAGATCTATTTAATCATTTTATTTATTTATTTATTTGCAGTATTTATATTCCACCCTTCTCTCTCATGGCAGATCACAATGCACATATACATGGCAAATATCCAATGCCATTAGACATACAACATATATAGACAGACACAGAGGCAATTTAACATTTCAGCTTCCAGCTTCATGAGGGTATCTGCTGAAACAAATAGCAGGTGTGTCTTGGAGACTTCATTATAGTGGCAAATGGGTTTTATGTCAATGTGAGTATGAATCCACTCAGGTTTTAGTCAGAATATTAAGGGGACTCACCTAGCACCTTGGATAGCTCCTTTTTGCTGGCATATAGAAGTCTTTCACTGTCCATGGACTTAAGTGGGATGAGTTACTGATTGTTTTAAGGAAATGTGCAGGAGGGCCTTAGCCAAAGTTAATTAGCACAAATAAATTCTCACTATATTTTAAAAATACAAATGTGAGTTTTGAATCAGTTTACTACTTTTTTCTCATTGTACTTTATTTTTATATCCAGTAAAGTATTGCCTTCGAGTTCAACGTTCACCTTAGAAGACAGTGCTATCTGCTTGACTTCAGAACAGAGCACAGTAGAGACCGAGAATGATAACGCTTCCGTACTGGACGTATACTTAGTAAGTTCACCATCCATGAAATTTATTTTTGCCAAGTTTTGTATATTTTAATTTTGTCATTTCATTTTGATTTCACTATGGTTTCACGTCTGCAGATGTATGACTTAAATGTTTCATTTTTAACTATTCTGTAATTCATTTTATGAAAGGTGCTTCTGTGTGTGTTTACCTACCATTGCTTTTCAGCTGTTTGGTTAAAATCAAGTGTACTAGTTGTTTACCAACCATTTGAGCACCAAGAGGTGTCACTTAAGCTAGGATGTAGTGTCCTTGGATTCAAACTCACCAGAGAGATACAGCATTTCTGTAATGCAAAATGTTTTTGTTTATATGCAGTCTGAATGTACAGGGAAGATTCACAGCATTAGGAGTCTAACAAAATCTTGCTCCCTGTCAGATCCCTAGAAGAACTTAATAACATTTCCTGTCCAGTTCCAGTTATGAAGTCTTCTTCATCGCTACAGACTTGACAAGATTTTGTTGTTTCTACTGCAAAACGTATAATCTTTTTAGGGAGTATTCAGCCATGTCTATGGTCATTCCTGAAAAATGAGATCCAACTCCATAATAGTAATCTGTCGGGTTAAACTTGCTTAACCAGTTTGGTGTACTTTAGCAGTATTGACATTTTTACAACCCACAGGCTTGCGAGATTGGAAAAATTCTCACAAGGCCATTTAGTCAGTTAGTCAGGTTGGTGGTTTCTAAATCATGTTGGTCCATCAACCATCTCTTGTTGATCTTTGGAGAGTTTCCAGAAAAGTAAGAAATAGTCCTTGGCTTATTTGGAAAAAACCACTGGTCCCTATGTCTGAACAGCAGTGATTTAGACCAGTCCCAAACCCATAACAGTATTAACTATTTCCCCTCCTTTTCCCTTGGCATTTTTACAAAACCTGAAAAGAGGAGGGATAGCAGCTGCTCGGAAAGAAAAGAGGTATGATACAATGGTAATTGAATTCTTCCTATGATAGTCATAATTTTTGTAGCAAGATTTTCATTGTTGCTGTGGTTACCAGAAAGATGTGTATCATTTTAAAATGTGTTTTGGTTGAGCTGAGAAATATCCCAGTCTTTTATAAATACTATTGTAAGTTTAGTATTGAAGAGAAATATGCTCTCTTTGAAAATGGTTGGTTTCATTTCAGTATCATGTGGGTGAACGTGCTATATATATAGTGTATGTATGAGGCTTAGGGTAGGTTTAGGAAGGGTTTCTTAAGTATAATCCATGCTTCTTTCTCATATATATCATTGTGAAATGTCAATATCTCTAGCAAACACTCCTCACAAAAATTAGGCCCCTTTCCTGCCAACAGTCCCGACCAGTCACTTCCCTCACAGATACATGATGAACCTGGATTTATAGGTGTTTCCTGTCCAATTACTTCTTTCCTACTTACTGCTTCTCCTTTTCTTGCCTCCCATCATCATCTCAACTCCTGACCACCCCCCAACACCAGTTTCAGCCTGAATTTAAGCTAGTGGTGGTAGTGGGGGGGGGGGCTGAGCAGGGGAAAAGGTAGATCAGTGGATAAGAACTTTACATTCAGAGAATCATAGAGCTGGAAGAGACGTCATGGGCCATCCTGTCCAATCCCCTGCCAAGAAACAGGAAATCGCATTCAAAGCACCCCCGACAGATGGCCATCCAGCCTCTGCTTAAAAGCCTCCAAAGAAGGAGCCTCCACCACACTCTGGGGCAGAGAGTTCCACTGCCAAACAGCTCTCACAGTGAGGAAGTTCTTCCTGATGTTCAGGTGGAATCTCCTTTCCTGTAGTTTGAAGCCATTATTTCGCGTCCTAGTCTCCAGGGCAGCAGCAAACAAGCTTGATCCCTCCTCACTATGACTTCCTCTCACATGTTTGTACATGGCTATCATGTCTCAGCCTTCTCTTCTGCAGGCTAAACATGCCCTGTTCTTTAAGCCGCTCCTCATAGGGCTTGTTCTCCAGACCCTTGATCATTCAGGCTGAGGTTTGTGATGAGAATATGGAAATGTAGTGCAGGGAAGGAAGAGACTAAGGAAATCTGAATGTGGCTTGATGGGAAGATGAGGGGAGCAATGGAGGAAAGAGTTTAACATCTGGATGAGGAAGATAGTGAAGGACTGTGGCAGGACAGTGATGGAGAGATGGGGCAGCAGAAAGGTTGGCCCAAGGAGGGCAAACTCGGACTAGTTAAGCAATAGCTACAAACCCACGGATATTCAAATTCTCTGAAATGAAACCTGCAAATGTGGAGTTCTGACTATATAATGGTGCCTTTTTAATAATGTTACTGAAAATACCCAGTCCTCTGTATTCTACATGCAAGGACATTGGAGCCAGTTCTTAAATCATCTTTAATATCTAACATTTCTTGACTCTTTGCTGCAGAGCAGTATTTCCTAAGATATGCCAGTACACAAGCCCTTTGCTCAGGTAGCAAAACTGCAGTGTTCTAGGCTATGCTGGCTGTAAATACCAGATTCAAAGTGAATGCAATTTTCTTGTTGCCTAGCTGCAGATCCATTATACAGTATTCACAGCCTAGATCCATTCGGAGCTCTTTTGACTGGACTTGTAGAAATGTACTAATCAAAACAAAACAAAACCTAGGGATTTTGCCATTCCAAAAAAAAAAAGACCTTGCCATGACTCTTTTTTTGAACACAGCACGTAAACATTATTATATTGATGTAATGACTTCTTCAGTTACCAGTAAAATAAAACCATTGGAGTGTTCACTTGCGGGGATGGTTGCAGAACCAATTACATCTTACATGCACATTATTTTCTAGAATAAACACAACAGTGGCTTCTTGAACCAAACTTACAGCTTCTGCAGCAAATCAAACAAAGTGGAAATAATCAATAAACATCCTTTATGACTAAGGGTTTTTTGTCTTAGTCTTAGCATTCATATACACAGGCACCCTATTTACCCTGACTGAAAAGCTTTACCCAGGCAACCAAGTATCTGTTTGAAGCATTAAAAATCTCTGCTTTCATTTTTTTAATATAAAACGCTTATTTTAAATGTGCATGTTTTTGTGGGAAGTGCTTTTACATTCCAAGCATGTTTTTCTGATTTTAGTCCGTGTAGTCATTCTTCATTGCCTCTGTGCAGGTACACCTGTGCTTCTGCACCTGTACGGAAGAACCTCTTTGAAATGCCTTGGGCTTTTTAAAAAAACAATAACACTTGGGTTCAGATTAGCAAGTACACACTACGCCTCTCTTGACTTGACTGTGATTTGACATCTTAAACATTGTTTCAAAGCTGGCTTTTGGGGGCTACACCAGAATTTCTGGACATTATTTCACAGCTATATAAACTCCACTTGCCTAATTTCCAACAAATCTCATGACCACTGAGGATGCCTGCCATAGATGTGGGTGAAATGTCAAGAGAGAATGCTTCTGGTACATGGCCATACAGCCCAGAGAACTCGCAGCAACCCAGTATTTTTTCCTTGTACTGTTTCTTAACCACTTTGTCATCTTTTTATATGCTCATTTTCTTTTCTGGGAAATAAATGGGGCTTCTGTATAAACATATTTTGAGTGATCATCCAAAGTCACAGGGCTAATCTGCAGCAGGGATGGACAACACAGGTCCTCCGGATGTTGTCGAAAGGCAACTTGCATCACTTGTAGTCAACATAGACAATGATGAGCCATGCTGGAAGCTGCAATCCAAGAACCTAAAGGACCATACTTGCCTATCCCTAATCAACAGATTTGGAGGGAGACACTATTTTATTGCAATACGTTCAAACAAAGTCCTACTGTTAGGAAGATAAAGTCATATAAGTACCAAAAAAGTGCTATCGATAAGTTGGTTCAATGTTTCCCAAATTCTGCTGCTCCAGATCTTTTGGACTTCAGCTCCCATAATTCCTGGCAGCTGGCAAACTGGCTTGGATTTCTAGGAGCTGAAGTCCAAAATATCTGGAAGAGCAGAGTTTGAGAAACACTCGTCGATCTGCTTCTTGCACATACTTACACACTAGGGATATCTCAAGATATTTTGCTGCCTTAAGTAAAAGAAATGCCCCCCCCCCCCCCCCCCCAACTGACTAGACTGGTGGTCAGAGCTTCCTTCAGCACTAATGAAAGGAAAGCATCCTTTATCACAAAGGAAGCAGAAGGTTAGTTTGGTGAAATCCGAGTAATAGCTCAGACAAAGTGTGGACCGAATCAGTTGGAAGGAATCGGTATTGGCACCATTACCTATAAGTGATTCGGCAAGCCAGCATTAAGATGGATCACCTAGATACTTTGGTAAATTAATTTGATTTGTTTGTCCCATGAGCTGGTTTGTTTCTGGTTCATATATTGGCTCAGTAAACTCGTTTTATATTGTTTCTTCAAATACAATGCTGCCACCTATTGCTGATTAAAATAGAGCGAAGGAGTCACGTCTTCAGTCATACTGGCTATTTGTTAAAGATATTTGTGTGCAGGTTTTTCACTGCTTTCTGTTCATTAATTCAGAAGAGTTCAGAACTAAGGACGAATATTGTCATCTGCAGTTCCCAACATCCCAGCCTAGTTTTAAAAGTTTGCCTCTGCAGTAAAACTCATTATTTCTTCCTTGCACCTTTTCAAATGCATAGCTTTTGAAATCTGCATTTGAAATATATTATGAGACAATGTGGATTACAGGAAACAGCCATTACTGTACTTCAGATTCATGGTAACGAGTCTAATGCAAATATTCTGAAAGGTAAAGAAATAAATTCTATCCAATAGACTAAATTGGTACATATCCTAATGTACCAGTATAATTCTGCATGGCTTGGACAAAGCATGATGCACGCTTTAGCAGTGAGAAGTGATTCTGCCGATAGTGCTGCTTGATCTGTTTAATAAGGCTTTATATGCTAAACTGGAATGGGGCTATACATATTTTCCCTCTACTCCTTTAGAAGAGTCATCGTTTTGATAATACTCTGTTGTTTTTTTCTTCCTTACTTCATATCTTGCAGCAACTACATGTTTGGCAGCAATCTAGTATTACATGGCAGATTCCCTGGCAGAGTCCTTTGAAATTTATTGGTATAGCTTAGTTTTCCAGCTGGCACCATAAGAGAGAATTATATAAAAGGAAGAGGTCATAATAACTGTTGGATTGAACAAAATACTATTTCATATTGTCTTTAGCTTGAAACCAGCCCAGGACTTTTCCCCACTTCAACTAACTGCATGAAATGAAAAATCTGCACAAGGTTTCCTTGAATCGTATATACCCATTTTCTTCTATTCTAAAACATAAGTTTTCCCCATAAAAACATCTTTTAAAATAGGTTGCGTTTTAGAATTGAGGGTACTTAAAATATATAGAAATAAAGCTTAATGGTTCTGAAATTAGGGTGCATCATACAATCAATGGTGTCCTAGAATCAAAGAAATATGGTATATCCCAGCATGATTTTGAATGTTTTCCCCATGTTTGTGACCCCAGCAAACTCTCTGATGTTGAAACAGTTGTAAATTATATGACTGATAAGACACTGCTTTCTAATAGTTTATTTTGCTCTCCCTGAAAGCTACAGCACGAGCATTTAGTCCTGTCATGCCAATGGCCTTATGATCCAAGCTCATTGAACAATGAGGAATGTTGTGTTTTATGGCATTTGCATGACAGCTTCTATTCAGCACCACAAAGCTGCTATTCATATGTAATTGGTAAATAAAGTGTTACAGATAACCCATGCAGTATCTAATTATGCAGCACATTATGTCTTTTTTGCCTTGAGCCAGGAACACTGGAAGGTTACCAGTATTTTGAGTATAATTTGTAGTTGTTGAGTGTACTTTTCTCCTATTAAGATAAGGTTTTCTGCATGTACCACTATTTATTTCTTGATTAACAAGGCTGCACTTGTTGATCTGTTTTTTAACTTGTTTCTGTCTAGAAATTTGAAATTCAGGTTGATCTATAAAATGTCACTTTTTCTTTTGTTAAAATACTTCAGTAATAATAATAATAATACTTTTATTTATTTATTTATATCCCATTTTATCTCTCCCAGAGTAGACTCAGAACATAAAAGCA
This sequence comes from Anolis carolinensis, assembly GCF_035594765.1. Classification (NCBI taxonomy): domain Eukaryota; kingdom Metazoa; phylum Chordata; class Lepidosauria; order Squamata; family Anolidae; genus Anolis; species Anolis carolinensis. Next base: position 243,654,785 of record NC_085842.1, read on the forward strand.
TTTAAAATATACAATTATGTAAATATTGCAGCAGAATTAAATATAGTAAGATAAAGGTAAAGGTTTTCCCCTGACATTAAGTCCAGTTATGTCTGACTCTGGGGGTTGGTGCTCATCTCCATTTCTAAGCCGAAGAGCCGGCGTTGTCCGTAGACTCCTCCAAGGTCATGTGACTGCATGGAGCGCCATTACTTTCCCTCCGAAGTGGTACCTATTAATCTATTCACATTTGCATGTTTTCGAACTGCTAGGTTGGCAGAAGCTGGGGCTAACAGCGGGCACTCACTCCGCTCCCCGGATTTGAACCTACGACCTTTCACACACGCAGATATCTGCCTGTAAAATCTGGTCTACTTTCTACCAAACTCCTTTGTTGGAGCACATTAGAAAGTTATTTCAGCCTAAGAGCTTGGACAGGGATGCTTGCTTCAGCACATCATAGGAAAAAAATGCACTTTGTAGACAATAGAGCATTCCTTTTTGACATTAGGACAAGGGAAGATAGGCATAAAGGCAAGGAAAGAAAGATAGTTAGGGAGGATCTTTTGGAACAGTGGTTCCCAACCTGTGGTCCATAGACGACCAGTGGTGGCCAAAAACTAAAATATGGCCCGCTATTGTTCCACCATTGCAACGAGAGTGGTGTGTCTCGCGAAACCCTCTTATAGTGCCAAGGCAATGGAGATGCTGATTCAGAAAATTGCATTGGATAGACCACATCAGTTCTAGATTATTAAATATAGTTTTATGTGGGCGAGCAGATGGTGACAACTGGATAGCATATATTCTGTATCAGAAACTAGAGGTGATGTGGTCTATCCAATGCAGTTTTCCGAATCAGCACCCCAAATAACCAAACCAAATCTAAAGTTGACCGAAAACCGATTTGTAACCTTTTTTGGTACTAATGTTGGAGAGTGGGCCTGGTCAAGAGGTCCCTGGTCAAAAAAGATTGGGAACCACTGTTTTAGAATGATTGTCCATATCACATTTGACGACATCCATCCATTTTAGAGGGTGGGCCAAAAATCATGACGGGGTCCTGTAAATATTATCTTTGATACCATGGTTTTGGAGGCCATTTACAAGATTTGATTTCTCATACCTACTGTAAATTTATTTGCTATATAGACTGTGTATGATGTGATGGTATGGTAAATTTAAGAAATAAAGGAGTTATTAAATATTTAAACCTCTTTGTGACTTTTGGGGTACACTTAGAAAAAAAGGTATTTTTGTTGACGGGCAAATGTATTATTTAGGGCATAATCTTGAGCTAAGAATCCAGGTTTCACAAGCATAAAGCAATGTTTGTTGTCACTGTGATATTTCTTTTTTCATTTTCCAGCTGGCAACATGTCTGTCTTAACATAATAGTAGTGATCTGGTTGTAAAGACATCACTACCCATAGGAAATTCTTTCTTTCAGTTTTCACAACCCTGGAACCATTTCTTATGAACCTGCAGTTGCAATATGTTGGTTTCCATTTTATGTAGACAAAACCAATTGTAAATGTTGCCCCCACCCTCCAACCCTGTTTCCTTTAAAGAGTAAACTGTAGTAATAATTTGAGAGAGAAATGAAAGGTTGTTCAAGCAGACTACACACAAGAGGAGCAGAAAGGAAGTAGAATGTGATTCTGGAGTTAGGAATACAGATAATTCTATATGATATAATATTTTGAGCATGAAATGAAATTTGTGTACATCGAACGAATTATCAGAAAGCAAAGTTGTCACTATCTTAGCCACATAGGCAATTTCATATTTTGGAGTATTTCAGGGATCCAGATAAGGGATACTCAACCTGTCCTAACAATATATGAGAAAAATAAAGTGGTTTTTTTTAACTATATCTCTTGCATATTCTCTTGATTTACTTTGTGAAATGTATTCATAAATCTTTTCTTTTCTTTTACAGTAACAGTCCATGAAAGGAAGAAAAAAACAGTGTATTTGAAGAAAAGCACTTTCTGCACTCCATATTTACAAGAAAGATTTGCTGAGCCTCATAAACGAAAAGATGTGATCAAGCGAACTTCTGTGGCAAACGGCAATGGATTCTTGCACCCTGGAAATGCCCCTTTAGACTTGTGGATGAGACATGAAACATTCCACCCTTTACTCTGACGTGCTGCTGCCTGCTGAACTGTGAAGAACTGCATACATCATATCTTAAGCTGCTTCCTCTACTGCTGCCAATCATCTTTTCAGGACATGAAAGTGATATTTTCTTATTGACTCTCACGTGATTTTTCATTTGCATGTACTTGGTGATTATGCACAAAACAAAGTATCTAATCTGCTTTGCCTATTTAAAAAAAGCCATCATCACACTGGTGATTATTATGTAAATCAATTCTGCTTCCCTCCCCTCAGAATTATAATTGCTCACCTATTAATTTCACACAAGGGTTAGTGTAATACGTCTGCACATACTTTATGGAAACTCTCTTCTATAAAGAAATTTTCACTGTTTATTAGTGGAAAAAAGCTATTTATAACAAGGCCTTATGTTGTGTACATATATTGTCTTTGAAATATTTGTGATTAGAGATATTGCTTGTAAATGATAAAATTACATAATTTATTTAGTATATTCTACTGTAAACTATAGTTTTATTGACAGAAATAAAGTATTTTGTTCTCAGAATAAGTGTGGTGAATAGTCCTGAATAAATCCCATAATGCTCCTCCCTAAATATTGTGCTAAACAGTTGACAACAACTGGTTTGAACGTTTTATTCAACACACACGGGAAAGAAGTTGTGAGCAACGCACCTTCTTGCAGGGGAAAGCTTAGCTTAGAGACATTTCCAAGTTCTCCAGAACTCTCAAACAAAAGGCCTGTCAAGCCAAAGTCTAAGATCATGGTTTTTCGTAATTCAAAAAGCATGCCTTTAATCATGATGTCAAATCACAGGTTTGTACAGCACTGTAGCCAAAGCTTCCATTTGTGGTACCTATGAATGATGTTAAGGTAGGATTAAAAAGTCCATGAACAAATGTAGGCTATACATTCCTATACATTCCTAATAAAGACCTTGCTAGAAAGTGATCTATGGCAGGAACTCTGGCATAGATCATTTTCTTTACCTGATAATGAATAGTAGAGCCTCCCAACACAAGATAGGAACTCAAGATGTGCCACCTCCAAGCTGGCATCCCATGTGAAAAAGTCTGAATTCTTCCATGGCTTCCAGTTGTTTTCCAGCTCAAAATTGCTCCCATAGCTGCTCCCACTTAGAGGACGTGGACACCCTTAAGAATGTAAATGCTGTTAGAAACCATACATTTGAGAAAGCAAAATACAAAACTGGAGAAGGTAATGTCGAACATCCCATCTCCTGTTGTTGTTTTTTTCATTGCCACTAACTGTGTGTCTACACCTCAGACCTGACACCACTTCAATTTATTTATTTATTTACTATATTTACATTCCACTCTGTCTCATCCTGAAGGGGACTCAGAGCAGCTTACAGTATGGCAATATTCAATGCTGCATATACAACAAATAAAAACAACAACATATAAATACCGTAAAACTCTTAAAAACCACAATACCTAGTCCAGAAGTCGTCATTTATGTTGCTACAGTCATGCCAGTTCTATATTGCACTATCCAAATGCCTAATCCCATAGCCAGGTCTTCACTCTTTTCCTGAAGACCAGGAGGGAGGCCAGCCTGATACAACTAGGGAGGGAGTTCCGCAGCCGAGGGGCCACCACTGTCTCTCGTTCCAACCAGTTGAGCTTGCGAAGGGGTGGGACTGAGCCCAGGGCCTCTCTAGCAGGTCTTAATGCTCTAACCGGTTCATAGGCAAAGGTAAATGTTTCCCCCTGACATCAAGTCTAGTCGTGTCCGACTCTGGGGTGTGGTGCTCATCTCCATTTCTAAGCCAAAGAGCCAGCGTTGTCCATAGATGCCTCCAAGATCATGTGGCCGGCATGACTACACAGAGCATCGTTACCTTCCCGCCAGAGTGGTATCTATTAATCTACTCACATTTACATGTTTTCGAACTGCTAGGTGGGCAGAAGCTGAGGCTAACAGCGGGAGCTCACCCTGTTCCCTGGACTCGAACCGCCAACCTTTCAGACAGCACGTTCAGCAGCTCAGCAGTTTAACCTGCTGTGCCACCGGGGGCTTCTATAACCAGTTCATAGGTTGGGCTTAATTGCTGTGTCTCAATGCTATGGAATCGTAGAAGCTGTAGTTTCATGAGCAACCAACACCATTTGGCCGAGAAAGCTAAAGACATTTTAAAGCCAGAATTCCTACAACTCCATAGCACTTAGCCGTGGCAGTTCAAGTGGTGTCAAACTGCATTAATACTACAATATAGTCACACCATTAGTTTCCCCATGAATGATCTATCGTATTTTCAGTCCTGTATCATGATGAAGGTGGCTTTTTCTACCCACCGAGGTTCTGCATATTCAATCTTTCAAGGAGATCAGTACAAAAATGAAATAGTAGTTCTTCCGGTTTGTGCTGTCCAGGGCAGAACCTTTGGTAGAGTAGGATGTTTTTATTCTTAATTTAATTTTTCATTAAATTGCCACTCCAATTAGTTATAGTACCTTCATCCTAGTACAGAGAGGCACATGTTGCTGGGGCCTCTCTGCTGAAAAGAAAATTACTGGATCCATGTGGATCCAATTATTTGTTTGTCCTACTCCAAGAATTCTTGGGCCAATGAAGGAATTTTATGTCATATTTGGGGTACCTGGGGTCCTTCACAGTAAGCTCACATACATGCTAACATTATTAATCCACTTTAAATGGCTGTTCAACAGAGTGGAGTTGCACTTATAGTTAGGAAATAAATCCAAAATCCTTATCAGCCACATCACCAATATGTGTGTGTGTGTGTGTGTGTGTGTGTATTCAACTCACCTGTTGACTTATTGTAACCTCATACATTTTTTTAAAGATTTTTTTAGGTAAGGGATTCTCAGAAGTGGTTTTGCCAGTTCCTTCCTCTGAAATGTAGTTAGGCTGGCCCTGCTTAGCTTCCAAGATCAGACTTGGTTCATTGCCTTTAGGTTATCTTATTCTCTGAATGATTTCTCCCCCTCTCAATTTATTTTTCACAAAATCCAGCTCCTGTCTTTTTTCCTTTATTCTCCCTGCCCTCCTCCATCTCTTTCCCTTCTTTAAACTCAGGCTGTTGCTACCTAACACAAAACCATAAACAAAAGATCATAAAAGGCACTCGGCTGCCTCCTTTCCAATCCACTGAATTATTTCTGCTATGTGTAAATTTTAATGCACATACTGTATTTTGACTGAAGAGACAAGGAAACAAAGGACTGAACCTGCCATTAATACTGAGTAACTGAATCCAGAGCGTTACTGGCTGTCCTACAGGAATGCGGCTGGTTTTGCAAGTGGAAAGAGGCAACTGGACGCAGCTTTGTTCTCCCAATACAAAAGCCGCATGGAGTGGAAGGGGAAAGGCGACTCAAAAGTGTGCAGCGCGTCTCCCCAGAAATGCCCCAGTTTATATAATGGCAAATGGCGTTGGAAGGACTTTAGCGGAGACCTTAGAGAACCCGACCTGGTGTAAGGCCACTTCCTGTGTTCCTTTTTGTTTGGTTTCTTTAGTGAGCGAATAAAAATTTTGACATTTCCAGGTGATCTGGATTCCGCGGCATTTAGTGTTTTGTCATATATTGTTCTTGTATACTTTCAAGTTGTTTCCAATTGAAGGTTTTACTTAGCCAGATTTGTTTAGAAGAGGTTTGGCATTGCCTTCATGGGAGGCTGAGAGAGTGCTCTCTTCAATTACAATGAGAATATTGTTGAGCAGGTGAAGTGAAAATCATGGTTTTTTTCCAAAGAGATATTGAAATTATTACACTATTTAATACAATTTTTGTTCCTGGGTTATAAACAACATTTCCTAATTGATTATATCATAAAAACATGGGAAAAGTGCCAAAACTTTGTTTTTGCGGGACATAATGCAGCATATTTTGCTAGTTTTTCAATGAATGTTATCATAGTCTCAACCAACTCAACATAGTTTGTGGCAGCCACAAAAACAAAGTTTCTGGAGTATAGACAATTAAACAGGATTAACACTTTCAAACCAGGAACAGATGTTTTTTCAAATGTTGTTACATAGTGTTGTTGTTGTTGTTGTTGTTATTCATAGGTATTCTGTGCCACAAATGGTGCATCTACATTGTAGATTTGATACTTTTGACACCCTTTTAAACTGCCACGGTTCAATGCTATGAAATCCTGGGAGTTGTAGTTTGGTGAGACACCAGCCATCTTTGGCAGAAAAGGCGAAAGACCTTGCAAAACTACTACTACTGTGATTCCATATTGAGTGTTGTCAAACTGCATTAATTTCACAGTGTAGATGCACCCACAATTAATAGCACCATGAGTCCCCCTTTAACTGCCAGGGCTGGATCCCACAAAATACTTGGAAATATACTACTTCTCTTGTAGAGAATGTTATGCACTATGTAGAATGGGTTTTTAAGATGAAACCATGGCAGTTTAAGTGAGATCATAGTGCTATAATGATGAACTCTGAACTGTTCCCTGTACTGTATTTGCATGTTTGGAATCTGTAACAGATGCATCGGAAACTGTTAACAATGATAGAGCCAACCAAAACATTCTTGGCATCTTAGTTTTACGCCAGTTCCTTGGGTTATTCGGGCCGCTGATTCATAAAATTGCATTGGACTGACTGCATCAGCTCTAGTTTCTTAGATATAGTTATCATGATTTCTTATGGGTGAGCTGGTAATAATAATATACATACAGTACTTTATTTTATATTCAGCTCTATCTCCCTGAGGGCAATCAGGGTGGATTACAGAACACATATATGGCAAACATATACAATTAACAAGGACAGACAATACATAAACAAGAGTTAGGCTTTTCCATCTCCAGCAACTGGAGGATGTGCTCGACTCTGGCCACGGGGTGGTGCTGTTGCTCCATCTTCCATGCAGAGGAGACTTGTTTTCCGTAGAGGAAACTCCAAAACTCCAAAATCGGGACAGTAAGTAAAAACACGCAAAAAACGGGAATTCAAGAGAAGAAACAGCCAGCGCCAGGTAACCCCTCCCAACAAAGGATCCATCCAGGCAGGAAACAGCCAGGCTTTGAAGCTGCAAGGCCATTCAATCTTTATCAAGGTGGCCAATTGCAACATTCACACTTGCCTCCAACAGACAAGAGTTCTTTCTCCCACCCTGGACATTCCACAAATATATAAACCTTGCTTGCCTAGTTTCGAACAGATCTCACAACCTCTGAGAATGCCTGCCATGAATGTGGACAAAACATCAGGAGAGAATGCTTCTGGAACATGGCCATACAGCCCGGAAAACTCACAGCCACTCAGCTGTTCCGGCCATGAAAGCCTTCAACAACATGATAAATGGATAGTTTACAAGGAATGGTTAAAAAGCGGCAAAGCCAATTTGAATATTGTACAGAAATTAAGAAAATTTTGCTCCTGGATAAAGATATAAAAGAAGTATATAGCCTAGGGGATGGGTGGAGGATATGGAAAGTTTTTAATAATTAAAAATTATTAAAATATTTTAATGTCATTTTCTAATTGGTTCTATTATAAAAACATGGGAAAGCTTTATTAAACTTGTTCCATGTTTGTATGGAAGGTTGCAAATGGCATATGGAAGGTTAAAAATGGCACACGGAAAGGTTAAAAATGACAGCCACAAAAATGGAAGTTTCTGGAGTATAGCAACTACTTTCAAAGTACAGGTAAGTACCGCACAATGAAACAGGAAATAACACTTTCAAACTAGGAACAGAAATGTCAACAGAAAGGAGGAAAAATCTGGCTACTAGTATTAAAAAAACCATAAAATCAGGGTAGTAAATAAAGAACAAAACTCAGAAGACCAGGGAATTTCAGGCATTAAATAATCAGGGCCAGCTAACACCTCTCAACAAAAGTTTCCCCCAGGCATGAAGCAGCCGACCTTGAAGCTAAAAGGCTATTCAATGCTAATCAAGGTGGCCAATTGAAACATTCACACCTGCCTCAAACAGACAGGAGTTCTTTCTCCCACCCTGGACCTTCCTCAGATATATAAACCCCTCTTGCCTAGTTTCCAACAGACTTCACAACCTCTGAAGGTGCCTGGCATAGATGCAGGCGAAACATCAGGAAAGAATGCTTCTGGAACATGGCCATACAGCCCAGAAAACTCGCAGCAACCTAGGAACAGGAAGTTTTTCAAACTTGTTACATAATGTTATATTATTTTCATTTAGTTTCCTACCTCTACTTTAAATGATGCCATGGTATTGCAAGTTAAAAACAATATACAATTAACAAGGACAAAGCCCTTTGTGTCCTTTGGCCCATCCTGTAAAAGGCTAAAGCAAAAAAAAACCCTCTGAGCAACATCTTGCCAAGGAAACACCGACCAGACCCTGCAGTGCTCCGCGTCGCCACTTGGGGGCAGCAGCGCGCCCAGCGATGTTTTTATTCCCCCTCCTCTTCTGTCGCTTGGCTGGCGTCACTGCGGGAGGAGGCAGGGCTCTTCCCCGGGCGCCTGGTTCCAGCATGTGGAGGCCCCGAGCGGCTGGGGTCCCTTTGGCTGCATTGAGGAGGGTCGCAGGCTGCAGAGCCATTGGAGGCTCCGGGAGAAGGACCGCCGCCTCTTCCTCCTCCTTGCCTTTCCAACCCAAGCAGCCGGTGAGCTCGCCAAGGGGCAGAGGCGCCTCTTTGGGGAGGGAAGGAGGGAGGAAAGGGGCATGCAGGCGAAGACTCCTCCTCGGACTCAAGGCTGTGTGCAGCCCCTGGGAGATGTAGTTTACAAGGTCTTCAGCCTTCTCTGCCGAAAGAGTGCTGGTGCCTCACCAAACTACAACTCCCATGATCCCATGGCATTCAAAGGGTGTGTCTACATTGTAGAATGGGTGCACTTGAACTACCTATGGAATCCTGGGAGTTGTAGTTTGGTGAGGCACCAGCACTCTTTGGCAGAGAAAAGCTAGGTAAAGTCACGGAAAGGTTTTCCCCTGACATTAAGTCCAGTCATGTCCGGCTCTGCGGGTTGGTGCTCATTTCCATTTCTAAGCTGAAGAGCCGGCATTGTCCATAGACACCTCCAAGATCATGTGACCGGCATGACTGCGTGGAGCGCCTTTATCTTCCCCCGGAGCAGTACCTATTGATCTACTCACATTTACATGTTTGCGAACTGCTAGGTTGGCAGAAGCTGGGGCTAACAGCAGGAGCTCACCTCGCTCCCCAAATTCAAGCTTCTGACCTTTCATAGAATCATAGAATCGTAGAGTTGGAAGAGACCTCATGGGCCATCCAGTCCAACCCCCTGCGAGAAGCAGGAAAATCTCATTCAAAGCAAGTTCAGCAGCTCAACGGTTTAATCCACTGCGCCACCGGGGGCTCCAAGAGAATGGCTAAGGACCTTGCAAAACTACAACTCCCATAACTCCATAGGCTTGCACCATGGCAGCTAATGTGTGGTCAAACTGCATTATATCGAACTGAATATAGGGCAGCGTGCACTCAGATAACCCAGTTCAAAGAAGGTATTGCAGGATTTTCCACCTTAATATTCTGGGATATAGTGCTGTGTGGAAGGGCCCTAAGAGAGTGTAGGTTGTCTCATAGCTCTCTTGGTCCTTTTGGGAGGAAGCACAAGTAAACATGGGTTTGGGGGGAATTATGGAGGAGACAAGACATATTTGTACTTTAAATTATGACCTAGAATTTTAGCCCTGACTAATTTGTGTGAATATTCTCTTTGGTGTTCTCAATTATAGAGAGAGCCCTTCTACACAGCCATATAACCCAGAATATCAAATCCCACAATATCTGATTTTGTTTATCTCGTACGAGTGGAATAGTGCATGCCTTTCTTGAAAAACCATAATCTTTATCATTATTCAGAAGCATAATCATCATTATTATTCAGAAGCAATACCAGAACCTTCTGAATCGCAGGTCCAATGTGTCCGAAGAGGCCCTCTCACAAATTCCACAACAACAAACCAGGGATGAGCTGGCAGTACTGCCTAGTTTGGAAGAAGTCAGTAATGCCATCAACCAACAAAAAAATAACAAAGCCAGCGGACCTGATGGGATCCCTGCTGAAATCTTCAAAGAGGGTGGACCTGAGCTGATACAACAACTCCACCAGCTCATTGGGTTATCTGAGCCCACATTGCCATATATTCCAGTTCAAAGCAGAAAATGTGGGATTTTATTCAGCTGCGTGGAAGGGGCCAGAGTTTCTTCATCTTGCTGAGATACTGTGCTATATAGCCCCCCCCCCCAAATTACAAAGGGAAAAATTAATAAGATGTAAGCACAAATTTCAGTTGTGAAATATCAAGAATGTAATGGTTTACAAAGCATATTTCCACCTCCCTTATCATGGAGGTCACTCATATTTGTAAGAGAGATCATGTTGAGCTAGCAAGTTAATTTATTATCGGTGCTTTTGATGAAAAGCCAATTCAAGTGATGTTGGGTTTGGCTAGGATATAAAGGGAGTTTGCAAACAGGGATTTTGTTTGTCTCATACAAGTGGAATAGTGCATGCCTTTCTTGAAAAACCATAATCGTTATTGTTATTCAGAAGCATTATTAATCCCAGTGATTTATTTAGGATCAGAGAACTTGATGGGACCTTTTTAAACAAGGCTGCACCTCCGAAAGTTGTGGAAAGCCCTGTTAACACTTGCACTGACCATCTGCTGGAGAGTATAATGTCCTTTCATTAAAGTACTTGAAAACTGGTATCTTCACAGGATCCTTGTGTACGATCTTTGGACTCTTTCCTGATGGCGAAAGCCAAGCATATTCAGCTCATAGGTGTAAGATGTGCAGGAACTCTTATTGACAAGAGGTGAGTTGCATATAGAATTGATCGCTTAGTAATTTCCCAAACATAAATCAATACACATTGACATCGGATCTAAAATGAACATTGAGAGTTTTAATGGAAAAACAAAACTTAGCCAGCCCTATTGTAGATTTGTTGGACATTTGTTGCTAAAAGGAGTGGGTATGGTGAGAATCCAAATTCGTTCTTCTGCTGATGTACCTTCAACATCTGATTTGGGAACCCCCAGAGCAAATGAAAAGAGGCAGGAGAAAATAGAAAGGAGGATGAACTTCTGAAACTTGCATGCTCACAATAAGGGGATGAACTTCTGAAACTTGCATGCTCACATATAATGTAAATTATATGTTTTAAGTCTTACATTTTTTTAAAAAGGGGATAGAATCCAAGTTAATGTTTGCTCTCTTTACTTTTACAGCTCATTAGATGAAACAACATATGAAAAGCTTGCTGAGGAAACTCTAGAGTCATTGATGGATTTCTTTGATGATCTGGCAGACAAGCCATTTACTTCTGAAGAGTATGATGTGTCCTTTGGGGTATTTTAAATTTATATTTTATTGTTTATATTTACAGGCATTTCTGTCTCTAATCAAAGCACCTCAAACCCCTCCTGGCAATAGGTGCATTACTCCTACAATTTTGTGTATCTTTTAAGACCATGCTATCATTCCTGATTTCCAGAACTATTGTATGAGGGAACTTTATGAAATTTCATGTGAATTTGTGAACCTTTTTTAGGCTCCCCGTGTTGTTTTTGAAATGTAAAGGCCACCACACTCCGAAGCCAATATCTGCCTTTCCCAGTGTTGCTTCTTTGCCATATGTCAGGCTTTTAACATGCCACTCAACTCAAACTATTTGCTTTATTTTTTCCCTCCTACACATCTGTCACCTTCCTCAATGCCATATCCTTTTCATTTTAAGGTTATTGCTTTTGCTCCTCTGCAGGATGTCCCAATTCTACTTTTTCATTTCAGCAGTTTATGTGGAACTGTGACTCATGCTTTGGAAAAGTCTTACAAAGAAAACATTATTTTATATGTGCATTCATTGGGTGTTTATAAGTGATGCATTTATAGGTCATTATCCTTCTTCAGCATGGGATTTTACCAGATTGAGAGGGATCACAGGCTGCCACGTTCCCCTTCTAATGTTTTCCTGCTACTTCTTTCCTCATTTTTATCTCAAAAAGCCATTAAGAAAAGAAGCATAGAATAGCTTAGTCCTTTGAACTATTAGTGCTAGGAGCCATCCTCCAGGAAGCACCCACTCTCCTGATATTCCAGCAATGATATTATGGATTAGATCAGGCATGGGTAAACTTCAGCCCTTCAGGTGTTTTGGACTGCAACTCCCACAATTCCTAACAGCTGGTCCAAAACACCTGGAGGGCCAAAGTTTGCCCATGCCAGGATTAGATGCATGGTTTGGCCACATGGTGTCGCATTTGGAAAATTGCTGAAATGACAAAGACACTATTTGACCTTACAGGATGAAATGTCATTATTCAATCAGCCTTACTTTTTATTCTGCAAATAAAATATCATTTTGAAAATTCACTAGGAATCAACATCTACTCAGCCAAAATAACATATTATTTTTTCTAATGCTGTGCTACCTGAAACATTTTTCTATGTGATTGATATCTTATTTTATCACAGTATGATTTACACTCAGTGGGTAAATGTTCTGTCATTGTTCCTGGTAACTCATTTTAATTTGTGTCACTTACATTAACAGCGCAAATACTGTGTTCTGTGTGTCTGTTTGAAAGAAAAAAATTGCTGAAATATACTTAGCATTTAAGCAGTTGGTAGAGCCCCCGGTGGCAGAACGGGTTAAACTCTTGTGTTGGCAGGACTGCTGACTGATAGGTTGGTGGTTCAAATCTGGGGAGAGTGGGTGAGCTCCCTCTGTCAGCCCCAGTTTCTCATGCGAGGACATGAGAGAAGCCTTCCACAAGAATGGTCAAATATCAAACAGCCAGGCGTCCCCTGGACAGCCTCCTTGCAGACGGCCAATTCTCTCACTCCAGAAGCCACTTGTTGCTCCTGACACTTGGTTAGAGATATAAAGTTATTGCATGAAATCATCTATAATTCAATAAACTGAGGGCCAGTAAGATTCATCTAAAAAACGAATGAGGATTTTCCAGATATTGTTGGAATACAACTGCCATTGGCCCTCTGTGTTGACCATGTTTGCTGAGGTTAATGAGAATTCAAGGTAAACAATGCTGCAGGGACACACATGTTGTATTCCTGATCTGAAGTTCATTTTGGCATTTTAATTCTCTTTTTTGTTTCAGCATATTCATTAATAGTTAGAGCTACTTCTAGTTGGCTACTGAGTGGTGACAGCTTTGGGGTATTTATTCAACATAACCTCTAGGCAGGGAAGATTGCAGAATTATATGGCATTCTCCATCCCTTAATCAGTACCATCTTGTTACCTTGAGGATGGAGCCCCCGGTGGTGCAGTGGATTAAATCCTTGTGCCAGCAGGACTGCTGACCTGAAGGTTGGGTTACTGACCTGAAGGTTGCAGGTGTGAATGTTGCAATTGGCCACCTTGATTAGCATTGAACAGCCTTGCAGCTTCAAAGAATGTTCAAAAATTGGAACATTCACACTTGCCTCAAACAGAGTTCTTTCTCCCACCCTGGACAGTCCACAGATATATAAACCCCACTTGCCTAGTTTACAACAGACTTCACAACCTCTGATTCTGGCCATGAAAGTCTTTGACAGCACATTGACATCTTTGTTTTCTGTGGTTCAATGTATTCAAGAAATTAGTTATAATGTATAACATTACCTTCAGGCTAGGTGTATAATTTCTTGAAGATATCTCATTGTGCACATATATGTAAATACTTCTGTTCCTAAGCATTTTAGATAAGGTATACACAACCTGTACTATTCATATATGCTGTAGTGTTATTTATATGTGCACACATTCTTGTTTCTGAAAATAAGAAACATAAAAACCCCACAGACGTTAGTATAAATAGGAGATAACCAAAACTATTTCAAGCAAGATGGCTTTGATCTTTTTTGCAAAATCACATGTATTGCAAGTGGATTTCCATCACTGCTTTACTACAGAATACATTACAGGAATTATGCTGCTTGCTAACAATGATGTTTTTTTTATCTACCCATTTTTTTATTCTGTAGAGTGGAGTATTAACAGTCAAACTGGGTGGAAACATGGGAACCTATGTGATCAATAAACAGACACCAAACAAGCAAATATGGCTGTCCTCTCCAACCAGGTAAGCCTATATCTGAATGATCTGAAAACCAATAATTGGACAGAAATATTTCCTACTTCAACTTAAAAATGCATTGATTTTACATAGTTTGCACCCCTTAGAATTGCTTATATGAATAATAATAACAATATTTTATTTCTAGATCGCCCTCTCTCCTCAGAAGGAGAGTGGTTGACATACATATAAAAAGGCAACATTCAGTGCCGTAATTAAATCACACATGAAGCTGTTGGGAAGTCTTTCGCATTGATACTAGATGACGTAAAACTTTCTGCAAGTTTTAGTTTAGCTAAAAACAATATCTGTGACCCGTCAAGAGTTGTAGTTCAAAAATTAACTTTTACAAGCCCTCTGTTGATATCTGCTTAAACTTATTATAGCTGTAGTATAGATCTAATATGCTGAAAAATATATGCCCTTATTTATGTCTATTTTTTTAAGAAGGGTACTACTATCCCTTTGTACTTAATGACAAATGCAGGACTAACTTCACTGTTTATATAATTCTGGAAACCAAATATAGATAGTACATTTTGTATTTGCATCTGTTAATGCTAAAGGGCTAGTGTTAACTGAGTTGACACCATATGTTTAGGGATGCTTTAGGCTGGGGGGAAATCAACCATGTTTTCTGATTGCAGCTGTGTTACCAAAATTGGCAATTCAGATTTTCAAAATATTCCACTGCTAATTGATTATGCTTCATGTACCAGATTTTTTTTTTACAACAAAATGAAACAAAAACTTTCATTGATTGTGCTGTGGAGTATTTTCTTACCAAAATGAGAACTTTAATGTATTAAGAGTTAGGGTTGTTGTGAGGATTTAATATACATTTTCCTGACCCGAATCAAAATTAGTGTTTCCCCCAAATCAAGGTTTCAATTTACACATTGTTAGGATTTTTAGTGTTAGCCTCTTTGAGTCTTCTTTGGGAGATAGAAAGTGGGATATAAATACTAATACCATTAAGAATAATAATAACCTAATTGCAATCAGAACACATCACTTCTGCTCTTCTGGTCCATATTTCATCAGAAAATGGAATGGAACATTTTTGGTACCAATATTACCCTGAAGAGATTCTAATATTTATTAGAATAGTTTGATCTTAGTACTTTTAATAATAATAATAACTTTATTCTTGTACCTCGGCTCCATCTCCCCGAAGGGACTCGGTGCGGCTTTCATAAGAAAAATACAGTAGTCCATAAATTTAAAACACAATATACAGTAATAATATAGTTATAAAACAACATAACATGACAATTGTTAAAACCAAGACATCAATTTTTGCTTTTGTCAAATAAAGCCTGTTTACAGCTGTGCAGTACCTCAGATTGTGTACATTGTAAGTCTACTAATGGGTTGATTCTGCAACAATGTGTGGGACTGAAAACAAAATGAAAGTAAATATCAAATAGTATGTCATCAAAGGCTTTCATGGTTGAAATCACTGGGTTGCTTTGAGTTTTCTGGGCTGTATGGCCATGCTCCAGAAGCATTCTCTCCTGATGTTTCACTCACATCTATGGCAGGCATCCCCAGAAGTTGTGAGGTTTCGCTGAGGATGCCTCTGAGGATCCCTGCCATAGATGTGGGTGAAATATCAGGAGAGAATGCTTCTTGAACATGGTCGTATAGTCTGGAAAACTCACAGCAATCTATCAAATAGTACTTGCCATTGCTAGCTCAATACTTTCTTCCAGATGTTTACGAATTATGAAGACCCTAGCCTAGGGCAACCCTATAATGCGGTTTTCTGGAGCTGAGAGTATGTTTCTATAGCCGGACGAATTATACCCTGATCTCCTGAGTTAATGTCCAACATACAAATCACTATACTTTCTGTAGTTATTGAAAACCAGAGGAAAGTAGTAATGTAATTCTCTTTCTGGTCAACAGAGGGGGCTTGTGTAACAGAATCAATGCGCTATATCACTACTATTATGAGAAATAATGCAGTTCAGATGACATTTAACCTAAATGTATGTCCTGCTTGAAGCCTAAAGACACAGGATCCCATCTGATCTTGGGAGTTAGGCAAGGTCAGCCCTGATTAGTACTTGGATGAGAGACCACCATGGAATACCAGATACCATAGGCTATATTTGGAGAAAGAAACTGGCAAAACCACTTCTAAGTATTCCCTGCCTAAGAGAATCCTGTTATGAGGCTGCCATAAGTCAAAAGGCAACAAATATATACACATACATGTGTTGAAAAGCAATCCTGAACACTTTAGAGAGATTTTCTGATCACACATCCAAACTAGGTTGCTTTTGATCATTTCATACATCTATTCTGTGATAATTATTGGAACTATAGAGCTAAAGTATATACTGTAAAGCCAAATATAAAATGTGTTTCTTCTATTGGCTTTGATGGACAGGAATGTTAGTTATATTTCTCTTAATTACCATAGCCAATCTAGACTGATGATTTCAGTTCCTAATTTCAGTCTCTCTTATTCCAGAGACTTTTATAGCTCTAGCTTAGCTAGTTGGAAACCTGTATTTTGAAAGCATGTAATAAAATTGTTGGAACAAGTTTCCCACTCCAAACAGCCATCAATTCATATGCTGCAAGGTGCACATGTGTCTCATTGTGAACTCTTTACTAAATATTTGGTTTACATTCACACATATTTTTATGTTTTAAGAAAATGCTTGTGAGATGTATTTTAGTACTTCAAGTAATTCAGATACATTCCTGGCAGAGATGATGTTAAGTGTATATGTGGTACATTCTGTATAGGTTCCTCTTAGCTAGGGTTTCTCCTAGTTATCCCAAGGTAGTTTTACCTGGAAAACTGACCTGAGATTTAAGATATTTCAAGATTTTTTCCACCTGTTTGTCATTTGGATTCCACACTTTCAGTTAAAATTTTGAAATAATTTAAAGGACATGTCAATTTTTTGCTCTTATAGCCATTCATGAGATTTGGGAGAGGAAAAAAAAAAGAAAGAAAGAAATGGTGAGACTCTGACACCATATCAGCTAAGAATGGAATAAAATGCTCTTGGTTAGGGGATTTTATTTGGATGACAAAATAAACTTGTTCTTACAGAAAGGGTGTGTCAAGGGCCTTAGCAAGTCAAGGTCTTCATGTTCTCATTTGCATAACATTTTAGGAGCCATCTGAAAAGAGAATAAGCAAGGCATACATTCAGGTTTTACACTGATCTTTGACGAAAGATTACCAAGATTAAATAGCCTTGTAGTGAAAAGGTGAATGTATATATCAAAAGTAGTCCTTGGAAGACATCCAGCTGCATTTCCTTCTTAGCAAAGGTCATACACATGCTGTTTTGCAATCTACCTATATGTTGAATAATTCATTTTGACTAGTTGTCCAAGGGTCCATGAACACTGTAGAATTAATGCAGTTTGACACCATTTGATCCATGTGCTCAGTGCTCCAGAGTGTTGGAATCTGTACTTTAGTGTGACACCAACACTCTGGCAAAGAATGCAGAGGATCTTATAAAACTACAACTCCCCTAATTTCATAGCATTGAACCATGGTATGAAAATAGTGTCAAACTACATTCATTCTACAGTGTAGTAGATCCATCCCCGGGCTCTATTATTACATACGAATTGGGAAGAAGCAACACCAAATCATTGTGATAAGAAAACAATTCCCATTGAATTTGAGTACTGGTTTACTTGATAATGGATAGCATTGCAGGTTTCCTTCACCTCTAAATTGGTGCTTATTAAAGATTTCTGTCAAACTCCTGGTTTTGGAGCAACTTTTGACATTATAGGAAACAGCAAAGCAGGAAGTACCTATGAGTCATATTTTTGTTTTTTGACATTTCAGCTATAACCTGCCAGGGCTTGTAGGTTGTCTTGGCCTCTGGAGCAAAGTCTCGTCTTCCTTTCCACAAACTATGGCAGAGGTACTTAAGACAAAGCAAAGCATGATGGGGCAGTTCTCTGTTTGTCTGTAAAATATGAGTGGAATTCTGTTACGTAATTGAGATGTTTTTGGAAGCAAAACCTGTTCCACTCTCTTCAACTTGAGCTTACATTACTCCTTCACTTTTTCGTCCCCCCCCCCCCCCCCGCTTAGTACCAATATGAGATGTGAGCCAGGAGAAGACTGCTTAAGGCAGACTTTCCAACATAGCAAATTAAGTCATGTCAGAAGCGAATTGAGTATATATTGCAAGTCGCTTCTGGTGTGAGAGAATCGGCCGTCTACAAAGACGTTGCCCAGGGGACACCCAGATGTGTTACCATCCTGTGGGAGGCTTCCCTCATGTCCCTGCATGGGAAGCTGGGGATGACAGACAGGAGCTCATCCCATCTTGTGGATTCGAACCACTGACCTTCAGGTCAGCAGTTCAGCCTGCACAAGGGTTTAACCCATTGTGCCACTGTGGCTCCTATACCAAGGTGAACTAGAGGTAAAGTCAATTTTGCTTTCATCTCCATTTTGATCTTTTTAAATGTAAAAATAGATCCATTCTGCTCTTTACATGTGAACATATCTGGAACATTAAGTTGTGGTTTGATTGAGCCCTTTGCAGCAGGACTGTGCCTTAAAATCAAGCAGCGGCTTACGATTTGCTTTGAAGGGCTCATTAAACCATAAGTTGCCAATTTGGGCCGAACAGCAAATTTTAATTTTATTGTACCAGCAAAAATATTAAAGACGCTTGTGTGTAAAGAGGAACGACATAAGCATAGTGTATATGCATGTCTCTCTAAATTCAACCAGTGTCAAAGTATTCTGTTTATCCAGGGAAATGTAGTGAATCTTTTCAGTTTCCAAGTCTTCCCTTCCTGCTATCACTGTCAGATCTTCTTAGATTTTAGCCAGGATTGCTCTACACTTTTGTATAATTCAGGTCTTTGATATAAATACCCTTCTGTCACATTTTGCAGAAGTTTCCATTCTTACTCTGCTCTTATTCTTTCACAGTGGCCCAAAGCGTTACGACTGGACTGGGAAAAAATGGGTGTATTCTCACGATGGCATGTCACTTCATGAACTACTGGCAAAGGAACTTTCATTTGCATTCAAAACCAAATTGGACTTATCAACTTTAGCATGTGCTGGACAAGAACATACTTGATAATATCTCAGAAATGTAAAGACTTTGAAATTTGTTCCATTGTCTGTTTCTCCATGTTTTGGATGTTGATTGAACTTGAATTTTTTTTTGAAACACTTGTTAAAGGTCAGTTTTATTAATGGGACGATATTGAAGTGTTTTTCCTCACAAGTTCCATTTTTTTCTTTGGTTTGTGATGTACATTTTTCCTCCTAACCTCTTGAGCTGGGAACTAGTATTAATAGTTAGCCTACTGTCTTTTTGAAGAACTAATCTCTAGTTGTATCAACTATTCTCCTTTAATTGGAGATTTAACTGAAAAACCAAGCTTGATTTATGTAAACTGTGGAGATTATGATGATGAAAAACAATTTCTACAATATGAAAGTCTGCTTATAGAAGCTGTGTTTGTATTGGGATTGTCGACAAATGCAATGAGTACCATTTCTGCTGAACAGTTAAAACCTTGTGGTTAGGATACTATGAAGAGTAGGACTTTATTATTGTTGATTTTGGGTATTACTAGACTAATAGGGAACCTCTTGAAAGAATGGTTCGATTAGCAGCTCATGGTTAATGCAACATTTTGATTTATTCAGTACAATGCTAAAATTATTTTATACAAAACAGCCTGGCTTTAGAGCTCTCCTTTCATTCAAGATGGAGACTGATATCCGACAAATATTTGCTGCTAGAGAGAAAGGGAGCTACATAGAAGATTCTTAATGCCCCAGCATCCCCTTGACAACATTGCCTATTTTGTTCTGTTAGTACATGAGACTACACAGAGAAAGAAGAAAATAGCCTATACTATTCCACAAATTCTTTCAACCTTCAGAAGCAGATTTTCGGGGGGGTGGGGGTGCAATGGATAAAGGATAGGTGCCACCAGGGGCACAGCGGGTTAAACCACTGAGCTGCTGAACTTGTTGACCAAAAGGTCGTAAGTTCAAATCCAGGGAGCAGGGTGAGCTCCTGCTGTTAGCCCCAGCTTCTACCAAACTAGCAGTTTGAAAACATGCAAATGTGAGTAGATCAATAGGTACTGCTCTGGCGGAAGGTAACGGTACTCCATGCAGTCATGCCGGCCACATTGCGTTGAAGCTGTCTACGGACAACACTTGCTCTTTGGCTTAGAAATGGAGATGAGCACCAACCTCCAGACACGACTAGACTGCATGTCAGGGGAAAACCTTTACCTTAGGTGCACTAACTTCTGTGCCCAGAAGCTTTTTCTGCTAGTACAAAGCATACACCTAAACATCCAACAATGGGCAGAAAAAACATATAAAACCTAACCCGTATAAGGGAGCCCCCGATAATGCAATGGGTTAAACCTTTGTGCCAGCAGGACTGCTGACTGACAGATCGGCGATTCGAATCTGGGGAAAGTGCAGATGAGCTCCTTCTGTCAGCTCCAGCTCCCTATCTGGGGACATGAGAGAAGCCTCCCACAAGGATGGTAAGCATCAAAACATATAGGCATCCCCTGGGCAACATCCTTGCAGATGGCCAATTCTCTCACATCAGAAGCGACTTGCAGTTTCTCAAGTCACTCCTGATACAAAAAAAAAAAAAACCCATGTAAGGTGTAGATCTCTGTACTTTATAAAATCTCAGGCCATTTTCAGAAAATTTGACTCAACTATTGAAATTCCACTATTACCTAATTGTAATTTCCCCTGAAACTGAACAATATTGGCAGCAAGATACATGAGAAATCTAGTTCTGGAAGAGGTAAACTAAAAAGAAATCACTGCAACAGTTTCACATGAAATGTCTGTGATCATGATTGCGATAAACTATTTCACTGAAGAAAAATCTGATATATTTATGTATTAATATATGTGAATTTTAAGATTGTTGCCCTATTCATAGCAGAATAATTTTACTGGGGGACATTAAAATATTTTAATAATTTTTAATTATTAAAAACTTTCCATATCCTCCACCCATCCCCTAGGCTATATACTTCTTTTATATCTTTATCCAGGAGCAAAATTTTCTTAATTTCTATACAATATTCAATTTGGCTTTGCTGCTTTTTAAACATTCTTTATAAACTATCAATTTATGTTGTTGAAGGCTTTCATGGCTGGAATCACTAGGTTGCTGTGAATTTTCCAGGCTGTATAGCCATGTTCCAGAAGCATTCTCTCCTGATGTTTCACCTACATCTGTGGCAGGCATCCTCAGAGGTTGTGAGGTCTGTTGGAAACTAGGCAAGTGGGGTTGTCCAGGGTGGGAGAAAGAACTCTTGTCTGTTTGAGGCAAGTGTGAATATAGCAATTGGCCACTTTGATTAGCATTGAATAGCCTTGCAGCTTCAAAGCCAGACTGCTTCCTGCCTGGGGAAATCTTTTCTTTGGAGGTGTTAGCTAGCCCTGATTTTAACTATTAAGAAAGTAGGTTTGCAGAAGTGTTCAGCTGAATGCTTGATCTATAGAGCATTTTCCTTTGCAAACTGATTTTCTGATCTTTGCCAGGGCTCTAATCATGTCTGGGCTTGTTTGATATTTAAACTTCTCTCTGTGCAGTGCAAAGTTCAACAAAAATTCAAGATCCCTCCCACAACCTGTTACTGTGAAGCAAAGTAAAGTAGGGTCAAGATTAATACTCTTTTTTCTTTATTTCACTTTAGGAAAATCAGATCTTGAAGTTCTTCTACTATTTAAAATTAGGAAAGGCAAAAGAATGGCTTAAGGCACAGACTAATTTAGCTTTTAAAAACTACTCAGTCTGTATATCCAACTTTAAACAATGAAAACCTCTGCTATTTCTTCCCATCATTTCTCAAGACTTTTTAAAACATATGATCAAAGACAATTGGGAAGCAACCATCTTTCTCTCAAAATCCAGTTGGAATTACCCACTTTAGAAGATCAGTGATGAGAATACACTATTTAAAATATATTTGCTGGTATAGTTTATGAGAAGCAGAGATAGGCAGAAAGTTTATCAGCTTCTACTAATAGATCATCAATTATTTCTAGTACCGTAATTGTTTAACAAAAGCCTTAACAAAATGACATTTGTTCATGACCTGAACATGGCTGAAATTAAGAATCTCACATTTTTGTCTGGAAGAAGAGTGACTACTCTGTGGTCAAAGGCTTTCATGGCCAGAATGACTGGGTTGCTGTTAGTTTTCCGGGCTGTATGGCCATGTCCCAGAAAGAATTATCTCCTGATGTTTCGCCTGCATTTATGGCAGACATCCTCAGAGGTTGTGAAGTCTGTTGGACAATAAATAAAGAACAATACTCAAAACGGGAATTCCAGACAGGAAGTAATCAGGGCCAGCTAACACCTCCCATCAAAGGATTTGCCTAGGCAGAAAGTAGCCAGGCTTTGAAGCTGAAAGTCCATTCAAAGCTAATCAAGGTGTCCAATTGCAACATTCACACTTGTGTCAAACAGACGAGAGTTCTTTCTCCCACCCTGGACATTCCACAGATATATAAACCCCACTTGACTAGTTATCAACAGACCTCACAACCTCTGAGAATGCCTGTCATAGATGTGGGCAAAACGTCAGGAGAGAATGCTTCTGGAACATGGCCATACAGCCCAGAAAACTCATAGCAACCCGACAGTGACCACTGTTCAGATATGGTCTATGGATTCTTCCAATACATGTTTGTGTTACCTAGTGGATTTTAGGGATCTAGTAAATAAAGAGGAAACAACAAACATGCTGTAAGTTTAAATTCGTAAGTTCCTGTCTTAAATGCAGAAAGTCAGTCTGATGCAATGGGTTTGATTGTTAGACTACAACTGGAGACCAGGGTTCAAATCCTTGCTCAGTTATGCATATCCTGGGTGACCTTGGATAACCTCAGAGGAAGGTAAAGGCAAAGTCCCTCTAAACAACTCTTGGAAAGAAAATGCACGACAGGATACCGTAAGTAAGAAATAACTTGGAAGGCACACAACAACAAGAATCTTAAAAAACGGTACCGTAACTAGTTAATCAGGATGTGCTTTCAGTCTCTTCACTTCCTATTATGCACCTTCAAGTCATTTCTGACTTATGGGGACCTTAAGGCAAATCTATCTCAGTAGTTTCTTGGCAAGATTTGTTCAAAAGAGGTCTGACATTGCTTTTTTCTAAAGGTGGAAAGCTTAATTACCTAAAAATAGCACCACCTACACCTGAAAAGGAGCCACAAGGTGGCGGGAAATCTCAAAGTGTGTAATGTAAAACATTAGTGGAAGGAATACAAAGAGCCTAAAACCTGAGTCTTTCCCATAGTCATGCAATGCTGACTTCCTGTTGAATAGAAAGCAACAAAACCAATGGGAAATGGAGTTTTCCTGTCAGATGGCATGACTGGCTTAATTCTTGATCAGAAGAATTCTATGCAGAAATGCTTTTTACAGCTCTTGTTTGCATAGGTTGCTGTGAGTCTTTCAGGCTGTCTGGCCATGTTCCAGAAACTTTCTCTCCTGACGTTGTACCTACATCTATGGCAGGCATCCTCAGAGGTGTGAGGTATGTTGAAAACTAGGCAAGGGAGGTTTATATATCTATGTAAGGTCCAGGGTGGGAGAAAGAACTCTTGTCTGTTAGATGCAGGTATGGATGTTGTAATTAATCACCTTGATTAACTCTAAAATCAGGACAGTAAATAAAGAACAACACTCTGAAAACAGAGGAATTCCAGACATGAAGCAATCAGTGACAGCTAACACCTCCAAACAAAAGATTCTTCCAGACAGGAAGAAGCCAGGCCTTGAGGCCACAGGACCATCAAATGCTAATCAAGGTGATTAATTACAACATCCACACCTGCCTCCAACAGACAAGAGTTCTTTCTCCCACCCTGGACCTTATACAGATATGTAAACCTCCCTTGCCTAGTTTCCAACAGACCTCACACCTCTGAGGATGCCTGCCACAGATGTGGGAGAAACGTCAGGAAAGAAAGTTTCTGGACCATGGCTATACAGCCCAAAAGACTCACAGCAACCTAGTGATTCCGACCATGAAAGCCTTCAACAATACTTGTTTGTATAGGTTAAAAAAAAAGGTTTTCCCTGACGTTAAGTCCAGTCGTGACCAACTCTGGGGGTTGGTGCTCATCTCCATTTCTAAGCCAAAGAGCCGGCGTTGTCCGTAGACACCTCCAAGGTCATGGAGCGCAGTTACCTTCCCGCCAGAGTGGTACCTATTGATCTACTCACATTTGCATGTTTTCGAACTGCTAGGTTGGCAGGAGCTGGGGCTAACAGCGGGCGCTCATTCTGCTCCTGGGATTTGAACCAGGGACCTTTCGGTTTGCAAGTTCAGCAGCTCAGCGCTTTAACACACTGCACCACCACCAGGGGCCCCTACTTGTTTGTATACATCATTTTAAAATCAGCAATTAGAACTGGTGCTTTGAAGACTCGTTTTCTAGCTAACCTTTAAGATGTTAACCATTTCCATGGTTCCCAGCTGCAGGAAGAAAGTTTCGTGTGATTCTATATCTGAAATGTTCAGTCATTTGAATAGAGGTGGAATTACAAATACAGGGAAGAATTTGGGTAAATTGCATTGCCAATATCTTATTATTTATCTGTTTTCTTCCTCAATTTAAACAGAACTTGCTGCTCTCAGAGGAGAAATGTTGTAATGGTGATGGGTTTGTACTTGTGTTACAAACACACAGACTATTGTGTCAAGTGGTGGGCAAAGACAATTAGAGGAAGTCTGTCCCGAGGAAATGGCAATCTTACTAAAACACAGAGGGGAAAGGGGAGGGGAAAATATTAGGCATAAATCATAGTGCACAAATTTTGCCCTTCCCAACACAGCAAATATTGTCTTTGGGCGGAGGAGTTTAAAATCATTTATTATCTCTCTAATGACAGTTGTATTTGTTTGTATTATATATCTCATCTTTCTCAAATGGCTGGCCTGCAAGTGGGCTTCTAACCTAATTTATGGGATGTCTTGTGCAAGATGGAGCAAGCCCGTTTTCTGCTGCTCCAGAAACTAGAACCCAATCCAGTAGATTCCAATTACAAGAAAAGAGATTTTATATAAACGTTAGGAAAATTCTATGTAAACATTAGGAAGAACTTCTTTATTTTAAGAGCTGTTTGACAACGGAGTAGACTGCATTGAAGAGTGGTGGCCGGTCCTTTGGAGATCTTTAAATAACAGTTGTATGAACATATTTCATAAATGCTATAGTTGTGTATACCTGCATGGCAATGGATTTAAGCAGTTCCAAGATTCTATGATCAGGAAAAACACAAACTGTGTGTAGATAAGTATTGTTTATATGTATATATCAACAAGGCCAAATAATTAAAGTAAAAAAATAAATAATTTAAACTTTATAAATGATGACAGGTAAAACTGGAATATTAAAAAGTCTTGTCCATCCATTGGAAATCCCTGTCTGTATTAGGCAGGCAGTTGCCTCAACAGACATGTCTTTTATTTCCAGCAAAAGCAAACCTAACTCCTTGGCAGAAGTTCCCTATTTGCTCATCCTAAGCACCTCTGTCTTTGGTCACCCTGACCCAGCCATTGCTGACATTAGACTATGGTTTAAAACTAAAACAGCTTCTCCATCTTAAAATGGTAAAGAGAATAGATAAATAAATGCTAAGTTCAACATAGCATTTAGCTTTGCAGGCGTCTATCGTATACCAGGCAGCTGTGGACAAGTCTACATAGGGACCACCAAATGCAGCAATGCCCAAACACGAATCAAGGAACACGAAAGGCACTGCAGACTAATTCAGCCAGAGAAGTCCGCCATAGCACAGCACTTGAGGAACCAACCTGGACACAGCAGATTATCTGAGAACACAGAAATGCTGGGCCACTCTTAACAACCACCATGTCGGACTACACAGAGAAGCAATTGAAATCCACAAGCATGCAGACAATTTCAGCAGGAGGAAACCATGAAAATGACCAAAATCTGGCTGCCAGTATTTAAAAAAAAACTTTAAAATCAGGGCAGTAAATAAAGAACAACACCCAAAAAGCAGGGGAGTTCCAGACAAGAATCAATCAAAGCCAGCTAACACCTTTTAACAAAGGATTCCCCCAGACAGCAACCAGCCAGGCACTCAAGCTGCAAGGCCATTTGCAACATTCACACCTGCCTCTAGCAAACAAGAGTTCTTTTTCCCACTTTGGACATTCCACCGATATATAAACCTCACTTGCCTAGTTTCCAACAGATCCCTCCACCTCTGAGGATGCCTGCCATAGATGTGGGTGAAACGTCAGGAGAGAATGCTTCTGGAACATGGCCACACAACCCGGAAAACTCATAGTAATCCAAAGAGAATAAAGTTGGATGTTTTCACACTTAAATATCTCAATATATTCTCCCAGCAGTTTCATTGTAAAAGATAAAAAATAGATTTCATGGATTACACCGTCTAGCAGCAAGTATAGGAAACCTTCAGTGCCAACTTCTCAAACCATCCCTCCAGAAAGGGCTGAAGCTAGCAAAGAATAATTAGCGGTATTCTAAATCCCGTTCTGAAGAAGCAGCCATGGTTGATGATTTTGAAACCTGCTGCGGTGACATCCACTTGAACCATTCCTCTTTCCAGTTCCTGGTTTAGGCCATTTGCCAATCCAACCATATGTGTCTTCACACTTAATCAAGCTTCTATCTAGATAATCTTCCCCCTCCAGAAAGGCTTAGAGTCAGAACAGTAGGATTCTGGTTCAGGGAGATAATTTTTTTACCAACTCTTTTTACTCTTTCCTTTTAAGTCACAGTGGAACTTCCCATGTTACAGAGATGCGTGTCTAAT
This sequence comes from Anolis carolinensis, assembly GCF_035594765.1. NCBI lineage: Eukaryota > Metazoa > Chordata > Lepidosauria > Squamata > Anolidae > Anolis > Anolis carolinensis. Next base: position 243,681,800 of record NC_085842.1, read on the forward strand.
TTCTTTTTACTGAGTTGGCTGATTCCACCCTGTTCTCTTTCAAAGGCCAGAAAGATCAAGAATTCAGTGTAATAAAGCAGACCTCACATCTCCCAAGAATGCAGTCTATTTGGGTGGTGCAAAAAGAAAAGGTAGACATTATTGCTGGACAAACGAGGGCCAAGATTGCACTACTGGAACTGTAGCAATTACAGCATCAGGATCGATATGGAGCTTGGAGAACGTGTCTAGAAGACAAATTCAAGAGGGCTGTTGGATGATATTTCATCAGGAAAATAATCAAGCAGTCTTCTAGTTGGACTGCAACTCTCAGCAGCCTCAAACAATGAGGAATATTGGGAGATGCCATCCAGTAACATTTAGTGATCTGTATGATTCCTATAGAGTCAAATACCCTAGAGCGGAGCTTTCCAAACTGTGTGTCGGGACACACTAGTGTGTCGCCTATAGTCCCCAGGTGTGAAAAATGCTTACCCCCTGCTCCCACAAACAAAGGCTGCTGCTGTTCAAGTGTAGATACTGTTCTAAGTTTTATAAGTTGCACAATTTGTTGATTAACTTGCAGTAAATGCCACTACAATTGATACGTTTCTAATTAAGGAAAGAAAAATCAGTTGACAGTAATGTTTGTGATGAACCACATGGAGTTGCTATAGAGGAAATTACACAAGAATCAACTATAGTGCATATTGTGTAAAGGAAAAACTTTCCACACCTTGTTTATATGGTAAAGATTATATGAATCTCATATATATTATACATTATTTAATTTAATATAATATATATTGCATGAAACTCTGATAAGGGGTTGGCTTAACCTTCAGTTTTCTAGCAAAACTGAATTACTGTGTTGTGAAAGGATGCATGTCTAAAAAGTATGTCAACAACATAAAAAGTTTGGAAAGCTGTGCCCTAGAGATACCAGATCCCATGTGATCTTGGAAGTTTAATAGGGTCAGCTCTGGTTAGTACAGTACTTGAATAGAAGATCACCAATGAATACCAGGTTCTGTAGGCTGTATTTCAAAGGAAGAGCTGGCAAAAATCAAATCTGAGTATTCCTTGGTTAGGAAAACCCTATGAAATTTATGAGGTTGTCGTACATTGATGGGATTTGAAGCCACACACATAATTCCCATTCCAGGTCTACATTCTCTTGGTTTTGGCCAAATATGTTACATGCTATCTGCAGGGATATGCCCCTTCAGAAACCCTATTTTTATTTCCTAGTTACAGGGAGTTGTTGCAACCAAGGACTGCATTGAAGTGCCACTTCCTAGCCAGAAAATTCTGACTCAAAGTCTTCAAGCCTTATCCTGTTAAAAGTTACTTGAAATCCAGAAGTCAAACTAATGAAGCCAAAGGCAGGAGCAACAGTAGCTCCTTCAAAATTGAAAGGTCCCTTGGTGCCAGTGGAACACCAAGGCTCTATCTGCACTCCCATATTGCTGTCTAGACTCATATCATGCATTATTATTATAATAATATTTATATCCCACTTTTTCTCTCCACAAAGGAGATGCAAAGTCATTTAAAATCTACAAATATACAAACATTAAAACATAATTAAAGATCAATGGAATAAAAAATTCCCTGTTAAAATTCATAAAAACTGATCAGGAACATATGACCCAGCCAGTTTTAATAATGAATTTTAAACTCATTATATTTTAATCTTTGTTCTGTGTATATAATATATGCATTTTATAGAAATACTTTTTAATATGTGTATTTTATGTAATGATTTTGTGTTTTTAGCTATGTTGCAACCTGCCTGGAGCTACGAGAAGAGGCGGGTAGGAAATAAAATTATGATGATGGTGATGCATTAAATGGCTGTGTATACGGACCCCAAACTAAAGCACCATTTAATAATTTGAAGGATGTTGTGTTGATGTGGCCCTTGTGCACAAACACAATCCAAAATGACTGTATGCATCCTCCCAACTGATTCAGGTAAAGTGTTTTCCTCGGCTTCTATTTTGAGGGGTGTTGTTATAAAATGGTATGCTGATAAGAAATTGGATAGGATGCTGAAATAGTGTTGATACAGCATGTCCAGTTGTTGTGTACTGTTAGGTGGTTTCCAATGTATCCTATCATGGGGCTCATCCCAGGTCACACAGTGGCTTCAATGGCTGGATGAGAAACTGAACCCTGGCTTAAAGTTGATCTCAAACCACTACATTGTCGGCTGTTAGGAATTGTGGCAGTTGAAGTCCAAATTGCCTGGAGGGCTGCAGTTTGCCTATGCCTAGTGTAGGTGCACCCAGGGATTTAGAAGTGATATAAGGTGCAGCTATACCTTAGAAGTAATGCAGTTTGACACCACTTTAGCCAACATGGCTCAATGTGAATTGTAGTTTTACACTGTCTTTAGCCTTCTCTGCCGAAGAGTGCTGGTGTCTTGCCAAACTCGAGTTCTCGTGACTTTGTAGCATCAAGCAAAGCATCACGATACCAGGGAAAGGGAAGGATGGGGGATCCTATTTAAACAGGATCAAATAATTTAAATTCTTTCAGCTTCTTCCTCCCTCGATTCCACAGCAGTCATTCCTTGTAAGTTTCTGTCCACAACTAGCACTGACTTGCTCACTATGACACCAAACAAATACTGGGCCATGACGGCCTCCTTTTTTATCGATCGCTCCTCCTCAGGCCCATTTTGCCCAGGCTCTGAACCGGTCTTTCCTGCTCCACTTGCCAGGCAGAGAGACCCTATCTCAGACATGGGGAAACGGTAGGCTGTTAGGAATTGTGGGAGTTGAAGTCTAAAACACCTGGAGGGCCCAAGTTTGTCCATGCCTAGTCTAACCCTATAAAATCCTCAGGGAGCCAAGAAAGAAAAACAGCAGGTGCATTTACACTGTGGAATGAATGCAGTTTAACACCACTTGAACCGCCCTGGCTCAATGCTGTGGAGTCATGGGAGTTGTAATCTGGTGAGAGGCACCAGTGCTTTTTAGAAGAGAAGCTTGTGAAACTGCGGCTCCCAGGATCCCATAGCCTTGCGCCATGGTAGTAAAAGTGGTGTCAAACTGTGTTAATCCTACAGTGTAGCTGCATTGCATGGCTCCTCCTTCATTCTCTGGAGGTGCTCTCATTGCTCACCTGCAACCTGATCACAGCCCGCCCTGAACAAAACACCTCCTCCAAGTTTCTTTTATTCCCCACTGTCCCTCCCTTTCCCTGATATCATAGAAGCAGGAAATAGCCTGACTCAGAAAAGAAAGGCAAAAACAAAAAGGCAAACAAAGTATCCTGCGAGAGGATCAACACACCCTCCTGGCCTGCTTCCTGATCGAAGGAAAGGGAGGTGGCACTGGCCGGAGGAAGCTGGCCGGATCCTTGTGGCAAACCTGCCTCGTGTGCTTATTTCACCCTCCAAGTACCTGCTGGGTTTCCAAATAGGATTGTTTCCATTACAGGTAAGGCTTTACCTTTACTTTTTTGGGCCAATGTGCCTCTTGTTATCCCTCCACAGTGTTTGCACACCCGCCTGATTCAAAGGCTGGATCTACACTGCCATATAATTCAGATCATCAAAGCAGATAATCCATGGCCTTTTCACACAGTCCTATATCTCAGAATATCAAGGCAAAAAATCCCACAGTATCTGCTTTGAACTGGGTTATCTGAGTTCACACTGCCATTTATTCTAGTTCAAAGCAGTTAATGTGGGATTTTATTCGGCTGTGTGGAAGGGGCCCCACATTATCTGCTTTGAACTGAATTATATGAGTCTACATTGCCATATAATCCAGATCAGAGTAGATAATCTGGATTTCGTATGGTAGTGTAGATGGGGCCTAAGATGTATTTAAATATACATACAAATTTGACAGAAAAAGTAGTTCAATACAAAATAATGCTATGTAGTAATTACTGCATTTACGAATTTAGCACCAAAATATCACGATTTATTGAAAACCGACTACAAAAATGCGTTGGATAATCCAGAATGTTGGATAAGCGAGTGTTGGATAAGTGAGACTCTACTGTATATACTTATTGAAAAGGGAAATTGTATGCATACGCCTAGGGAGAAAATACCCTCTTGAAGTTATCTAGGCTTCCCTGCCAGTTTAGGGGGAAACAGGAGCTGCATCCACACTGCAAAATGAATGCAGTTTGACAGCACTTGAACAGCCAGGGCTCAATGCTATGGATTCATGGGAGTTGTAGTTTGGTGAGGCACCAGCAGTCTTGGGAAGAGAAGGCTAGAGATCTTGTAAACAAACCCCAAGATCCCATAGCATTGAACCATGGCAATTAAAGTGGTGCTAACCTGCATTAATTTTACATTATGGATCCTAACTTTTGTTTCGAAGCATGGCCACGTGGCAACTGCTGAACAGGTTTCCAGTTTTATCAATCTCCTATTTAATGTTTGAGCCCAGACTTCAGGCACGATGTAGCCCACGGTCAAGAGATTGGACTTCTTTCCTGGAAATATTCTCATCTGGTTCTCTAAATTCTTAATGGGGTAAAATTCAAAGGAGATTTCAATCTGAATCCCAGTTATGTGCCTGTGCCTTCTTGCTACTCTTCCCTTCTCAGTGTTTGTTTGATTTGTACTTTGTTGTTGTGTGCCTTCAAGTCATTTCCAATTTATGGCAAAGCTGTTATGGGATTTTCAGGGGCCGGGAGAATGCGACTTGCTCAAGGTCAACCCATGGGTTTCTATGACTGAACTGAACCCTGATCTAGGAAGTCATAATCTAGACAGGACTGGATTAAGATTTTTTGAAGCCCTAAGCACTTAAAAGATTTTGGAGGTCCTATATATGTATGTGTATATATATACAATACAAAACAGTAAAAGAAAATATTATTTTTGAAATGAAGCAAAACTTACCGTAAAATGTTAAAACAGTGTTTTGTTGTGTGTACTTTTGCTTTATTTATATTCAAAAAGTTTTTTTTTCCTATTTTTTCTAATTGAAGTCTTTTAAGGAATCTAGTTCAGCTGCACCATTTGCAGGTTTGCACCGTAGAGTCCATTGTACATCTGTCAGTGAATTTTGTGTGTGTGTGTGTGTAATGCCTCCTTCCCTTGATGCCCTAAATAGGTGCTTGTCTTGCTTAATGATTGATTCCAGCCATGTTTCTACCCAGTGTTTGATATGTACTTTGTTTTGGGCCTTCAAATTATTCCAACTTGCAGCAAACCTATCTTGGGTTTTGTGGACCTGAGAGTTCCTTACTCACCCAAAGTCACCTAGTGTTTCTCCATGACCAAATGGGGAATTGAACCCTTGTCTCCAGAGTCGTAGTCTAATGCTCAAACCAATACACTACGCTGGCTCTCTGGATTTGTACAATTGTCTATGTTTTGCATGCAGTTGACAAGTGTTTCAGGCTGATTGTAGTAGTGCCTTCCAGGCAGAAGGAGGCACCCTTTCCTCTTTTTAATCCTACCTCTTAACAGGTAGAAGGGAGAGAGTAATTCCAGTTACAGCCAAAGGCCTCTTTAACAGGATTAAAGGCCTAGATGTGTCTGTTTCCATGCTTAGCACTCTCAAGGAAGCTGATGATGAGGTTTCGTAGGCGGGTGAGGTGGCACCTGGATGAATCAGAGTCTGTCTCATGGCCGGAGAAGAGTTCGAAAGGGAGAACCAGGGAGAGGTCTAACACCCAGAGGAGACTCTCTTCTGGCAGGATGAAACAAAACAAAAAATCCAGCTGTAATTTAGGAGGGGGTTGGTGAAACAAGAGGCTTCCCTAAATTATATAATGCATCAATGAGATCATATCTTGTGAAAAAAATAGTTATATTGTAAGCCGCCCAGAGTCCCCTTATTGAGTGAGAAGGGTGGGGTAGAAATACTGTAATAAATAAATAAATAGGATATAAATTCAATAAATACACAGAAAAAAGAATTGTGAATGTATTTGATTTATTTTTTCCTGCCTTTCTCCCAATCTAGGGGTCTCAAATTACTTAAATGTCTTATGTAAAACTTCAGCACATCTTACAATGGAGGTGGGAGCTTCTAGAGGTTTGTGGATCACAACTCCCAGCATTCCTCACTTTGGACTGTGTCAGCTAGGGGTGATATAATAATAATAATCATCATCATCATCTTTATTTGTACCCCGCCATCAACTCCCCAAAGGGACTCGGGTGGCTCACAGAAGCACTCCAAGTGCCACATAAAACAACAATTCACAAGTATTGACATAAATATAAACAACAGCATATATAAAATCCCACTAATAAAATTGTAAGAGTATAAAATGATAAAGATTCCTAAAGTGCAATCAACGTGTGTAGCAGTACAATCAGTGGTTCATCACGCTGACCATAGATGAAAGTTGTACTCTTTAAAAGCTGGAAGACTGTATGTTTATACCATTGAGTTTATTTCATTCCTTCTCCACCATTGTCTTCCACACTTATAAAAAGACACATAAGCAGCAGGCCCAAGTGGTGGAGGAAGCTGATATAAAGTGCTTGTGCTCTGTGGTCTAAAAGGGGACTTAAACCTGAATATATTGCATATGTTTTTGTCATTCTTGATGGCTTAATTGTTCATCAAATGTTTTTGACACCCATTGTAAAACCAGGGAATTTCAAAGAAAATAATAATACAGTGGGCCGTTAGTATTTGCTTGGGTTTGGTTCAAGGACCCCCTGTGGATACCAAAATCAGCGGATGCCAAAGTCCCATTATATATGATGGCATAGTAAAATGGTGTCTCTTATATAAGATGTCAAAATCAAGGTTTCTTTTTTGAATTTTAAAAAATTATTTTCAAGGATGGTGGAATCTTTGGATATAGATTGTATGTATACGGAGGCTTACTGTACTATAAAAAAAATCGGCATTACAGAATACTAAAGTTTTTAAAGCCCTTGGTGGAACTGAAGTGGGAGAGAAGCTGCCAATAAAATGCAGAAGAACATAGTAAATTCACAGAATGGGAAGAAGGGAACCAGTGGGATGGGCAAGCAGTGTTAGAAGAAACTGCAGGTTAAATGCATTAACTCTGACAACAGTGAAAGCCACTGGAAGCTGAAATCAGTAGGTCCTTCAGCATTATCAGAGGAATTTGACAATAGCATCACACTGGAGGACCTAGAGATTCCTAGAAAAAACAAATCAATTAATAATGAAGTACACAGAATTCAAGACTGCAATTGTGAATGGATGACTGTACTAACAAAGCTCACAGCTGAAGTTAAAAGGACTGGGTTTCAGTATTGTGTCATAGCAAATGTTGCTAAGAGTTTCTGTTTGCATTCATAATAATCCAAGTAATGTGTTTGTGCATATGTCCAGAGAGATGTCAGGAATTCCTGTAGTCTTAAAAATATTATTGCTTCCCATTAATTTGGTTGGTAATTAAATCAAACAACTGTTTCTTTGTATTAGGAAACTTTACATGCCTCCCTTCAAAAACTTTATCAGTACCGTTTACACAGCAAAGTACTGTACTGTATTAGTCATATAACAATACTTTGCAGTTTGAGCAGTGCATTTTTAAAAATTTCCCAGCTCTCCTGGCTGGACCATTTTCAGGGCAAAGGGAGAACTCTCTGGGTGAAAGTGCTGCCCTAAAAATAGTAAAAAAAATTCCTGTGTATTGTTGGTCCTTGCTGCTGCAGCCTGCTTTGAGGTGCCTGTTGCATACTAGACTCCTTCTTTTCATCTTTCCTTCTCATTTCCTTCCATCTCAAAATTTCTCTGGGATCAGGCTGCACTTGAAAATCCTGAGTTGCCTCAATATTTACTAGCTAATTCCTGTGTTATTACTGGATTGCTGCTTTATGGCTTTTTTACTTTCTTATTTGCTTTCCTGGTTCTGTTTCCACCTTCTTCACCCCATTCTGAAACAATTGAAGACACTGTACAAGTTCTTTTCTTAGCCTGAAGCACATGTCAATTGTTTACTTTAGGTCTGCTAAGGCACTTTCTCTTTTAATTCTTGCTTTCTCTTCTCTCTCTCTTCTTCTCACCTCAACTTCTGCCCAAGATGTATTCTTCTTCCTACTCTCTTGTAATCTCTGTCCTTTTTTCATTCACGCAGACATTTCATGCATTCATCTGCTCACTTGTTCTAGACTGGCTGGGGCTGATGGGATTTAAATTAAAAACCATGGTAAACAAAGTTACATTAAGTATAGAACAGCTTCAGTTCAAGACAACCATAACAGTGGTCCTAGCAGTTTGTTAAAGTAGAAACATGGAATCTTTATGATACCTTAAAGCAGTGGTTCCCAAACTTTTTTTGACCAAGGACCACTTTGACCAGGGACCACTCTCCAACATTAGTACCAAAAGGCTTACGAATCAGCTTTTGGTCAATTTTAGGTTCGGTTTGGTTATTTGAGGTTCTGATTTAGAAATTTGCATTAGATAGACCTTATCAGCTCCAATTTCTGATACAGAACATATGCTATCCAGTATTTGCCATCTGCTTGCCCACAGAAAACCATATTTAATAATCTAGAGCTGATTTTCCCCTCATGTCTCGTGGACGTTATTTTAGGATTCATGGCTCACAGGTTGGAATCACTGCTTTAAAGCCTAACAAGGGCTGCAGTCCAAGATATCCAGTGGAAAGTTTATGCAAAATAAAACGTGTTAATTTTCAAGAATCCACATGGCCACAGGAGCTACTGAAGGGATTACAGATAAATGGCCTGGGGGTCTGTATCCAGTGGAGTTGAGCTGCTGACGCTGGTGGTGTTATTGTTATCATCATCACCATTACAATCATCTCATGTCCTTTCCCCAAATGAAAATAATATATTTTGAAGTAGTTTCCAGTTCAGCTGCCTGCTGAATGCAGAGAATCCAATATCTGCTTTACAAAGGAAGGATTTCTCATTGCCTTCCAAAGTGGCTTATTCCAGTGTCGAACAGTTCCTATTGTCAGGATGTTTTTCTAACTTAGTTGAAATCCCTGTACCCATGACTGTCCACTGAAGTTTATCGATAGAGCCTGATTTCTAAATTATTTTGCGTTTACTCTTCATGATTCGCTAAAAAACGTTTCAACCCCTTTGTGCACCTGCTAACAGGAGCTGGGCAAAGTTTTTCCCCTTCGACTGCAACTTCCATCTGCCTGATCCAATTTCGCACTTTGCCCACTCAACTGCTGTGGAGGTGAGAGGTAGATTTTGTCCTTAGCATGGATGGGGAAAGGTTAAATCAGGTCCTCTATACTGTCCATAGCTTCTCTCCCTAAAGCTGATTTTAGCAATAAAAAACAGTTTGTTTGTGCATGCCTTGTGTCACGTCTAGTTTGGCCCCGAAGCCAATCTGTCCTTCTGGTTCAAATTCCTGCTGTTCTGGAGCTAATCAGGCCATTTGTAATTCAGCCTTTGTTTTCCAGTTCTTTTTTTAAATAATCTTTTAATGCTATATAACTGATAATATAAAATTACAAATAAAGTAGATTACATATAATAAAATAAGCACGGTAACTAATAAAACACAACACATACATATAGATCTAATCAGCTGTTTACTAACAAAAACAATTTTAACAATCTAGCTAACATGTATATAAGCACATAACACAGGGATATAGATGACTTCCTACTTGCCATATTGTGATTATAAAATATCCATTATCTAGGTCAGTGTGGTCCAACCCACGGGCCGCGGGCTGCATATGGCCCACCAATTCATTTTTGTTGGCCTTTGCCCTTCTTACTGGAAAAATATTTTAATTATGTAATTCAATATTAATATTTTAATTATGAAATTCAATATTAATCATGTAATTCATTTACATTTACTATTTAACTACCATGAGTGTTGTTTTTACTTATTTATGAATTTAAGTTTCCACCAAAACCTAATGTTACTCCTGTTCCCCAGTTTCCCCCCATATATTGTTTCCCAGTTCCTAAAATATAATCTTGCTACTTCAAGTGATGACAGCAGCAATTTTTAGGCCTCAGGAATTACCAACGTTGGAAATTTTGTTTCTTGGACTCCATCAACTTTGAATCTTGTGAATGATGTTTGTACCTGCATAGTCTTATATAAATCCCATGTAAAAGAACATTAAATTCGTGGGATTTCTTTTGGCAGAATGCTTTACAAATTGTCTGTGTCTGTATCCAATGGAGTTGAGCAGAGATATTGCTTGGTGAATAGGGTAGAGATGATGAATCTCTAGACAGAACATAACAGTCCAGAAATTCCTGTTTGAACCAGAACAAACTCTTCCTTTCTTCCTAAAATGTGTGCTCAGTTTGTTATGCTGCAGAGAATGTATGTTTAATATCTAATGTTTTTTTTAATAATGATACCTCAAAAACAGTTACTTAGAAGAGATATAAAGTTCCACCAAAACTATAGGAAACCTGCAACCGCAGATACAATGTTTATACTGACATAATGGAGAAGGCAGTGTTCAAAAGTAGTTCATTGTTTGTTTTTGTTTTATCTTCTTCTTTTCTCAATCATTTATCTGTTTCTGTCCTGGCAGGAAGCTTAAAGATTTACAAGGCAGAATAAATGTAGCAATTCTGACATTCCCACCCAACCTATTGGATAATTTCATAGCCAAATGCTTTTAACTTTGCCTGAATTTTCAGCTTTTTAAAAACACAGTCAGCTCTATGTATCCATGGATTCTGTATCCACAGATTCCACCACCCATGTCATTAATTTTTCTTAATTCCAAAAAGCAGACCTTTATTTTCATTACTCCATTGGACGTAATGGAACTTGAGGATCCATAGATTTGGGCATCTAAAGGAAGTCTTGGAACCAAGCCCTAGCAGATATCAAGAGTACATTGTAGACTAATACAAATACAAATTTGACACTATGTTTGCCTTCCAATAAATAAGGGCAAAAGTCCCATAAAATAAAATAATAACTTGCCTTCTAGGTTGCAGTGTTCCCTCACTTATCGCGGGGGTTGTGTTCCAGGACCACCCGCAATAAGTGAAAATCTGCGAAGTAGGGAAGCTAGGTTTCTCCTTAGGAAGGAAGTAGAAAGAGAGAGGGAAGGAGGAAGGGAAGAAAGAGGCAGGGGAACATGACGCTGCCTCTTTCTCCTCTCACTGCCGTTTGGGCTCCTTCTCCGCTCTGCCGCCCGCACCCGACTGAGACCACCGCCACTGTAAATCATAAGTTTTTATGATATATAATATTATTTTAGTGTTTATTTAAAAAACCAAGAAACAGCAAGTCCGCAAAAAGCGAACTGTGACGTAGTGAGGGAACACTGTACTTCCATTTTCCATTTATAGCATGTCTACAGTTGAAAGACTAAAATTATTTCTTTTCAAGGACAGAAATATTTTTATTTACAGTAGAGTCTCACTTATCCAACATAAACGGGCTGGAAGAATGTTGGATAAGCGAATATGTTGGATAATAAGGAGGGATTAAGGAAAAGCCTATTAAACATCAAATTAGGTTATGATTTTACAAATTAAGCACCAAAACATCATGATGTACCACAAATTTGACAGAAAAAATAGTTCATTACACATTAATGCTATGTAGTAATTACTGGGTTTACGAATTTAGCATCAAAATATCACTATGTATTGAAAACATTGACTACAAAAATGTGTTGGATAATCCAGAATGTTGGATGAGTGTTGGATAAGTGAGACTCTACTGTATTTATTTAGAGTATATTTGTATTCCAACCTTCAGAGAAAAGGGCTCCCAGAGTGGCTTAAAAATTATTAATTTAACAGTTCCGTGCTATCAGATTCACAATCCAAAAGAAAACATGAGACATATTTGTCTTAGCAGGACATCAAAAGGAGAGTGGGAGAGGGAAAGGAAGAATTTAGCAGTGAGGCTCGATCTACACTGCCATATAATCCAGTATCTGATCACAGATTATCTGATATGAACTGGATTATATGAGTCTACACTGCCATATGATCCAGTTTAAAGCAGATAATCTGGATTTTATATGGCAGTGTAGATGGGACCTAGGACTAAATAGTTTTTTAAAATGGGTTTTCATGGATTTTAATTAACTTCTTGGCCAGTGTTGCAAACTGCATCAGCCTGTATCCTATTATGCACTGATTTAACCCACAAAACTAAGTAACTATTAATACAGCTGGACATTGATATTAACTTGATAAGTGCATCTGAAGGGGCCACGGTGGCACAATGGATTAAACCTTGTGCTGGCTGAACTGCTGAAGATTGGTGGTTTGAATCTGTGAGACAGCATGAGTCTGTCTGCCCCATCTTCCCATGCGGGGACATGAGAGAAGTTTCCCAGCAGGATGGTAACACATCTAGGCATCCCCTGGGCAACATCTTTGTAGAAGGCTGATTCTGTCATACCAGAAGCGAATTGCAGTATGTTCTCAATTTGCTTCTGACACAATAAAACAATCTGAAGAGGTGGATTAAAATCCATGAAGGTTTGTGCTAAAATATATCAGTCTCAAAGGTATTACTAGATTCCTCCATTCGCCTCCCCTCTTTTTGACTAATTTCTGCAAGACATTGTCCATATTTTCAGGTTTTACTCTTACGGATCTTACCCACGGATTTGATTACTACATTCCCTCTAGGAATCTCTAAGTCCTCTGGCACAGCTATGGTCAACCTCTTCTAGATTGTGTTGGAGCACCTAGATTCCCAGTGATATATTAGCTCAGAAAAAAAAAATCATATTCAGGTTTTCTTCAATTTTGTGAGGGTCCTGTCCTCCTAACCCCATTGAAAGTGGAAGAATATCTATACCGGTAGTTGCACCATACTTGTTTCTTAATATTAAAGGTATGTACCGGTAAACTTCTAGCTCATAATATGATAGGATGGTCTGTGGAGAGTACTATGTAGCCATTTAAACACTGTTGAAGTGCTCTTTCCAGTACAGGTACCGTGTTTCCCTGAAAATAAGACAGTGTTTTATATAAATGCACTATGTCTTATTTCCAGGGGATGTCTTATTTTTCCATAAAGAAGAATTCACATTTATTGTTGAACAAAAAAATGAACATTTATTATATATTGTACAATAGTTGTCATCACAAACCAGCATAACCAGACAAATTGTGAATCCTATCAAGAATTTCTTGTTTACTACCATTATTTCCATGTACAACAATCTATGGTATGTAAGTAAGTAAGTAAGTAAGTAAAAGTTTATTTGTATACCGTCCTCTCTCCCAAAAGGGACTCAGGGCGGTTTCCAATATAAAATCAGCATAAAACATTGTACAATAAAACACTGAAAACACTATAAAACGCTATAAGAATTAGAAACGAAAACAAAACATAACAATTGACTAAAACAATCACATAAGCAGAAGGAATATAATCACTCAATATGAATCCGCAAAGAAAGAGGGGAAAAAAAGACCACTGGGATGGAGGAGAGGATGTCCTGGAGGGACCACTAGAACTAAAATGCAATGTGATATTCTAAGATGCTTTGGGGCAGAGGAATAAAGTGCAGTGTTTCAAGTCAAAGAGGTGGCCTGTGCGACTACTATAGCTATGGGCTCGGTTATCCAAAGGCGCAGTGGAAGAGCCAGGTTTTAAGCAGCTTTTTGAAGGAAGCCAGGGTGGGTGCTTGCCGGATCTCCTCCGGAAGGGAATTCCAGATCCGGGGAGCAACAATAGAAAAGGCCTGCTCCCTCGTCCCCGCCAACCGAGCCTGGGATGGTGGCGGGAGCGAAAGAAGTGCCCTACCGGATGAACGAAGAGGACGAGTGGGTTCATAGCGGGAGATGCGGTCACAAAGGTAGGTGGGTCCCAAACCGTACATTTATCGATCCTGCATGCTCTAGTGTTCTGTTTGGCGGGCATGCTTCCAAACAAAAACTTTGCTAGGTCTTACTTTTGGGGAGGCCTTATATTTAGCAATTCAGCAAAATCTCTACTAGGTCTTATTTTCAGGGGATGTCTTATTTTCGGGAAAACAGGGTAGTCTCCAAGCTACAAATAAGATGGGTTCTGCAGGTTTGTTTTTAAGTTAAATTTGTATGTAAATTGGGAGAGGTACATTTTTAAGTGTAACTCCATATTAGCTTTGGATAGGGTAGGGAAGGTGCTTGTTTTGCTGTATGTGCCCCTGTTCAGAAGATTTCGCCTAACTCTCTGCCCCTTATAATTGGAGGTTAAAAAATTTGTCTTGTTGTGGAAACTAGGGTTGGTGTGAAAGCTTCAGGGGAGACACCTTTTTCCCATGATAACATTTTTAGGAGTGAATTTCCTTTCCTAAGGGCAGATTACTCTCATTTCCTGTTGTCTCATCCCCATACTTTACTATAAGTAGTTTGTAAATCAGATGTCTGTAATCCTCATTGATACATGTTTGTCAAGGATGTTGGGAGTTGCAGTTCTGCAGCATCTGGAAAGCTAAATTACTTCCATGACTGGGCTACAGATGCCAGCTACAAGAGCAACTTTGGCCTCTGATTCTTAAGTAGTAGCCACTAGCCCTGATTCAGGACAAGAGATCAACATTTTGAATCCAGCTCCTTTGTATCTGCATGTTGCGTCACTTAAAGGTTTCTCGTTCCATTACATTCAGTCATGTGAGTAGCTGCTTATGTAATTACTGTAATTATATATATTTACCTGTAACTAGGAAGGACGAAGATGACTATGGAGAGGGTTCTCCAAATCATTGTGTGTTAAAGCCATTTTGAAAATCTTTCTCTTTATTTATTCAAAGGTACCATCTTTGGAAAGAATTCACTCAGTCACAAATTGTTGGCAGAATAGTTTCTTCTTCTTCCCTTCTGTTAATCTCTGCACTGTTAATCTCTACAGTTGTTAACATAATCTGGAGGCTTAGTAAGCCTCTGGATGCCGAAAGAGAAGAAACCACAGCTCAGTGAGTGAAAATATATTCTTTCAGGACTCAGGTTTGGCTTCAGAGTGGAAAAAGACACACTTTAGGGACTGGAAACCCAGGTGGCTGTTGCTTCAATAAGACTGAAACCACATTACCATAATAAAAACATTGAGTCTAAATGTAGCTCGTGCTTGTGGATATTTATATACACTTGCTTCCTGGTCTCTAGGTACCTGTTGTCCAGATCTTTTGAGATTTGATAAATCCAATCAGGAAATGCACAAAAGCAGAGCATGTGACCAGCTCAGTCTCCTCTGCTAAGGCAGTTAACTAGATTTTTTAGTTTCAGAGGTAGAAAGATTTGTTCTTTCCTTTGTAACATGTACATAGGAAGCCTGTCACTTCCAGAGCATAGAAAGGCAGGAAGGAGGGGCAGCAGAGGCCAAAGAAAGGCAGCAACATAACATGTAAATTCAGTGATAGCAAGAACAGTAGGGCCCAGTGTTGATGTTGGTAGGATTTACAAGTCCCAAATTTATTTGAAACAACATCAAGAACATACAGTTTTCTACAAAGACTGTGGAATCCTACAGATTTTTTTGTGGATTGTCAATATTTGTGACATGGATAGGAGACCAGGAAAACAAATATTTCTCTGTAGTCAATATCAGGGATGACAGTTGCTCCAGATGTTGCTGAACTACAGTAGCCATCATTCGCTATGTTGGCTTGGACTGTTGAAAGCTGTAGACCAACAATATCTGGAGAGCTGTGTAATTCCCACCCTGTGCTTAAATCCAATTGTTACAGCAAAAGTGATTTTGTTTGAAGTTCACTTTTATTTCATTTCCGCACGTTAGTGCTGTAGATATTGGAATATTGTATATACTCGAGTATAAGACAAGTTTTTCAGCCCTTTTTAGGGCTGAAAGAACCCTCCTCAGCTTATACTCGAGTGAGGGTCCTGGCCAGCTTATATTCGGCTTGGCTTATACTCGAGTATATAGGTAATCAGAGTTGGAGAGTCTTATCTTATTAAAATCTTGTTATTATCTTACATTACAGTTTTATGTAAATATTAAACGCATTAACCTACTGATGCCTCAATTACTGCAATTTTATTGGTACAGTAGAGTCTCACTTATCCAAGCTAAATGGGCTGGCAGAACCTTGGATAAGCTAATATTTTGGATAATAAGGAGGGATTAAGGAAAAGCCTATTAAATCTCAAATTAGGTTAGGATTTTATAAATTAAGCACTAAAACATGTTATACAACAAATTTGACAGAAAAAGTAGTTCAATACGTAGTAATGTTATGTTGTAATTATTGTATTTACGAATTTAGCACCAAAATATCATGATATATTGAAAACATTGACTACAAAAAATGCCTTGGATAATCCAGAACGTTGGATAAGCGAGTGTTGGATAAGTGAGACTCTACTGTATCTATTTTTATTTTTGAAATTTACCAGTATCTGCTGCATTTCCCATCCTTGTCTTATACTCGAGTCAATATATTTTCCCAGTTTTTTGTGGTAAAATTAGGTGCCTCTGCTTATATTTGGGTTGGCTTATTCTCAAGTAGATACGGTAGTTCTTTTCTCAGTTCTGCTGCTAGAGTAATGCAGTGAGAGAGAACTATCAACATTTTAGAAGGAATGGAACAACTGAAAAAGAAATGGCAGAGAGTGATGGAACTTGTTCACTTAAATCAAGTTAAAATGGCAACTAGAATTTCTTCACTCCCTCTGTGTATTCTGCATTTGCCCATATTAGATGGCTTACAAGTCTTACATTTCCAAATATACACTTTTATGAATTGTAGAATTATAGCCATAATTCAATTATAAATCTCTTTTGTTTATGAAGTTCATATAAGTCACATAACATTATATTTATCAAAACATGAGCAGGCAGAATCTATTATGAGGCCTCTGGCTGCAGATCACAAAAATGCTTTTGCTTCTGATTGTTTAATAGCATGAACAACAGCTGGTGTGCTGTTGAGCAGTTACAAATGCATCAACTAGACACGCATTTGTGACTTCTTGGTATTAATGTTTATGATTATGACACAAATGTTCCCCAAACCAACCCTAATAGCCAGGGTTTGGGAGAAGGGAAGAAAGTTTTGTTGCACTCCAAGTGGGAATGTAGTCTAGTCCAACAAAGACACAGTAACTTTGCACAGTTGCAAATGGAAAAACAGAAACTTTACTCTTTTCAGCAGAGTCAAAACATAAACTTGCAGTGTTGCATCTTACAGTGTAATAAACTTACATAGTCCTTGTAAGCATTACAAAATGCACAGAGCATTTTTCTTCTTCCAAAGGAGAGAGCAAACATGTATCCTAAAACACACACAGTTATAATCCACCAGGTGTGGTCCAAACTTACTTTTTTACCTAAATTAGCATCTGCACATCATGATCAACAATATGAGTTTTTCTTTAGCGCATACATCCTTGATGTTGGTCCTTTGAAAACCCACCTCGTTTTCAGGACACCCTAACAAGTTTAACTTTGCTCACTATTGGACTACATTAAAGTGGTATGCTACTGGATGTAGGCTATAGATATGCATAAGAAAATGTTTTAAATAATATTATTTGTTGATTGTTGCTTTGTGTTGTCGAAGGCTTTCATGGCCAGAATCACAGGGTGGTTGTGTGTTTTCGGGCTGTATGGCCATGTTCCAGAAGCATTCTCTCCTGACATTTCACCCATATCTATGACAGGCATCCTCAGAGGTTGTGAGATACTGTATATATACCTCACAACCTCTGAGGATGCCTGCTATAGATGTGGGTAAAACATCAGGAGAGAATGCTTCTGGAACATGGCCATACAGCCCAAAAACACACACAACAAGCCCGATTGTTGCATTGCCACTATTGTGTGAGTTGAAGTTGTTTCTGATTTATGCCAACCCTGAGGTGAACCATCATTGGGCTTCCTTGGCAATATTTGTTCAGAGGGGAGTTGCCTTCCTCTGAGGCTGGGAGAGTGTGACCTGCTGAAGTTCACCCAGTGGGTGCCATGGTTGAGTGAAGATTCAAGCTCTAGCTTCTAGAGTCATAGTCCAATGCTCAAACCACTACAACTTCTTTAATTGTTATTAGGCTGATTTAAAAGCTTTCTCATTCTTCCGGTTCTTCTATAGTTTTACTGGTAATCAGAAGGCAATTGAAAATATTTGGTATGGTTTTTCAGTGATGGCAATTTATCATAATGTTTGAACTGAGAACAGTGATTATACTTTGTTTATCTGAACAGAATTGCTTTAATCTGTTCATTTAGATTGCGGGTGTCAAACTCATTTTCATCGAGGGCCACATCAGCCTTATGATTGCCTTCAAAAGGTTGTTGAATCCATAGACTGAGAATCTGTGGATACAACGGGCAAACTATATATTTTTAAATAATGGTCAATGTTCTTTAATTTTTACCAATTTGTGTACTTAGATGTTATTAGACAACAGCTCCAGTCACTTGATGATCCACCATGCAGACTGTAGATAATGGGTTTTGGATAAGGTTAAAGGACATTTTAAAGTCAGAGAACATATCCACAAGTTTTGTATCTAAATTCAGATCCCACTATCCTCACTAAACAGACCAAACTGCAGCCTTCCAGATGTTATTGTATCACAGCTCCCATTAGTTCCAGTCATTATGTCTAATGATGAGGAATACAGGAGTTGTAGTCCAACATCTGGGGATCACATAAATAACATGGCAGGCCGGATTTGGTCTATGGGCCTTGAGTTTGACACATGTGATGTAGACAGACATAATTAAAAACAATACCTGAGTTCACATATAACAGTAAACTATGATTAGTCAAAAGAGAAACCAAATGCTTTTGGTCTCCTCCATGCAGCGATGTTACAAGGGGAGAAGGAGAGTGGGAAACAACTTTCATGCTAAATTAGAGTTAGTGTTTCATACCCGTAACTGCAGAATGAACATTTCAGATAAATAGGTTACATTAGACAACTGTGGCTTGGCATCTAGCTTGTATAGATACTTATTGTGAGTACATGAAGCTGAAATGTACAGATTAATGTTATCTACTCAGTTTCTCTTATAGGTCAGACACTCCCCTCATGCTGAACAATCGGCTTATCCTCTATAGTAGCAGAATCCATTGTATCAAATCAGAGTGTACATCAAGCAAAGGACAAGAGTGACCAAGGAGTACGGATGCCAGAGGTTCCTGTAGGACAAGGAGTAAATTTAGCCAGATAAATGGGATTACATGCTAGTACATAGGATTATATTCAAGTACTGTAAGCTATAATCGATCAAAATCTGAGCAGTCCCAGCAGTTTTATGTAGATAGAGTATTACAAAAATAAACCTGCAGTTTAGAATCATATTCTTAGGGTTGAGATCAGATTATTATGCCCTTTTCTCTCATCTGGAAGTTCTTCTCATACATTTTATATCTGTTGTAAAGTATATTGCATACAATATACTCTCTCTCTCTCTCTCTGGATTATGAATGCATACAAATGCGTGTGTGTGTCAGCATATAAATGAAGAGATGATGTCTGGAATTCTGTTGATGGGGAAAATATAGGTTTTTTCAAGATGGAATTTAGCAAACATAAAACATAAAAAATTCCCACATTTAATATGTAAACAATGTTTGCACATTAGTGACACATGGCTAGCTATTTGCTGTCTGAAACAAATGTACATACTACCCCAAACTAGGTAAGCTACTCTGGCATCTGAGGTAGAACTTGACAATTCACTCTGTGAAAAAAAAAACAAAAATAAATTCAGGGATTAACAGTTTGTTGTCCTCATGTGGCATTAAAAATATGATGCTTAAACCAGCTGGCTAGCTCAGCGAAATGCTAGGTCTGGCCCTGGAAGTGAGGACTGATGTGGGCATGTGCCAGACATGCATGTTCAACATATAGTGAGGTGGAGAGTGCCATGGAGCCAATATTCAACTGTAGATCTTATTGCCCCATGCAAAGGATCGTTACCTTGTCGTATTGCTGGGATTTGCGCGCCTCTATTATGCCATGAGCTATACTGTAACCTATGGTTGTGAGAGCTGGACTATAAGGAAGGCTGAGTGAAGGAAAAAAGATGCTTTTGAATTTTGGTGCTGGAGGAAAATCCTGAGAGTGCCTTGGACCGCAAGAAGATCCAACCAGTCCATCTTCCAGGAAATAATGCCCAGCTGTTCACTGGAGGGAAGGATATTGGAGGCAAAGTTGAAATATTTTGGCCACATCATGAGAAGACAGGAAAGCTTGGAAAAGATCATGATGCTGGGGAAAATTGAAGGAAAAAGGAAGAGAGGCTGACCAAGGGCGAGATAGATGGATGGTATCCTTAAAGTGACTGGCTTGACCTTGAGGGAACTGGGGGCGGCAACAGCCGACAGGGAGTTCTGGGGTGGACTGGTCCATGAGGTCACGAAGAGTTGAAAACGACTGCGCGAATGAAGAGAGAGAGAAATCTGATTGACTTTTGTACATGGAATGAGAAAGGGGACATGAGTTCCACTTAAATTCCGGAGGAGACCACTCTGATTCAAGACTTCTTGAATGAAAGCAAACAACATTGTGGATTCATTACAGTCATTTAATCCTGCCAATTAGACAGAAGAGTGGATTATAACAAGTATTATGTTTCAGGTTCTAATGCAAGTCTATGGGGCAAGCCAAACAGTGACACATGGAAACACTGTGCCTGTTGGCAAACCCATGGACTGAATACGGGCCCAAGAAAGATTTTAGACAATGTATCTGGGATTGGGGGGATGGAACATTGTTGCATATTCTCTCTCTCTTTTTTAATGGTGTTGTGAATAATCCTGTTTGACACATGTTATCCAATGTCTTGAGCAGATCACAAAGATTAGAGGAAACCTGCAAATTCTTCATAGGATTAACATAAATAGGAGTAAATGCCAGAAATAATTGCTGTTGTTTTTGTCATGCACTTGCCTGTCAGCATTTCTCCTCTTTTTATTGTCGGCAGATTTTTACCCCCTTTGAACACTTTAATAGAATAATATGGGTTTGGGAGTAATTTATTCTTCATCAAGTAAAAACATTATTTAATATCCTTTGGCACTAAGGATAAGCTATAGATGAAGTTCTACAGATGTTTCTGGACTTCATGTCCCCAATCTCTCACTGTCCACTATGAGAATTCTGGCCAAAGACACTTGGAGAAGACAACTAGGAAAAATGTAGCCCTCAAACCCATATCAACTCCCTGTCTGCAATGCAAAATGTTACTGGATTAGAATAATTGATTCATATAATGTTAGGTGCATCTATGCTATAACTATCATGGCTCAATGTGATGGAATCATGGGAACTGTAGTTTTACAAGGTCTGTAGCCTTTGCTGCCAAAGAGTGGTAGTACCTCACTAGAGTACAATAGCAATGAGCCATGGCAGTTAAAGTGGTGTCAAACTGCATTCATTCTACAGTACAGATGCATCCAAATCCTTGGAGGAGACCTTGTTAGAGCTTTATGTTAAGGGTGAAATGTTCATCACTACAGGAGTTTTTTTTTCATGTCAGGAGCAACCTGAGTCACTTCTGGTGTGAGAGAATTGGCCGTCTGGAAGGACGTTGCCCAGGGGACACCCAGGTGTTTTTTAAAAAAATGTTTTACCATCCTTGTGGGAGGCTTCTCTCATGTCCCTGCATGGAGCTGGAGCTGATAGAGGGAGCTCATCCCTGCTCTCCCCGGGTGGGATTTGAACCTGGCAGCCTTCAGGTCAGCAACCCAACCTTCAAGTCACAAGGCTTTAACCCACTATGCCATCGGAGTGCTAAGGAGCCACAGTGGCACAATGGGTTAAACCCTTGTTCCAGCTGGACTGCTGACTTGAAAGTTAGATTGCTGACTTGAAGGTTGCTGGTTTGAATCTGTAAAATGGGATGAGCTCCCATCTGTTAGCTCTAGCTTGCAGGGGCATGAGAGAAGCCTCCCAGTAACACATCCAGGCATCCCCTGGGCAACGTCTCTGTAGACGGCCAATTCTTTCACACCAGAAGCGACTTGCAGTATGTTCTTAATCACTTCTGATATGATAAAAAAAACTGCAGGAGTATAGCAGACTTGCACAAGGTCGACTTAAGGCAGAACACCATATAGTACCTCAATTAACCCATCTAAATGCCTACCATATTGTTTGGTACATGTGGCACAAAATCTTAGAAACACCTCTCCCTGCCTCCAACAGAAAATATGCAACAACAATTACCTAATTTGAGGGCTGTTATGACATCCTAAATCTGTTTCCTGAACCAACTTCCTCACTTTGCCTAATGGTAGAGCTGTCCCTGATCTTACAGCAAAGCAAATAAATCATATTGTTAGTCCACAAAATGACCTTGCTTGTGTTTTTTTTTATGACATGTGCTGGTTCTTTCTTGTGTGGAATAACCAAATATTTTCTTGCCTGTTATGGCCAAGCAAGAGAGTATCTATTCGTATTTACAATATGAATGAAGTCGTTTTTCTTAATTCTGTACAGATTTATTTAGGTCACAATTTTCCAGCCTCTGCAAAGTTTGTGTTTTTTCTTTTTGTATATGATTTCCTTTTGTTCTCCCTTTCTTATTGATTTTTACGATATGGTCAATGCAGCTCCCAATAAAATGGAGAAGATCATATGTTTTGTATTCTGCAGGATTTAATGCAGTATATAAAGTTTAGCGAACAAATCTTTAGCAGCCCATGACTTGATTTGAGAGACGAGTCACCTGCTACTCCATTAGTACTTGGAAGATTATAAGCCTTGGAGATTTAGCGAAGGATTAGTAAATTGGAGAGTGTACATTATCAGGCAGGCTTAGACCTTGATTGTCTCTTGACTCATTTTCATTAGTGCTTTATTCAAAGATCGCTGGAATTATGTAACCGTGACGTTTCAGAGGAATCTGTCAGGAATCTGTTTGGTTTTTTTAAAAAACGCCTTTTCCAAAAGTTATTTTTATAACCCCCCAGCTTGCAATGTGGGTTACACATTTTGAAAAACAGCACTGTAGTTCAGTCAGGTTGCCGGGGCCAGATGCTTTCCAATGCTGCATCCAGAAGCAGGTGGTAGCTTTTTTCAGCGGTGCATTGAAAGAGGCAGGATGAAGTACAAGAAGTACATCACCATTCTTGAAGCTGCAATTGGGATCACCCCCCTCAATAAGAGGGAATTGTTACCTGTGGTTCGACATGCAAACCTTTGGCAGCATCCAGGGTAAGTTACACATTTGGTAAATGAATAATTGCAAAGGCAAATATTGACTCTGCGAAACCGTGTTCAAGGGAGCTGTGGGCATTGCCTGTAAATGGGAGAAACGTTTAATTGGGAAGCTGCAGGAACTGCACGTAGTTTTCTTGGTGGTGTGTATTTGTGGTGTTCTTGGCTGGCATATGGGTGGCTGGGATAAATAGGAGGAATTGTCAGTAATAGCTTTTAAGCCTCTGTGTAAACTTTTTAAAAACAAGGAACTTAGTAGATAAGCCCATGCAGACTTGAAGCAAGGGCAGATCAAGTGGGACTGTAACGGATTGCTCCTTGATTACTTTTTTCTGATGCTCACACATTTAATGATGTGGCTAGAATCTGGAAAGATGCTCACATTGCTGAACAAAGTAAATTGAATAGGCTTAGGGTCCTCCCTCCTCACAAAAAGCCTATTTTTTATTTCTGTGTTTGTGTTACACAGATATACAGCAAAAATGCTTCAATGTACCATTCATGTCTTTACAACCAGAGTCTCCTTCCCTTCCAGTTTCAGTGGTGGAGATGGGAATACAATGCACGTTTGTTATACACTGGCAATCTAGAATCATGTTATAAGGAATGAATGGGAAGTCTGCCTGCCATTGAAAAATATTTATGGTCACTGTGAAGATGCTGAATAATGTCTTTGACCAAATTGTTTAGATCCAACCCAGCAATAGCTGCTGTGGCCCGAGAGCCAGTGTGACCAAAAAGCTTACTTTCTTCATTACATGTTTTCCAAGAAATGCTGTATTTCTGTGTGCTTCAGAATGACAAGCCACTGTAGCATAAATTAAACTATAAAGATATACATGTACTCATTAAAGCAAAATCTTCATGACCTAGATGATTCAAGGCGTGGATTTTTAAAAAGTGATTTGCTGCAGAACAAGGTTATATGGAAAACTGAAGCAAGGTGTTGTTTCTCTTCTGCGATGCTCAGTTACAGTGAAGCCATGTTGTCTGAGTGTGATTGCGAGCTTTTTATACATTTGAATTCCTATAATTCATCTTGCTTATTGAGGCTGGGGCAAAGTGGGATATAAATAATGATAAATAATAATTTTCAGTGCTTATATTGCTTGTGTGTACATATAGCATATGTTTGTGTTCCTGTTCCTTTAGGTCTCATGTCTCCGGAGCCACAAATGTAACAGAGCTTTAGGGGTAATAAACTATCTGCAGAATTATGAGCTGGAAAGCCTATCTCTAAGCATGGATATATAGTGCTTTGTATCATAGCCCATTATATTAAGTGCCTAAAGTGCTAGGCACTGTACAAATAAAACACATTGAAGGTGGGGATGGACTGCAAGTGTTCCTTCTCCAATTTGGGATCCCCAAATCACAATCTGCTCCCCTTTTCTGACTTAGTTGTTAGCTGCAGCTTCACCATAGTCACCCATGCCGTGGAAGTGTATAATTGGAAAACCTTATCTTTTTTAGTTGCAATTCAAAGCAGTGTGGATTAAGCTCTGGAATAGCTTTTGCTGCAGCAATAGCATATACCAGCAGATTGTGGAAAACAAATCTGAAGTGGTCCATATGGCTCACACTCACAGCAGTTGCACTGCAGATACTACGGTACATTAATCTGTGTTTGATTTCTCCGCCAATGGATAAAGTTTTATTCCTTTGGTATTTTCCCAAGAGTTTTAAGCTCTTAACTTTTTCCCAATGCAGTGTTAATTTGTCAACTTAAGAAATATCCAAATATAACTGGTCCCACGCTAATGGTCCCACGCTGAAACCATTTTGTAGAATATTAGGGAATATTGATGCAGAGGTTTCAGTATTTTTGTTGTAAATGTCAAGCAAACTGAAACTATGCTTCATTCACTGTTAGGGAAGGGCAAAGTAAAGTTAATGGAAATAATTTATTGTGTTATCAGACTCAACTAAAAAAGTGTGATACAAGTTCTTGAGCAACAATTATAATGGTTTAGATGTAAAAAAAATCTGGCTTTATATGGATTTTTGTCTATCCATAGGATGGTAGTAATGTTAGAATTAGACAGGATTTTTGGGAGCATTTTGCAGCTCAATCTTGGTTTATGTAACTTACATGGTAGGGAATCCAGTGGGTGACTTGCTCTCCTTCAGTTATTGTCTCCAGATTTGGGGAATGAAATTCTTTTGACAAGAATGATGAAATTTGTGATATTCTTATCTGACAACTTTCTGATTTCCAGTCTCTTATGATTTCAACATGACTTCTCCCTGATTTGTTTCTCTCTCATGCTTTACTGAATACCCTTCGCAGCATTGAATTTATTCTATTGCACCAATACTGACTTGTCCATGTTTGTCTGTGCATCTTTTTTGCCCCATTCATCATTAAAAACAACACAAACAGCTTCTCTATTTTAAAAAACTGTGGTACCGTCTGGAGGTTCTGCATCTTCATAGTATGTCAAGATTTTAATATTTCTGCTTAATTTTAAGAAGAAAGAATCATATGATGTTAAAGATGTTAATCATGTGCAGAGAGTCCTTCTGTTATGCCAGCAGTTGCAATGTTTAGCTAGCTACAGAGAGATACAGGAAACAGTTCTTGAATACTCGCTCACATTTTCTGTCACTCCTGTTTGTTTCTGCTCTTAATTTTTTTTTTTGCAATATTTACAGAAAACTAATTTTCCTTTTTACTGCCTATCAACCTGCTGTCACTTGGTATCTCCTGGGCCTTCCTGCTTAGCCCACTTGGGAGGACAGTGATTTGTCACATTTCCATCACTGGACTCAAGAGGAGATTGAAATCCACTGCTGGACTCCACACCAAGCCTGGAGGCTTGACAATCATAATTAAATTCCCAGTTGCACCATTGCAAACCAGGAGTGAGGAATGTGTGGCCCTCTCTTGTTGTTCAAACGTCACAACTCCCATCAGCCCTCTTGAGTATACTCAAGGGAGAGGCATGATGAAAATTACATTGCAATAGCTAATGGAATATGCATTCTCCATTAGTCAGTTTGATGTAATAGTTTGAACATTGGACTCCAGAGACCAGGGTTCAAATCCCAACTCAACCATAGAAACTTACTGAATGGCCTTGGGAAAGTTACACTTTCTCAGCCTCAGGGGAAGGCAGGGGCAAAACCCCTCTTATCAAAATTCTGCAAAGAAAATAGGGTTGCCTTAGGATCACCATGTCCAAAATGACTTGAAAGGGCACAATAACATTGCATTCCCCATTTCTTCTGTAATGTATGGATCAGCTAAATGTTGCCTCACTGTAAAGTACAGGCATTGCCAAAGACCAGGAATGTTTTAGCTACACACCCAGGATTTAAACATCCTATGAGAAGTGTCCCTAGAAGAGTGGCTACCTTTAATTAATGGTAATGGAAACTCTTCCATTTTCTTTTGGGAGAAAGAAGCAATAATGAATGTGTCCGTGAAACTCTTTGTTGCACATAGATTTGATTTTTTTCCCTTGTGGTACGACTTCGTATACAAGGATCACAGCAGTAATCTTATTTAGCTCAGAACAGCCCTGAAACAACACACAGAGTAGAATGGCTGGGGATTTGAATCATCCCTCACAGATAAACCTGATATTCAACATGCTGCTCCACACTTGCCATTGTAAGAATAAAGTAAGGTGTGTGTGCTTCATGCTACAAGAATATTAAAATTATATATTCAGAGAACTTAAATTTTTAAAAATAGATCCTGCGTCCTGTCTAAATTTCTCCCAATTTGAATAAATGTTTCATATCTTATTTTGCAGAGTGCTGTATTTTTTGATACAGTTTTGAAAGGCACAAATTATTCCCAATTCCTAAGACCAGAAGTCAGAACAGGTAACTTATGCACATATGACTTCAAGTTGTCTTTTCAGTCTCCATTAACTTCATCTACAAAGAATACTCAAGAGACAATTTGCAATTGCCTCCCTTGAAAATTCAGCTTAGAGCACCTGGTGTTCTCATACCCAGTTACCAGCTAGGCCTCACCCTAATTACTTTCCAAGAACAGAAAGGATCCCGTGCCTTCAGTGTGTTGAGCTTCCAAAGAATAGATTATGTATCTCTAAAAATATACATTTTTATCAAATTTGTGTCCTACGTCTTCTGCAAATGACTCAAGGAAGGATGAATTATTGTCACCACTAGCACTTTATCTTCACCATAACCTCATGCAGTCAGAGACTGAGAGATGGTAACTTGCCTGGGTTACCCACTCAGCCATGAAATCCCCACTTTCATGGCTGAGTGGGAAATGATGTCACACACATATTAACAGTCACTCTAGATTGATTGTCTTCTCTGTTTTTGCCCTGGTAGCATTTGCTACACATGACCAATGCAACCCATAGCTTATTCACTGAGAAATACATTCCACCAGGATGGGCCATTTCTTTATATGCCTCATGCAGCATATGGTTGGATGGGAATTGTACACAAGTGCTGGAGGACAATTGTATGTACTACCTAGTCAATTTTGTAGGCCACTCTGAGTCCCTTCGGGTGAGAAGGGCAGGATATAAATGTTGGGAATAAATAAATAAATAAGTTGAACCTCCTAAATTGGCTCAATGCTGTCTTGGGTTCTTGAAGATGTTACCCTGCTGTCAGTGTTAAAATAAGATTTAATCACTAGCCAATCTATTTGATTTTTAAACATTGAATGGAAGTAGGGAGGATTTTGTTCTTAGGAAGCAAAATGGCTTAGGCCAGCCATTATCTTAATTGTGTCAGAAGTGAATTGAGAACATACTGCAAGTCGTTTCTGGGGTGAGAGAATCAGCTGTCTACAAAGACCAAAGTTGCCCAGGAGACGCCCCGATGTGTTACCATCCTGCTGAGAGGCTTCACTCATGACCCCGCATGGGAAGCTAATGGGAGTTCACTCTGTCTAGCAGATTTGAACCGCCAACCTACAGGTCAGCAGTTCAGCCAGCACAAGGGTTTAACCCAGGCATAGGCAAACTTCAGCTCTTCGGGTATTTTGGATTTCAACTCCCACAATTCGAATTGCCAATAAACGTAACAGCCAATAAAAGTTAACCCTGATGCAATCCCTGGTAAGAGGCACATGTCACCTTAAAAATATGATGTAAACTTTTTTAGCAGATTTTGGGAAGACATGAAGAAAAAGAGGCACACTATGGATGTTTTCTGAGTTTTACAACCTCAAACACCTATTTCTTTTATTTTTATCCGTAAATAATGGCTTTTAAATGGCATCCCTTTGGGGTGCTTCTATAAATTATAGCCTACATATTATAAATAGCTGCTGATGACAAAAATAAAATGTAATAAACTATAGCCTATAATAAAGGTTGAGGTGTTTTGGGTGTGAATCTGTCTCCTGCCAATCTTTTCTTAACCGAATTGTCTGCTCAGAATTAAATCCCATTATAACGCTACGGAGTGTTACTCTCGGGTAAGCAGGTCCAGATTTGTAGCCTAGCATTCCTGCTGGCTTCCTGTGACTTGAAAGATGGTACATCCACCTTGTAGCTCTGGAATGTACGCTTACAGAGCGGTACCACTTTATAAGTAGTAAAAAATAGGAAGCTGTGGTATACGCTGATTAAAACTACCCTTCCTTGAAATGGAATGTTTTTACTTTGGGAGAGGCAACAGGATGGAAGAAAACAAACCACTAAGAAATGTTTGTATCCTGACTCTGTTGAAATCTTTCTTTCCTACTGAAGACAAAACAAGGGTGAACATCTCTGTTTTCTGCAATGTACAATCTAGTACTCAGTCTAATTCATGGTGTACATTTCTGGCCTTATGTAAAAAAATATTTTATCAACAGGCTGTTTTGAAAAATATACTTATAGTGGTTATAGGTAGGTAAAGGTTTTCCCCTGATATTAAGCCTAGTTGTGCCTGTCTCTGTGGGTTGGTGCTCATCTCCATTTCTAAGCCAAAGAGCCAGCATTGTCCGTGGACACCTCCAAAGTCATGTAGCCAGCATGACTGCATGGAGCAACATTACCTTCTAACCGGAGTGGTACCTATTGATCTACTCACACTTGCATGTTTTCAAACTGCTAGGTTGGCAGAAGCTGGGGCTGACTGCAGGAGCTCACCCCACTCTCCAGATTCGAACTGCCAACATTTTGATCAGCAAGTTCAGTAGCTATGTGCTGTGTACAGATTACTTCAAGTTCTAGTGCAAGCAAAACTTCTAGTCTAAGCCTGCCTGTTTAACAATTATCTTGCAGTGATATTCCACTTCTGTCCCCTTTTTGGTCATCTTTCCTGACCCTTTAAGCAGCTGCATGACATATTACTGAAGCAAAATAAGAAACTTAACAGGGGTAGCTTCCCCCATAGAGACCATGAGTGAAAGGAAAAGCCCTCTGTATCCATGGCTCCTGTATCCACAAATGCCCCTTAAATAAAAAAAATAATGACCTTGCCATTTTATTTAAGGGACATCATTTTGTTACACCTTTGTTTATGCTGAGACATGAGCACCCAAAGATTTTGGTCTTCACTGAGGGCCCTGGAACCAAAACATTGTGGTAACAAGGACCCGCTGTAACCAATCAATTTTTACCTGACTTGTTATAGTCCCTCTATCAATGGAGAATCATAGAATCATAGAATAGTAGAGTTGGAAGAGACCTCATGGGCCATCTAGTCCAACCCCCTGCTAAGAAGCAGGAAATCGCATTCAAAGCACCCCCGACAGATGGCCATCCAGCCTCTGCTTAAAAGCTTCCAAAGAAGGAGCCTCCACCAGAAAAGCTTTGTGGTCCCAGCTTATGCAATCCTCTTTACCCATGTTCATTTTCTGCCATAACATAATTTCTTAGCACAATATCTGAATTTCAGAACAAAATATGTAAACAAAATAAGCATTGAATGTACTTGTACTACACTAGTTGATTTTCAAGAGATAGTGCTGAGCATTGAATTACCAATCTGGAGACCAGGGTTTGAATCCCTGCTCAGACATGAAATCCACTGGATGGACTTGGGCAAGTCACATTCTCTCAGCCTCAGAAAAAGGAAAACCTCTTCTGAACTAATCATGCCAAGAAAACCTTGTGATCAAGATGTCACAGGTCCGAAATGTATTGAAGATGAACAAGAACAGCATTGGTTTTCCTAATATAAAGAATGATAGTTTCTTTGGCACAGTGTACTTGGTGTGGCCCATGAATGCACATAGTGAGTCATTTCCTTTGTAAGTTTGCTCAAGAGTAATGAAGAATTAATTCCGAGAAAGCAAACCAATCAGTGAAGAGATTAAAGATAACATTAAAGCATACTTCTTGCAATTATTATTCTTTCCCATGTCTACCTGTAAAAAAAGGTAGAATTGCTCAATGATGCAGAAATAGTTGTTCCTTCATAGAATCATAGAATAATAGAGTTGGAAGAGACCTCTTGGGCCATCCAGTCCAACCCGCTGCCAAGAAGCAGGAAATCGTATTCAAAGCACCCCTACTTCCTTCCTTTTGTGCCACAGAGCTAAAGGTTCTTGCAGTTTTGTTCAAGGTGTGGCCAGGAAAGCATCAATGTTCCTCCAGCCGGTCTTTCACCTCTCCTGCTGTGACAAAGTGTACCAGGAGTCCGATTAGATTATCCTTTCAGTGGCAGTTATGTGTGATGAGTGGATGGACAGGGATTGAGGGGGAGCAAAGCTCCAGTGAGACAGATAAGCATAGCTGGCAGGCCTAGAATTAATTAAGAGCTGGAATTAAATGACATATGTCCCAGGGGGAAGTACCTGTTAGGCTTGGGAACAGAACAGACTAGGTGGCTAAGGAGAGTTGGTTAGTAGGTTTGGAGTTGTCTGTGAAGTGAATACACCCGACCTCCTTATGACCCTACTTGTATTAAGATGATAGGATTAAACATCTCTGAAGAGTGCTGGAGAAGCACAACAGGGTGGCAAAATTGGTTTGAGACAAAGCCTGTGTCCACAACCTATTTTCTAAGCTAGAACCCACAAGCAAGGTTTTTTTCCCTCATCAGCAATCATGTTTGTCAAGAGTGGCACTTGTTCCTCTTCTCCATCTTCCAAAATCCCATGACCATGTGACAGACCTCGCCGAGGATGGTGTGAATGTGACCTGTTTGGAGGACAGTCCAGATCAAGTATGGGAGAGTAGCAAAGGGGATGAGAAGGAAAGTAGAGTGAAGTTTCCTATCAGCAGTAGACATCTGGACAGTACGCTTAGCGCAGAGCCAGCCCTGCCATTAGACAGAGTAAGGCATCTGTCTTATGTATCAGTTGAAAAGACAGCAAATTGTTAGCTATTTGATGTGCGATTGGTATGTTTCTATCGAGAGGGATTTACAGAGAGCGTTTTGATTGGCTTTGAATACTATACATCTTGAAATGTGGGGTGGAGAGAGATGCCATTTGCTGATCACCTTCAGACAGGAAAATATTTTGAGCTTTCCCTTGTGGTGAGATGTATATTGTTTCATAGTCATAATTTATACATTTGTATCTAGTGCAGCAGGTTAAACCGCTGAGCTGAACTTGCTGACCAAAAGGTTGGCGGTTCAAATCCTGGGAGCAGGGTGAGCTCCCTCTGTTAGCACCATCTTCTGCCAACCTAGCAGTTTGAAAACCTACAAATGTGAGTAGATCAATGGGTAACACTCCGGTGAGAAGGTAACGGTGCTTCATGCAATCATGCCGGCCGCATGACCTTGGAGGTGTCCTTTTTGTTAATCCATCCCTTTTTATCCTTTTCGCAATGTAGAAGTAGCCACTGTATTCCAAATATAGTGGGTTTTGTTGGCTTCTAAGGCAGATGCACATAAAATTTATTTTAAGACTTCTTTTCTTGGTAACCAATGCAGGTGGTAGCGGTTATAAAATGTTTTTAACTTTAATTGCTTCTTTCTCATGCCCTGTGCATAAGACTAGAGCAGTTTTGTTGTTGCTACTGATAGCCAGAAAGTTTCTTTTTAAAAAGGAGCAACTTTCCCCATGAAAGTTGATTATGATGATGGCGCTGTATTGACACATCGAGCAATGCCATTCTAAAGATCTGCATTACTGTTTTGTTATACAGCAGGCCTTCCACTTTTGGATCCCATAAAATGTACAAAAGTTAAACCTGCAAATGTGGAGGTTTGTGGCTGACTGTATCTAAATAATATCAAAAACAATTTTAATGGGAATGAACACTGATAAGCACAATGAAAAATACTGTTAGGAATCTGTCCAAATAGTAATGATTTCAATATTCTTTTCTGGAATTGAACTGTTTGTTAACATACTTGTGACAGTTACATTTCAAAGTGTTTAGTGTTTCTTGCTTAACCTGAAGTAATTTATTTTAACATCTAACTATTACTTTTTATAATTATTAATTTAGGGAACCACCAACAATACCACCATCTCCTTGCGAGTGGGACTGGGAACACAGCTATAGATCAAGCCCAAGACGCATCACCGGAAATAGACTGAGAATACTGAAACGGGTCCGTTCTCACCAGGTACTTGTTAAGATTAGTTTCAGTCAGTGTTCACCTTCTACAGTTATTATACCATGTTTAAGCCTATCTAAAATCCTGTCTAGATGTGAAACTTTGTTTTCAAAACACATGGTACCATACACTGCAATCCTCAAAAAATTCTAGATATTGTAGCATTGTAATGAAGTGCAGAAACCATTCTATTGATATATTACCGCATTAAAGGGAAGCCTTCAAAGAATGAATGAAGCACAATGGTCTTACTCTGTTGGATGTTCCATCTTGGTAGAGTTACTGGATCTCTGCTCCAATTCCCCAGGTTTCACAGATAATTTCTGGGAAACAAACAGAGTTTCAAATTCTAGTTTTCATCAGGTGGGCCATAGACAAGAAACATGATGGTATTAAAACCTTTTGTCAGGCTGGCAACAGTCTGCCTGTGTAGATTGCTGCACTTCACAAAATTTAATCAATGCAATTCAAGTTTTACTATGTACGAAATCAGTTAAATTTGAGCAAGAAAAAAAACCTGTTCATTTGCATGTCCATTTGTTTACAAGCCATGAGCAAATGGTTGCTACTTGGTGTATAACGCTTAATGATATCACCATTCCCTGTCTCAATGACATACTAAAGCCATCCCTAAGTGTCAGGTTTTGACCTGGCAGTCTCAGGGCCTTGGATGATCCATACCTAGCAAACCTCCATGTTGAGCAAAACGATCCAAACTATAGAGTCATAGACCTGGAAAAGAACACAAAGGCCATTCAGTCCACTTCCCTCCTATGCAGATGGCCATGTGAACTCCTTTTTAAAAATCTCAAGGGAAGGAGATTCTACCACACTCTGAAGCAACATATTCCTCTGTTGAACACCTCTTATTATCAAGGTGTTCCTTCTAACATTTAAGTGGAATCTCTTTTCCTGTAGTTTAAATCCATTGCTCCATGTCCTATGCTCTGGTGCAGCAAAAAAAAAAAAACCAAGCTTGCTCCATCTTCAATATGACATCCTTTCAAGTATTCAAACATGGCTGTCATGTCACTTCTTTACCTTCTCTTCCCAAGGCAAAACATGCCCAGCTCTCTAAACTGCTTCTCAGAGGGCATAGTCTCCAAACCTTTTACCATTTTAGAGGTCCTCCCCGAGACACGGTCCAGCTTGTCAATATCCTTCTTGAATGGTGGTGCCTAGAACTAGGCACAATACTCTGGGCCAGATCTGACCAAAGCATAATAATACTATTATTTCCTTCAATCTGGATCTTGCACTCATTGATGCTGCCTAGAATGGCTACTCATATTTTCTGGCAAGAACACCAACATATAACATGTTACAGGTGGCGGCAGCAGCTTTCTCATCATCCATATTCAGTAGTCTTAAGTAGGCAATGAAGCAGAACTCTAGGTCTGTCCAAAAAAACACCCCTGTTCACCAAGTTCCTGTTTGCTAAGCTCCAGAGACTAGGGCTGCTCTAGATACTATAGGAGTTAGTGGCTGCTAGTCCCTTTCTCCAATGAAGTCTCTGACTCACCAGTTTGCTTGCTTGCTTTCTCCTTCTATATTTCCTCAGGTCACCTGTCAACTTCTGTTTGACCCCATAAATTTAATTGGATTGGTTTACCATTATTTTTCTCTGAATAGAACTTACAGCATTTGGTATTTGTTGGTCTCCCATTCAAGTGTTATCCAGGCCTGACCCTGCTTAGCTTTCAAAATTATGGTATTGAGACCACTAGCCCATCAAAAGTTGTGATTTTCCATCAATTTACCTGAAGGTTGAGAACTACTAAAAGGTTTGGAGACCATTCAAATGAGGTTGGATTACAACTCCTACTAACCCCAGCCAGATAGCCAGTGGGAATTGTAGTCCAACTGTTGGAGATGAAAGAGATGCAATCTAGCTCATTTGAATGAAGTTGATAGAGAGTTAGATTTCTTCACATTCTCACAACTATTCTTATCAGGTCAGTCTTTGCTGCCCTTCCTTCTGAGACCCTTAGGGACTGATTAATTTTTCCTGCTTCTTCTCAAGATTTGACAGATCCTTATCTGAGGGTAAGACACTATTTTGGGTTTTCTCCAAAGAGAAAGGATATGCCAATTTCTCTGACCATCGCCCCTCCCAATGGCAAATGAACAACAACATAGCACAAAAAACAGTGTGACGTGGAAAGGACGGAGACCAAGACGTATTTGCAAAATATAGTCCTAGATATTAAAAATGCAGACCTTGAGCTGCTCATGTATCTTGAACAGACCTCAGGTTTCATGAGAAGTTATTTTCCAAAACCAAAACCATGGTGACCAGTACTCTCTGCTTACCAAACTGTTTGAAAATGCTCACTATACAATTGCAGGTTCTCTTATGCATCCTTTTACTGCCAGGCATTAGGAAAGTAGAGAGGCAACTGAGTTTTTTACTCTCCTGCACAAATAGAGGATGAGGTGCTTTTCTAGACACTCTGGCAATAAAAGGAATTGATGGCTACAAGGAAGATGTTGTCACCAGGGCCATGATCCTGTTGACTGCTGTAAAGGAAATATTGCTTTGTTATAAGCAGCAGTTTTCTCACAGAGAGCTGACACTTTTTATTAGTTTGAAAAGGCTTTGAGAACAGGACTTTTATGTTTGGAAAAGTTCTGCTTATTTTGTTTGTGACCTTAAAAAACCTGATTACTGCAAAAGAAGAGATTTGGATGTCATGGGAGCTTGACTCTAAGTGACAGGATAGCAAGAGGAGCTTTTAAATCTAAAGTCATATAAATGTCATCAATGATGTGGAGCCAAGAAGAAAATATGCACCAAATTAACAGTACAAAGTAAACAAAATATAATCTTAAAATAGTTCCCCTTCCTCAAGGAATACTTTTATTTAAAACATTGTTTCTCTGAACACTTGAGATGGAGGTATAGATTCCCAGAGAGTTAACTAAGTGGGAAAATAAAGCAATGACCCTACAAATAAAGTGCAAAGTTTTGATCCTGCAATATGAAGAAGCTATTGCAGACTCTTCAGTCAAACTACACAATTCTTGGCACTAATCACTGGAGGAGAACTGTTGGAGAGCATCTAAACTTAAACCAAGCTTTAGCCCAGTGGTTCCCAACCTGTGGACCATGGACCACCAGTGGTCCACAAGAACTAAAATATGGTCCATGGCCTCACCTTTAGTACTACGGATAATAACACAACCCAATAAAAAAGAATTCGTGGTGTCTTCATTTTTAGGCCTGTTCCTGGACTTATTGGGGTGTTGATTCAGAAAATTGCATTGAATAGACCACATCAGCTCTAGATTATTAAATATAGTTTTCAGTGGGTGAGCAGATGACGACTACTTGATGGCATATGTTCTGTATCAGAAACTAAATCAAATCTAAAGTGGACCAAAAGCCTTTTGGTACTAATGTTGGAGAGTGGTCCCTGGTCAAAGTGGTCCCTGGTTTTAAAAAAACATCGGGAACCACTGTTTTAGTTCAGTGATTTCTATTACAGGAGCTAGATATGAGTCTAGCACTGGCTTGGTCAACCAAATGGCTGGCTTTTCGCCAATGTGTCCTGGGAAAAATATTCTGCCTCTTTTGGCGTATGCCCTGTGACTCTTGATTGATTCCTCATTGCCATGAGTTGGAAAGAATGTTTTCTGGGAAAGAGCCTCCTTTCACAGAAGTAGTGTGTTTAAGATGTGTGTTCTTATGTGTATAGAATGTTTTCTTTATTGAATTTGAAGATGTTTTATTGTGTGGAAAGAATCTGGTATTCTTAAAAGTAAAACTAGGACACTAAAGTGATGATAACTGGGATAATAACTGATTTCCTTTTCTGGAAAAAAAAACTTCACTTTGCTTTGGGAAGAAAAGATAGAAGGCATGGATTAGACAACCTGAGTGAGATAGTTGCTAAAAATATCATTTTATTGCCCTATCTTATTTGGTCTTGTACTGTGTGTTCTTCAGTTCTAATCATCCAAGTCTGAAATAGATACATTGCCCTGGCAAGAAAAAAAATGTCTATTGTGTAAAAGGAAATGAAACAAATGAAGTCACAGTGACAACTGAGATTGACTCAAGCTGAGATCAAGAGACAATGTGTGACAGTAACTCATAATTTTAAAAGCAAGTTCTTTCAAATTGTTTTGTAACCTTCTAAGATCAGTGCTTTAGTGGAAAATCTATCCTCCAAGTCAGAATGTCAAACTGGGACTGATGAAAATTATAGTCCAAAATTATCTTAGAATACTGTGAAGAAAGATTGATATGGAAGACTGATATACATATCTTTGCCTTTGATGATGAAATATATGACTTTATCACACAAGGCTACTGAAGCGCAATTGCAGCAGGATAAACATATTTTTAATAGAGATTACTCAGGATGTCATGGTTCTGCCATAGTCGCATTGGGATGGAATTGTAATTGGATTGTCTCTTTTCAAGGAAGGGACAATCCCATCAATGAATTCAATATCATTGTTATTCTACAGATCTTCCTTGTGCGATAATTTTCTTTTACTGCAGTTCTGATGTAGGAATCTCTTGTGAAAAAGCTGTAATTGTGCAGTTGCAGCAAAACAGGAGAGAAAGAATAAAGTGATGAAGAAATGGTAGATTGTGTGTCTCCTGGTGGTTATTAAGCAGGAGATGTTGACTTAATTCGGTCCCTCTGTCTGGATACCACTGTTTACAAATTTCCCTGCCACTACCTGGTAGTTTTGTTGCTTTCAATGATGACTAGCAGTGCTTTTCAGAGTTTATGTTCTCTGCTGGATATCCTGTGATGGTCCTGGAATGAATTAACATGATAGCTCCAACCACTTAGTTCCTGAGTCACATGCTGCAGATTATGGGACACAGACCTCATTTGCATAGGTCAGATGATTTTTGAAAATTGAGATTTAATTATTTGGGGAGGTACTGTACCATGCAGTAAAATAGGTTTGATAAGACTTTGAAGGCAACAAAGTTAGCAAGGAAAATAATTTTGAGCACGTATTAGGTACTTTGATGTGAGAACAACAAACCTTTGATAGAATCTAGACAAAACATATTGAAAAGGATAACTTATGGCCTTTCTTCATGGGCCATAAACCCCAAATCAGGTCAGAAGTCACTCCTGGGCATCCAGAAAACATCCAGAAACTTCCAATTTCTAAAGCATAGCGGTAGTAAAACTTGTTACCCTGGATTTACCTCACATTAGCAGAGGTTGGGGGATGCTCTGGAACTTCCTTGCACTCCAGAGTTGCTGTGAACAGCAGGGCCATTTCTGATTCAGGACCAGTTCTGCTGTTTAGCCAGGGCCAGTGCTGCCATCCTATCTCCACCCCCCCCCCCCCCCCCCGTACTCTGGAGCATGGGGAAAAGGGGATGGCATTAATCTTTGCTCTTGTTTGTTGTTGCAGTGGCAGCCATAGAGCTCAGGAGAGCCTCTGGCCGATGCTGGGTAACTTTGCCGGTGTTAGCAAAGGCGCCTTGGGAACTTGGAGAGAGGACGGGGTTACTCTTCTCTTTCTTCCCTCCTCTCTCTGTTTGCTGACATTGACAAAGGTGCCCAGCAATGATCAGAAGCTCTCTGGCCTCTGCTATGGTGACAAAACAGCAGCAAAGATAAGGATGACATCCTACGGGTCGAACCAAGTACATCCTGATTGGGAAGTGAAGAGGTGAAAACATCTTGGCAGAATCCAGGACTGGTCTAAAGTAGAATGCTTGCCACTGGTCCGAGATTCAGCTACCCATGTAAAATGGCTCTTAAAGATGCTTTTAAAAACACCCTAATGTAATACTTCAATACTGAATCACAGTTTTTAAAGAAGGACACGCTCTCATTTGAGGCTGACTCCCTCAAATTAATTACATCATCTAACACACATTTCCAGTTTCTGGTTTTCAGCTTTCCCCAATCTGGTGCCAAGATGTATTGGACTGTATCTCCCATCAACTTCAGTCATAGTGACTAAGCGGGGTTGTAATCTAATACATTTGAAGTCCACCAGGTTGGGAAAGGTTGTCCCAATAATTATTCTGCTAAAGTGTACTGATACCTATTCTTCTCAATTTGGGGATTGGCAAGGGGTCACGGTGCAGTGGTTTGAGCACTGGACTATGCCTCTGGAGACCTGGGATCAAATTCTCACTCTGCCATAAAATTCACTAGTTTTTTTTATGTAAAGAGTGACTTGAGAAACTGCAAGTCGTTTCTGGTGTGAGAGAATTGGGCATCTGCAAGGGAACTGCCGGATGTTTTACCATCCTGTGGGAGGCTTCTCTCGTGTCCCCAGATGGGAAGCTGCAGCTGACAGATGGGAGCTCACCCTGCTCCCTGGATTTGAACCACCAACCTTTGGGTCAGCTGTCCTGCTGACACAAGAGTTTAACCGATTGCGCCACCAGGGGCTCCTACTACCCTGTTTCCCCTAAAATAAGACATTCCCAGAAAATAAAACCTAGTAGAGGTTTTGCTGAATTGCTAAATATAAGGCCTCCCCTGAAAGTAATACCTAGCAAAGTTTTTGTTTGGAAGCATACCCAATGAACAGAACACCAGAGCATGCAGGATCGGTAAATGTATGTACCATAAAGTGTTGTACATAGAAATATTGGTAGTAACAAGAAATTCTTGATAGGATTCACAGTTTGTCTGGTTATGCTGGTTTATGATAACTACTGTACAGTATATAATAAATGTTTATTTTTTTTTGTTCAACAATAAATGTGAATTCTTCTTCATGGAAAAATAAGACATCCCCTGAAAATAAGACCTAGTGCATCTTTGGGAGCAAATATTAATATAAGACACTGTCTTATTTTCGGGGAAACATGGTAGGTAACTTAAGGCAAGTCACAATTTCACAGTCTCAGAGGTAAACCTCTTCTGAACAAATTGTGCAAGAAAAGCCTGTGATAGGATGGCCGTAGATTGGAAACAACTTAAAGGCACGCAACACGAGTCAGCCTCTCTATGTGAGCTATTGCCAGCAATAGCCCATTCCATATTTTTCCATCTTGCCCCTCTTTGTAGGAAATGAGATCCCACCACCTCCTTTTAAAAACTCATCATACACATGCTATGTAATGGGCATCTTCCAGTGTCCCCCCCCCCACCCCCAATTTCATTTTTATTCTCCCGTTTGTCTGCAGGTTTGTGAAGGGCAACACAGACTCCTGACTAGGTCTGAATCTATCAAAAACAATTTCACAGCTCTTGTCTCACACATTGAACTTACAGTGTCACATGCCGTTACTCCCTTGCCACTGCTTCCAGTGCACTTTTAGGATGAGAGGGAAGGGTTACGTCTAGGTAGCATACATCCAACACTACATCCATACTGTAGAACTAATGCAGTTTGATGCCACCGTAACGGTCATGGTTCAATAATATGGAATAATGGGAGTTGTAGATTTCATGAGGTATCTGCACCAGCACAATTTGGCAGAAAAGGCTAAAGACTTTGAAAAATGATATATAGCAATAAGCTGTAGCAGCATCACTGCATTGATTCAGGAGTGTGGATGCACCTTTAATAAGGAAGCCAACTTACAGAAGTCAGGGAGGAATACTTCAGAATAGACATATACAGTATAGGCTTACAACCTAAGCCACTTCTTGTGGTTTCCAGAATTCAGTAAATTGATTTTTTTTTCAAAACCACATTTACTAGAATGCAAGTTGCTCAACAGTTTCCTCTCAGGTTATAGAGGTTTCAGGAATCTGAGGAAAGTCATAGGGCACATCTACTCTGTAGAACAGGTATGAGCAAACTTCGGCCAGTAGGCTGTTAGGAATTGTGGGAGTTGAAGTCCAAAACACCTGGACGGCCCGAGTTTACCCATACCTGGTATAGATGCACCCAGAGATGAAAGCCTTTAAAACAGTGGTTCTCAAGCTGGGAGTCCCCAGGTGAGTTGGCCTACACTCCCAGG
The DNA here is from genome assembly GCF_035594765.1 of Anolis carolinensis. Classification (NCBI taxonomy): domain Eukaryota; kingdom Metazoa; phylum Chordata; class Lepidosauria; order Squamata; family Anolidae; genus Anolis; species Anolis carolinensis. Next base: position 243,722,179 of record NC_085842.1, read on the forward strand.
AATCTCAGCCAGTTTACCAGCTGTTTCTGGGAGTTGAAGGCCAAAACATCTGGGGACCCACAGTTTGAGAACCACAACTCCAGGGATTCCATTGCATGGCTCAATCCTGGGAGATGTGGCTGCAGAAGAGAAGGCTAAGAGGAGACATGATAGCCATGTACAAATATGTGAGAGGAAGTCATAGGGAGGAGGGAGCAAGCTTTTTTTTCTGCTGCCCTGGAGACTAGGACACGGAACAATGGCTTCAAACTACAGGAAAGGAGATTTCACCTGAACATCAGAAAGAACTTCCTCACTGTGAGAGCTGTTCGGCAGTGGAACTCTCTCCCCCGGACTGTGGTGGAGGCTCCTTCTTTGGAGGCTTTTAAGCAGAGGCTGGATGGCCATCTGTCGGGGGTGCTTTGAATGCGATTTCCTGCTTCTTGGCAGGGGGTTGGACTGGATGGTCCATGAGGTCTCTTCCAACTCTACTATTCTATGATTCTAAGGTTCATAGCCTTCATTGCCAAAGAGTGCTGGTCCCTCCACAAATCCTGGGATTCCATAGCACTGAGCCATGGCAGTTAAACGAAGGAGGAGTTGTTTAAAGCTCCGGCAGGGCCGGCCCCACTATGGAGGCCACGTGAGGCCGCCGCCTCGGGCGCAGGTCTGGGGGGGCGCCGTCAGGCTGGGCGGGAGGCGGGGCACCGCCCTGACGGTGCCCCGCCTCCCGCCCAGTTCGCCCTCGCCCGTCTGGCCTTTTCTAGCTGGCCAGACTGCAGCGGAGGTCCCTCCAGGCTGCGATTGCGGCCTGGAGGGACCCCCGCTGCAGTCTGGCCAGCTAGAAAAGGCCAGACGGGCGAGCGGGAGTAGCGCGGGAGGCGGGGCCAACTCTGGCCCCGCCCCCCCACCCAGCGTGCCCTGGCCCCGCCTCTCATGCAGCGTGGGAGGAGGGGCCAGGGCACGCTGGGCAGGTGGCGGGGCCAGGGCGCGGGAGGCAGGGCCGGAGGCGGGGGCGCTTTTCAGCACCCCCGCTTAACATCAAAAATTATCTCCGGCCGGCCCTGAGCTCCGGACAATGCGGTTGCTGTTGCCCGTTTTTGGTCTAAAACTATTTAGTTGCTTGTGATTTCCTTTTTTCATCATTTTAAAATGTATTTGTTATGCAGTGCTTTTGACACGAAATAAAAATGGCAGTTAAAGTGATGTCAAACTGCGTTAATTCAACAGCGTGCATATACCCCGCCTTTATACTTTGGTGGCCAGTCTCTGCGTTCCCACTCCTTTGCAAAACTTCTTCCCATCCTCATCTTCTCTTTCCTTCTCTCCTCCTCCTCCTCTTCGCACACCCCCTCCTTAATTCCCCCGGGGTCTCCCTGGAGTGGTGCCCGAAGGCCGAGGCCCTGAGTGGCTGGTGCCCCTGCCTCCCTCGCATCATGTGAGGCGCCTGCAACTAGCCCACCCTCGCCTGCCTGGCCCACTCCGCGTCCCAGAGGGAAAGGCAGGCGCGCGCGCGATGTTGCAATGGGAGCAGCCCAGGGTTCCGCCGGGAGCGAACCAATCGCGCCCAAAGGGGGGAGGGAACAGGTCGGTACCATCTCCCGCCGCCGCCGCCGCCGGCTCCCGCTTTTTCCCTACCTTCTCGCTTTCCTCCCTGCTGCGCGTTTCTCTTCCAGTTTGTCCGCAGTGCTAGAGACATGCGTAGGCGCGAACGGCATGGGGTAACTCTCATAAACTCCCCCCTTTTTTCCCCCCGGAATGGTAGCGCCGGCTGAAGAATGGCTTGGGAAGTCAGTGCTTGTGGGGCGAACCGGTTTGGGGAGGAAGGGGGAGGGATGCCGGGAACTGGCTCTGCGGGAAGTTTGGAGAGCCCGAAACAAGGAGGCGGGACGCTTCCTGGCTTGCGGGGAGGGAAGGCGCGCCTGAGCTGCCTTTAGCCCGAAAAAGTTTGTGGAGATTGAGAGACTTTGGGCAGCCCTGCGAGATGCCGGTGCGAGGAGGCGAGCGCTCCCTGCGAGCCATGGGCTCGCCTTGGTTCGGGGTGAGTAGCCCGGGGGTTACTAATGGGTGCCTTTCCCTCCTCAAGTCCTTCTCCCTTCCCTCCTCCCTCCAGCAGACCACAGAGCGGAGGTGTCACGCTGCCTCTACACCACTGGTTCCCAACCTGTGGGTCCCCAGATGTTTTGGTCTTCAACTCCCAGAAATCCTAACAGCTGGTAAACTGGCTGGGATTTCTGGGAGTTGTAGGCCAAAACACTTGGGAACCCACAGGTTGAGAACCACGGGTCTACACCAAGCAGGGCCAAAGCCAAAAAACTATTACGGGGTGGGGGGGGGGGGGGTTTGACATTTTTTTTTAGCCAATCATGAAGGGTAAGTTCCATAACGCAAAATAATTTAGAAATTGGGCTCCATCGATAAACTTCAGTGGACACGCAAGACAGATATACTTAAGTGGGCACTCATGGGGATTTGGTTAACTCGTTAAAATTCATGAGTAAACCAGGTTTAAAAAACCTGGAAAATTTCAAGGGGGGTTGAACCCCTAACACCCCCCCCCCCCTTGCAAACTTCAGCCCTCCCTTCAGGTGTTTTGCACTTCAACTGCCACAATTCCTAACAGTCTGTAGGCTGGGTTGCTGTGAACTTTCCGGCCTTCATGGCCCATGATCCAGAAGCATTCTCTCCTGACATTTTGCCTACATCTATGGCAGGCATCCTCAGAGGTTGTGAAGTCTGTTGGAAACTAGTCAAGTGGGGTTTATGTATCTGTGGAAAGTTCAGGGTGGGAGAAAGAATTCTTGTCTGTTGGAGACAAGTGTGAATTTTGCAATTAGCATTTAAAAAAATAATTTTATTCAGAATTTTTGCAAGTAGAATACATGATTTTAAAAAAATACAATCAGAAAGGCATTCACAAGTGTGGGAAAGAAAAACTGGGAATAGGGTAAACTGGGGTAGGGGTAAAAGGTATAGCTTAAAAGAATAAACAAAACAGAAAAAAGGGGAAAAGGGGGGATAAGGAGTAGTTTTCGGTCTTCCATTCTTTGCATTTTCATCTTATATATAAATCCTCTTTTCTTGTATTTCTGGTCTCTTTATATTCACTCCTAGGGGACACCTTTTTACTGTATTTAGTCCTTTGCCATCTTTCTATATTCTTCATATGTCTTCCAATCTCTTCTTTTTAGTGGTTTGCCACTACTTTCCTTCAATAAGAAGGTTAGTCTGTCCATATCAAAGATTTCATCTAGTTGTAAATGTTGCAATTAATCACCTCGATTAACATTGAAAAGCCTTGCAGCTTCAAGGCCTGGCTAATTCCTGCCTGGGGAATCCTCTCTTGGATGTGTTAGCTGGCCTAGATTGCTTCCTTTCTGGAATTCCCCTGTTTTCAGACTCTCATTCTTTATTTACTGTCCTGATTTTAGAGTTTTTAAAATATTGGTAGCCGGATTTTGTTCATTTTCATGGTTTCCTCCATTCTGTTAAAAATGTCCACATGCTTGTGGATTTCAGTGACTTCTCTGTGTAGTCTGGCATGGTGGTTGTTAGAGTGATCCTGCATTTCTGTGTTCTCAAATAATATGCTGTGTCCAGATTGGTTCATCAGTGCTCTGCTATGGCTGACTTCCATGGCTGAGTTAGTGTGCAGTGCCTTTCATGTTCCTTGATTCGTGTTTGGCCAATGCTGTGTTGGGTGATCCCTGTGGAGACTTGTCCACACCTGAGAGAAGCCATTGAAATCCACAAGCATGTGGACAATTTCAACAGAAAGGAGGAAACCATGAAAATGAACAAAATCTGGCTACCAGTATTAAAAAATTCTAAAATCAGAACTGTAAATTAATAACACTCAGAAAAACAGACAAATTCCAGCCTTGAAACAATCAGGGCCACCTCCCAACAAAGGATTTCCTCAGGCAAGAATCAGCCAGGAGTTGATACTGCAAGGCTTTTCAGTGCTATTAAAGGTGATTAATTGCAGCATTCACATTTGCCTCCAACAGAGAAGAGTTCTTTCTCCCATCCTGGACCTTCCACAGATATATAAACCCCACTTGACTAGTTTCCAACATACCTCACAAACTCTGAGGATGCATGCTATAGATGTGGGTGAAACGTCAGGAGAGAATGCTTCTGGAACATGGCCATATAGCCAGGAAAATTCACAGCAGCCCAGTGATTCCAGCCATGAAAGGCTTCGACAACAGCCGGTAGGCTGTTAGGAATTGTGGGAGTTGAATTCCAAAACACCTGGAGGGAGGGCCGAAGTTTGCCCGTGCCTTGTGTACACTGTAGCACTAATGCAGTTAAAGACCACTTTACCATGGAATTATAGGAGTTGTAGTTTGGCAGGGCACTCTGGTAGCGAACGTTAAAGAACTTGTAAAGCTACACAATTCCATAGCACTGAGCCATGATGGTTAAACACTGTTAATTCTGCAGTGTAGGGGCACCCCAGTTAGTGTCAAACTGCACAAATTCTACAAAATGTAGATTGTAGATAAAGCAAAAGTTTCTGATGCAGCTAGTAGACTTGTAATATTATGGCTTTCTGAATATAATGAAGTACACTTTCCCTCTGATAACCAACAGCGAAGACGCCAAAGAGGTGTTGAAAACTCGATGTGTCAGAAGTGGAATGTCAGAATCCAGTTTAGAAGTTATAAGCAGCTCAAATACCGTTTCTGGTGGCTATTATGTACCTATGGCATTTGTTTTTAGTCTTCACTAGAAGACATCAAGATGGCACTCATGGGGTTATCTGTGTTGGGTTGGGAGAGAAGCACAGTGAGCGTAAGTGCTGAGAAAGCATTTCAGCCCAGGTGTTTATCTGCCATCATATCTGAGTAGATTGTGTTGACACTTGCTGGAGGAGGAGAAATGTTTACATGAGCTTGAGGCAGAGTTTTGTTTCCCTAGAGTCCTTGAGATGCCTTCAGTATCCTTAGCACAGGTAGAATGATAGTACTATACAATTTGCATTTTTTTAGGACAAGGGTACCTGTATTTGCTCTCCCATTAAGGTGGTTCAATTGATCTATAAACAAACACTGTAACTTCCCTGAATGTTTGAGTAGAAATATCACACACTACATTTTTTGGTTAGGTTGGTCTCAGTGCCTACAATCTGTTTGCCATGCACGTGCATGTCTCTGTCTTCCTATTGAGAGTAACACTTATTCCACTGCCGAGCTGTTTGGAAATGGAAGCTGCTGCATCAGATTGTGGTGGAGTCTCTTCCTCTGGAGGTTTTTAAACAGAGACTAGTTGGATATCTGTTGGGAATGCTTTGATGGTGTGTTCCTGCGTTGGACTGACTGGATGGCTCTTGGGATCTCTTCCAACTCTCTGATTCATGAATCTGTCTCTAATTGATGCAAGTAGATACCATTCTTTGTCAAACATGGAACTCCATGTTCTCAAAGTAGTTAGAAAGGCTGCTGGATATTGTGTGGCATAATGCCGCTTCATTGTTGTCCATTTTATTTGATTTAATTCCCACTCAAGTTTGACTGATTTCTAATACTTTGCATTTTAGATTCCTTTGTTATACAGGGCAGGATTTCTTTTGACAGTGAAAGATTATCTTGCCTGTAATCAGACCTATGAGTTGTATGAAGGGGTGCCTTTTTGTCAGCAGAATAGACATTACTGGAGCATCACTCTCAGGTTGTAGTTCCTCCATCTGCACCTGAGTTAAGGAACTCTTAAGGTATAGATTTGGAGAAGGGGATGCAGGTGGTTGTAGGGATTGAACTGAGGAGGGAAATCCCAATTGTATAATGAAAGGTCCATCTGACCAAATACATGCTTTCTTTCCTAAAGGAACACAAGCACACCCATATGAAATTGGCTAGTTTCTTTGCCGCTTTTATATAAATTTTATCATCTTCTTGTAACAGGTGTTGTTTATTAGGAAGTTCTATATAGCAGCTTCAGTTATGGTTCTTCAGTATAATTCTGAAAAAAGTGTTTTATCTGCTGTCAAAGGCTTTCTTGACCGAAATCACTGGGTTGCTGTGAGTTTTCTGGACTGTATGGCCATGTTCCAGAAGCATTATCTCCTCTGACATTTCGCCTACATTTCTGGCACAGTTCTTTCTCCCACCCTGGACTTTCCACAGATATATAAACCTGACTTGCTTAGTTTCCAACAGACCTCACAACCTCTGGGGATGCCTGCCATAGATGTAGGTGAAACGTCAGGAGAGAATAGTTTGGAACATGGCCATACAGGCTGGAAAACTCACAGCAACAAAGTGCTTTAAAATTTCAAAAAGAGTGCTTTATAATTCAGATGGTATTTTAACATATGTGAAGTAACAATTACTATGATATACAAAAATGGGTAACAAAAATGACAGCAATCAACTAGCCTGACCCATGGCCATCCAGAAACACCTGTGATTCTTGTCCAGATAATTCTCCAGGCTCCTTGTAATTTTGCATCTCTGTGCAAACAGAGATTAGTGCTTTAAAGATAATATTTTAATGTTCTCATGGGTTAATCATCAGTTGGTGGGGGAGTATCTTTTAAGTACCTATTGAACTAACTTAATAGAAAGTGCAGCCGAAGTAGATGGTGGTCTGTAGCCAAAGTATACACTTCTTATTAAGGACTAGGAGATGAGCTGTTATTTTATAATATGCGAAAGTTAGCAAAATCTATATTAAAAAATATGTTGGCCCAGATAGAAGTAGTACACAGCTTGAAGATTGGGCAAGATTGCAACAGTAGTACACATAGCCTAAACATATTATATGACGTGTTGTAATTGCTTACTTTGCGTGTTCAAAAATTCCTGGTGCATCCTTTAGCAAGATGCAATAATGTGTTAGAAATATTTTAGGACAGCCTGCAGCGGAGTTTTTTATTGCAGGCTTCCGATACCTGCTGCCCTCCAGATGTTTTGGACTGCACCTTCCATGACTGCTGGCCATGATGGGATCTGAAGTCAAAAACAAAATGAGGTCACTAGGTTGGGGAAGACTGGCATAAAACAATAGCACCAAGCAGGCACAGTAGTACCAGACAGACACAGTAGTACCAAATAACAAGGCCAAACGTGCATGACACCATTGCATTCTTTCTCAACACAACAGTCAGCCTACTGTATTTGTTCATTTGTTTGCTGTGTTATATGTGGTCAATTAAAAATACAAATATTTTCACCTTCATTTAAATCAGCCGGGCTTCCCATGTTGTAGCTTCTTTCATTTTAGTATTGTATAGTAATCTTAATAGATGTTGGAAGCTCTTTGCTAATGCCTTCTACATAATAGCTGTTGGAAATGATGAGATTATCTATTATTTATGTGTAGTTTAAATAATGTAGTTTACTTTTCTGAATCCATTGCCTCTGTACATGGCTATTCCCTGAAGAGTGCTGAAGCTTAGGGAATTATGGAAATGTTTTAGCTTTTCATGGGTTATAGTCTTGGGGATAAGATAGGCCATTTGCTGCTGCACTGTTTCTAGGCATTTCTTAGATGACAGTGATGAACATAATATTTGGTGGCTTGCTTTCCCAAAGGACTTCTTCTTTTGTGCTCAAATTGTGACTTGTTCTTTTTTTCCTGAGGCTAATGCCCTTATCTTATTGCTTGTGCATGGTTATTTGCCTTGTTTGATATGCAAGGAATGCAATTAGGAAATACATGTGTGTGAGAGGGGGGGGGGGAGAGTGTATTCTTTTAAGGGAGCTGTTTTGCGGAACTATTATCCCTTCCAGTTTTCTAAAAAAATTTTTTTTTGTTTGGCACTCTGAAGCTAAACACCAAGAGAAGTGGCAGCAATTCTACACAGTAGTGCAATTTGGACCTAAAGGCCTTCTATGATAATAAACTGGTTAGTCTGGATGAGGGATTCTGGCGATTGTCCAGTAAAGTAATTTTCCCAAGCACTGATTAAAGGTGGCAGATACAACACATGTTTTGTGTTTTTCTCTTGAGCAGCAAGCTGAGATCCACTGTCTGCTCACAGCATTGTTAACATGTTATTCCACTTTAGCTACCATGGCTCTATCCTATGGAATCCTGGGATCTGTAGTTTGGTAAGGCACTAAATGTCTTCTGGCTGAGAGTTCAAAATATACAGGGTGTTTGAAAAAGAACTCCCTAGTTTTAAGTTAAAACACATTAAAACTAGGGAGTTCCTTTTCAAACACCCTGTATTTCCTTAAACTATAAACCCCATGATTCCATAGGGCAGAAAAGTGGGAGTTAAAGTGGAGCAAGGCCATTAATACCGTGTTTCCCCGAAAATAAGACAGTGTCTTATATTAATTTTTGCTTCCAAAGATGTGCTAAGTCTTATTTTCAGGGGATGTCTTATTTTTCCATGAAGAAGAATTCACATTTATTGTTGAACTAAAAAATGAACATTTATTATATACTGTACAGTAGTTGTCATCACAAACCAGCATAACCAGACAAACTGTGAATCCTATCAAGAATTTCTTGTTACTACCATTCTTTCCATGTACAACTGGTATGTACATTTACCGATCCTGCATGCTCTGGTGTTCTGTTTGGCAGGCACTGGGCATGTTTCCAAACAAAAGCTTTGCTAGGTCTTACTTTCAAGGGAGGCCTTCTATATAGCAATTCAGCAAAACTTCTACTAGGTCTTATTTTTCGGGGATGTCTTATTTTCGGGGAAACAGGGTAGTTCTGTAGTGTGAATGGACATCAGACATTATGAGCTCTTGGAGGAAGCTGAAAGTGGGAATAGTGAGAATACCAGGCAGCACTTATTCTGAGGTTTAGCCAATATATTGGGAGTAATGTGCTTGTAGCCTTAGACTAATTTACCCGAGCATTGTCAAATCTAGGGGCACAAGCTCTCCAGGTTTTCGAGCAAGATGGATTCCTTTACTGATTTATCTCTAGAATTTTCTAGTGATTCTCCATTCAAGTATCCTAGTTGACTTTCAGAAATTATATGTGTGTGGTGTGTTCTGAGTGTGATGGTCCACAGCAAAGAACATAGCAACTGTTTTATACATAGTCAGATCATGAGTCTGTTTGACCCCATTTTGGAGAGCAGTGGCTTTCCAAACATTCAGGCAAGATTCTTTCCAATGACTTTCTGAATATCTATTATGTTTCCTGATAATCTTCCATTAAAGTATCGTCTAGGACCAAGTCTGTTTAAGCTTTGGAATAATTTGAGATCAATTGTGTTCAGAGTTGTAGATGGCTGGAAGGTAAGGTAAAGGTTTTCCCCTGAGATTAAGTCTAGTTGTGTCCAACTCTGGGGGTTGGTGCTCATCTCCATTTCTAAGCTGAAGAGCCAGCATTGTCCATAGACACCTCCAAGATCATGTGACTGGCATGACTGCATGGAGCGCTGTTACCTTCCCGATGGAGCAGTACATATTGATCTACTCACATTTGCATGTTTTCAAATTGCTAGGTTGGCAGAAGCTGGGGCTAACAGTGGGAGCTCACTCTGCTCCCTGGATTCAAACTGCAGACCTTTTGGTCAGCAAGTTCCGCAGCTCAGCAATTTAATCTGCTGCACCACCAGGGGCTAAAGTAGTGTATGAAAAAGTAGTAGTAGTCTTCTTCCTCAAGGTCCTTGCTTCCAGTCCAGTAGATAAATACAACAAAGTCATATTGGGGCACACTGCTGTTTTGTGGGTGAGGTGTCCAGCAAAATATTGGGGTTCGGGGTGGGGAATGAAAGGTATTTAGAGACCTATATTCCAGAAACTGAAGAAATTTCCAAGCTTTTTTAAAATGAGACTGGAGTTTTGCTTCATCCTTTGTACCACTTTTTATTAAAGTCCTGCTTTAGGGGAAAGCAATATTCTGCTTTTCAATAGGAAAGCTGTAGAGCCCTCTTTAAAATTGTAGATAACTATATCTCATTTCCTCTTATATGGGACCCAAGATGTCCCATGTTTTTTGATCGCTGGAGGAGTTTTGAGGAGGAATTGCTTGTTCATTTCTTTAGAAAGGACAAATCCTTAATAAACTTTTCTGTGGTTTGTATAGAGGCAGAAATGAATGCATTCTTTTCATTTTGTGAAGGGAAGCCAAATACTCAGTGCTTTGCACCTTCTTTTGAACTCTTGATTCTTTTCTTTTGTAATCATAAAAGAATGTTAAGTTGTATGTAATTCATGTATAGTTACTCATATTGAGCTGCGGCCCCCATGGTCAATACAGTGCTCTCTGCTTCCAGATATAAAGGAGGGCTCCCTACTGTGAGAACTGGCCAAGCAGCGTCTATTGAGGCTGGAAAACATCCTTTGATGCAGTGTGCTAGAAAAGGGGTGGCAAAATATTCATGCAAGAACCAAATTCCGCTTCTAATTGCTCTTCTCCCTTTTGCTTTCCTAACAAGAATTTCTCTGTGTTCTATTGTTCTCATCGTGCTAAAAAGAGAGAAAAAGACAGGGAGGGCACTTGGCAGAAAGCAGCATTTGAAATCATGGCTCCTATCTGTTGAAACACGCACACAGTAATAACTCATTTCCTATATCCTAAGCCATTTTTTCTTTTGTGGACAGGGAGAGGAAGTGTCACAGTTCTAGTGCCATTTGGTTTGTTTTTACACCTGACACACTGTTAGCTGAAAATGAACTTGGAGCAACAAGTGGGATTTTCAGTGCTTTTTCTTTTTCTCAGGAGACAGTTTATGTGATCTTGTTGTATATAGTAAAATAAGTGAAGAAATCTGAATGTATGTATTGCTTGGCCTTAAGCTACATGTAGCAATATGAGGAAAAGGTTGGAAATGGTGTGTTATATGGTAAATATAATATAGGGTATTAAATGTTTAAATCATGGTTTAAACAAGTGCCTACTTCAAGTCAAAAGTGTAAAATAAACACTTTCCTTCCTTAGCACAATGTTAAAAGCAACATATGAGGATTATACACACAGTTTCCAGCCTGAAACAGTTTTGGGATTAAAAATTATGGCAGCTAGTTTTAAAGGGCTGTAGCTTGCCAGTTGAAAAGAGACTGCAAAGAAAAATATTGAAATGAGTTACCAAGGAGCTGGTGTTTGATGCAGGCAGAAACTTCTGTTACAGAAGAAGTAGGGCAAGGTCTGAGAGATTCATATGGACACTTTGCTTTCCTGGGTTGTTACCACAATAAAGCCAAAGAGGCGATAAGTGCAGAAGAAAAGAAAGAAGCAGTTAAATGGGGCCTTGGAGGATATCAATAGTGGCTTTGTTTCCTGACTAATGAAACGAAGCAGTTCCAGTTTTTTTTTTAAATAAAGGCTTTTGCAAATGTATCAAACAAGTTACCCTATGTCTGTGGGTTTCTATCCCTCCCCTGCTCAGTTCTTGCATTCTCTTGCCCAGACCTAACAATTACAGTGCAAACAGTTTACAATGGATTATTCAATAGACAAAGAGGTCAGTGTCTGAAAAATCCTCAGAATTAAGCAAAGAGGTTCCTTGTGGTGACTGTCCTAACTCACCAATGAGTTAAATGACTTAATACAGTTTATAACATCATTTTAAGTAGAGCAGGGTGGTGTCAAAGTATATGCATGGAAGCTAGGATCACACGTACTTTGAAGACAACTCCTTTGGAAACTTGAGTTATGGTGATACAGTTTACAGATAAGTGTAATAAGCCTAAACACCCTAAAGACACCAAACCCCATCTGACCTTGGAAGCTAAGCAGGGCCAGCCCTGGTTAGTAATTGGATGGGAAGCTGCCAAGAAAACGCAGTGATAGATTCATCTTAAGGTCGGCATAGTTCAGAAACGCCTTGAAGGAGCACACAACAACAAAAACAAAAGCTGTATTTAAGAAGAAGGAACTGGTAAAAATAACTTCTGAGTTTTCCTTGTCTAAGAAAATCCTGTGAACTTCATGGGGCCCCATATGTTGACAGACAACTCGACAGCACACATGCACATTTATATGTTGAGCAAGACTTAGCTAGGATAATTTCTTTCAGGAAGAGGGAAACGTGAGAAAAATGTAATTTTGTTATGCAAAGAGCTGTTATGTATACAAGTGACATAATACATTTGTGGTGAATTAAAATTGTATTGATAAATCTAGGCCAAAAGATACAGAGCTATTTAAATGTAGAAATAAATGACAAAGCATAGGGTGGTATTGAGGAGCAAATAAAAACTTCACAATTCTGTTATTGTGTTGAACTGGTTACATAGTAATACTGACTTGATTGGATTATATCCCAGCAGTGAATCTTTAAAAACAACTCAGATTATCCATGGTCCTAGAATTTTAAAAGAATTGAATAGTATAGAACTACAGAAGAAATATATGGAAAGTTCAGGCTGTATAATACTCTTGGCCTTGTATAATATGGAGTGTAATGCTAATTCCTGTTGGCATTGTGTTGTGACAAACCATCACTAGTTGTAATTGTTACGAAGCATGGAAAAAGTTTCTATTGGATTGTTCTAGTAGCAGAGATTAGAGAGTGAAACCATAATAATCACAAAGTACACAGGTGTTAAATGGTGATTTCATGAACTCTTCTAGGCAGTGTGTACACAAATATAGAACTGTGACTGTAAGATGTATTTAGACCTGTGCTGTCTTCTGTTAAAACTGTATACTCTTCTGCAGTGATTCCTAAACTCTAGTCCTCCTGTTGTTTTGGATTTCACTTCCCAGAACACTTAGCTGACTTGGCCAATGAGCCAGGATTCTGGGATCTGACATTCAAAATACCTGGAAGACCAGACTTTGGGAAACACTGCTGTACTGGAGTCCTTACCACCTTCCAAGGATTTCAGTAGAGAAATGCAAATTATTTTAATGGTCCACATCCGCAAAATTATGTTGTAATTACACTTCACTTTATAGCTAACATTATTACTACATAGATATGTAAACAGTTTAATGTTGAGTCTGTTCTGTATTTGATATACCATTAATGAGTAATAAGCATGTGTGTGTGTGTTGCTTTATCATGCTCACTTCTTACCTGACAGGTTGATATTTGTAGGCCAGACATGGACAAAGTTCAGCTCCTTAGTGTTGCTGAGCTACAGCTTCCAATGCTCATTGTGGGCAATGCTGTAACAAGAATTTTAGTTTGGAAACATCTGGAGTAATTCCCTTAACCAATGTAAGGCTACATTATACCAAACCCTGCTGTAGAATTGTCATCAACTCAGAAATATATAACTACAAATATACAACTACAGCAACCCTGAAATATGTCTATCTAGTCTTCGTGTAGAGATCTTCAAAGAGTCTATCTGATCAAGGCAGTCTCTTACTGCAATAGTTTCTGCAATAAATAAATTCTTTTGAACATTTAGGTGGAATGTCTTTGCTTGTACCATATATACTCAAGTATAAGCCTTTTTGTGGCTGAAAATCCCCCCTTGGCTTATACTTGAGTGAGGGTGCTTACCGGCTTATATTCGGGTTGTCTTATACTCAAGTATATAAGTAATCAGAGTTGGACAGTCTTAGCTTATTAAAATGTTATTATTATCTTAAATTGTAGTTTTATGTAAATATTCAAAAACATTTAACATACTGATGCCTCAATTAATGTATCTACTTTTTATTTTTGATATTTACCAGAAGTTGCTTCATTTCCCACCCTTGTTTTATACTCAAGCCAATAAGTTTTCCCAGTTTTTTTGTGGTAAAATTAGGTGCCTTGGCTTATATTCGGGTCAGTTTATACTCGAGTATATACGGTAATTTGAATCTGTTGGATCAGGCACCTACTCAAGTCCAAAACGTCTCAAAAACTACAAGTTGCGAGCCAGTGTTTTAGACTATAATTGCCTTAAAGTCAACCTTCATAAACACTAATCAGAGATGATGAAGGAAATTGTAGTAATACATATCATTTTTGGGGGGGGGGGGCATTCCAAATGGAGGAATTGGTGTTCTAGGTGGAGTATATACTGAAATATAGTGAGACTCCTATATCCACAGGGAATACGGTATGTTTCCAGCTGGACTTCGATTACCTGAAAGCAGAGATATAAACCAAACACCATTTAATTGGCTTAAATTCAGTTCCATAGAGTTGTTTTAGAGAACCTGGAGATCTCTAGAAAAGTATATTCTCTAGTAATTAGTTGGTCCTCCAATAAACCTTTATGGTAACTTCCTGGGAAAGCATACCATAGACTCCTCCAGGACCTTGATAGATTTGTAGAGAGATTGCAAGTATGGGTTCTGCAGGTATGGGGGTCCTGCTGATCTACAGGAGGATTCTATGGTATTATTTCCCAGGAAGTTCCCATCTTTTAAAGGGCAGGTAGGCATCCATCAACCAAAAACTATGTCTGTGTATGTATTGTTGAAGGCTTTCATGGCCAGAATCACTGGGTTGCTGTGAGTTTTTTGGGCTGTATGGACATGATCCAGAAGCATTCACTCCTGACATTTCACCCACATCTATGATAGGCATCTTCAGAGTTGTGAGGTATGTTGGAAACTGGGCAAGGAAGGTTTATATATCTGTGGAAGGTCCAGGGTGGGAGAAGGAACTTTGTCTGTTGGAGGCAGGTGTGAATGTTGTAATTAATCACCTTAATTAGCATGTAATGGCCCTGTGGCTTCAAGGCCTGGCTTCTTCCTGCCTGGGAGAATCCTTTGTTGGGAAGTGTTAGCTGTCCCTGATTGTTTTAGGTCTGGAATTTCTCTGTTGTCAGAGTGTTGTTCTTTATTTCCTGTTCTGACAGACATGAAACCAGACATGAAATCAGGGACAGCTAACACCTTCCTTGCCCAGTTTCCAACATACCTCATAACCTCATAGATGTGGGTGAAACATCAGGAGAGAATGCTTCTGGATCATGGCCATACAGCCTGAAAAACTTGCAGCAATCCTATGTCTATGTATGTTTATTAATTTAAAACAAAGTTAATATTACATTTTTGCAACTGGAATTCCTTGTTTTGCATATTACTAAAAGGAATCATTCTACGTTTCAAGACTAATATGTTTGGTTTGTGTCATTATGAAGAACCTGGTTAGTGGCATTGTCAGTGCTGAGAATTGCTGCCTGCCTAGCCCATATCTTGGACTATTCTGAAGCATGTTGTTTTATCAGACCAGCTGAGGACACTGTGGCTATTGTACCATTCCTTAGGTCAGTATAAGAGATTGCGAAGAAAAAAGATAAACTGTACATGTTTTGGTGGTCACGGAGCAGAGAATTATCTATCCTCAGCTCCTCTTTCAAATGAGCCTCTCCTAAGTAATCCCGTGACAAGCTGATAAGCAGCATAATGCAATTTTTATTGAGCATAATGATTAAATTATAATTTCAAGGTCTACAGTGGCAAAAGACCAGGGGGTTTCCAAGGATCACATTCCTCTATCTCACAGAGCATGTATATGTGTCAAGATTTTGTCTTTCTTATTAAAATTAGTACTCGTGGTAGCTTACAGTTTAAAAGAACAATTCAGTTAAAGACATACAAAAAGATAACATTCACATAGAATTAAATATTAAAATGCTTCAAATATCATATTAAAAAAACAAAATTCAGTTGAAAGATTGAAAAGTTATTAAAACAGTGCAAGTTAAAACACCAAAGCAGCACGATACTTTTGTCCATTAATGTGTGCATGTGCACATGCCATTGTGTACAGTTCTACTTTTACAACTCACAAAACCATAAAGTTGGCAGAAAACGCAAGGACCACCCAATGCTATCATTTTCCATATAGAAAAGCATAGCTGAAACACTCCTGAGAGTTGGCCACCAAACCTCTGTTTATGATTATACTGTTGAATGCTCCACTGTTGAACAACTTTTACTGTCAAGATGTTTTTCCTAATATTTAGGTGATTTGTTTAATAATCACCAAATAATTCCCTACTCCCATTCTCAACATATTGATGGTAGTGTTGTACCAGCAGGATTCTGTCTCACATTGTGGGACTTCTTGAACTACAAGATACCACCGTTATCACTTTTGTTGAACTCTTGAATACCACTTGCATCAGTATAATGAATATATACGGACTTTATATCATCTATTATTGATTAAACAGGTGTTTATATATGTTCTTGTGTGACTTATAACAGTGTGTATTTGTTATAATTTATGTCATTATAAAAGTGAGTACCCTGTGAGGACATTATATAAACAGGATACCTATGTTTTCTTTACATCAGTATAATCATAAATATGTATAGGGCATAAGGTAGAGTGAATACTTATGTGTAAATTATCTTCTCAAAAACCTTTATTTTCTTAAAAACTTCTGTTTCCGTATTACACCATTTGACTTTTCATAGATACGTAGACATCTATACATATCTAGTAGATCAGTGGTCCCCAACCTTTGGTCCTCCAGGTGTTTTGGACTTGAACTCCCAGCAATCCCAGTCAGTTTACCAAGTGTTAGGAATTGTGGGAACTGAAGTCCAAAACACCTGGAGGACCAAAGGTTGACAACCACTGTGGTCAATATATGAAGACTATAAATGATCTATGGAGCAGTCATTTGATGAAGGAAGGAAGACTCCTTGGGAAAGAAGATTATTCCAGTCCTTAAAGATTCATGAAGTCAGTTCTAAAGAACCCTGTTAGAAGAAAATCCAGGGAATGTAAGGCTTGCTGTAATTAAGAATGTTATCAAGCCAAGCAAGAATTATGTAGATTAGCTAAATCTGATGGTGACAACATTTGTTGAGGGATGACAGAAACATAACTCTTGCAGAAAAAGAAAGCTGATTATCTGAGATCATTATAGCAAATCTAAAAGTTACCATAGTAGGAAAAGCTGTGCCAGGTTTGTGGAAGTCAATAGTTTGTAGGAATAATACAGTATCTGAGGATTAGAAGCTTAAATTATGACAGAACAAGGAGACATCATTTTATTTCCAAACTATAGACCAAGCTTGACATATGTAATACTTGCCCCACTTTTTAAAGATCGCTGCAATTGTAAAACAAACATGGCCAGACGTAATATTCTCTGAAGGGACTTATCTGAAGCTGCCTCTGAGACAAACATGTCTCAGTACAACAAAATCCAAAATTCACAATCAGCCATGCCTTTATTGATCCAGCTCCGAAGCATAAAACACATTATGCAAGTTTTTGAAGCTTCGCTAGCTTCTTCATTGGGCAAAGATGTTAAAAACTATGCAGGAGAAATTTCCTGGAGTAATGTCTATGAATTAGATCCCACTACGCAGAATAGTTTTCCTGTGTATACAGCTGGGGAAGGATTGCAAAGAGAAGGAAAGTGACTGAAGGCTCCAGCATTTCAAAGGGATGATAACACAGATGGAAATAATTAGTGTCCAATTAGTTTGTAATAATGGTCAATTTGTTTGTTACTGCCATTTAAGATTTTATGTTACTATTTATTTTGAACGTTAGAGGAGTGTGGACGTTTTCCAGTAATATCATGCAAGAACAGTAGGCTGGTTTTAGGCAAAGAAAAAGGACAATTGACCCATACGTCATACCCTGGTTTATAAATGCACTCAAGATTACAAGAAAAACAGAGCTATATGCAGCTGCTGTTGATCTTGCAGCTGTTTGGATTGCAACTCCCATCAGCCCTTACCAGTATAGTGAAGGATGCTGGATGATGAGAGGCAAGCAGGACACAAGTGGGTTTCTCCTGGACTGGATTTATAAAGAGAAGTTGCATCTGAAGCTGTGTTAAAGCATAAATATTTATAAGTAAGTATCTATTTTTGCCATACTGTGTGGCATACATTGTTCTACAAGTAAGAATTAAATTGCAAGTGATCTTTGTCCAGGGGCAGATAGGAATAGACTGGCATTTGTATTTAAATGATGCTGACATTTTAGGTGCCTCGGCTTATATGGGATTCCCTTTTTAAAATTTAAGTATGTAGTTAGTTTCATTTTGGTGGCTACCACTTTGGATCTCATGCTGGGAGAAAAACGAGTATAAAATAAGACAATCAATCAGTACTCCAGTGCTTTGTTAGAAGACCCTTGGCCCACCCCCAAATGTCATCCTGTGGTGATAATCCAGCTGCTTCTTATAACCAATGTAACTTACTTTTTTTTTGAGGGAGGATATCTCCTTCCCATAACTTCATTATTTAAGGGAAGATGTATTAGCATTGTAAGTTCTGTGATTTTTATGTAACATACAGCATTCATCCTTTGTATATCTACTCAGAAACGTGTCTGATTTAATTTGTCTCTAAACAAGTGTTTGAGGGACCGCATTCACACTTAACAATCCTGCCTAGAGACAGGCTTTTAGAACTGAAGGATAATAAAGAAGAGGCTTTGTTCTAATTGTACTGTTTTAAACTGCTTTATTATTTTAGTTTTATGTTTTAAATACTTTTAATATCTCTCTCTTTCTCTCAGTCGCATAGTCGTTTCCGACTCTTTGTGACTTTTAATATAATTAATAGTTTATTTCTATTTTAATGTTTGTGTGTTTTAGTTATATCGCACACATTTTAATTTGTAAGCCACTTAAAGCAAATCTGCACTTCAGGATTAATGCAGTTCGATAATAGTAACTGCCCCAGGCCCGTAGCTAGGATTTTGATTTGGGGGGGGGGGGGGGCTGAGTATGAGTGAGAGAGGATCTACCCTAGCAAAACTTTGGTATCATTATCCCAATACCCCCATGCATATGGGATATATTGAGCATGGTGATCAGATCATGATATGAATAAACGTAACAGTTTAAGTAATAAATGTAAGGCCTTCTCACGGACCACCCTGAGAATTTGGGGGGGGGGGGCTGAAGCCCCTCAAGCCCCCCCCCCCCCCCCCAGCTACATGCCTGGCCATGGCTCAATGCTGTGGAGTCCTGGGAGTTGTTGTTTTACAAGGTTTTTAGCTTTTTCTGCCAAAGAGTGCTGGTTCCTCACCAGATAGCATACACCAGAATCCCATAGCATTGAGTTATGGCAGTTAAAGTGGTGTCACAAATGGCATTCATTCTGCAATGTCGATCCACCCTTGAAGTCCCATTTTTTGGAAAATGCAGATTGTAAATAGTTATTTATTGTCGTTTTCATCACCTCATCAGGGCCCATCATTTTTCACCTTTGTTTCCCCAGATTGGTGAATCTCCTTTTTTATTGACACGTGTTTTTCTGGGCAGGTGTTTAGGGACCTAGTATAGACCTTTATGTTTTCCTTATAGCCTTCAGCCAAATTTGTATCCCAGCTACTGTGAATGCTATGTTTTAGGTTTGGTTGTGCTTTTACTTCTGGCATTGTAATGACTTAAGCTTGAGAAATGGCTTCTAAAAATACTTTATATAATGTTCACTAGCATTCGGGCTATTGTCCCCTTTATACAGAATGTTGTGAGTCCAGGAAAAGCTATTCCACGCAAGAAAAATGGATGAGCCAAAGGAGTTCCTGAGTTTCAGCGTAGACTTAATTTCCTGTGTGTATGAAAGAGAGAGAATTGGAGTCTGACCGCACCCCAGTGTACTAGGCACTAATTTCCCTGTCTTGGGCAAAAGATCTTCAACAATTGCTGAATACCACCCTCTAGTGGGCCATTGGTTTTATGGACCAGCTGCTGTTTCAACACCAAGCAACTTGGTTACAGCTGCAACAAATCAATTTAATTTACAATGGCTGCTGGCTTTACTCTAAATTCATAGTAGCTGCAGATATATCTAGTAGCAAGTGATTCAACACCCAATTAAAGGGTTTATCTCTGTGTCATAAATTAACAATTTTGTTCACACTGCTTTTTTGGTATAGTTTCTTTTAATGTACAAAAAACTGAAACTGAAGCGACATTGAGATTCTATTACAAAAATGAATGAGTAAAGAATCTAGAACTGGAGGGCAGAAGGAAAATTAGCTTCTCATTGTCATCTAAAAGTACTGTTTTTTCAAACTCATTCAGAAAAATAGTAAGCACAGAGTGATTAGACTGGAAGGAGTCGTAATTAGATATCCTCAATCCAATATCTCCTTGTTGTGATGGAGGAAGTGATGTTCTCAGAAGGTGAATGGATTCAAATGCCTACTAGCGATTACTTGCTTACCATTATTTGGTTTATTTCCATATTTAGGCTTTTAAGTGTGTATGATGTTCCTAAAGATATCTTTTGAAATCTGTATTATTGACATCTCGAGTACGTGTCAGGTACATGTCATGAAAGTTCTTGTGCATTCACCATCATCATACATGGATTTTAAATAAATTATACTGAATGATTTGTGAGCAACTGCACAATGTCAAAAAGAACTGTTTGCAAGTGTAGAACCAAAGGTATTCTGGGGTGGTGTTGTGGGTATTTTGACATCTAGTCCTATATTCTCTAGCTGTTGGCCAAGGTGACCAGAACTTCTGGGACTTGGAAATCCAAAGCAACTGGAAGATCAGATTGAGAATCAATGTTCTACAGTACCAAGAGCCAGAGAACATACGTTCACATTGTTTTGTGTAAATAATAGTGCTCAATTTCTGCATAAATAAAAAACCAACCACCATAGTTTCTTCATTCTAAAACTACTGTTACTAAATACAAACAAAAACCTTGTTGAGAACTTTCCAAAAATCAGGAAATAGGTATTAACAACTGAAAGAAAATGATGATTTCATTTATTTTCAGGAAGTTCCACCAGATTTTTCTAAAAACCTGAATAACAAAATAGCCCCTGCTGAATGAAATGGATCTAATTATGGGTTCCTTTTTGTGTTCTAACACTTCAGCCAATGGGATTTTGGCTGGCATCAATAAGGAGTATAGATCCAGAGAAGTCATGCTACCCCTCTATTCTGCCTTGGTCAGGCCACACCTGGAATCACACTGTGTCCAATTCTGGGCACCGCAGTTGAAGGGAGATTTTGACAAGCTGGAAAGTGTCCAGAGGATGGTGACTAAAATGATCAAGGGTCTGGAGAACAAGCCCTATGAGGAGCGGCCTAACTGTACATGTTTAACCTGCAGAAGAGAAGGCTGAGAGGAGACTTGATAGCCATATATCAGTATGTGAGGGGAAGTCATAAGGAGAAGGGAGCAAGCTTGTTTTCTGCTGCCCTGGAGACTAGGATGTGGAACAATGGTTTTAAACTACAGGAAAGGAGATTCCACCTGAACATTAGGAAGAACTTCCTCATGGTGAGAGCTGTTCAACAATGAAACTCTCCGCCATGGAGTGTTGTGGCGATTCCTTCTTTGGAGGCTTTTAAGCAGAGGCTGGATGGCCATCTCTCGGGGGTGTTTTGAATGCAATTTCCTGTTTCTTGGCAGGGAATTGGACTGGATGGCCCATGAGGTCTCTTCCAACACTATGATTCTGTTTTTAAATAAGGAATTCTTAGCATGCTAAAACTGTTCACCTCTTTTGGCCAAATTACAAAGAGTGCACTTTCTGCCACTGCGCATTACATTTGGCAGCAAATACTTTTTTGGTTTCAGGGTTTTCAGGTGCACATTAGATTTGATAGCACATTAGACTCAAGTAAATATGGGTAGTTTCATTCCACAAGAGATATATGGCAATCTCAGTACAGACAATCTGGTCCCTGGTTACCATTTCTTTCCTCCAGAAAGGGGTTTTAATATATAACTAACTAAACTTAAGAAATATAGAGATCTACTGTAATGCTGTGAGCATTATTGTCTTGGCTATTTAACTGTTCGTAGTTTTCTTTTGTAAGATAATCTTAGTGTTAGATGGGGTTACTCACCAAATAGTAGACAAGTTTTTATGAGCAAAGTATGTGATCAGAAACCAGAAAATTCACCTGACAGAAACTTTCTGTAGCTTCCTGCCAGTGACACATCATTGAGATGAGTAAACTCTTGGCATAACTAGTTAAGTGCACATAGGAGCTCATTTGGATAAAGTGCAACTGTAATGGCTGGCTTGTTCTTATGTAGCTTTCTATATTATTTTTGCCTTGTACATACATATGTGCCGCTCTTCTCCATGCCAAAAACCAGTTGGTGTGGGTGTCAGAGAGATGCAACTGCCTTAACTGTTGCTTTGTCAGCCAGGAGGTGGCATTATTGAGCTACATGTTTTCTCCTCCATTGAGAAAGCATCCTAACTGTGAGAGCCTCTTGGTGAGAGATTAAGTTATTGGAGAACAGAACCAGTCATCAAGTAGGAGGGATGACTGCCATTAGTATTGCCCCTGGGTAAGCTTAGCGGAAAGCAACTGGTTGCTGAGAGCCATGGAGCAAGTTAACAGTGCAAGGGAAGACATGCTGGGAGGAGGAACTGAGCAATCACAGGGAATGCTGTGAAGGGGGGCCTGTGAAGGAAAAAAGATATAAAATTGAAATTATTTTGACAGAAGCTGAGGAAAGATGGCCTAGAGAGAGGCAAAGGATTGCAGAGAGATGGGAAGAAGGCATAAAGATAGAGGAAATCTGCAATAGAGAAGGACAGCCAGCCAAGTACAAGAGCTGAAGAGGATTTTGGGGAGCTGTGAAATAGTTCAGGGAATAATGTGTGATCTAATTGAGGATTAATACACCTTTGCGTCTTTATTCTTTTTCACAATTGTTTGTTTGGATGTTCCTTTGAAGTTTTAATAGATAATCTGGTCACACTTAGCACAGTGAACCTACAAAACAGTGCATCCACTGGTCCATATAGAGATCATCTTGAAGCTCAGGGACCTGATCCAGGGAGGGATGTTGAAGGGGAAAGGGGAAAGGAGCATGACATGAGCCCAAGGGGCCAGCCTGTAGAGGGGATCCATCACAAAAGGCATCCTGTTTTATTCAGTCCCTTCTGGTATATGTGGATGCCCACAGTGGCCTGCCTAAAGGGATCCCAGACCCACACGGTGATGCAGGGGAGAGGTTGTGTTTGATGACCTCCATGGAAAGGAGTCCTGGATGCTCTGGACCTGGCATGAAGTACTGGGAGCTTGGAAGGTGAGAATGGGGGCTCATAAAAGGCCTGCATGTCTCTCCCCGTGCCTCTTTTTCTGTGCATCTTTACATCCTACCTTTCCTACAGTTTGAGCTTCGCTGGTTTCTTCAGGACTGGTTGGGATGTTTTCCTCCTTTTACTTGTGTAGTCTTTTATTTTGGTTTGCTTGCCAAACTTCATGCGAGAGACATGGATCATTGGGTATGGATAGTGTTGGTGAATAGACTTTATCTTGCTAGGTAGCAGGGTAAGAATGTAAGAATGGACACAGTATCACCCTCTTGATGTAGTGTAGTGCTCTGGAACTGCCTCACAGGTCTTAGGAAAGGCATCCATCCTTAAAGTGGTTTGGGTGTGTGCTCATTTGTAAAGTCCTAGGACTTAGGTAAAAGTGCCATGGATTTATCTTCCAGTATCTACTGGCCAGTTGGAGAATAACTCAGCAATTGAATTGCTCCTGAGGCTCAGATATTTCACTCAAGGGAAGGCTATGGAGGTGGTCAAAGGTCTCGGTGATCTACCACAGGTGGTTCCTTACTCTTGCTTCTTATAGGTTTCTCATGATATAATTAAGTAAAAAAGTGACCCTTATTTACCCAATTCTCTGTCTGGCCTCATGATGACATGCTAGAGACCATCAGTGCCACTGTGATCTCAGAACTCAAAAAACAAAATAACAATTTGTGTTTTGCAATTCTCAAAAACGCCCATCTGGCATGCTCTGCTGGGGCATTCTTGGAGCTGTAATCCCAAAAAGCATTTTTTCCTGCCTCAAATTGTGGCATACAATATTTTTATGTTAAATCCTGTTTGAGTCATTGCCTAGTCTCCATGTTGCTGAAATCTCCTTGGAGGAGAAATATTCTCCATATTGTTTCTTGCATAGCGGTTATCATTATTAGTTCTTTAAACGGGAATGTAAAATTACCATACTGGATTATTTTTCAGTTAAGAAATTGATATTAGTTGAAGAAGTAGATGTGTTCTCATGTTTGGAGGGTTTTATATGTTACCATGTGAAATGATGGCAGGATTGGCTGAGTATGTAGGCCACTATTGTATTAGAATTACATAACAATGTTTGAGTGGTAGAAACTGATGAAAAGACTGGGATGTTCAGAGTGCCTTAACAGATTATAGCCAGCCAGAATGAAGACAGCTCAAGCTCTACAACGAATGTGGCTGCATACTGTGAAAAAGTTGAGGGTTTTAAAATGGCACGTGAGTTAATTTTTTAATATTTATTTTATTTATCTCCATACATATATATTATTTAGCTTTAACTCATTCATTATGATTGTTTTAAAATGATGATTCAGGTAAGATTATTTTAAAGGAATGCAAATATAGCACTATTAGTTAGTTTAGCATAATTTGAAATTAGGAGCCTCTGAATTTATGCTTGCCAAATATTTATGAAGAGCCTGTTTGCTAAATATGACTGTCATATTAATCACCAAAATATTATTAAAAATAATATTACACATAATCAGAATTAATTATGTGCACAAATTGTAGCTGTGATAAAATAAAAAAATAATAATAATTTCATATTACTTTGGTAGAATTTGCTAAATGTCTTGTGAATACACTAGATTAATGCTATGGCAGTGCATAATGTGTTTATGTTCTAGTTTTGCACTTTCCCAAAATGTTACATTAATATATTTCTCGCGAATGGGTGGTACTTGGCTCATTTCTTGGCTTCTCATTATCCGGCCTAAGTTTATTGGTTTTGAATATAGTTGGGAAATTCATGCTTGTTAGGACAGAGCATTTAATCTCCTCTCTTGTACAGTCAGAAGTCTTCAGATGGTGACTTATAACATCTGTGGTCTTACCCAGCCCCCCACGGTCATTTTGCTTCTTCCATTAATCTGTCAGCATTGGTTAGTATCTCTGCAGTGGCAAACAGCTGTAAATTTTATAATGTTAAAGAGATTATGAGTTAGAGATTTAGAACAGCACAGATGGCTTTTGTGCCTAGTGAACTCCCAAGGTGAACTTCCAGTACTTTGTCAGGGCTGACTTCCCTGCCCTGCAAAATATAACCTCAGGAGCTGGCTCCTCTTAGCTTCTGATTACTACAGGATGAAAAAATCAGAGACAGTTTTATTTTCTCTTTGCAGAAATCCTCCCAAGAAATATTTATATTCCCTGCCATCTTCTGTGGCAAAAGTTGATACACTATCTTCACAAATAGTGAAACGATTTGTGTCTTACTCAGAAAATGAAAATATTTTTATGCATTTATATTAATCAAATCGCACTCTTCAAATTCTCCAATTGCAGTGAGTAGAAATCTATTGGCATTTTTTGTGTAATAAAGGCAAGGGCAGGATTAAAGGAGGTCAAGACCAGTTTGAAAAATAGTGTGAATATAAAACAAAAAGTAATTTAACTGAGCTTGTGATTTAACCGGGTAGTAATTCTACACAATTTAGTGCTTGTTTAAAGTAGTAAGTCTGCATCTTCTCTGATGGCACTGAAGATGCTTGTAAAAAGTTCCTGTTGATTCAAAGTAGGCCTCCATGTTTGTCCTTAAATTGCCTATAGTGGTTCATGATGTTGGAGACCACGAAGAAATTCCTGCTTAGCCATGTGAACACATTGGGTGACCTGGGTGAGTCACAAAAAATCCTGTGATAGCTTCACCTTAGGGTTGTCCTTGGTCAGAAATTACTCGAAGGCACACAACAAAAACAACAACAACAACTTACCTTAGCAGCAAAAGTAATTTAAAAGTTTGTATATCTTTGGGAGGAGTCTTGCGAGTACTCTTTGATCTGGCTCTGTCATTTGAGACCCAAGTATCAGCTTTAAATGATATAACTACTATGATCCTACCTAAGCAAAGATGCACTTTCTAGGGACATTTCATGATAACCTCGGAGCCCCGTGTTTGTCTTGTCTTTGTTCTATGTTAAGGCATTGAATGTTTGCCTTGTATGTGTAATGTGATCCGCCCTGAGTCCCCTTCGGGGTGAGAAGGGCGGAATATAAATACTGTAAATAAATAAGTAATCTCTTCCCCCAAACCTGGAATATTGCAAAGCTTTATGTATGAGGCTATCCTTGAAGACAGCTTGAGAACTTCAGTTATTATAACATAGGCTGCAACTGTGCAGAATCTAGGACTGGTTGTTACAGCAGATTGAACTAGTGTTGTAGCAGTTTGAATAAGTTTTCCATTAGTTTCTAGGCCTTGTTTATCATGCTAGAGGTTGTCCTTTAGCACACAACTTTTCAAACTGTGTGTCACAATATATTAACATGTTGTCTGAGGTGTGGAGGTATGCCGCATGAACATATCTTGGAAATGTATGTTATCATGCAAATAATACATTTTTACAATGTAAATGAAAGGTTTGCATGAAATATGTCTGCAAACATTTTGCTATTGCAATTTATGCAATTTATGCATCTCTTATAAAGGATTGGTTTAACCTCCGGTTTGCTAGTAAGACTGAATTACTGTGTCACAAAATGATGCATGTTTAAAAAGTGTGTCATCAACGTGAAATGTTTGAAAAGCATTCCTTTTTTGTATTAAATGGTTTCGAACCTGACTGCTTGTGTGCTTGCTTGAATATTAAGGATCAGTAATGGCATCTTTGGAGGAAATTCTCCAAGAGTTGTTGGCCACAATGGTGTGATGGCTAAACTACCAGAGAGAGGCCAGGCCCCTTTTTGGGCCTTCATCTTCAAATGGGCTTACCATTTTTGTTAAAGGGAGGGGGGAGGGTAGGGAAGGGTTGGAAATAAAAAAGGGTTATTTAGCTTCCATTCTTCTCTGCCGGTGTACTGTATATTGTAATTGCTAAAATAAAGTACAGACTGCATTGTAGCAAGTGGTCTGTGGTTTGCCCAAGTTATCTGATTTTACCCAATATGCCAGGGGTTGGTAACATATATATAATATTTCTTTCCTGGAAACTCATCAGTGACTGGTAGTCAGTTCATGGACTGGCATCAGTACCTGGACCATCACTTTGTGAATCCTGTTCTGGGAAAAAGAAAGGATATAAACCCAATAAATAAAATAGGAGTCTCATACTGAAAGTAATGCTTGTCAGGGCATAACTACTTTATCAACAGGATAAGATGTATGCAATTACATACATGAGCAAAGTAACTCTTTGTCTGCAACATGGTACTAGTTTCCACTAAAGGCAATACATTGGTGGCACTTTTGAACCCAGTCATCAAATTCACTTTGGAAAAACTCTTTCATATTCTCCTTAGTTCACTATTTTATTGCATCCTCCACTTTCTCTACATCATTGAAGTACCATCCCCAAAACCCTGATTGGACGCCCACAAACGTTCACTTGTTTGCTTAGAGGAAGTGAAGTCTTCATGGACAGCGCTTCAGTGATGTAGGCCAGTGGTTCTCAACCTGTGCGTCCCCAGATGTTTTGGTCTTCAACTCCCAGTAATCTTAACAGCTGGTAAAGTGGCTGGGATTTCCGGGAGTTGTAGGCCAAAACACCTGGGGACCCACAGGTTGAAGAATCACTGGTGTAGGCAAAGTGGTAGACACAGTCAAACACCAGATCAGGGAGTACCTGTAAAAGATTTTCCCTAATGGATTTGATGAGGTGGCACAATTGCATCATCATTGGTAGAGGTTACTTTGAAGGGATGTCATGTTGAGGATGGAGCAGGCTTGTTCTCTGCTGTTGTGTAGACTAGAACATACAGCAGTGGATTCAAACTACAGGAAAAGAGATTCCATCTAAACATTAGGAAGAACCTCCTGATGGCACAAGCTATCCAGTGGAATGTGCTGCCTTGGAGTCATGGAGTTTCCATCTTTGGAGGTTTTTAAACAGAAGCTGGATAGCCATACATCAGTTGCAATCTCTTCTAACTATGGTTTTAAGAATGGTATCATGTTGTAGACCAAGAGTTACTTTGCACATGTATGTATTGCATATGTCTCATTACAAATATGGAAAGCATTCATTTCAGTACAAATATAGCACTGTTCAAACTACAGACATTTTGCTGGGCTACCGTTTTGTATCTTCAGGTCTTTGGCGCTGAATGAAACATCTTGAACGTTGTCTTATTCTAATATTATTTTCAGGATAGGGTTTCTTGTGCTATTATTAAATGATATTGTGTAGTTTTTCTGACTTTCCCTCTTCAGTCTCACTTCAGTAAGAGAAAGGGCAAGAAAAAAAATAGAAAGATACCTATATTCCAGTAAAATTCTGTTAAACAAGGCAGGATGATGACACAATAAAAGCCTTATTTGGATGCATCTTTTGTGGTGGTTTTCACATTCTTCTTTTTTATTTCAATTTTAATATTGTGTTAGAGTTTTATTAGTTTGTTTGTATTATGTAAGATACTTTGAAGGCCTTCAGGTGGAAACAGCCATAACGAAATAAAAAATACAGACGGACTGTTTACTCATCTATTGTAGCCATATCTGTTATGACTCTCAGCTATTTCTTCAATGTCTCAGGGAGAGGATTTTCCCACCATGATCATGAAATCAGCTCCTTAACAGTTTTTCATTCAGTTCTCATTCCTTTGCTCTTTCATTCGACTTAGCAGTGCTCCAGGCTTAAAACTTCCAAAACCCAGCCTTTGCAGAAGGCAAAATATAAAAATATGTGCAAATGGAAAATTTATGCATTCTTTTGGATATTAGAGTTTTGTTGTGAAGCTGGTGAATGTGTGACATTAGATGTTGTTATTTGTCCAAATATCTCTTTTGAGTGAATGATCTGGCCTTTTCCCACACCCTCATTGAGCTCTGGTTCAATAGGGAATTTCAGATATTGGCGCAAGAAAGAATAAAAGATTTGTTCCCATTTTTGGTATAGATTTGGTTTCACTAAGTGATCATCAGTTAATATCCAATACATCCAAGTCATGTATTTGAAAACCTGCTTGCTTGGGGGAGAGGAGAATGCCAAGATTTCTTTTCTTTTTGATGTTCTATTGACTATGGCTTTTCATTGTGTAATAGGCCCCAGGCATGGAAGAGTTGATATGGGAGCAGTACACAGTGACCTTACAAAAGGTAAGTACTTGTGGTCCAGTTTTCTAACAGCTTTTTTTGCATGCATGCATGCATGCATCAGTTGATATTGTATTGACAAACCCACACGACCCTGTCCTTAGAGCAATCAATTTTCCATCACAAAACATTTTCAGGCCTTTTAATTTGAGTATTTAAACCAAACTGAGCATCTTTCAAACATTTTGACATTAGCTCTGATTCTTTGTTGTTGATGGTGGTATATTGAATTCTTCTGTGATGCTCTCACACATGGACATTATGTGCACATTGAGTAAAGGTAAAAGTAAAGGTTTTCCCCAACATTAGGTCTAGTCATGTCCGACTCTGGGGGTTCGTGCTTATCTCCATTTCTAAGCCGAAGAGCTGGCGTTGTAGATGCCTCCAAGGTCATGTGACCAACATGACTGAATGGAGCGTCATTACCTTCCCACCAGAGAGGTATCTATTGATCTACTCACATTTGCATGTTTTGGAACAGAAGCTGGGGCTAACAGCGGGAGCTCAGCCCACTCCCCAGAATTGAACCGCCAACCTTTCAGTCAGCAAGTTCAGCAGCTCAGTGGTTTAATCCGTTGTGCCACTGGGGGCCCCATATGTACATTTAAGAGGTTACATTTTGTTGCAGATTTTAGTGTCCTCAGTTATTTAGTAACGATGCAACTGTCGCTTTCATTTATTTACTACAGTACTACTTACATATTATGCCTGTATAAATCTATGCTCCTTTGTTTAATCTACAATGCTGTAATCTATATGTTATGTAGGATGAACATAGTGCTTTCAAGTGTTTTGTCAAAGTAAACTTTCTGCAGCATTGCAAAAGTCAGTATTTTTTCTCTCTTGTTGTACACAGGGGTGGAGAACTGGATCTAAGAGTAAGGTTGCTGTGTTAGTATATACCAGAGGCAAGAGTTGAACTATAGTCTGATATCTCTTACCCAGTGGGATAAGGAATGATAGACAAAAAGTGCAAGGAGACTTAACTGCAATACTTCCTTTGCAGTCAGTGTTCTCGCAGTCTTTTCCCTCCTGTTTCCACGGTCTATCTCCACTAGTGTAATTGGATGCCCATAGTACACTAATAGGATTTCTCCCTATGATGTAGGCTTTGCTTTCTGCCAGTTTTAGATTTGATTTTTTGGTTTATTAAAATTGTTTGTTTAATATCTTGGGGTGAGATCCAAAATAAAATAAATGGCTCTATTTTTTCTTTTCCTTTAGGACTCCAAGCGAGGGTTTGGGATTGCAGTCTCTGGTGGCAGAGATAACCCCCATTTTGAAAATGGTGAAACATCCATAGTTGTCTCAGATGTCCTTGCAGGCGGCCCAGCAGATGGATTGCTTCAGTAGGTGACACACACACATACTCACACCTTGTCTCTCTCTTCTCATTTTGCAAACAAAACTTCTAAATACAGTCGGCCCTTGATATATCCCAAAGTTTGGTTTCAGGACCCCCATGGATACCAAAAAAATCACAGATGCTTGGGAATAGAAGTCACATTACCCCTATCTACCATGTCCACTAGTCAGGAATGATAAGGGCAATAATCCAATATTCCCTGATTGTTAGCTACTTGTAGATATAACAGAGCAGATACAGGAATGCAGGACCCATATCTTTATTTTCTACTAATTCTGCTTGTTCCTTGGCTGAGTAAAGTCTGGAGGACCTGATACGAGTGTGTCTTCATTCCCTGAACTTCTTTGAGGTTCTAGCTGTTGTAGTAACCACCCACATTTTCCAAGATTGCCTCATTACTCCAAACAAGGCACACTGGGTAGTGGAATCGACTCTTGTGTGGTGGATGGAATACTTTCTTAACTGCCCAAGGATAGGACTAACAGAAGCACTGTATTTTTAATCAGAGTGAAATTATTATCTGTGATGAGTATAGTATTTCTTCTTAAGCTGACTGTATGCTTCTATTTGCAGAGAGAACGACAGAGTGGTGATGGTTAACGGTACACCCATGGAAAATGTACTCCATTCTTTCGCTGTGCAACAGTTAAGGAAAAGTGGGAAAGTGGCTGTCATTGTAAGTTAATTATTACTTAGGTTTGCTGAGCCAATGGTGGAGATGGGCAGGAGGGGACAAAACTGCCGTTTAAGAGAAATGTGTGTTTTTGGCCCTGTAACTACTTGATTTGAAGTACTCAGTTCAGCATTTGGATCCAACAATCTGTTCAATATCATACAGAGGATGCATGATTTTTGCATGACTTATTGATTTCCACTCCCCCCCCCCCCCAGAAAATTGTGAAGATTTGTAATTCAAAATTATGTATTCTAACTAGAAGTCCCATAGGGCAGAACTGAGGCACATGTGCTCCACCACTTCCCAGTTTTTTTCCATGTCAGGAGCAA
The DNA here is from genome assembly GCF_035594765.1 of Anolis carolinensis. Classification (NCBI taxonomy): domain Eukaryota; kingdom Metazoa; phylum Chordata; class Lepidosauria; order Squamata; family Anolidae; genus Anolis; species Anolis carolinensis. Next base: position 243,753,391 of record NC_085842.1, read on the forward strand.
TTTGAAAAACTGCAAGTTGCTTCTGGTATGAGAGAATTGGCCATCTGCAAGGACGTTGCCCAGGGAATGCCTGGATGTTTGATGTTTTACCATCCTTGTAAGAGGCTTCTCTCATGTCCCCACATGGGGAGCTGGAGCTGACAGAGGGAATTCACTTGCTCTCCCCAGATTCAAACCGCCAACCTGTCGGTCAGCAGTCCTTGCACTCTAGCAGCACCTGGAGAGCCACACATTTCCCACCCTTGCAATAAAGAATGGGAATGAATGTGTGTGCAGCCATAGATACATTTTTGAGATATGTCCCAGTAACAAGAAGGAAGGGCTCTGGTTCTGTCAGAGAGCACATGCCTTACATCCAGATGTGAGGAAGGCATCTGAGATCCCTGGAGAGCCACTGACAGCTGGAGCAGGCAGTGACATGATAAACAAGCCAAGGGCTTGTGTCAGGCAATTTCATATGTTTAACAAACAGTAATTCCGCATCATAGAAGAATGACAGATGGCTTAATGAATCTTTTTAATGCCCCTCAGAGAATTAGAAGTACTCATAATTTCTCTTTAGAGAAATGTAACTTCAAACATGGGCCCAGCAATAACTGTGTGGTGGTAGAGCATTCACATTTCCACACTTCATCCTGTGCCATTTCCCCAGTTTTTAATTTGTTAGCAGTCAGTGCCCATACAGAATGCTTGGTTCTCATTGTTTCTTTCCATGTTTTTTTTAATACTTGTACAAACTCTGAAGTTTCCCTAGACCTTCTAGTGTAAGGGATTGAGTGGCCCTTGTGTTCTCTTCCAATTCTTTGATTCCTTGTGTGTGAAGGATGATGTTTTAGCTATACAAGTGTCTCCTGCTTTTTAATAACTGCTTTTTGTCATTCCAGTCTTTTGACCATTCAAAATTATACCCTGATCCATATTTTGATGTATGGTCTATTCTTTCCTTTAGATGGCAAATTGGTTTTTTCCCCCCTCAATTACTTTACATGCTATTTTTCTTTTCCTTAGTTGACTGAGCGCCACCTTGTGTTCACTCTTGCATTTGCAAGCTAAAAAAAGCAGTTCCACTTTTCAACTGTTTCATTTTTTAACAAAGCTCTGATCCCTAACCTGTCAAATAATTGAGAGATTATTATATAAAGAACAGCATTAAATGTAGTCACTACTTTTCTGTCTGTCCTTCATCAGGATAAATATTTTTTTCTAGGTAACTTTTCACTCTCCTCCTCCCAGGCAACACACACATTTATGCAAAGCCACTATACAATATGGTTTTACTTCTCCTCTCCCACATACCATAGAATCAAGTTAAAATAACTATGCGCTGCTGGCCAATAGCTTGAGTTTTGGACTACAACTCTGGAAACCAGAATGCCAGTCCCTACTCAACCATAGAAGCACATGGGGTGGTAACCTTGGGCAAGCCATACTCTCTCAGCCTCAGAGGAAGGTGAAAGCACCCACTCCTGAACTTGCCAGGAAAAACCTATGATAGGTCACTTTAGGGTCATCATAAGTCAGAACGTCTGCAACAGAAGACCAATATCTCAAGAGTATAGAAATCCATTTGTAGGGGCAACAAATGTAATATTTGGAAAGGAAAGGGCTAGAAGGAAGAAATCTCCTCTCTTCTTTAGAAATGATAGTGCTATACAGGAGAGCTATTTCTGTGCTTGGAAGATGCAAATTCGTGTGTGTGTGGTGCATCTGCTGTGCCAGTGATGTGCTTTCAGAGGGCCTGATGTTGGCATCTCTTAACGCTGAATGTGTATAGGGCAATTGCAATGAACTCAACATGGCCAAAGGCTCTGCATCTGAACTGAACTTTGTGGTGAAAGATTATTAACTATAATACAAAATTATAATGGCAATTTTTTCTTGTGTTCTACAAATAGGTAGTGAAGAGGCCATGTAAAGTGCAGCTTCCAGCCGTTCAAAGGAGTCCCTCTCTTGACTACGATTATAGAGCCTTTGATGTCATGGATGACCGTGCAGACCTGGATGGTAGAAGTGCCAAGAGTGGCTACAGTGAAAGGAGCTGGCGTAGTGGAAATGGAGGCCGCAGCCAAAGCTGGGGAGATAGCCTTGACCAGGGTTACAGAACTGCTAGGGATAGGGGACGCAGCCACAGCAGGGAGCGTGGCTACAGTCGGGATCGGAGTCGGGGCCGGAGCATGGATAGAGAGAGAAGTATGGACCGTGAATACCAAAGACCCCGAAGCAGAGGCAGGAGCGTTGACCGTGAGGATGTGTATGATCATGGTTATGGTGGTAGGAGCCTGCCAAGAGATTATAATTGGCAATCTCGTCCTGACCCTCCATATGAAAAACAAGCAAAAAGCAGGAGCAGAGACAGGCTTAATTCCCGGGGTTCCTCTCCTGAATTGCATCGCCACTATGAGTATGGACCACCACAGGAAGCAAATGGGCCAGTTAATGTTCTCCTCACTAAAAGTAGATCAAACGAAGGCAAGTGCGCAATGAGTTTGGTTGTCTGTATTAATATAAATGTTTCCTTTTGCTCATTATTTTTTTGCATGTATGCTTATCTCATAGCTTTTCCCTGCTTCACCTAACCACGGTCATGTGTAGTCATTTCCATGGAGAATAAAGAGGAAAATGGAATCTTGGGAATGTGTTCTTTTAGGAGTTTCAAGTTTAATGTAGCTGGACCAAGTGGTCATGTGAATTATTAGACTTGCTTAACTGTTACTTCAAGTGTTCAGTTCACATCGTTGTAGATGGTTCTGTGCAATTGAAATGCAAAGACTGGATTCTAAGACATTGTATGCTATCATTCTGGAAAAAAATTTAAGGTACCGTTCAAGTAGTACATGCGGTCTGCAAGCACCTGGACTAGGACATTTTGTTCTAAATTTAAAATGAATACAGTGATACCTTGATTTACAAGCAACCCAACATACAATTTTTTGAAATACGAGCCATCGCTTAACCCGTTTCTCACTTTGAGATGCAAGGTGCAATCAGAGTAACAAGCCACATGCCCGGTGGACGAAGAGGTTCCGCGCTACCCTAAAGGCCACGAGCAGGCCCTGCATTATTGCCACCTCTTGTGCTAGTGCTACCTCCTGCAAGGCTTGGGCTGGCACTCTGGTGAAAGGTAGCGCTAACCTGAGAATACCCACCACCTTAAGCAGAGCCAGCTTGCGGCCTTCAGCCGGGTACCATAGGGAGGCCTCCACCTTGGCCCCCAACAGGTAGTGTCACGGGCCTCTTACAGGGGGGGGGGGGGGGTTGAGTCTAAAATTGTTCATTATACGGTAATTCATTCTGTGACTGAGATCTTAAAAGGGGAAATTGTGTTGGGGGGCTGGAACAGACTAATTGGATTTCAATTCATTTCAATGGGGAAATTTGATTTGACTTAATGAGCAAATTGAATTGTGAACTTGGTCACAGAATGAATTACACTTGTAGTCAAGGTATCACTGTACTGACTTCAGCCTGCTGAATTCTATAGCTTATGCTATTTTTCCACAGAATAAATTAAGAATAGAAAGGAAATACAATAGAGTCTCACTTATCCAACATTCACTTATCCAATGTTCTGGATTATCCAACGCAGTTTGCCTCCCACCTAGATCCACAGATGTTTCTCTAGGCAGCAAGGATTGAACTTTTTATGGATTTAAATTCTGACAATGTTGTTATTGTACGCTCATTTTATGCAAATCTATCTCTATTTGTAGTCAATTTGTTCATAGCCAGTGTTTTTGTAGTCAATATTTTTAATACATTGTGATGTTTTGGTACTAAATTCATAAATACAGTAATTACTACATAACATTACTGTGTATTGAACACCTTTTTCTGTTGATTTGTTGTAAAACATGATGTTTTGGTGCTTAATTTGTAATATTATAACATAATTTGATGTTTAATAGGCTTTTCCTTAATCCTTCCTTCTTATCCAACATTTTCACTTATCCAACCGCCTGTTTATGTTGGATAAGTGAGACTCTACTGTATACCTGAAAGCAGGGAACATTCAGTTCTCCAAATATTGTTGAATTACAACTCTCACCACTCTGCATCACTGATTTTACTGACTAGGGCTAATGGGAATTGCAGTTAAACAGCATCAGGGGAACACATGTTCCTCAAACAATCTTAAATGGTTGTTCAGAACCTCCAACACAGTGGTTCTCAACCTGTGGGTCCCCAGGTGTTTTGGCCCACAACTCCCAGAAATCCTAGCCAGTTTACCAACTGTTGGGATTTCTGGGTGTTGAAGGCCAAAACCTCTGGGGAGAATCACAGTAGTAGTTTCTCAAAACACAGGTTGAGAATCACTGCTCTAACATGTGGGTGGTAACAAGGATTGTGAAAGATCTGGAGAAACCATTCTCAAAAGAAAATACTGTTAGATGTGTTTAAATTGGAGAAGAGATTAAAGCAGTTTTCAAATAGTTGAAGGGTTGACACATAGATGATGAGCAAATTTATTTTGCCTTGTTCCAGAGTGTTGGATTCAAACTTCTTTGGCCAAATTATAAAAGGAAGGAATTCACTAACTATTAGGAAGTATTTTTTTTGGTGATACAAGCTGTTTCTGGTGATCTTGTCTGAATATGACAATAGAGGCTTTCAAACAGAGATTTGAGGATGTGAGGGCGATCTGGCTACGACATCTGTCACCCCATTGATTGCCAGGGTTGATTCAGATGATATGGCTGGCTAGGCGAGTGTCCCCTTCCTCCCGCAACGCTCTCCATGTGTGTCCCTCCCAAATCTGCATGCTTGGTGGAAGAGGATGACGTCCCAGGTATAGAAGGAGTGTACCGAGGTCTCCAGTCTTCGGTCCCGGGTATACGATAGCTGTGCTCCCCTGCTAGAACCTCCAAACAAGCTCAAACAGAGATTTGATGGCCACCAGTCAAGAGAGGCTATCAATTATTTTTTCCTTATTAGTGGATGAACTTTGGGGAGTTTTCTATTATTCTGATTGTCTTAATCTGGTTTGCCAAGCTTTTTTTCAAGTCTCCCCAAGATGTTACAAGTAGGTTGAAGACAATGCATCATTAGGGTCTCACAAGGTATCATGAACTAGTTAAGTCTCACATACCTTGTAAGCCATTAAGCCCAACTTAACATGCCATCCAAGTATGGTAACCTGCCAGGTATATGACAACAAACAGTTTTTTCATTACTAGGAAGGTAGCCATATTTACCCAAAGGAATATGTTTGGCTTTGTAGATCACAAGTTTCATGGTAAACATTATGTTGTTTGGAAGTTGTGTGGGGGGGGGGGGGGGAGAAATAAAGGATTTCAAGCCAAAACAAAATGTCATTCATGATCTCCTATCAATTTTCCATTTGCAGAATATGGTCTTCGGCTTGGAAGTCAGATTTTCATCAAAGAAATGACTAGTACTGGACTGGCAACAAAGGATGGCAATTTGCACGAAGGAGACATCATTCTCAAAGTACGTTCTTGCATGAAAGGCCCTCAGTGTCTTTCAGTGCTGGGAAAATGTAGATTTCAAATGGAAACTTTTGACATTGATAAATCATTTCAAAGCTATTTATAAGTAAATATGTTTACCTTACACATCCAGATCAATGGTACCGTGACAGAAAACATGTCGCTATCTGATGCTAGAAAACTGATTGAAAAATCAAGAGGAAAACTCCAGTTGGTTGTTTTGAGGGACAGAAAACAAACCCTGATCAACATTCCTTCCCTGCATGACAGTGACTCAGAAATAGAAGGTGAGAGATTAAAAGAGAAGCTACCTAGTCAGTTTTCTGTATATTTTTGTCAAAGGAGCAATACAAAGTCTGTTTTTTTAAAAAAAAAATGGAATGGAAAAATATAAATTTAGAAACTGAGTTAGAAAATGTGAGCCAAAGCCGATATGAACCAAATATTAGCCACAGAATGTGCTTCTCAAACCAGATTTCTTTTTCCCCATTCAATTTAATTATACAGTTGATTCCTGTACTTATAGGCTGCTTGGAAAGCAGAGTATGTCTGGACACATGATGTCTGCCCCTTAAAGGCCACTTTGCACATGTCATGTTTCCTATACTTATACCTTTAAAATTGGTGTATTCATGGTTCAGGCAAGTAGTCATCAATATTAGACATAATATAAGCCATGGTTTATACAACTGTGGAGCCCCGGTGGCGAAGTGCGTTAAAGCATGCAGTCATGCCGGCCACATGACCTTGGAGGTGTCTACGGACAACGCCGGCTCTTCGGCTTAGAAATGGAGATGAGCACCAACCCCCAGAGTCAGACATGACTGGACTTAACATCAGGGGAAACCTTTACCTTTACTTATACAACTGTAAATGAATACCAGGTCTTTATACTGTTAACTGGAAACTGGAAATAAGAACTGAAAATGAGCAAGGAGTACAAATGACACTTTGCATTCCTACCTTGGCCCTTTCCTCCAGTCTTTGATATAAAATTTCTGACTTAAAAAAAAAACAGAATTCCCTGTTTTGCACACAATAGCAGATGGTGTGGTGCTATCCGTCTGTTAAACAGAATAAGTCAGGATATGATCTGAACTATGACTTAACACTTGAGGAACTGTGTCTCCTCCCTTTTCCACCCTGTTATGTCCTTACATTTGTCTATGCCAGAACAGTCACAATATATGTTTCAATCCTGACACATATCCTTTCTACACCATGTGTATTCTCATGTTTCTTTGGTTATGTTTCAAAAAAGCCAGTCTAAAAAAGGGATGGCCATTTGGCTATTTCCTGCATTATCATCTTCTGGGCCTGTAAGCACTTTACTCAGAAGTAATGGATATATTGGGTGGAAGCATTGCCTGCTTAGTTGTCTAATGCCCCGTTTCTCTTGGAATGGTTTGGTCTGAAAGAGTTGTGTCTGTTAAGTGTCCTTTAAGAGTTTGGAAACATTGTAGCTTTTTGGATGATCATTCTGAAAATCTTAGCTAGCATCGTCCTGGATTTGAGGAGTTGTTATTCAAAAGGTAAATCTCCTTGTCCTAAATTAAGCAATCATCACATGCTTCATTGGCACAAATTTCCTGCAAGTCCCGAACTAGGAGTTTTTCTCTACTCATGTTTTTGATGGGCAGCAGATGTCAATATCAACTCCATTTAATTTCAGATAGCATTCTTGTTTTTGTCAAAGCTGTCATAATGAATAAAGAATGGAGGGGAATATATTTAGGACTAAATCCAGTTGCTCATCCCAACTGCAGTAGACCCATTAATTCAATTCTTGCATGACAAATTAGTACTGGATAAATCCCATTCATTCAACATGCCTACCCTAGTTGGGATGGACAATTGGTTTTAGGCCTTATTGTGAAAATAGATGTCAGCATTCATTAAAATTACTGACAGATGATTTTTTTTTTGGCCTGGACTTTATACAATGTTCTTTCAACAGATATTTCAGAAATAGAGTCAAATCGGTCTTGCTCCCCTCAGGATGACAGAAGACTGCATCATTCAGATTTGGATTCCCATTCTTCCAATGAAAGGCTAAAGGAAAAGCCAAGGTAGGCTGGCTGTTAACGTTACTGTTAGCCAAGTCCTTAAATCTTTCACTTTCCCTAAAGTTTTTTTTTTTGCAGTTCAAAAGAAGATACATCTAATAGACTGTCTAAAATGGGAGCCATGCCCACCCCTTTCAGATCAACTGGTGATATTACTGCTACTCTAATTCCAGAAGCAAAGAGTGAACCGAAATATCAAGATGATCCTCCAGGTCAGTAGTGGTTACTTTCCCCTGAGAGACCCTTAGTTTCAGTAAGAGGAATAATTATCCTGTTCATATAATAAGAATACTTGATCTTTGGTTAATAGAACAAGTGTTAAAAAGTGCTTCTTCTTTGTGGTTTCCGTGAATCACACAACTGGGTTGTACTGCACCTGCACAGTACCCTGACAGAATTTCCAAAAGCTTTAGCAGTTTGAATTTTGGCAGTAACAGTGCCCCCTCTCCTCCGGGTGTGAAGTTGCCGGCTTGCTGGCAGCTCCTCTGTTCCATGGCCATAGCTGCAGTCTCAGAGGAAAGTGGCATGACCCAGAGGGGAGGAAGGGCAGAGTTGTGTGAATTTACGGATGACCACTCGAAGAAACACAGTTACTGGTAAGCAATCTGTCCTTCAAAGCTTCAGGTCACCATACAAATGCCCCATCTGCAATAAGAATCATTCCCTTAAGCTTGACTGGAGGCAGGGCAGTGTATTTGCTTTGACTGGCAGCTGTATACCAAATTATTGTTCCAGTTATCATTGAAGAGAAGGAAATGTTTGGTCATTTTCAGCTTCTCAAAAAAAGAAAATAAATCAAAAGATTGAAGGCAGCCAAAGAAAACTGAGGAATTTTTACACACGGTGACTGCACTGGAACCCAATGTAAAGAATCCTTTCCCCTTTTAATATGAAAAAAATAATAGTGGTAAGATGTATAGTAGATGTATCAGACTTTAAAGAAATAATTAATGCATACTGTTGCAATGCACAGAGTGGCCTTTGAGATCTGATTTGTGACATCCAGATAATCAAGTGGAAGGATACTATCTGAAAAAGTGCTCTAATTGGTAAAAGTGTGTGCCTTCATGACCTTTTTAAATATTAAGACACTGAAGTACTATTTTTTTTTGAAACAAACTAACATGGCTACTACTCAAAATGGCCAGACATGGGAAAAGGAATTATAGCATTCAGAATTCAAATACTTTCCAATATTGAATATTATAATGCTGACTGTATGGAGAAAGCAGCTGTAGGCATATTTACTGAATGTAAGACTGAAATAAATGGGAAAGATTTCTAAATAAAAAGGGTTTAGGATTAGGGTATAATAGGAGTAACCTGAACTGCCCTAATGCTTATTTCTTGTGTCTACTGTCTTTTAAATGGTTTCAACTTCAAGTAGAAACTATTTATATGATTTTGTGTATATGTTTTTAATATGTGCAGTTGTTCAACCAAAAGCAGCCCCAAGAACATTCCTTCAGCCAAGTCCTGAAGACCTAGCAATTTATGGGTATGAATTTTAACTTATCTTCATCTGTTAACTTGCACACTTTAAAAAACTGCATTGCTCTAAATAATGTCCACCAGCACCATCAGGAAGTTTTTTTTAACTGATGTTTAGGTGGAATCTCTTTTTTTGTAATTGGTTGTCGAATCACATCTTATTAAGTTAGGCTGATATTCTAACACTGACATTATTGGGACAGGGAAAAAAATCTTACATTTATCCATTCTCTGGTAAACACTTGCTTGGATTGATGTGGATGACCTTTAAAAATGGTCTAGAACAGTGGTTCTTAACCTTTTCTTTCCTACAGATCACGTTTAAATATCTCTTGTTGCCGTGACCACCAAGACTAATTTTACCAAGCTTTTACTTCTCCCGTGAATGTGGTCTTCCTTTTATATATGAATTTCTTTGAGAACATCCCTGACATGGTTACAGAATTCTGGGAAGCAATTGAAGTTCAGCAAATTTAGTGACCCAATATGGGTAACACTAGAGTTATGTTGAGTGGCTATGTCTGCATGCACAGCAGCAAGAAAAACTAAGGCCTGAGGGCTGAGTGTGGCCCTCCAAGATCTTTTCCCCTGCCCTGCCCCAAATTTTAGACTTTGGGTCGCCCTATTATTTCCTCTTATTATTTTATTTTAATTATGAGTTAACGAATCAAATATCATAATCTGAACCTGACCACTTAATTATATACCTTTTAACCCGGTTGGCTAAAGAGAGAAATTAAAATTACTTCTTCTAACTTCCTAATATCCTTGTTAGGAGACGAAGAGCCAAATAAACTTCTTCTGGAAACTTACATTTCCTTGGTCCGGGCCCCCCCAGCTCTGGAGCTTTGTTGTCTTCAATTTTTCTTTTCTTTGTGGTGAGCGCGGCGAACAGCTTGTGCGATGGATAAATCCCCGCTTCTCGCGCCGAGTCTTGCCACATCCTGAACCTCCCGGACCAGCTCAACCTTTCACCCTTGAGGGGTGAATGGTCTCTGGGGCCATCGGGTGGACACCTGGACTTTGCAACCCCTCCTGTATCAATCCGCGGTGAGGGGGTGAGCTCTCGGCTCAAACCAGACGCTGCGACAAGAGGTTCATCGGGAGCTCCGATGATCCGTGTCTGTCGCCATTGCGCGCTCACCCGGAAGTCTCCTACTCCTTGGATATTGAGGGTTTTTAAGAGTTATAGTTTAATACCTCTTGAGGGTTGTACATTATTTTTATTGTACTATGTTTTTAAAGACATTGCCTATGTTGTGAAACCGCCTTGAATCCCCTCCAGGGTTGAGAAAGGCGGGATAAAAGAGCCGTAAATAAATACATACATACATTGAAAGAGGCTGAAATAGACATTCCAAGGGATGGATTCACACAATGGAATATCTTCCCTAGAGAGGATTACTAATTTTATGGTCTTTTTTTGCACCAAGTGAGGTGTTAACATACATACAGAGCCACGTTTAAGGCTGCATATGTCACTGTAAAGATGGTAACCATAGAAGAACTGTAATTAATCTGAAGACAGTGCTTTCTCTCATGATGAACACACAGTAAAGATGTCAACTACCCAGTGGCATAACCATTTCTAAAATCCAGAATACTTTTCTCTCCTAAGCCCTGGTACAAAGATGGTGAAGTTCAAGAAGAGCGACAGTGTGGGTATCCGGCTGGCTGGTGGGAATGACGTAGGGATATTTGTTGCTGGAATTCAAGAAGGCACATCAGCAGAACAAGAGGGTCTCCAAGAAGGGGATCAGATTCTTAAGGTAGGCATGCAACACTGAACAATTAGGTTTAAAAAAAATTAAGTTGGGGGATAACTTTATTTCAAAATTAATAACCAAAGCACGAATGTAATACAGTGGGCCCTTTATATCTGCTGGGGTTTGATTCTGGGGCTTTGCATAGATACCCAAATTTGTGGATTTTCATGTTCCATTATATGAAGTGGAATAGTAAAATGGTGTCCTTTGTATAAAATGGCTAAATCAATGTTTACTTTTTGGATTAAAAAATATTTTCAAGCCATGAATGGTTAAATCCTTGAATACAGAATCTGTGGCTATGGAGAGCTGACTGTACACCACAAGTAATATTTTAACTTTAGGAATAACAAAGCCACAACTGTGATTTTTTTTAATTGAAAACTGAATTTTTACTAATAGCCTTAATTTTTAACAAAGTTTGAACATGTCTGTGTTGGGGAAGGGTTATTTTGAACCATTTTGATACTTTGAACTGTTGAGAAGGTAACTAAAAATTACAAAATAGGTCACAGCAACAGATGATATACAATAAGATGTAATGCAACATTAGTTTTTTTAATGGTCCAAGCTGACCTGAGAACTTATTAATGTATTTACATGTGGATCTTCATTAAAATCAATGACTGAAACAACCTGAGATCATGATAACCTTTGACAGTATCTCTGCAATCCAGCTGGGATCACAAAAGGAAGTAGAATGAATGACCTAGTTGTATGTTCTAGTTATCCACTTTTATATCTACCAGCAGTGTTTTTGAAATCTTAAAAGTAGGAAAAAGTATTACACTCAAGTTACGAAATCTGGCACCCTTTTAAAACTTGTGCTTAATCCTGTTGAATTCAGTGGGACAAAGAGCAAGCAGCTTTAGTAACTGTCAATAAAGTAGGGCATAGGCACCCTGGAGACATACGTGAGTTACAAATGTGAAAAGAGGAAAACACTTGCATATGCGGAAGGGATGTAAGAGTTTTTCTTAGCAAAATGCACTAGAATTCCTAAGAGAACACAAAGAGTCTTTGCCTCCTCCTTGTTCTTAACAAGCAAAACTGCATCAGATTTAGAATGGCACCAGGAAGTTCTAAGCAAATTATTATCCCAAAAGCAATTTCTAGTTTAGAAATACTGCTTCCCAGCTCCTATTGGTCCTTTATCTTTTGCTTTTAGTTAGTACTAGTGCTGTGGCTCTTGACAGGCTGCTGTGGCTCTGAAATCAATTTTAAAAGAGTTTTCTCTAATTTCCTTTTTGGCCTCACTTTCTTTCAGTCCCCCTCATCTCCTCTTTGTTCCAGTAAATGATTGGTTTTACCATTTACCTAATAGGCCTTTTCCCATCCCCATCTCTATCAATCCAGAGCATAATTTTAGACTTTTGACTCTCTGAACCCCTTCTAAACCCTCCTGCACCCACAATCTGGATTTGAGGCTTTCAGTCTCATTTAAAACAGTATGGTTGAGCCTGGATAACATATACGCTGTTGTAGAACAAACACAATGTCTCACCCAGCCTAAGATTAAAAAAACCCTTATTTTTAGGGAAAGGATGGTGGTTGAAACTGGTTATGTGTTTCTTTCAGGAAAATGAGCTTGGTCATTTCCTGATTCCAACAAAGTAACACATACATAAAGCACTGAAAGGTGTGAAGTTTGTTTGCAAACTTACTTTGTTTGTTTGCACTTACTTAGCTGATACATTGAAATGTATGCTATTTAGTCTAGAATGGTTTACATTGTATATTATATAGACATCATTTAACTATGTTTCATGAATATTGTAAAATGTTTACATTTTGCTTTAGTAGAATACTACAGTATGTTTCTATTTCAATGGCTTGTGGCTGATGCAAATAAAAGACTGATTAGTTGATCGATTGATAAGCTTATTAGCTTTAAGCCATTATCTTGCATAACGCCTTTGTTTTAAAAAAGGTAGGATTCCTCTTTGACAGTCTGAATTATCTTTTAAAACCTCTTAATTTGCACTAGGTAAACACACAAGACTTCAGAGGTATTGTTCGAGAGGATGCTGTTCTATACCTGTTGGAAATTCCTAAAGGTGATATTGTAACAATTCTGGCCCAAAGCAGATATGATGGTAGGCATCTGGCATATAACTTATGAAAATAATATTGTTGGAAGCAGTCATTTAAATAACGTGCTTTTCACTTTTGACCAAATAAATAATCTCTAGTTATTTTGCTATGTTTGTTTTTATAGATTTTTACAGTATTCTTGAAAATATATATTGCTGTAGTAAATTAAAGCCTGTGGTTTCAATGTGAATTTCAAATTGTTGTGCTGCTGCTCTTCATTTATTTATTTCAGTGCAGCCAGTGGCAGTCCCTTAATAATGCTTGGCATTATTACAGCTCCTTTTCCCCCCTTGTGACAAAATGCATCTTTCTCTAGTCTTATCTTGGTATCTTTTGATAAGCAAAGGCATTTTAACTGTCTCATTCTGTAAGCAGGTGCTATACAGTTTTATATAGTTATCCAGCAAAACAGGTTTATTCAAAAATAAATGTTGCTTTTAAATAGGAATAATTCAGCTTGACGTAGTGGTTTGGGCTTTGGACTATGACTTTGGAGAATAGGGTTCAAATTGGGTGACCTTGGGCAAGTCACGCACTCTTAGCCTCAGAAAACTCTCGGATAGGCTTGCCATAGGTTAGAAACAGCTTGAAGGCTCATAACAGCAATAATTCCCTGGCATGTTTCAATCCAAAAAGAGCTTCTGTGGGTTTGATTGAATGGAAAGGTTTATGGAACAAGAGAAAGGATCATATAAAATAGTATTTTACTTTTTCAAACAGTGAAAAGATTTTGCATAACCATAGTCCTTGACAGTTCTGTCTAGTGATAGTGGAAGAGATTTGCTACTGCGCCTGACTTCTAAGAACCTCTTCCAACCCTTAATAAAAAATAATCCATAAGTGTCTCTGTTAGTATTTTCTGTATTCATTTCCTTTACTTTTCCATTCATGTTGCTATATACCTAAAATATTGTATGCATTTGATGAAATTGTCCAGAAAATCTCATGAGACAATTATGTTTTTTAGGTTTTGAGATCCTAGAGTTTGGAAGCATTTAGCTAGAAATAACTTGCAATTAATTCATTTCCCCAATAGCAAGGATGTAGTTAAGGTTACATTGAGATTGCAACTTAATGAGAGATGGTGTCCACTTCCTTTCAACGTAACTGTAACTGGTTACTTCAGTAGCTATGAGAGTGTGGCCTCACTTAAATGGGAGAAGTGGAATATCGCTTTGCTCAAATGTTGGCGCATGAAGTGTTTTGTGCTCCATTGTGAGAAGATTGATAAGAGGGAGGCCTGTTTTGTTACACAAGCCAGCAGATCATAGTATTTAGATTTTTCAAAGAGTAACTAAAAGTAACTATAGGCATACTTTTAAACTGTTACTGTAACAGTAGTTTAATGTTGTCAGAGTCTTTGAACTATAATTACTGTTTGAAAGTAACTGTCTTAGCTGCAGCAGATGACTGCAACATGGCTTTGTTGTTATGTGCTTTCAGGTCATTTCTAACTTATAGTGATGCTGAAGCAAACATATCACAGAACTTTTTTGGCAAGTTTGTTCAGGGGAATTTGCTATTGCTTTCTGTTGAGACTGGGATAATGTGACTTGTCCAGGGTCACCTGGTGCATTTCCATAGCTGATTGGGAGTCTCCTAGTCTAGCACTCAAACCGCTACACTGGCCTTTTGCTAGCTCTTCGAGAATCTCCCGCAATCCCTGACATCAGTGAAAAATATAATTAAATTACATTTTTTTCTCCTCCCCACCCACCTGCTGGTTGATTTTTCACCCAGTTTATAGAGACATAATGGCCTGTGGCAGAGGGGATTCTTTCTTCATAAGGACTCATTTTGAATGTGACAAGGAGACACCACAGAGCTTGGCCTTCATCAGAGGAGAAGTCTTCAGAGTTGTTGATACATTATATGATGGAAAACTCGGACACTGGCTGGCTGTGAGAATTGAGAGTGAATTGGAAAAGGGCCTGATTCCGAATAGAAGCAGGTATATTATATTTTAGCTGAATTTTATTTTGTCTTGAACAGTTCTCTATTTCTGTTTGGGCCATCAGTTGGAGTAAGCATTCAGGACTGATTCTTGATTGCTTGACGTAGCAGGGCGATGGAGCCCTTTAGACTCCATCACAGTAGCTATCCTTGAGTTGCACCTTTTTATTGGGTCCTACATGAGTGGTGATATTTTATTCCTATGGAAACCCAACATTTAGGAACAATAGCCTACTTTGTGAGAGAAGGTTTGAAAATTGCAGTGGGCCTATTCCACTGGCCCCATCCCTGGTATTCATACTGAGCATGGATGTCTGTATGTTCTTTTGTGGGACCTGGAAATAAGGGTGCATCGACCATCAGCTAAGTTGTGCCCTCTGACACATATAAATTGGGAACAGAACAGGAAAACTTTGTGGCATGAGGGACTGGATTGGTGATTTGACCCTGCTGTCTGTTTCAGTGGGCATGATACTTGTCTATCTGTCCATCTGTTTCTGCCTTTCCTCAGTGAGCTCTAGGTGATGAATGTGGCTCCCCTTGCCCGCTAATCTTCACAGAAGTCCTGTGAGTTAGGTCAGGCTGAAATGGAGTGACTTGTTCAAAGTCATTTTGAGGGTATTGTGGCTCAGTCAGGACCTGAACTTGGATCTTCCAAGGTCTGATCATCCTATAAAACACTGTACTCTTCCATTATAAAGGAAGCTACTCCCAACATTTCTGTTGTCTCCCACCTGGATCCTTGCTATGTACACACTTCTCACCAGCACCATTCACACACCACTCATCCCAATGACATTTAGTTTCTTTATGCATTGCTTTAATGGGAAAGGAGATGCTTTTGGTCTTTAATCTTTCTCACTCTCCAAGGGTTTTAAGTACTGGTGAACATTACACATGCTGGGGCTGAGAACAATAGAGCCACAGAAATAATGCAAAAAATTGAATTGTAGTCCTTGCCATCTAAAGCAGGCGTTTTTCACTTAAGGTTCTCCAGATGTTTTGGACTTCAGCTCTCAGAATTCCTTACCAATGAATAAACTGGCTAGGGCTTTTGGGAGTTGAAGGCCCAAACACTTGGAGAGCTACAGTCTGAAAAGGCTCCTCTGCTGTTGTTGTTTTAGTTGGAGAAGACTCTGATGAGAGGAGGGGAGCAGCAACGGAGCAGGATGCCATTGGCACGTAGCTTATCAAACACAGAAGCAAGCCAGAATTTGTTCTCCTTCTAGGGCTTTACATTTATTTTTGTTTCTTTTTTTAGAAATGTGTAAATTTGCTGCCTTTAAACCCCTACTTACACACACACACACACACACACACACACACACACACACACACATCTTATTGGCTTTTGGAAATGGGCAAACTTTGGTCTCTTTCAGGGCTGAACAGATGGCCAGCGTTCAGAACGCTCAGAGGGATGGCTCGAGTGACAGGGCAGACTTCTGGCGGATGCGTGGCCAGCGATCTGGAATGAAGAAGAATTTAAAGAAAAGCCGTGAAGATTTGACAGCAATTGCATCTGTGAGCACTAAATTTCCAGCCTATGAGCGTGTTATGCTCCGGGAGGGTGAGTGAATGACAGCCTATAAGAACTGTTAACTGATTTTTGCATTTTTAGAGATGGCAGCTTCTGTTTTTTTCTAGCAGTTTAAATCAAATCTGGCCAATCAGCTTTGGCTTTGGGCTACAAGCAAGTGATAAAATCTTTCTCTGGCTACGACCATGCTTTAGTCTGTCTAAAAATATCCCAGTTGTTTTTATGAGTCATTATAATTGTTTAGAAATGTAAAATAATTATTTTTACTAACAGTATCCTTGTAAATGACTCAGAAGTGGCATATAACATTAGTACAGAATATCTAATTGATTTTGTTAATTGCTGGTGAGTTTGAAAAATGAATTGGTTTGTTTTAACATTAGTGTGAGAAATTTTTAAATGATTAATGCAGATCATTATGTCAGTCACTACTTTCTGTTAAAAAACATAGAATTTGCAGAAGGGGAAATAAGTAGTTGACTGTGTAGTATACTTACTGTTGGCTCTCTTTAAAATGTTATTGCATATGCCAGTCTCCTCCCATCACTGTTTTCCCTGAAGCTGGGACTTTCCCCTCTTGTTTCCATTTTTTCTTAACATATCCGTATTTAATGTTCATTGCTATTGTTTATTTTCTGTATTGCCATGTTCTGCCCCAATATAAGTACTCCATGGTCCCTCACCTCTTTCTTCCTCTTCACCATCCATCACAGTGACATCAGTTCCAACTCCATAATATTAAACTCAAAGACAAATGTTTTTGGGCAATCATTAGCCAAACATTAAACAAATTAGCACAAATATATTAAAGTTAATACATTACTTCGTGACCTCTGACAAAGACATATAAGCACTTTAGAGAGTACAGTTATGGTGTTAAACAACACAGGCAGGGAAAGAACTTTTAGATCATCTCACAGAAATAACCCCTGTCTTATTCAGGAACTGGGAGTAGTTTCAGGTCTCTTCAAGAGTTCTTCTAGAGTTCCTCCCGTGCCAAATACTGACACATGTTACTGTTATAGCATAAGCTTTATTGATTGTAAATGGTACACAGTGGAGAGGCATTCCAGTCCTTGTACTGATGTTGTTCGGGAACCTGGCATAGAATTGAGATCTCAAATACGTTCTACTCACACTTATCCTTTCATCTGGCAATCTGATCAAATCCCTTTTGCTGAGCATATGAAACAGTCAGGGTAATACAAAGATAAAGTTTTGACCCTGGGATCCCCAAGGACCATAAACACAACCCACTTTTGTTTTAAAACAGCATTTGAGACATGCTTTGCAATTGACTGAAACAGTAGTTGTGCTGGGATGCAAACTTAATTTTTTAAAATGAAGTGGTTAGTGGGAGAATATTTGTGAAAGTGGTCTTGGAGTTAAGCTGAATAGAAGGGTAAAATACAATTATGTAAAATTTTCATTATATGTCAGATATTGCTTGCTAGTTGTTGTTAGCTCTTGATGAAAAATATGTCCTTTAGGAGGAGATCTATCTTTCTTTATCTTTTACATACTGGGGATATCCAGCTGGCCAAGTAAGTCTTCCTCCCATTTAAAGCCTACCAAGTTGCTCCAAAGTGTGGTCGAAGAAGATGAAAGGAAAGGTTCAGGAAGAGGGGAAGGGGGAACGTCCCATTAGTCAATTGTTGTTTATTCGTTCAGTCATTTCTGACTCTTCATGACCTCATGGACCAGCCCATGCCAGAGCTCCCTGTTGGCTATTGCCACCCCCAGCTCCTTCAAGGTCAAACCAATCACTTCAAGGATACCATCCATCCATCTTGCCCTTGGTCAACACCTCTTCCTTTTTCCTTCCATTTTGGCCAATTAGCTACCCCTTATGTAGTATTGGATTTTGCCCAGTCAGGAAGTATGCACTTTTTTATGAATTACTTTTGGTTTTGATCACTGCAAGAGCAGCTGGTGCGGATGCAAGAGAGGGCTTTCTTTCTCAGTCACTGCCCCTCGACTCTGGAAGCCCCCTCCTTGCCGTCCTTCCAGCAGCAGGCTAAAAGCTTTCTATTTAGGCAGGCCTTTAAAGAATAAAGTTCTTAAAGGCAATTCAATGGGATGCTATAGGTTATTTGATTATTTTAACAGCTTTTCATTATTTTAAGTGTTCTAAAGGATTTTATATGTCTGGTTCGTTTAATTCTGTTTTAACATTTGTTGCTGTTGATTTTAAACTGAACTGTTTTTTTAAATGTTGTGAGCCACTTTGTGTCTCAATCAAGCTTAAAGCGGTATATAAATATAATAATAATAGGAACCATATTTCCTTGTAACTTTCTGCTTACAGCTGGCTTTAGGAGGCCTGTGGTGATTTTTGGCCCCATAGCAGATATAGCAATGGAGAAGCTGTGCAATGAACTACCTGATATTTATCAAGCTGCCAGTAAGTAATTCAGGGCTTCTTGCTTATATATAATTTATATATTTTATTCCAATTTATTTTATTGGTTGTTTTTCAAGACGGAGCCGTCACAATTTGATAATGTGAGTCCCTTTGGGGAGAGAGGGCAGGTTATAAATAATAATTATTATAATTTTATATTATAATGCAAAGAAGCAACAATATTAGGCAGAATCTGAACTATAAAATGTGCCTTGCTAAACGGACACATATGAATTACTGGTTTAAGTCACAGAAATGCATCTGATTAAAAGATGCATTTTAAACACTTCTTACTGAAGAGGCCAAGAAAATATTAAGTGGAAGGTGGGTCTGCTATTGGGGTGGGGCTTCCTTTTATGCTTCCATGCATAGTTTCACCAATGACAGACAAGACAGACTTCTGACCTTACACATACTCTTGGGTGACATACAGATACAGGTTGTGCTTAAGGTAAACTAGTCCTAAAATATTTATGGACAACTTGTAGCCTCCAATTGTTGTTGGACTACAGTTCTAGGGGTTACAGGAGTTGCAGCCCAACATCATCTGGAGATCCACATAATTTAGGATCTTTTGGGTAAATGGCAGCACTTTCAGTGCTTTGGGTCTGGAAACTCACTGGTAATCATTTTAATTGACATAGAAGTGCAGCCAAGTGGGAATAGTTTCTTGTTCAGATTAGCATTTAAGTGGCTGTACTTGTACTGCTTAATCCAGTGGTTCTCAACCTGTGGGTCCCCAGATGTTTTGGCCTTCAGCTCCCAGAAATCCTAACTTCTGGTAAACTGGCTGGGATTTCTGGGAGTTGTAGGCCAAAACAACTGGGGACCCACAGGTTGAGAACTACTGGCTTAAAGGCTCCCTTAACATTATTTAGTTTTCTAAAAGATAATTGGCAAATGATGACACATATCAATTACTCTTCCAGAAACGGAACCTAAAGATGCCGGTTCAGAGAAGTCCACTGGTGTGGTGCGTTTAAATACTGTGAGGCAAATTATTGAACAGGTACATATTTTTCACTCTTCAATAAAATAAAAGCAAAGCTGGATAAACTCGTAGTGGTGCTGTGTGTGTTTAATTCTTCATAATCATAACGTTCACATTGTCTTATTTTGTTTTAACCCACAACAGGACAAACATGCTTTATTGGATGTAACACCCAAAGCTGTGGATTTGTTAAACTATACACAGTGGTTCCCAATTGTAGTGTTTTTCAACCCTGACAGCAGGCAGGGTGTAAAGATCATGCGGCAAAGGCTGATTCCCACATCCAACAAGAGTTCGCGGAAGCTTTATGACCAAGCAAATAAATTGAAAAAGACTTGTTCACATCTTTTTACAGGTACCTGAAAATGTGTTTCTTCTTTTGTTCCCTGTGAAAGCATTTATAAGAGTAGATTGAATTTTATATGGTTCCTTGAGAAAACTCTCATCACTTTTCTAAGCAAATACAAGCACAATCAAATGGGTCTTCCCTCTAAATTTTGCTGAAATAAATGTTGGATTTGTGCTGTCGAAGGTACAGGATGAGTGGCAGTAATGCAGAAAAGGTGAATGCAGAACTAGAGTTTTCCAAACTCTGATTTGCTATGCTTTTTTGAATTGTAATTCAGGATTCACCAGGCAGCATGTATACTGGCTGGGTCAGTCTGAAAGTTGTTGTCAACAAAGGTGTTTGTTTTTATTTTCAAGTTTGAGCTCAGACCATTAAATGTTGCACCCCTGCAAAGCTATATCAAAATGGAAGTTGAGTAGGAAGTTAAGGAAAGATTGGAATGTCATATGTGTACAGAGGATTTTTAGATAAAATTATGAACGTAGAGGTTGTATTTCCAAAAGCAGATTAGCACCATAATATAATAGTAAAAACAAATACCATATTTATTTGATTCTGAGAAGACACTGATTGCAAGACACACACTAACTTCAGTACCACCAATGGGGGAAAAGCTTTATTTTTGGATATGAAAAAGCAACCTTGATTCTACAAGGTGTCCCAAAAGTTGGCATGCATCAGGAAAATGTAAATTAAGGTACCTCTCACTCCATTTCCCATTTTCCCTATGTATGGCGACTTTTGGGACACCATGTAAGACATAATCCATTTTTAGAGATGTCTATATAGGGGAAAGTGTATTTTAGAAATGAAAAAATACTGTTATTTCTTAAGTGTCATTCAACACTGATTGAATGTGCCCTATTACATTATACTTCTAAATGCTGAGTGTCTTCACCAAAGATGGTTGGAATATCCAGTTGAACACCTAAGTACAATAACACTGGGGTAAATGGTATCTTCATCCCATTGAAACAGTTGGAAGAGACACATTGAAACTTATATGTTACAGTCATATAATTCATTTCTTTTCATCTCTGCAGCTACAATTGATCTACATTCAGCTAATGATAGCTGGTACGGCAGTCTCAAAGATTCTATCCATCAACAGCAAAGCGAAGCAGTGTGGGTTTCAGAAGGAAAGGTATGTGATCACATGCACACAGTTGTTACTTTTGTGTGTACTATTCAAATCCCATTATGGACAGAAATTTCCCTGTGAGAGGAATTTGAGAATGATTTCCCATTATATGTGTAGAAACTTCTCCCACTAATGCAATATAGAACTCCCAGAATTTTATTGAACGCAGCCATAGATATTGATTACTTATCAAGTTTAAAGTTCTGATTGAGAATTAAAACAAAACAAAAATATCTTACTGTATATTTTATTGTTATTCCTAATAAACACTAAGCATTAGAATGTCTTTTTGTGATGCTTACAATGCCAGATACAGAAGTTTCTGTTCTTTATGGTCTTATGTAATGTGAGCATGGATGTGACAAGGAAAGCATAACCTTCCTATAAAATCTTTTTTTCCAGCTGGAAGGAATGGATGATGACATTGAGGATCGTATGTCATACTTAACAGCGATGGGTGCTGACTATCTGAGCTGTGACAGCCGACTGATCAGTGACATGGAAGACACTGATGGAGAAGGTGGGGCCTATACAGACAATGAGCTTGACGAGTCATCCTATGAGCCCAGAGTCTCTTCCATTAGTCGGTCCTCTGAACCAGTGCAGCATGAAGAGGTGAGAAATACAGAATGACAGATTTATTATTTTCCTCTCAAAATATGTTTTGCAAACCATTGGCCTAGATTGTAAAGTACAAAACTGCTTTTGTAACAATCTGTCAGATAGGTTGCCTGACACTCTCTGTGTTGGTGAAAGCTGGAGGTATCTGTCTCAGAACCTTCAGTTCTTTCAATGGCTGGATTTGTGGGGCAGTCTGAAAAGAGTGGCCTAGGACACTTCTTCTTAAACTATATGTCCCAAATGGGATCCTGAGGTCAATGTTGGGGTCCAGAAAAATTTGACAACAGTAAAAGTTTTTTGAACATCACCTAGTAGCTGTTTTAGACATTTACACAAATCTGTTGTACAGTGTTTACCGTAGATTCTGCAGAAGATGTTTCAGCTGTACTTCATAAAAAGGAAAATCAGCTTGTTAAGCATGCCTTGCAAATGCTGGTTTGTTATCAGAAAATGTTTGATTTTTGTAACTGTTTTGAGTACAATATACCCAATACTCTGAGGATGCCTGCCATAGATGTGGGAGAAATGTCAGGAGAGAATACTTCTGGAACATGGCCTGGAAAACACACAACTACCCAATACTATAGTTTGTAAAAAAAAATGAACAAATTCCTGTGTACACTGTAAATATCTTATCTGTAGTGCAAAAGAACCAATGAAAGAACAATACAATATTTAAAATTAAGAATAATTTTAACGAACATAAACTTATCAGTATTTCAATAGGAAATCTGGACCTGCTTTTGGCTGATGAGATAGTCAAGTTAATTAGGATTGTTGTTGTGTGCCTTCAAGTTGTTTCAAACTTAGGGTGACACTAAGTCTAAGGGTGGGAACCAGGTAAATGACCTTAGAGGGCTGCATTCAGCCCATGGGCCTTAGTTTGGGGACCCCTGGTTAAGGGATCTCAGTGGAGGAACAGAATCTCAGACACCAACAGCAGCATACCCTGAAGGAAAAATTAGCATCATTTCAATGTATTGGTGTAGATTGTTTTTGCCAACAATGAGGACAGGTTTCCCAGAATGGCATCAGCAAGCAATCTATTACAATTGGGTTTCATTCCCATGTCCTAATTAATTGTACCTGACAGCTTATTTCTGTTCTGATGTATGAACCAGACAGATTTGTCCTTCTCTGCCAAACTTAGGGAACAATATTTAATTTAGCAGCAATAATTAAGGTAGGCAATAATTAAGGTATTGGTAGGGAAGTGAGAGGGAACATGGTTAGTGTAGAAGAAAAGGAAAATCAGTGGAAATAAAAATAAAGGTAAACAAAAGGGGGATTCTTATACAGTAGAGTCCCGGTTATCCAAGATAAAGGGGCGGGCCCAATCTTGGATAACCGAACTATTCGGATAGGGCGAAGGCTCGCCGAGGGACGTCTCCCCAGATCTCCCTCGGCCAGGCCCTTGCTGGAGGAAAGAGTTTCCTCCAGCAAGGGCCTGGCCGAGGAAAACCTGCGGCATGGATCTCCCTCGGCCAGAGTTTCCTCCAGCAGGGGCCTGGCCGAGGAAAACCCGCGGCATGCTCCTCGTTTCTCGGAGGAACAGGTCCTTGCTATCCCTCTGAGAAAAGCGGAGCACACCCTGGATCTCCCTTGGCCAGGCCCTTGCTGGAGGAAACTTTTTCTGCTGCAGCAGAAATCAGCAATTGCGGGGCGCTTCTGGGACACTTCCTCTTCCCTCTCCTCTCCTCTCGAGCTCCCTTCGCTCAAGATAAGGAGAGGGAGAGGGAGGAGCGCCCCGGCAGCACCTCGGATGATACAGACGCTCGGATTAGCAAGGCTCAGGTAACCGGGGCTCTACTGTACTTCATATTAACTGTAGATAAAGGGATTGTGGTAGCAAAACACTCCACTTCAGTTTTTGCAGCATCAATGGGGAGAGCAAGTTTCTTCTCCTGTTTTAAAACTCTGTTATAGAACAATTCGTTAAAATTATTTCAAATTGCTTCAATCTAAAAAGATGACAAACAAGCAAACATCAGTCAGTTTTGTTACTCAGAATAATCCAGTGGTATGTACTTGGTTTCATACAGAGCCCTGTAAGAGCAGACTGCTGTAACAAACACATCAAAAGCTATGTTTTCAATATGGTTGAAGAGAGAAAAAGAGAACTTGCAGAGCAGTACCACTAGCAAAAACTTTAAACTGGGATCAGAGGACGAAGGGCCATGAATCTTGTGGGATGAGAGGGAGGAGTAACAAAGCTGTAACTTTGCCTCACATGAGTCAAAAACTGTGTGAATGCATATATAATATCTTCCTGTTACTTGTCCTTAGAGTTTAAGAAGACCCAGCCCTGAACCAAGAATACAGATGAGAAGAGCTGGTAGCAGGGAAGTTTTGAGAGATCCCAGCCCACCTCCAGCATTCAAGCCTGAACCCCCAAAGGTAATGCAAGAGAAGAACTGTTAAACAGTAGATCTTACACATCTATGCTTCTTATGTAGAACAGTCTTTGCAACTGTATTATTCAATTTGTTGTTGATGATCATTTCCAGACTGAATTTTTGCTTTTATATAAATACTTACTGGCTTTTGGTTTTATATTAAAGGGTAAACTGCCAAACAAAGAAGATCCATACGATGTCCCGAAGAATTATGAACCCAGAACAAACAGCCCTAGTGGTCTTAACACAGAAACGTCTGGAATATCAGCTAAAACAGCTCCTCCACCTATAGCCATCAAGCCTGCTTTTGGACGTCCCATATTAAAATCCTCCCAGCCAGTCATTCAACCAACAGAAGTGGAAGAAAATACTGAGGAGAGTGTAGACAATGGAGAGAACACGCCGAAATCCGTGTTGGGGAAAGTTAAAATATTTGAGAAGATGGACCATAAGGCAAGACTCCAGAGAATGCAGGAATTGCAAGAAGCCCAAAATGCCAGGGTATAGAAAAAAGAACGAAATAGTCGATAGTTTTAGTCTTTGTGTTTTTATTAGCAATAGTTCATTAATAGCTTTGTAGTTTGCTACTTTGCATGCCTTTGGGTACATAAAGACCCCCATATCTGTGGGAGCAGTACCAGCATTTTGATTTACCCGTTCCTGACAAAATATTCCCCCTCTAGGCATTTTCTAAGTCTTTCGTGTCATTCCATAGTATACTTCCACCAAAAGTAGGTCATAGAGTTGTACTGAGGATCTAGCATACCATATAGTCCTTTTACCCTCCTCTCTCTCTCCCCCCCCCCACCAAAAAAAATCATATATCTACACAAAGTCCTAGAATATATCTCCCATGGATACAGGGGATCATATTGTAGTATGACTCTGTTAAGAGAATACCTTTGGGATCGGCCACTCATTTTTGTTTGTGGGAGTCTCGAAAGAGGTTCTAATGCTTATATATTTTCTTTTTATAGGTGGAAATAGCTCAAAGACACCCAGACATTTATGCTGTCCCAATCAAACCACAGAAACAGGAACAGAACTGGTCCCAAACAGTCAGGTAAAATGAATTCATTTGTGCACACTGTTATGTCACTATTGAATTAAACTACTATCAAAATTGCATTTAAAAAGAGAAGATCCCTTGCATATATGTGATTCAATAGAAAATTGGTAGAATATGTTTTCTTTCCAAAGGAGTTTTAAAAGCTGATAGACCTCTACCAAAATAACAATGAGTACATTAAATAATGCATAAATTAATGTTATTCAAATATAGTATTTCTCCTCCCTCATATTATATTGGCTGAACATCTTCTGGGTTTCAGTCCTGTCTGTAACCAGCGCAAAATGCTTGCCCTTTAAAAAAAAGAATTGCTATGTCCTATTTCTAATCCCTTAATGCTACAAATATTCCTGACTGCAATGCCCAGTTCCATTGTCCCCAGTCAGCCAGAGGTTTACTGTTTCCTTCGACTTCTCTGCCATTTGCCTTTACTTTTCCCCAATCCCTGTTCCACTATGTATGTAAGCTTGGCCATATTTTTGTAGGGTCCGTGCTTCTACGTTGTTAAGTGGCGGATTTTAGGACACTAAAATGGCTGAGGTTCATCAGTTGCTTTCTATCGGACGTGCTGTTAATCAACCTGGATAGCATTAAAAGAAGAATAAGAAGAACATTTCTTACAAATGCAGTGTTATATTTCAATACTACATTTTTACCTCTTCAAGGTGATGAGATGACACTACCTTGAATGAGGCATAAGCATGCATATGTTGAACATATTTTGGTACTTCCAGTAAGGAACATTTAGACATTGTTTTGAGAGAAGTTCAGCCATAGAGCAGGCCTTCTTGACAGTGTTTGTTCAGAGATGTTGGTAAACTTCTGAGAAGCTTTGAAAGTTGGGATAAGACTTGAGTTCTGTTGGGTGATAAATCTGTTTGAAGAGCTCTCTCTTTCTCTCTTTCTGTCTCTGAACTCTACTTTGGCAAAATTTACTTACGGTTATTTGTTTTGCTGTTAGTTCCAGGCCTCCAGAACCACAGAAACCACCTGCTAGACCTTACCTAGATAAACAAGGAAGTTATGGCAGTGATGCAGAAGAGGAAAACTATCGCCGGCAGCTAGCGGATAAGTCTAAACGTGGATACTACGGACCACCATCTAGATACAGGGATACAGAATTGTAGATTTACTGTTGGCCGGAGCTGTTGTACTGAGGCATATGTGCACAGTGCAAACAGAATCCTGGTTACTTTTTTAAAGTATATATATATATATTTGGGGGCTACTGATGAACTCAAGGTGTATCTACATACTGGAATGGCAGGACTTAACTTTCATATAAGTACTGAAGAAAATGAATCACTGTTGCCTGAATGCTGTTGCCTGTTTTACAAAAGGACCAAAACTCTATTTTAAAATTTACATTAATTTCTGACATTTATGTCTTTTAAACTATTTCTCTTCCTCACTACAACTGCCTTTAAAAATTAAAACTTCATGACATGTTGGAACATGATGAAAATGCACAGTGCATTAGTGCAAGAAAAAAAAGTGCCTTTCTAATGAAAAGTGTCTTCTTGTTCTTTGGCCCTGACGCTTGTGCAAAGCCATAATGTTTCTATTGCTTAACTTTTGTATGTTTCATGGCTACCATTTCCCCCTTTGAATGCTATTTTTCTACTTTAAATAGATCTGTATACAATTTTTGATAAGCAGTGATTGTACATATGACAAGGTTGTTTTGTAAGTTGGCTGCCACAAGGTCTGAGAGCAGTAAGATTGAAAAAAATTATGTAGAAAATAAGGGAGATTATTTGCGTCTTAAACCTTTACATGAGTCATAAAATAATAAAGGGATATATTCTCCAACCAATTGTTGTCCTGTTTCATTTTAGGAACAAAGGAATTATTCTTTTCTGTCTGGTTTTGTGTACTGGTTTTTGATGTAGGAAGGAAGTAGCTAAGAATCATGTTTTTAATTCTGCTTTTGGCCTATAATTCACAAAGATTCCACTTTCATGAACCTTTTGCAAAGAATATATTTGAAAGATCCACAAAGGAAATCAAAAATAGGTCTGTTGTGATGCACAATAATGTTGAATACAAGAGATGAGGGTGGTGCAGTATACATTTTTGTGGTTTGCTAATCTTGTGTGTAAATTTGCTGACATCCCTTGTTGAACAAGATGTCAATGCTTATTTCTAAATAATTTCTAAGGAACAGAGCCAACTGCACCTGACCAACAATTTGAGCATTGGCTATGGTGCATGTGTATTTGCCTTTTGCCTAAAGTAATCTCTTAATTCTAAATTGCAATCATTTAAAAAATACAAACTCGGTGGTTAAAGGTTTTGAGTTATCAGATTCATTACTTCCATGTTGCTGTTCATCATGGAGATTATTCATAGAGATTCATGGAGATTATTCCATCATTTTTGTATTATTCAATGTTGTTGTTACTGCTATTATATTACCACTTTTGATTTTCTCATAGTAGTATTGAGAAATCTGGCATACAAATGGCCTGTACATACCAGAAGGTCTTTGTAAGGCTTGTCAGCTCCAACTCTGTTGCTGTGGATTAGTCTTCTTTGGAAGAATACGCCAAGACACACAAGGGCTGAAGATACCATATGGCCTATTGTTCGGAATAAAAGAGTCTGCTCTACTGCCCGCATATATAGGCCTGGCTACAGTGTTATAAATCACTCTTGGAGTCCTGGCGCCTGGAGGTTGCCCATTCCCACATTCCAGAGCCCCTTTCCCCCCACCTCAGGGCAATTGAATTTTATGGCTGGCTCATATGCCCTGTCCTCCCTTTTGGCCTATAGTCATGTGCTCTGTGTCAGCGCTCTGTGTCCAGAGATGGCACATCATGACAGTCTTCCATTTCCAGAGCTAAATAGTTCTGAATCCGAAGACTACTAAAAAGTCCGATATCTCACTCGGAAGTCCCATATGGAATGGCTGTAAAAGTGCTATTACATTAAAACTATTTGAGCCACAACTGAACTGCAGAAAAGTATCTATTGTCTTAATACATCTTTGACATTGTGGATTCACAAAGAAGTTACAAGTAAAACATTCTCATTATGGAAAGTGACATCTGGAAATTGTAGAATTGTTTGATACTATTGGAAATCTGCCTCTCTTTATAGGCTTATTCCATGTCTATGGCTGCTGCTGCTGCTGCTGCTGCAAAGGTCCTGGAATTTCACAATATGGTGGTAGAGACCCTTAAGATGTTCAGGCAGAGTTTCTATGTGTTCATGATGGCAGGAAGTTGCTATTTTTTTTAGGTATAATCTCCACAGCACTACTTTTGATGGTTTAGAGAAGTAGCACTAGAGGAAAGCAATTGTTGCATATTGAGTAACATTTTGTAGTAACATTTTTTTAGAAAAGGAAAGGAATCAGGATGAGTTCACCTGCAGTACTGGTATGTAGTTTTTCTAATGGAATAAGTGCTATTAAAAGTAAATTAAGTTTGTGGATCTTTTTCCGCTGCTGCTTTAGAACAGTTTGACATCATTGAAATGCTTTGAAATTAATATTTTGATATCTAGGAAATGTCCAAGACAACTAGCAATGAGAGATATCTACTCTGTTTTTTCTTATTAATTACAGCAAAACTAAAAAGCTACAGTGAAAGAAAATATTGATGTATTTCGTACAGAAATTTACTTCAGTAAATTTTCCTAATCCTCATAATACTGTGAGGCTACAGAAAATGTTTAATATTTTTCCTATAAGATATGAAATGTTTAATGCAGATTTCACTGGCAAATGGACAGGTGCGTGAAACGCTGTTCCTGTCTCTCTGTACATGAGAGAGCAAGGAGGGTCCTGCAGAATTCTCAGCTTGCTTTTTGTAGGTTTTCAAATACCCACAAAAGATGACTTCTTTGTGCATTCCCCCCTCGAAAGCTTTCATTTGCCAGCCCCAAAGTTAATTATATAGTGATTTATGAATAGTCATCATGCACGTGACACCTGTATAAAACCATGCAATTATACAGCAGCAGGAATCCCAATTAGAGACTTTAAAAATTAAAATTTCATGTTAACTTGTAAGAACCTGGCAAAGCTCACCACATATATGTAATTAAGAGCTGTAGATTTTTAGATAGCAAAGAAAGTATCATATATACTCAAAAGAGAACTGGATTCCATCTTATCTGGAAGCGAAGAGAGGGAGTCCTGGTTTGTACTTGGATGCAAGAACACCAACAAATATAAGATGCTGTAGGCTATATTTCAGAGGAGGAATGGGCAAAACCTACTGAGTATACCTGGAATAATAATAATACTTTATTTGTTTGACCAGTCATATGACCATTTCAAAGTGCAACATAAATAAAAACAAGGCAAAAAGGATGGGAGGTCAGGCAGCTGACCATCTGTTTGCTGACAAAATCTTATTTTCCTGATTCTTCTTCTTTCAGGAAATGTGCTCTTTTCTTGATAGCTTTCAGGGTAAAGAGGCTGACTCTAATTATGGTGGATCTTTCTTGTCCTTGCAAGAGGACTGTCAGAAGATCATTTCTGTTGGGAGACCTAAAATAAGATAGTAATGGATGTAAATATCTGTGTCGAAGATCGGCATATGCTGGGCAGTCAATCAAAAAATGTTCGATGTCTTCCACTTTTTGATCTCCCCAGACACAGAATCTCTCATTTCTTGGGATGTTACAGTAGCGACCAGTTTGCATCATAATACCGAGTTGTTCAAACCTGGCCCTGGTGTATATTCTTCTTAAGGGCAACGGAACTGGAATAGTCAGATAGTGTTCTAAATGAGTATTCATTTTGTGGGAGGCTAAAAACTTTGTGGCAGAAGACCTACCTATACTTGCTAGGTCCAATTGAGCATAGATATCATGAGTAATCTATACCTGGAATAAGAAAACCCTGTTAAATTCATGGGATTGCCATACATTGACAGATAATATGAGTATAGGGGATTGGGGCTTTTTTCTTCTCCCAGCAAGAACTGACAGTGACAGCTTAATAGAAGCATTGATGTCTGCTGCTCTCTTTGCATGGCAGGGAAGATCTAAAGAGCCACCACATTTTTGTTGTTAGATCAGATAATGACGCTGTGGAGGTTGACCCAGATATTTTGGATCAATTTTTTGTCATTTTAAAAAAACCTTTACTGCATACAATTGTATCTGGTAGCTTTTAAAGCATACACAACATTTATTTATCACCTGATAATTAGCTATGCGATAACTCACCTTTAGATGTCATTTGACCTATGATAAACATGTATATGCTGGAAATGACATAATGGATACTCACTTGATGTCAAGGTTTTCATGCCTAGAGGATAAATAACACATTAAGGCCACAACATTATGCTCAAAGCCTAATCTAGTTAAGTGCTTTTAAGACTGCTGGGATTGACAGAAACTCATTAACACTGTGTTAATTAACACTGGTGGCGCAGTGGGTTAAACCCTTGTGCTGGCAGGACTGCTGACCTGAAAGTTGGGTTGTTGACCTGAAGGTTGCCAGTTCGAATCTGGGGAGAGCATGGATGAGCTCCCTCTGTCAGCTCCAGCTCCTCATGCAGGGACATGAGAGAAGCCTCCAACATAGATGGTAAAACATCAGAAGATCTGGGCATCCCCTGGGCAATGTCCTTGCAGACAGCCAATTCTCACACACCAGAAGTGACTTGCAACTTCTCAAGTCGCTCCTGACAACAACAACAAAAAAAACTGTGTTGGGTTGTGATCAATATGTAGGTGAAAGATAACCAAGAAGATTACACAAAAATGTCCATTAGTAAAGAAATGTAACTTCTTGATTGTGTGGATACTAAGGAACACAGTCACTCTCAACTGTACATATTATTTCTCCGGTTTATACTGTTCTGTTACTATGAAATGTCTTTAAGCAATTTTCTAGTTACAATAGGGTCAGGATAGGCTATCTTCGATTAACTTAAGAGGACTGATTGATGTTCTGTTAGCAGTTTGCTTGGATGAGAAACAACTGGAGTTGGGCTTTTAATGATACACACCGTTTTTAAAATTAATTTTAGTATTTTAATACCTGATGTTTTAGCTTTATACATTCTCCAACTGCTTTTAAAAATCTTATACTTTTATAGTGGGGTTACCGTATGTGCTCCTATGAGGCAGAAGGCTATCCTGAAAGTAGCAATGCTGCTGGTAGGGTCTCCCATGCCAGACAGGCCTTTGCTGAGAAGCCAGATTAAATGTGCCAAGCGTCCACTGATCAGCAACACCAGTGATGGGGAATGCTTGTTTTCTGTTGCTCTGGGGACTAGGATACAGAGCAATGGGTTCAAATTACAGGACATAGGATTCCACCTAAACATTAGGAACAACTTCCTAACCGTAAGAGCTGTTTGGCAGTGGAGTAGGCTGCCTTGGAGTGTAATGGAATCGCCTTCTCTGGAGGCTTCTAAGCAGAGGCTGGATGTCCACTTGGCGGGGTGCTTTGATTGTGCTTTTCCTGCATGGCAGGGGGGCGGAGTGGATGGCCCTTGTGGTCTCTTTCAACTCTATGATTCTATTATCATTATGGCGTTTATTATTTCAGTAATGTTCACAGTTTAAGCCATGTACCATGGATACATTGGATAATATCCAAAAGCTTCTGAAACTCTCCTCTGTTATGCTATTGGGGTGAGATATTTCACTTTTGGTATCTTTGAGGTGGCCACATTCACATAAACTTTATATCTGTTGCAAGATGCAGACAATAACAATATATGAAAATGCAAATATTGACATGGAAAAGTAATGGTGGACCTGATTTGCTTATCCCACTGATCTGAAAAGTATACTTAAGCAGAGGATGGTGATATTTATTTATATCCCACCTTTGCCTTTTAAGCAAGACCCAAAGCGGCACACAGTAAAAACAATTACTGTATATACTCGAGTATAAGCCTAGTTTTTCAGCCCTTTTTAGGGCTGAAAAAGCTCTCCTCGGCTTATACTCGAGTGAGGGTCCTGGCCAGCTTCTATTCAGGTCGGCTTATACTTGAGTATATAGGTATTCAGAGTTGGACAGTCTTATCTTATTAAAGTCTTATTATTATCTTAAATTACAGTTTTATATAAATATTGAAAAACATTTAACCTACTGATGCCTCAAATAATGTAATTTTATTAATATCTATTTTTATTTTTGAATTTGACCCGTAGCTGCTGCATTTCCCACCCTCGTCTTATACTCGAGTCAATAAGTTTTCCCAGTTTTTGTGGTAAAATTAGGTGCCTTGGCTTATATTCGAGTCAGCTTATACTCGAGTATATACAGGTAAATTTAAAACCTACAACATATAAAGATCATAGAAGTTGCCTCTGTTTTGTATCTTTTGGTTATGGATTCAAACTCTGGCCACCTGTCTTAATTCATCCTGGGATAACACTTTTAAAAGCAAATAGATTTGCTTACTACAGGGAACTCATTTTTCAAAGGTATCATTTGCAACTAAATCCAGGCAAAGGGAAGATGGCTCAGCAGCACAAGTGCTGATGCAAGTGAGAAAACATTACATCCATACTGAAAGTAGAAACCTTCATCTGTCTTAAATTTCTGGTTTGTATTTTCATGCACATTAAGTTCTGCAAGAACTGCTCTGTAGCAATAAAAGATTTTTTCCTGAAGGCATTGGTACAGCATTTGCACACAGATGAGATATTGTTCCATATGCCATTTCCCTTGTGTAGAGAATAATATGAAGGCTCTATTTCAGGTTTGAGATCAGAGACAAAATGCAGATGCCTTTATTCCACTATAAAAGGGATGCAAAAAAAATTCTCAGTAACATAGCTGAGAAATCTTGCTTTCTCTGAGCATGCCATTCTGGAAAAATGATATCTATGTGCATAAATTAAGAATAAGTCTACCCATCACAATTATGTACTCTCTTTGGGGACTTCTATACTGTAGAATTAATGCAGTTTGATAGCACTTTAACTACCCTGGCTCAATACTATGCAATGTTGAGAATTGTAGTTTATTGAGGCAACAGCACCCTTTGGCACAAAGGCTAAAGGCCTTGAAAACTACAACTCCCGGGATTGTGTAGTGTAGAGCCATGGCAGCTAAAGTGTTGTCAAACTGCATCATCAGTGCCATTATTTTATTATGACACAGCAAACAAGATAGATATGCTGGATTTCGTATCACAAAATCACAAGTCGAACACTTCCCAAGTGTCTAGGACTGTGTGATGTATTTTCGGATGATGCCTGCAGATCCCAGTAGGGTGGCCTTTTGCAGTTGGCAGATCGTGATTTTGTCAATGCCGGCTGAGATCTTTTGGCACGGCACCCAATGTGCCGATCACCACTGGGACCACCTGCACTGGTTTCTGCCAGAGTCTTTGAAGTTCAATCTTGAGGTCCTGATAGTGGCTGAGTTTTTCCTGTTGTTTTTCGTCAATGCGACTGTCACCTAGGATGGCAACATCAATGATCCAAACCTTTTTCTTTTCCACAACTGTGATGTCTGGTGTGTTGTGTTCCAGAACTTTGTCAGTCTGGATTCGCAAGTCCCACAGTATCTTTGCATTTTCATTTTCCAATACTTTTGCAGGTTTGTGATCCCACCAGTTCTTTGCTGCTGGGAGGTGGTACTTGAGACATAAGTTCCAATTAATCATTTGGGCCACATAGTTGTGCCTCTGTTTGTAGTCATGGACCAAGCCACGCCAGAGTTCCCTGTCAGCCATCACCGCCCCCAGTTCCTTCAAGGTCAACCCAGTCACTTCAAGGATACCGTTTGATATAGTTATCCTGATTTCTTATGGTGGTTGAGCAGATGAAGACTGGTATTTGGTATATGTTCTGTATCTCAAAAACAAGAGCTGATAGGGGCAAACTGGTGTCACTTTTGGAACCAGCAGGTCAAATATATACATAAACCTCTATCTCAAAGGGAAGGATGTCTAGGCAAGACACTGAAATAGTATCTTTATTATCATTATTATTATTATTTAATTGGATTATATTATGTCTGTCCAGTTTAGATGTATCCTTTTTCTTTGTCCTTTTTGATGGCGTATGTTTTTTTGCAGAAATGTAATAAAAACATATACACAGAAGCAGGTCTAACATTGGCGATATCAAAATGTGTGTTGGCCAGTGTTATGTATGAAAATTAAAATCCACATGTACATATGAAAATACAGTTAACGCAAGTCAATTAAAATAACTTAAAATACAAAAAGGATGTTAAAATAATCTCTCTTTAAGGCAGTGTATAGGTGCTCCTCTTGTCTCTTAATGCTCAAGTTCAAAAGTGACCAAACAAGTGAGGATTGCAAGATGGGAAAGCCTAAACTTTCAGCCCCCAGTTAGAGAATGGTGGTTAACTGGTGCCAGTTCGGTAACTCGTAACAAGTTCCCAATTTCCTCTTTCTTGAGGCCTTAGAAAGAAGATATATATCCTGGTGGCAGCTGCATCCCTTGCTCTGTCTCTCGGGAGCAGTTATTTTAAAACTTTTAGCCTCACACCAGGATAACAACAACAGGGGAAAGAGGGGGGAAGTGTCAGGGAACACAAACATTTCAGCTGATATTGCTTTAAAGGCAAGCCCCTCACCCCTGCTCTTCCCTAGTTGGGAAAGGGTTGGCAGTTGGAGAAGATTTTGGTTTACATTTTGGGAGAGAGGACCGTTGGCTCCCAATAAATGTTTTGCCCCTAAATAGAGGCGACTTGGCAGCCCTTGAAAAATGCTGAAGGGTTTTCCCAACGGCTGGCTGGGAGTGAAACCATGGAGAAGATTTGGTTGGCACAGTTTGGATTTCCGTTATCCAAAATGCTTGGGACCAGATGTGATTTGGATTTGAAAGTATTTGCGTATACACAAAACCTTGAAATGGGACCAAAGTTGGATTTACACTAGCAAACAAGGCATAATACAGGTCTCCACTGACCATATAATGCCTTATTTGGCAATGTAGATCAGGGGTCTACACACTTTTTAAGCAGAGGGCTGGTTCATGATCTCAAAGACTATTGGGGTGTCAGTTTGCAAAAAGAAAAAAGAAAAAAAAGAACAAATTCATATGCATACTGCACACATCTTATTTGTAGTGCAAAAGAACCATAAAAGAACTATACAATATTTAAAATGAATAATTTTAACCAACATTTTATTTATTTATTTATCTATCATGACAGAAGCAAATTGGGAATACAGTTATAATGTATAGTGAAACTACAAACAAAGTTTAAAAACTTGGCATTATGCTAAATGTCCTTTGACCAGATGCTGGCCACTTGAAGTGCCTCTGATATTGGTGAAAGGGGGTCCTCCATTGTGCATGTGGCAGGACTCAGACTGCATTGTAGTAAGTGGTCTGTGGTTTACTCTTCACATTCAGATGTTGTAGACACCACTTTGTAGCCCCATTTCTTAAGGCTTGTTCTGCATCTCGTGGTGCCAGAGCGCAGTCTGTTCAACACCTTCCAAGCTGTCCAGGAAGGAGGTTCTCATCTGGTATCAACCAGATTAAGGTTCCAGGTTTTAACCTGCCACTTTTGGACTCTTGCTTGCTGAGGTGTTCCTGCGAGTATCTCTGTAGATCTTAGGAAGCTATAAACTTACCTGTATTTCAGTGGGAAGAGCAGGCTTTCTTTTGGCTTATGAGAGTGTCAAGCTAATTAGGATTGTTGCTGCTGTGTGCCCACAAGGCCTTTCAGACTTAGGGCAACCCTAAGTCGAAAGTTTAGGGAGTGGGCAGGTAAAGGACCTTGGAGGGCCGTATCTGGCCTGCGGGCCTTAGTTTGGGAATCTCTGCATTATATGACCAGTGCAGACTTGTATAATGCAGCTTGAACTGCATTATATGGCTCTACGCTGACCAGGCATGGGTAAACTTTTTGCTATGAGGGCGAGAGACACAGTGGCTGAGAATGCTCTAAGAGCTCTCAGTTGCTGCATGCCTTCCTCCCATGGCAGGCCACTGTGTCCTTACGCCAAGATGACAGGGAAAATTAGGAGGGCCTGAGGTAAGTGCCCAGGGGGCTGAATCCGGCCCCCCGGCCTTAGCTTGCCCATGCTTGATATAATACCTTATTTGGCAATGTCGATCCAGACCAAGTCTATGCACAAAATCCCTTAATCTACACTGGAGAATTGATGCAGTTTTGGTGTCCATGGGATGGCTTGGGGCCTTAGCAAACAGGGCAGAGTGAGGACAATTTCCCAAAAGAACTTTGTAAAAGTGAACTGCATTAAATGTCCTCCGGTGGCACAGTGGGTTAAACCGCTGAGCTGCTGCACCTGCTGATTAAAAGGTCAGCGGTTTGAATCCGGGGAGCGGGGTGAGCGCCTGCTGTTAGCCCCAGCTTCCACCAACCTAGCAGTTTGAAAACATGCAAAATGTGAGATCAATAGGTACCGCTTGGCAGGAAGGTATCAGCGCTCCATGCATTCATGCCAGCCACATGACCTTGGAGGTATCTACTGACAATACCGGCTCTTCGGCTTAGAAATGGAGATGAGAACTGACCCCCAGAGTCGGTCACGACTGGAATTAATGCTAGGGAAAAGCCTTTACCTTTACCTTAGATGGGGCCTACAGAGTACTCGAGTACCTGGAATACGGTGTCCAATTCTGGGCGCTGTAATTGATGGGAGATGTTGACAAGCTGGAATGTGTCCAGAGGAGAGCGACTAAAATGATCAAGGGTCTGGGGAACAAGCCCTATGAGGAGTAGCTTAAAGAGCTGGGCATGTTTGCCTACAGAAGAAAAGGCTGAGAGGAGACATGATGATGGCCATGTATAAATACGTGAGGGTAAGTCATAGGGAGGAGGGAGCAGGCTTGTTTTCAGTATAACATGATGTTTTGGTGCTTAATTTGTAAAATCATAATGTAATTTTATGTTTAATAGGTTTTTTTTTCTTAATCCCTCCTTATTATCTAAGATTTTTGCTTATCCAATGTTCTGCTGGCCCGTTTATCTTGGATAAGTGAGACTCTACTGTAGCAAGGAAAATAATTTTATGGTTGGGGGTCACTCACCACAACATGAGGAACTGGATTAAGGGGTCTTGGCATTAGGAAGGTTAAGAACCACTGTTCTATGAAATGAAAAGAAAGCCATCTTCAACCTCAGCAACATAAAATGGATGAAGGATTTGGGGAAATCTAACCCCAAATAGGGAAACAAGTTGTCCAGGAACACCTGGCCGCTCTAAACGAATTCAAGTCACCAGGGCCAGATCAACTACATCCAAGAGTACTGAAGGAACTAGCTGAAGTTATTTCAGAACCACTGGCAATCATATTTGAGAGTTTTTGGAGAACGGGAGAAGTCTTGGAGTCCTTGTGGATAACAAGTTAAACATGAGCCAACAATGTGATGCGGCTGCTAAAAAAGCCAATGGGATTCTGGCCTGCATCAATAGGGGTATAGCATCTAGATCCAGGGAAGTCCTGCTCCCCCTCTATTCTGCCTTGGTCAGACCACACCTGGAATACTGTGTCCAATTCTGGGCACCACAGTTGAAGGGAGATGTTGACAAGCTGGAAAGCGTCCAGAGGAGGGCAACTAAAATGATTAAGGGTTTGGAGAACAAGCCCTATAAGGAGAGGCTTAAAGAGCTGGGCATGTTTAGCCTGCAGAAGAGAAGGCTAAGAGGAGACATGATAGCCATGTACAAATATGTGAGGGGAAGTCATAGGGAGGAGGGAGCAAGCTTGTTTTCTGCTGCCCTGCAGAATAGGACACGGAACAATGGCTTCAAACTACAGGAAAGGAGATTCCACCTGAACATTAGGAAGAACTTCCTCACTGTGAGGGCTGTTTGGCAGTGGAACTCTCTCCCCCGGACTGTGGTGGAAGCTCCTTCCTTGGAGGCTTTTAAGCAGAGGCTGGATGGCCATCTGTCAGGGGTGCTTTGAATGCGATTTCCTGCTTCTTGGCAGAGGGTTGGACTAGATGGCCCATGAGGTCTCTTCCTACTCTACTATTCTATGATTCTACTAGCTTTGCCCGGCCACACATTGCTGTGGCTTATGGGAATCCTTTGTGAATAGCCTTGCAGTCTCAAAGCCTGGCTGTTTTCTGGAGTAGCTGGAGCTTTTTGTTGTATGAACGTAGAGGCATGGATGAGGGGTTGTGTTGGCAAGTTTAGTGTTTCTGGGATGTGTAGTTTTGTTGTTTTGTCCTAGGCCGAAATTTCATTACCCTTTTATATATATAGATGAACCAGTATTCAAATTGGGACGTACCTATCTGGTATTTGTGCCAAATTGGGTCCAGTGAATGAAAATACATCCTGCACATCAGATATTGATATTACATTTCATAACAGGAGCAAAATGGCAGTTATGAAGTAGAATTGAAAATAATTTTATGGTTGGGGGTTACTCACCACAACATGAGGAACTGGATTAAGGGGTCTTGGCATTAGGAAGGTTAAGAACCACTGTTTTGTGATAGGAGGAGAAGCGGGTTCTCACAAGGAGAAGGAGTTTGGAGGATTAATTAGGGTGATTAACTGAAACATTAATGCTGGCTTCCCAGTGACAAAAGACTCTTGCCACACCCTGGACTCTACACAGATATATATTCTTTCCTTTCCTTACTTAGTTTATCCATACCTCACAACCTCTGAGGATGCCTGCCATAGATGTGGGCGAAACGTCAGGAGAGAGTACTTCTGGAACATGGCCACACAGCCCGAAAGACATACAACAACCCTGTTAACATCTGTTAACAACTTGGTTAAACTCCCAAGTTCAGTCCTAGTGAATGTGACAGTCTTTGCAGAGATGTGAAAATATTAATGTCAGCTGATACATCCTTACGACACTTTTGTAGAAAATCCTCCCTAATGTCTGAGTTAAGTTCATGTGAGTGAAACTCTGCTCATAAGACATTCCTACTGGAGGAAGTTCTTTATGGCAAAAACAATTTCCTGTGCCCTTCAGTTCCCTGTATTGTCCTTTCTATGAATCACTGAACCATTTCAACCACTCTGGTAGGTTGTACATTTGGCAGGAGAGTTTATATCAGGGGTCCCCAAACTAAGGCCCGGGGGCCAGATGCGGCCCTCCGAGGTCATTTACCTGGCCCCCGCCCTCAGTTTTATAATATAATATATTGATAATAATATTATAATGTAATACAATGTAACACTAATAATAATACCATATAATAATATTAATTATATATTCTTTATTACATATAATATTACTAATAATATTATAGTATAGTTCAATAAAGTAATATATAATGCTAATATTGTGCTATGCTAATAATATAATATATTGTATGTACATATAATTTGTAAGTCACTCTGAGTCCCCTTTGGGGTGAGAAGGGTGTGATACAAATGTAGTAAATAAATGCAGTAAATAAATAAATAATAAATAAATACATTTTAGACTTAGGCTCGCCCAAAGTCTGAAATGACTTGAAGGCACACAACAACAACAACAACAACAAACAACAACAAACCTAATTAACTTGACTATCTCATTGGCCAGAAGCAGAAGCACACTTCCCATTGAAATCCTGATAAATGTATGTTGGTTAAAATTATTTTTATTTTTAAATATTGTATTGTTCTTTCATTGTTCTTGTTGTTGTTGTTTTGCACTACAAATAAGACATGTGCAGTGTGAATCAGAATTTGTTTGTATTTTTTTTTCAAATGATAATCCGGCCCCTCAACAGTCTGAAGGATTGTGGACCGGCCCTCGGCTTAAAAAGTTTGAGGACCCCTGGTTTATATCCATACCTCACAACCTCTGAGGATGCCTGCCATAGATGTGGGCGAAACGTCAGGAGAGAATACTTCTGGAACATGGCCACACAGCCCGAAAGACATACAACAACCCTGAGTTTGGAGGAGTTTTCAAAGTTGGAGAGTTTAGCCTTTGGAGGGAGGAGGAGGAGGAGGAGTTGGCAGCGCCCCTCCTTTGGAGACAAAAGCCTCACGGGAAACAAAACAACTACGGGGAGGCCAAGCGGGTTGTTGAGTGCCGAGTTTGAGATGTGTGTGTGTGTGTTGTGTTTACCGGGCAGGAGGCGCAGCGAGGGGCCTGGCAGGCAGAAATACAAGTAAGAGGAGGAGAGAGAAGAGGAGGCGGCGCTGCTGTTGCTGGAGCTCCCCCTCTAGCCTCCCTCGCAGTCCTTCAGCAGTGAAGCAGAAGCCGCCGCCTGTGGAGCTGAGTTTGCCTCCGCGCTCTGCCTGCCTCATGTCTCTGCCGGTGGTGCTGCCGGGCTCCTGCTGCCCTGTGTCCCGCCTGCCGGCGCTGGCGCCTTCCTCCTCCTCCTCCTGCTCGGACCCTCCTCCTCCGCCCCGCCACCACCACCGCGGGTCCCGCTCCGCCCGGCTGAGGCCTCCCCGCCGCGCCCCCGGGCCCATTTCCTCGGGGCCGCCGGCTGCGCCTCTGCTGCTCCTTCCCGCCAGGCCCCTGCTCTCCCTGGGGCTCCTGCAGCTCATGCTGGGCGGCTGCATGGTGGCGCTCAGCTTCGGGGCGCTCTCGCTCAGCAGCTCCCCGCAAGTCAAGAACTCCTGCCCCTTCTGGGCCGGCGCCTCGGTGAGTCAGTCAGCACGGGCAGGCCGGGATCCCGCCTTCATCTGGCCTGTCATGTTTTTAATTTACACCACCATAGCATCATGCAAAATATCTGAGTGTGTGTAAACAATATACAGTATATATCAGGCATGGGCAAACTTGGGCCCTCCAGGTGTTTTGGACTTCAACTCCCACCATTCCCAACAGCCGGTAGGCTGTTGGGAATGGTGGGAGTTGAAGTCCAAAACACCTGGAGGGCCCAAGTTTGCCCATGCCTGATATATACTAACATGTATACAGGGTGGGCCAAAAAGTCACAGTATTTAATAACTTATTTACTTGTTTTTTCATTTATTATAACTATATACAATGTATGCGTACAGCCTATATACACGCATATTTACACACGCACACACAAGGTGGGCCAAAGAAGTCACAAAAGCGTTTCAATATTCAATAACTCATTTTTTCTGTTTACTATAACTTTATGTACTGTATATGCAATTTATACACACACACAAGGTGGGCCACAGAAGCCACAAAAGGGTTTCAATATTCAGTAACTCATTTTTTTGTTTACTATAACTTTATGTACCGTGTATGCATAGGACCTACGCACACACATATTTATACAAACACACACACACAAGGTGGGCGAAAGAAGTCACAAAGGGGTTTCAGTATTTAATAACTCCTTTATTTGGTTTTTTTTTGTTTAATATAGTTTTATATACAGTGTATGCATACGATCTATAACACAAACACATACACAAGGTGGGCCAAAGAAGTCACAAAGGAGTTTCAATACTTAATAACTCTATTATTTGTTCTTTATAATTTACTACAAATTCATATATAGTGTATATATAGGACCCATGCGTACACATACACATACACACATAATGTGTCAAAGAAATCACAAAGGGGTTCCAATACTTAATAACTCCATTATTTGTTGTTTTTAATTTGCTACAACTTCATATATAGTGTATCCAGTAGAGTCTCACTTATCCAACATAAACGGGCCAGCAGAACGTTGGATAAGCGAATATGTTGGATAACAAGGAGAGATTAAGGAGAAGCCTATTAAACATCAAAATAGGTTATGATTTTACAAATTAAGCCCTAATACATCATGTTTAACAACAAATTTGACAGAAAAAGTAGTTCATTACACATTAATGCTATGTAGTAATTACTGTATTTACTAATTTAGCACCAAAATATCACATGCATTGAAAACACTGACTACAGAAATGCGTTGGATAATCCAGAACGTTGGATAAGCGAGTGTTGGATAAGTGAGACTCTACTGTATATATAGAAACCATGCACACACACATATACACAAGGTG
The DNA here is from genome assembly GCF_035594765.1 of Anolis carolinensis. Lineage (NCBI taxonomy): Eukaryota > Metazoa > Chordata > Lepidosauria > Squamata > Anolidae > Anolis > Anolis carolinensis. The sequence continues at coordinate 243,795,554 of NC_085842.1, forward strand.
GGCCAAAGAAATTACAAATGGATTTCAATACTTCATAACTACTTTATTTGTTGTTTTTCATTTACTATAATTTCATATACAGTGCATATATAGGAGCCATGCACACACACACAGGTATATACACACATACACAAGGTGGGCCAAAGAAGTCACAAAGGTGTTTCAATGTTTAATAACGCCTTTATTTGATGTTTTTCATTTACCATAACTTAATATACAGTTTATATATAGGACTCATGCATACACCCCCACACACATATATACAAAGTGGGCCATAGAAATCACAAAGGGGCTTCAGTACTTCATAACTCCATTATTTATTGTTTTTCATTTACTATAACTTCATATAGAGTGTATATATGTATATATGGGACCCATGCATAGACACATACACACACAAGCTGGACTAAAGGAGTCACAAAGAGGTTTCAATAATTAATAACACTTTTATTTGTTTTTTTCATTTATTATAACTTTATATACAGTGTATGCGTATAGCTTATACACACATGTTTATATACACACACACATACACAAGGTGGGCCAAAGAAGTCACAAAGGGCTTCAATACGTAATAATACAGGCAGCTCCCAAGTTATGGACAAGATAGGTTCTGCAGGTTTGTTCTTCAGCTGAAGTTTTACAGGAAATGTTTGTTTAAATCAATTTTAGAAAATATAGCATTGAGGAAACACAGTCTGAGAGTGATGAGCTTCAGAGTTTTATATTGTTACTCCAATTCATGGAACCATCTAACCGTGTGATCTCCTGCCACTTTCTGTGAGGTGTTGATAGAATATAATTCTGCTTTTGATAAATGCTGATTTCTGTTGATTTTCCATATTACACCAGCTTGGTTTAATATAGACCCTTTCCCACACCAGATTAATTTATCAGATTTGGTAGCTACTTTCATTTCATGGACTTCTATAACAACAGCAAGAAGTATTGTTTTGTGTATTGTCTTTGTTAAGTACTTCTTATCCTCGACACAAACAAGAAAATATTTATTTCCATGGAATTTTCTTCTCATTGAGGATCAGCTCTTCTGTGTGTTCTTTCTCTCTCTTTGTGGTCATGTGGGTTTAAAAACATGTTAATTGTCAGAGTAATTGATACGCCCTTACATCTCTAACCAATACAATAGTTATTATTTCAGGAAAGGAGCCTACAGTGGCGCAATAGGTTAAACCCTTGTGCCAGCAGGACTGCTGACCGAAAGGTTGGCGGTTCGAATCCAGGGCCCAGCTTCCCACGCAGGACATGAGAGAAGCTCCTCATAGGATGGTAAAAACATCAGGGTGTCCCCTGGGCAATGTCCTTGCAGATGGCCAATTCTCTCACACCAGAAGTGACATGCAGTTTCTCGGGTCGCTCCTGACAAAAAAAAAAAAAAATCAGGAAAATTACATGTTACCAACTATTGTATAATTTACTTTCCAGTACTTTCTAGAAGTAATGATCAATTATCATGAAATTTTAATTTAATATTTTAAACATATATTGTATGTACAGAAAGCCCTAGGAAATTCATGGGGTTGGCATAAGTTGACAGTCAACTTGAAGGTGCACCCACACAGAGTTTGATGCCTATAATGAAATGCATGGTAATGGGATAAAATGTGATTTTCTCTTGAGAGAGTTATTAGGGTACTAAATTTTCTTTCCTAACTATGAGGCTTTCTATTGAAGAGACTATATATAGCAGGAATGCATCGAAGGGAGCAAATCTTACTGAACTTTCAGAAAAGACAGATTCCTGCTTCAAGGGAATATAGTGAAAACATAGAGATCTAAATACCCACCATCGGTACATAATATGCTGTTTTCCATAACTTATTGAACCATAGTTCCCATCGTCCCTCATTCCTGACTGCTGATTGGGTTAAGGGAAATTGCCCCCCAACAACCTCTAGAGAGCTGCTCATTCTCTTTCTTCATATAATCTGTGTGTGTGTGTGTGTGTGTGTGTGTGTGTGTGATATACAGAAAACTAAGAGTAAGTGATTCCATACCATTGGAACTACATGAAAATAATATTGATTGATATGCTGGTGGCAGAGTTTTAGCTGCAGCTCCTATTTCTTTTTATAAGGAGGTAATATTTTTAACAACCTTGCCAAACATTTTATGGCCATGCTATTTGGGGGAATTAACATAGGCCAACAAATTTAGATATGTTTGCTTTTGCGAAACTCTAGTTAACTATAAGCATCTGTTCTGTAGAAATAATAGAGATGGCAAGGAATAGTATTGCTTTCTGAAGTCTTGTGATCTTTCAAACAGATGACTGACACTGTCAATCATCTGACAGGTTCTGCTCTTGTATGAACAAGTCGGGGCCCACGAGGACACAGTTTCTTCTAATTAATATTAGCTACTAACAGAGTCTGCCATCTTTAATAGATTCAACAATCTATGTCATCTTCTGTAAATTAAAGTTTAGTTTTTTAAAAAGAAGTAAAGTAGGCTCCATCTACACTGCTCTATGAAATCCAGATTATCTGCTTTGAGCTGGATTATATGGCAGTGTAGCTTCATATAATCCAGTTCAAAGCAGATAATCTGTATTATATGGCAGTGTAGATCCAGCCTCAGCTAAAATTATTGCGATTATGAATTATCACAATGCTGTATATTGTGGGAATACATGATTGCAGTTGTGAATGTGTAATCCAGAGTTGTGCATCCATAACTGATTTGTATTCACTATCTCCATATATTCATGATTGTGGTAATTGTGTAAGGAATATGTAGGGATTGTAAAAGTAGTCCAATCCCGATTCACTAAACAGCAGTTGCTGCGTGTGATGGATATCTGTTTTGTAGATGGGGATGCAGCAGATTGATGTTTCCACTTACCTCCTGCTAGTGATCATTGGTGTGGCAATCAAAAGCAGGATCACTTAACACAATTTCTTCTTGTACCAGAGATTACTGGTCAGTGAGAGGATGGAAAAGTGAGACAGCTGTGTCCCAGTTGACAGGAAAACCTCTCACAATGGCTGCTGCTTAGTAAGGCCATGCTTACTAAGGCAGGACTGAGATAAACTACTCACTGTATAAGCGGTACCTGTGTGTAAGTTCACGTCATGTATTAGTTGGGGGAAGGTTTTTGGGGTGAAATTATGGATTTTGATATGACGCATGAATAAGTCAAAGGTCATTCCATAGAGAAGGGAAAGGACCAGTTGCACATCAGGAAGCCAGTGTTGTCCCTGACTATCACTGCCATTTTCCCACCCTGGCATTCAAAAACACCATAAAGCTCCTGCCTTTTGATGTTCTGTTCAGAGAAGGAAATGGTTCCTTTTTTGATAAAAATTATGGTATATTTGACCTCTCTAAAGAATATAATTATACAGATCTTTTTCATACAATCACCTACACATTTTGAATTTTAAGTTAGACATTTGAGAGGAGCTCAGAGATTAGAAACAATTCAATTTTCTATCATTTGTGATATTACCATTGCTAAGACTGTGACAAATTTTGGTTCCTCTAGACATGTATCAATTTTCTGAAAAATATCCTATTATACATTAATATTAAGATTATTATCAATTTAATTTAAACTATATTAATAGGAATAGTGACACCAAATGTGAAGGACTTTTGCCCGCCAAAATCATTCAGAGTTCAAATAGAAACTGTTAAGTGATAACAGAAAACCCCTTATTTCTAACACTGTCCATTTTAAGGAACCTTGTGCTGAACAACATAGAAGCTTGTGCATGTTTAGGAAGGATTTTGGGAACTTAAGTTATATTATACAAAGAAAGTCTAGCTCAGTGTCGTAAATACCAGCCTACCCCTTTGCCCCGCCTTGTGATCTGTAGATTATTGGATCACAATTCCCATAATTTCCAATCTTCTAAGCAGTTATGCTGAATGAGCAACATAACAGCTTGTACCCAAGTATGTTTGGAGGGTGCCATGCTAGGAAAGGCAGATGTACCCTGTTTTAGAGGTTCCAAAGCTTCTCAGTATTAAATTTAGGATAGTTGATCTTTGCTCTGAAACTGAAGTGTGACTGTTTCCTTCTTATGCACATAACTTTTAGATGGACAAGATAGTTAAATAAAATTGGTGACAGTCCCAGGATTTCTTCCCTCACCATCCCCACAGACTTCCTCTGTATCGAACCAAGATGGAGGGTGGACGTGAGACATCAGGCAGAAGGTTTTTTAAAATAATAATCACTCCTTTATGCACTGAACTGTATATGCACACATGCAAATATCTTAATATAAATATAAGCAGATTCGCATGAGCGCATATGAGGTTCAGCACATAACAAAAGGAATTTAAAAGGAAAAAAAACTTCTGCCAGATTTCTTTCTTCCCCCAATTATTTATTCAAGCTCTGATGAATACTATAAAGTTTTTTTTAATGAATTTCAGAGATTTCTAATTGCTCTCCATTTGTGCTTCCTTTAAATCAGCTGTTTTATCTGTTTCACAGCCCACTCAGTTGAACAGCTGTTTTGGGCTTTTAAAAAGTGGACATATGCAGGAGCAGTCTCCATGGGGGGAGGGAAGGAAATAGTGTGTTTTTTGCAAGTATAGGGATATACAGTGAAGCGAGTATGCGCATTTTCTGGCCAGAATTGGGATAAAAGGGGACCCTTTTTACCCTGTATTTTTTGTCCGTTGCAATGCATCAGCATGTATTTACTGCTAGCATCATGTAGACACCCCTCCTTTTAATTCAGGAAATCCAGTGTTTTAGGTGCTGTGTAGATGGGCCCGCCAACTCAGAGAAAGGTAACAAACTTCTTCTGAACAAATCTTGCCAAGAAAACCCTGTGATAGGTTTGTACAGATGGATCATACGAGCGTTAACCACAGTTGCAATCTGAATCCTCACATTTTGTTTCAGAAATGTGGTTGTTTTCCATTGTTTTTTTCCAATTCTGGAAATGTTTCAATAACAAATTCACAAAGTTGTTGCATATTCAAATTATATTATAAAAATGAGATCAGAACTGTGCTTAAATCCCTTTGATATTAATGAATAGTTGTCTCATTGACTTCAGTGGAATTCAAAAAATGATTTCAATGGTATTTGAACATGTCTTTTTAGAGTTCTAAGGTGAGATAAGGATATATAAACATTGATAAGATTTTTAAAACCCAGTAAATCTAATAACATCAACAAGAAGCAAAAAAAATCTGAAAAGGATGTAAACTTTTATATATGCTTTGATGGCACTTTATTTTATTTTTATTTTTGCAGGTCATTTTATCAGGAATTATAGGATTAACAACATGGAAGAGACCAATGATTCTTTTGGTAAGTGTCAGTTAATATGGTAAGAGTTTTCATTAAAATGTAACATTGCAACAAATTGTATGATTTTTATTGATTTCATAGCAAAATGGTTGAAAGAGAAGCAAGGTTATAATTTCTGAGGACAAGTAGTCTAAATTTTGAAGGCGTAAAGTCATATTACTGATGATAGTAATGAGACCACCATATTTCATTGATTGTAAGATGCAACCCTATTTTGCCATTCAATTTTGAGGAAAACGTTATCTTCAAATGCAGGATGCATTCTTTTTATTTGAGCCTTGTTTTTTTTATTAATCCTTATCCCTTTTTGTTTGCCTCCCTGCCCAGCTGTCCTGGGCAGCTCCTGGCAAGTCTCCCTGCCCCTGCGCCTACTGCTGCCGCCACCTCTCCACTCCTATGTTTGGGGTTTCTTCCCTCTCTCCCTCCCTCCTGCTCTCCAGGCTGCTGCTGGCCTAGTTGCTGCTGTCTCCCTAATGTTGCTGGGTTTGCCTTAAAGGGAAAGGAGGGGGTAGATATCGGGAAGGTGGTATTGGGCTGCCATGGGACTGATTGTGATCTACACCAATGTGTAGATGTGGCCTCAGTGTTTTAGTCCTGTAATAAGTTTTGTGTTTTGCTTCATATCATCTTATATGTTTCCTTATTATTGCTTCTCATAATACTTTCTTGTGCGTCTGTAACTCCTGTTCATTTTATTTTTCTAAATCATACCATTCATAACCCTTTTGGTACTAATGTTGGAGAGTGCTCCCTGGTCAAAATGGTCCCTTGTCAAGTGGTCCCTGGTCAAAAAAAGGCTGGGAATCACTGATGTAGGGCAAAAATGAGCTGCTGCAGCAGCAACAGCAACCGGATATTAATAAAAGACAGAAAATTCACACTTACAGTAATGAATAAATAATAATGTATGCCAAGAGTAAACTTAATGTACAGTTCATTCTCTGCTTTGATTTAATCCAATTTTTTATCTCACAACTCCTAGAGAAACTTTATCACATTGAAGCTAAAACTAATTAACTAAAATTTACAAATGTGAAAGTAGTGAGAAAATACTGTGCAAACTTATGTATTTATGTATAGTACCTGATTTCTGCTGGAACAAACATGGTCTGTGCATACTTGTGTAGGTGGAAAATGTAGTGGCTGTTGCTGAAACAACAATAACTGGAGAATAAAAACTAGTACTTGATGACATGTTTTTTTAAAAATTGTAAAAGTTATGATTTATGGATGGAAGTGTCTTCTTTCCCACTTCCAAAACATTTTCATATTCTTTTAGGATGTTAGTGGCTAGAAATTTAAAATTTTCAGAACATGGGTTTGGATACAGATATAAGTGGAACGTGCTTCTTTCAGCTTCCTTCAGTTTGTGTTTCCACAATTGCTCTTCACGCCTTGTAGTCTCTCATGTCCTGTTGTATAGCATACTATTTTTTAAACTGTGGGTCTCAAATGGGTTCCCATTAGCTCAATCGTGGGGTCCCAAAATTGCAACAGGACATGAGAGGTTTCTGAACATCACCTAGTGGCAGTTTTAGACATTTAGAGGAATCTGTTGAGCAGGGTTACAGTGCTCTCTGGAGAAGATGCTTCAGCTGTACTTCATAAAAAGGAAAATCAGCCTATTTAGCAGAAAATGTTTGATTTTTTAAATAACTATTTTATATACCTATATATCTGGGATCACATTAACTTTTCTTGGTCCGAAAGGGGTTATGAGTGGAAAAGTTTAAGTGGAACACCTTGCTCAGCAGGCTCTTAAAATGAGTGATTTTTGAAGGAACGAAAAGGGATTCACTGAAAACTAAGGCAGGAAAGCATTGTTTTATACCTTTGCCCACCATTTTCTAAATCTAAGCTGTATGCTTGTCTCCTTTTTGATGTACCTTACCATACCATTTGTTTAAATCTTCAATCTGCTTGATTTTCATGGTTCAACTAATATTTGTATGAGGTTTAACTGGAATTCCCTAGACCTGTGGTTCTTAGCTGGTGAGGGTGACAGTGTCCTCACAGAGCATTCACAAAGGCTTAAATGTTAATAGTTTTTATGGTTAAAAGAGGAAAGAATGAAGATGAACAGTCATATATTGGTCTCTAAGAGCAGGAGATGTTTGCCAGTGATAGATAACATCTGTGTAAGTTTCATCATAATATCTTAAACTGTTCAAAAGTTAAGAAAATAACTGTTTGATAGGAAAAAAACATATTCAGTGCTTGCTACTTCTGCACTGTGTGAGAACACATAAGTGAATGATGTTGGGTAATTGAGAGAAAGCATATTATTAGCTACTGGTCATGCAGCCAGATGACACATTTGTAGCTACACTAAACAACATGAACAACACTTTGCTTGGAACTTTTGTTTGCTACTCAGAATTCTGTAGCTGCCTCAAGAAAGTTCTCAAAGAAATGTATGTATAAAAGGAAGACCTTACTGCCAGTTAGATGGCAAGTACTCACTTGCTTGGAGGTTGGCCTAATCCCCCTCATTGTTTGGGATGGGGAAACATCAGGGAGCCAGAAGCCATTTGTCAGAACGAGTGGTGAGGAACAAAGAGTGAAATCCAAACTTAAAGCTGAACCAAAGGACCAGAAGTTAGAACCAAAATACATAGAAAGGGATAGGAACACATCCATGCTCAGAAAAACTTTGTTATTCAAATAAGGCTTGATTAGAGCAGGAAACTATCTCATTTTAGTTCTTATCCAGGAAGATCAAGTAGCCTACCAGGGTTGGCCTCCACCATTTGGAGCTTGAGAAACATAACAGAGAAATGCAGAAAAGTGAAGACTGGTTCACTGTATAGGTTGGGAGGTTTGGGTACAGGTAAGGAGTTAAATTCAGCAAACCTCAACATTTTGAGGTCTTTTTGGAGGCATTTGGAAATACCTGTGGACTCTGAAGGATCTCCTGGAGTCTCATGCAGCCCACAAACTGCCCTCTAAACCTGTTTTTTATTATTGAAAGATAATAACACATGTTAGCCATTCAAATCAAACATTTGCATTTATTTTCAGAAGCTTTGGAGGTTACGCTGTACATGGATAACAAATAACAAGGAACAACTATGAATAAAAAGTTAATTGACTAAGCATTGCCAGATTTGCCCCAGATTTCAAATATCTCTTAAATACTTAAAGCCAAGAATATCTTCAACCACAATACATCTCTTTATTCAAACATCACTGTGGAGTGTTCTGCACAGACACTTTAGGTAGTCCCAGGTTACGAACAAGATAGGTTCTGTAGGTTTCTTCTTAAGTTGAATTCGTATCTAACTAAAGACAGGTCCATTTTTTAAGTGTAACTCCAGCCAAAAAATGTTTGTTTTAGTTTTCGATTGTGTAGGAAAAGTGTAACACCTCTGTAATGTTTGTTTTGCTGTCTCTGTCTCTTTTCTTCCTCTAGGTTAACTTGTTTGTTCTGCTTTCTGTTATCTGTGTTCTCTTGAACCTGGCAGGGTTTATTCTCGGATGCCAAGGTGCTCAATTTGTGTCCAGTGTACCTCGATGTGATCTGGTGAGGAGACATTTTACCTGATTATGTCTGAAATATATTAGATAGTACCATTTCTAATACAAAGTTTTATTGTGTTAAAATTCTTATAATACAAAACACAGTATATCAAAACTAGAATGAGAAACATAACTTTGTCTTATATCTTAATATGTTTTTGTTTTCCCTTTTTTTGGCTTATTTGGGGTCTCAGAAAAGTGGTAACTATATCAGATGATAAACAGATTCATCTGTTGGCCTTGTCTCTCTCTATTAAATCCTGTGTCTGATCTCACATTTCCATCAGCCCCTGGCTTACCTGATTAGTTTTTATCTCCAAATGATCCCCAAATTAAATCTTGGAGTGGAAATGCACATTGGATAAAACATTTAGTTCCACTGAAAATGGCACACACAGGATGTATTTTTCCCTTCTGTTACTTTGACCACAGTGGATGTTTTAGTAACAAGTAACAAAGGCCTAGAAATTAGCCTTCATAAAAGTGAGGGGGTGTTATAAAGTGGCATGAAGAGAGCCACTGGGCCTAATAATCAAATTTTCTGATTTGGCTAATGGAACAGATCCTCATATTTTACCTTGAATTTTATATTCCTTGCTAAAGCTGGAAAGATACATTGGTCAGTTAAGAATTTGAGCAGTTTCCTCAAAAAAAGATAAGTAAAGATTCACAGTCCTGGCTTGGAGGGTTCTTACAAATCATAGTAGGTCAAGTCAAATGTTTGCCACTCTAAACTATTACAACCTAGGAAGTACTTTGTGAAGTTCTGATTGAAAGGAAAGCAAGGTGCACCTGAACAGAGTGTGCATTAATTGTCCTAAATGCTACAGATTTGAAGAGCAGCTGGTTTCAGCCATTAATGTTTCTTGAGGCAAGGATATATCCTCCCTGCTTTTGTTCATGAAACTTTGTCAATCTATATATATAAAAGAGTGATGGCATCACGGCAATTCACAAAACAACAAAAGTACAGGCCCCCCAACCTCAAAATTTGACAACACAACCCATCATCCACGCCTCAAGGTTGATACAACAAAAAGAAAAGAAAAATAAAGTCCTAATTAGAGGGAGAGCAATAATTTTTTTTATCCAATTGCTGCCAGTTTAGAGGGCTAATCTCTGCCCACTTGGTTGCTTAGCAACCAAGGGACAGCCAGGTTTCAGTTAGGGGACAGGCAGATTTAGGCCTCACTTAGACTTCTTCCACAGATTATCTAATTTGCACTGGATTATATGGCAGTGTAGACTCAAGGCCCTTCAACACAGCTATATAACCCATTTATAATCTTATATTATCTGCTTTGCACTGGATTATCTTGACTCCACACTACCATATAATCCACTTCAGTGTGCATTTTATACAGCTGTGAAGAAGGAGCCTCATATAATCCAGTTCTGAGCAGATAATATAAGATTATCAATATACAGTAGAGTCTCACTTATCCAACGTAAACAGGCCGGCAGGATAAGTGAATATGTTGGATAATAAGAAGGGATTCAGGAAAAGCCAATTAAACATCAAATTAGGTAATCGTTATACAAATTAAGCATCAAAACATCATATTATACAACAAATTTGACAGAAAAAGTAGTTCCATGCGCAGTAATGCTATGTAGCATTTACAGTAGAGTCTCACTTATCCAACACTCGCTTATCCAACATTCTGGATTATCCAACGCATTTTTGTAGTCAATGCTTTCAATATATTGTGATATTTTGGTGCTAAATTCATGAATACAGTAATTACTATATAGCATTACTGTGTACTGAACTACTTTTTCTGACAAATTTGTTGTCTAACATGATGTTTTGGTGCTTAATTTGTAAAATCATAACTTAATTTGATGTTTAATAGGGTTATCCTTAATTCCTCATTATCCAACATATTCGCTTATCCAACGTTCTGCCGGCCCATTTATGTTGGATAAGTGAGACTCTACTGTACTGTATTTACAAATTTACCACTAAAATATCACAATGAATTTAAAACACTGACTACAAAAACATTGATTATGAAAAGGCAGACTGTGTTGGATAATCCAGAACATTGTATAAGCGAATGTTGGATAAGTGAGATTCTTCTTTAATATGAAATAATTACTGGGATAGAATAATGCAGAACAATATAATCTCTAAAACCAGGACAGTAAATAAACAGGGGAATTCCACACAGGAAACAATCAGGGCCAGCTAACACCTCCCAACAAAGTATTCCCATCATCAAAGTCTGGCAAATCCTGTTTTCTCAGGGCCACAGACAGTAGAAGCACATAAAATATCGCAAACAACACCACTCTGAAAACAAGGGAATTCCAGACAGGAAACAATCAGGGCCAGCTAACACCTCCTGACAAAGTATTCCCATCATCAAAGTCTGGAAAATCCTCTGTTTTCTCAGGGCCACAGACAGTAGAAGCACATAAAATATCGCAAACAACACCACTCTGAAAACAAGGGAATTCCAGACAGGAAACAATGAGGGCCAGCTAACACCTCCCAACAAAAAATTCACTCAGGGAGGAAACAGCCAGGCTTTAAAGCTGCAAGGCCATTACATCCTAATCATTTTTCCTAATTGCAGCATTCATACTTGCCTCCAACAAACAAAAAAACCAGTCAGAAATATTGTATATTCACAACCTTTAGGAAATAATATCCCCTGATGGCGCAGTGTGTTAAAGCGCTGAGCTGCTGAACTTCTGGACCGAAAGGCCATAGATTTGAATTGGGGGAGCGGAGAGAGCCCCCACTGTTAGCCCCAGCTTCTGCCAACCCAGAAGTTCGAAAACATGCAAATGTGAGTGCATCAATAGGTACTGCTCCGGCGGGAAGGTAACGCCGCTCCATGTAGTCATCCCACATGACCTTGGAGGAGTCTACGGACAACGCCGGCTCTTCGGCTTAGAAATGGAGATGAGCACCAACCTCCAGAGTCAGACACGACTGGACTTAATGTCAGGGGAAAACCTTTACCCTTGACCTTAACTACCACCAATTCCTCAATACTTTATTTCCCATACCACCAGACTTCGCCACAGCAACGCGTGGCCGGGCACAGCTAGTTGTCCTATATATTGATGGGACTGTATGTGTGTGAGACAAAAGGCTCAAATATATGCAGATTTACTTCAAAATACATTGACTATGGAGCTGTAACATGAAATGTTCCTTGGGTTAATTAAGAAACCAAACAATGCCTCTAGTAAAAGAGGATTAATTTGAGACAAAGCAGGAAAACCCTGCTTTATTCCGAATTAATTTGATAACCCATTAGACCTGCGCCTTTGTGAAAGGCGTGGGTCTAATGAGCTATGGGCCCTGTGGGTATAGGCCCCCTCATAGTCCAAGGACTATCTGGGAACCTGTCCATATACCCATCTTGCACCTTTTGGGTTCCTGGAGCTCAGAGATGTGAGATAGCACCCACCCCTTTCCCAAAACCCCCCACAAACCCGTAAAAATAAAAACAAATCTTACCGGGAACCATTAGGCCTCTGTTCAAGCCTGATGGAACATACCAATGATGTGCAAGAAGACAGGGAGGATCACTCCTATCCCCGTTTCTTAGTACTACAGTGGTATATTCCAAAAAACATGCCGAAAGACATAACATAAAGGGTTTTGGACCCCCAAAACATTTTAAAGGGTTTTTAGGGGTGACTGGATGCCATCCCAGTAGTTACCAGGATGAGGCTGCCTCACTGGGAAAGCATGGTTTTTTTAAGGAGTATGTGGACTTTAACCTGCGACGAAGCAGGTTTTTTAAACCCTCTTTTGCACGGATTAAAATACTGTCTGGAAGCGACCCCTGAAGAACAAAGTTTAAAAATTTTAATTTCTAATCACACTACTTAGGCATCTCCATTGAGTAAAGTACTCAATGTTAGGCATTAAATAAGAAGGTTTAAAGGAAGAAGAGTTTAAAGGCTTGAAAGAGTTTTTAAAATCACGTAATCAAAACTCTGAACAACAGATATGTCTTCAGGAGCATCCATCTGATCAGGGATAGCTTTTTAATATGACAGATTAAAAAAAATCTCAGTTATGAACAAAATAAGTAAAATGTGGCATGTAAAATAGATGATACTTGTTCAGCATACTAGTTGCTCATGTAATTCATTAAGTGTCCTTAGTAAATTGTTTTATTGATTTTAATTCTTGGATTCTTTCTAAGAATGCACCATGATATCTTTTATTGTATGTTGTAAAATTTACTTTCAAATGACTAATTCATAATTCTCTTTACCTTCCTTAATATTAAAGGTAGATGTGGGTGAAAATAAGTTTTGTTTCTGTTGTGAAGAATTTCTACCAGCCAGATGCACTGAGAAAGAAAATGCACTGAGGTTGTATCCAGTGCAGTCATGCAGTGCAGTTCATCTTCTCCTCAAGGTGAGGTCATCATCTAATATTGACTGCATAGACAATGAATAATCTGCAATGAATATTTATCCTGGTATTGTATATTTCTTTATACAAAGTTATACTGATTTCTTTCAGACGTTCTTCCCCCTGCTACCCTCTCCCACTTTTAGCATTTCATTATTATTTTTAATTCAGAGCCTGAATGGCTTAGGGCAGGGATGACATCATTTTAATCGAGGGCCACATCAGCCTTGTGGTTGCCTTCAAAGGGCTGTTGAATCCATGGACAGAGAGTCAGTGGATACAGAGCATCACCTATTATTTTTTTCACATAGTGTTCAGTGCTCGTTACTTTTTACCCAGTTTAGGTCCCCACGTGTTATTTAACGACAACTGCTGTCACTTTTTATTACCCATTATGCGGACTGAGAATAATGGGAAATGCAGTCCAATAGTCCTTTTGGTTCTGAGGTTGGGGAAAAGTTAAAGGACATTTTAGTGTCAGACATCATATCCACAAACCATGTATCTAAATTCACACCCCACAATTATGACTAAATGGAACAAATGGGAGTCTTCCAGATGTTATTGTATCACGAATTCCACCATGATGGGTAAATGATGAGAAATGTAGGAGTTGTAGTCCAGAATCTGCAGGGGCACACAAAATGACATGGCGTTTCAGATTTGGCTCACAAGTCCTGAGTTTGACATGTGTGGCTTAGGGGGAGAAAATGAAGCGAAGGGCAACATATAAAATGTATAGTGGGCAAAGCTTAGAAGATAGCCTCTGCGCTCATCAATATGTAATATATAATTTTGGGCAATAAATTGCTCAGATCAACATAACAAGTCCTAAAATAAATTAGTTGACTCTTATTGAGCCTCGCAGTCTCCTGATGTCCTTTCCCAACAATAAGAACAGCTCAAAAATTACCTTGAAATACATCAAAGAAAATCTAAAAGTGACCTCCAGGTTGCAAATTTGGATGATTTTCAGTGGCGGATTCAGCAATGCAGGCTGTCAGGGGTGCACAGGGCAAACATTGTTGTGGCACTTTGCTCAAATCTGTAGAACAAATGCTCAGTTTATAAAATAAGAAGAAAACAAATATGATGTAATAGTTTGAGTGTTTGTTAGACTGTGATTGTGGACACAGGGTTCACATGCAATATAGCTATGGAAATTCACTGGGTGATCTTTGACAAATCATATTTCCTTAGCTTCAGAGGAAGCTCCCCCCCCCCCGCCCCCCAAACAAATCTTGCAAGAAACCCTTTTGATAGGTTTGCTTTAGGGTTGCTGTAAGTTGGAAAACAATTGAAGGCTTCACACCCATGTATTCCAGTATGAGAATGTAATGTGAAAGCCACAATAGCCCTGGAACTACCGCGGGATCCATCCACACAGCCCAATTTGCTTCTTTGTGCTCTGTTGGACTGGGGAAGTGAAGAGGAAACCCACCCCCTCCTTAAAACCTTAAAAATAACATAAGCACTTACCAGGCTGCCATTATGCCTTTCGTTGTGCTTTTTGGAACGTACCAGTGTAGCGCTAAGAGACCCGGGGGAGGGGGGGATTTAGCATGTTTCCCCACATTCTTCTTCTGGTATTTCACAATTATACAGCTTGGGTCCAGGTTATTTGGAGGATATGTTAGAACACTAAGTCCTTCGCAGTAGGTAGAAACATACCTCTGCCATCAGGTGTTCAGTGAGTGATGAGGGGCAGGCTGTTGGGGATGCTATGAATGGGATTTGGTGGGGCGGTGTTTAATTTTTATATGTTATTTTATTGTATTTTAACTTTCAGACTCATGACACAAAAATTATATTTTTTAAATTTTTATTTTCATATGTATATGTATTGGCCTTGTTTTAACATTATATTGTACAGGGTCATTACAAAAAAATGCCCCGGTTTCAAAAATTCATGGTAAACATTTTAGTGAATGTCCATGTATAAAACCTACATTAATGTGAAGCGGAAGTCTTCAAGATTTTTTCCACACTTATATGTGCTGCCCTGATGGGGTAATTGCATGAGTGGCTACCAAGCAGTATTTGTGCATCCGGCAGTGCAAAATAGCTGCAACTCAGCATGAGAAGGCGTTCTGTATCCTACAGTTTTGAAGCATGAAGTCTAATTACCGTGCAACGGGCATTTAGAATGCACTATTGGAAAGCAGCGCCAGATGGAAAGGTGATTAAATACTGGTTCTCACACTTCAACCAAATGGGCTGCTTTTGCAAGAAGACGTCACCCGACTGCCCGAGCTGTGAGTGCCATTGACCACGACATGCTGCAACGTGTGTGGCAGGAGCTGGGTTACCATTTAGATGTGTGCTGCATGACTAGCAGCAGCTATATTGAACATCTTGGAGTGTGGAAAAAAACTTGAAGACTTCCCCTTCACATTGCTGTAGGTTTCATATGTGTGCATTCACTAAAACATTTACCATTAATTTTTGAAATTAGGGGCATTCTTTTGTAATAACCTTGTATTGCATCATGTCATTGTTAGCTGCCCTTGAATCCTTACAGGGAGAAAGGTGGGATAAAAATAAAGTATGTAATAGACAATCTTTTTTGTCAGAAGAACCTTCCCATCAACAATGTAAATCACCCCAGAGAGAAGGCCTATAAAATGGTAGTCATGCTACACACATGCTTTTCTTTCAAAGTAGAGATTAGCCATGGGGAAGATACTGAAAAGGCACAGTATTTTAAATAGTATGAACAATTTACTTTGCAGCTCTAGCACTGCAGCTTAGCTTTTGTAGGAAGGTTTGCACAGGAATCTTAAGAAATGGCATCCTGTTGATTCATCCTATCTACAGTTGACCCATTCAATTAAATCTTAAATGGTGAGTCAACACAAAGGTGCATTTTATTGATTCATTGTGTTTACTCTAATCAGGTCTAGCAACAGGATTCAAGTTATAGAGTATAATCCACAGTAGTTAAAATCTAACAATGTTCTGTTCTTGGAGTCTACTGTACAAAGTTTGCATGCTTGATAGAAAATGTCCAATTTTCAAAACTGACAAGCATTAAAATCTGCTATTTGCTTACTCTTATATGTTTAACTTTTATAACCCCTTTCTTGTCTTGCAGAAAGTTCTGTTTGCTCTTTGTGCTCTGAATGCTTTGACCACAACTGTGTGTTTAGTGGCAGCAGCTCTTCGTTACCTGCAGATATTTGCAACAAGAAGATCCGGCACAGTAAGTGAGTTCAAGGCACAATTTAGTTTATAAAAAGCAGAGATGCTTTAAATGCAGAGGGTCCAAATTTTTTTAAAGCAGGCATTTTTTTCTTGTTAGGAAGAACCCCAGGTTTGTGCAGAGGAAGTTGAAGAACAAGCCCATATTTCTGATCCAGAAGATTTTGTACCACCTGTTCCACCTCCATCTTATTTTGCTACATTCTACTCTTGCACGCCTAGGATGAATCGCAGGTAAAGGGTCCAGACTGAAATTGCTCTAAATATTATGGGTCGATGTGTGGATAATTGATTTAACGGCAACACTTTTACTTATTATAGTAGCCACTTTTCTAAAGAGTCAGGATTTTGTTTTGATTCTTATTTCAGTTGCCTGAGTGCTATCTACTGTAATTCTAGACTGCCTGCAGACTATAATTTTGTGGTTTTCATCTCTGAGGCTTGTGACATTTGACATCACTCAAAGTGATTCAGCTTTCTTGTAGGTAATCTGGTGAGGTTAGGATGACCTTTATAGAACATAGCTACCCCACCTACCTACTTTCCTCTGTCTGCTCCATAGATATTTGCATACTCCGTCTGTTCGTTCCTTTCTCTTGGAGAAATATAGGGCCACAATGGACTCTAGCAGTCAGTAAAAATTAGTTACATTCTTCAATACAGATACATGACTCTTCCTTGCTTCTATTCTATTACTTCAGACCTGCAGTATACAGTGGATCCTCCAGATCGGTGAACTCCAAATCTAATTGATTGTGGATCATCACACCCCATGTTATTAAATGATGGTGATGTGGACAGACTGAAGCACATGCATATATGTTGCCATTTAATAATATGGGGCATGATAATCCATGTCTTTTTCTTCTGTGTGGGATCTTAGAACAAAACTCCTGCAGATGTGGCATGTTCACTGTGATGACACTTGTTCTCCCCCCCCCCCCCCACCCGCTAACATCTCATGTATTATTTTACAAATTGCAGTATGTTATGTTTATATACTCAGGCCTCTAATCCTCAATTTCCTAGCAGTCCTAAAGACAAAGGTCATTTGCTCCATAGTATTTTTGTCTATTTGAGATTAAGTGATAAAGAAAAGAGTAAGTGCTGGAGACTGTCCATGATAACTGTATTTGTTATTTACTTGAAGCAATTTTGTCAAGTATTTTTGTTTTGCCTTCACTGTTAAATCTGGTTTTAAAGTCTATTTATAATATTTGTATATTTACCCACTCTCTTCCCCTTAAGCAGCAGGGTGTTGTAGATAAAATAAGTACAAAAGTTTGAGGCCTGGTGCACTTTTTGTAAAAATAGTAATGAGGAAGTCAGTTTTTACCTTTAGACATTTGGTTTATACTAGACACTGAAGTAAGCAAGCTATCTGCAAACCTTTGTTTTGTCCATGCTTAGCATTTCACTGCAATCCACAATTTTCTTGTCTTGCTAGTAATGAAAATGCTGATTAAGTAATTGTTAATTAAGATAACAGTGTTAACAGTTAAGGGTTACACAAAAGCTTTCAAATGAAAATATAGCGAAGAAAACAAAGGGAATACTCATTAAAATTGAGAGTGAACACATAATTTTCTGATGAAACAGAATAGCAAGTTTTGTATGAGGGGAAAAGTGTTAGTTCGAATAACCATTTATCGCTTCCATGGCTAAATTCAGTATTATTTACATCCTACTTTAGTATTTATTTATTTGTTTATTATTTATACCCCATTTTCTTCCTCGAGGGGACTCAAGGCAGCTGTCTAACACTTTGATACATTTACAGCAAAGCAAATACAAAATTTAAAAAACCCCAATTAAACAATGTTGTGCATATTAGGTTAAAATACAGTTAAAATACAATAAATACAATTAAAATGCATTTTAAAACACCCAATTCCCCAGATGTCAGCACAGATATTTTAAGCAAAAGTGTCATGAAAGCCAGCTGTTAGTATAAAGAGAAGTGAAAGTATCTAGCATATTGAACTATCCACTGTGAAGGCAGAAAACCAAGGAGAATGCTGGGGCAGGCTGGGCTCCAGTTAAGCTCTCCCTATAAGGATGTGAAGAGACTGGGATGGTGAGTAGCAGTCCTTGGCTTTGCTGTGGATCTGCAAATGTTGTTGATCTCCAGCTCCCATCAACCCTGACCCTTTGGTCATCCTGGCAGAGACTAGAGTCAGAGTGAAACAACATTCAGAGGACTGTATGTTCCCTATCTCCATAGCTTGTCATTTCTGTCTTCTGTCAGACAAAGATATTTTTTTACTTCTGACTAGTAAGATAAGGGGGAATTAGCTGGGCTTGGGCTCCACTCCTTAATTTGTGTCTGATCTGAAAATTTGAAACTGACATCAGTAGTGGTCATAGCCTCCAGGATATTACAGTACTATATAATGTACAATCCAAGCCAGCTCTTAGATTAGATTGACTTCATCTATGTCTACATCTTTCCTTTTCTTCTTTCCATATAAGACAGTTTTACAATATGCCTAAAGACAATTTGACCACAGGGATTTACTGTATGAGGTAGATGCAACAGTAGATACTGTCTCATGAAGGAAAATGGAAATTGCTTGAATTAATGGAAAGTAAATGTATTGTCCAACATGAAGGACTACTCAGCTGTTGGCTATTTCTGCCTCCTTACTTACTTTGGCTGATATACCATGAGTCATTTCTACATGTCTTGCTTTCGTCAAAATTGAATACATTGCAAGGAGCATAGAACAAAACCAAACCTATATTTGGGTGAAATCTGAACAAAAATGCTCTCAATCCTTTTTCTAGGCCTCAAATTGCTGTACTTCAACTCAGTCAAATTTTGACATTATGTTGACACATCTTTGAGTCATCCCATTTTTTAAAAAAGCAATCTATCACCCACCAGCCCTGAGCTTTGAATTCTGCAGATAAGGTGTAAACAAATGTTAGAAACAGAAGAAAAAATAGGGATGCTTTCCTCACCACAGTAAACTTTCAATTAAAGTAGCATATGGACATGAGTCTGATTTTTCCAAGTACAGGGTTATTTATCCTTTAATATGGAAAAATGTCAATATTGGTAAAAGTGTAGCTATGTCCTCTGTCAAGGTGAACCAACCAAGGTGGGGCAGTTAGTGTTGTTTAAGAAGGCAAAAGATGAACTTGTGAGCATCTTAAACATAAATAAAACCACACAAACCTGCATAGGCAATTACATGTTCGCTTGAAAGTAAAGCAGGGTATAATTTAAATTAGAGAATTACATAATCAAAAAAGCATGAGCAGAGAGTATCAAGACTGCCCTAAAATTAGAATAGTGTTTCTCAAATTCTCTGCTCCTCCACGTGTTTTGGACTTCAGCTGTCATAAATTCCAATCATCTTACCAGCTGTTAGGAATTGTGGGAGCTGAAGTCCAAAACATCTGGAGGAGCACCGTTTCAGAAACTCTGGAATAGAGGGTTGAGCCTCCTCTGAAAACATTGGGCAAATTGAACCACCAAGACTTCCATGTAGTTGAGACTTGTTAAGAATGATGAATCAGAAATGCATTGAATGATCAAGTGCATGTGTCTGTGCATGCAGGGATGCACACATAAACACAAATAATAAGAGAACTGTTGTAGTTGAATCTTTCGATTAATAACCAATACTTCATGCAGTTTATATTACACAGACAGTCACCAAGTTACGAACAAGATAGGTCTGTAGGTTTGTTCTAAAGCTGAATTTGTTTGTAACTTGGAACAGGTACATTTTTAAAGTTCCTGGTTTGAAAGTGCCATTTCCTGTTTAATTGTGCAGTTTTTACCTTGAAAATAGCTGTTATTCTCCAGAAACTTTGTTTTTGTGTACCACAAACTATGGTAAATTGCTTGAGTCTCCATAAAGGCGCTTCCAGGCTTCACTTAAACGTGCACCAAAGGGGGTTTAAGAAACTGGCTTAGGTGTGTGTTTAAGTCTGCACACCTCCCCCCGAAATTCGTGCTTTCCCAGAGGGGCGTCTAGATGCCCTGTCGGTACCCTCCAGGAGTGCACCAAGACACCCAGAAACTCCCCCTAAAAGGCCCGTAAAATGAAAACAACTTACCCAGCCACCATTAAAGTACTTCTGGAGTCTTCCTGGCATGTAGAAATGACGCACCAGGAGTCGGGGGAGGGTAGGAGCGATTCTCCTCACCCCCACCCCCACCCCATTGCCTGATGTGTCGTTTCTACATGCCAGGAGGACTCCAGAAGTACTTTAATGGCGGCTGGGTAAGTTGTTTAAATTTTTACAGGTTTTGGGAGGGGGGTTGGTGCCATCTTGGTTTTCCGGCTCAAGAGGGCTGTGTACATTGGGCCCATACCTGGAAACACCTGGATCTTATCAAAGATCTGGGTCTTACCAGGTATCAAATTAACTTGGGAAAAAGCAGGGTTTTCCTGCTTTGTCTCAAATTAATTTGCTTTTACCGAAGGCGTTGTTTGGGCATCTCTGGTAAAACTACAGGAGCTCCCTCATTTTGAGCCATGTCTGAATGGACCCTGAAATATTCATTGCAAAATGTGCTGCAGGATGTCCTGTAAAAGCAAAGTTTTTGCAGTTCGATAAACTTTCCCCATGTTTTAATGAAAGAGCTAATTAGGAAATTACATGTATAACCCAGTAACAAAAAAATATGTTACATAGTGTTGTCATAAGAGTGAGAAATGTGAATGGAGACTTTATAGGCACCTTTTCATTCACTTAACATGGCCGTCCAGATTTTCCCCTTTGATTGATATTTTAATTCTATATTTCAGTTACTAAATTCTGTAATGTTTCACACACGCATCTGAAGAACTGGCCAAAAACAGCCATAATTCACTGGCATTCCTTTGTTTTTATAATAGTTTATTTCCTTTTCAGTTGGTTATTTCAATGCAATATGTTCTGTGTTTCAATTGTTTTGTAAAAGCTTTATTGCTAGTATGTAAAATTAATAATAACCTGACTGCCTATGTTGATTGCACATGTATATACAAACCCCTTAATAGTAGTTCTAGGTGTCCTATGCAGAAGGCTGTTTTTGGGAAGCTGCCAAGGAGTAGGCAGAAATAAACATGTTTTGGGGAAAAAAAATCTTAATTGAGGAACAGATGTGACTGGCCAGACTACAGAAGTTAGCACTAGTTGCTTTGCAAATATTGTTTGTACATAAAAGAGCAGGACCCTTTAAAAACAAAGGAATGCCAGTGAATTATGGCTGTTTTGCCCAGTTCTTCAGATGTGCAAGTCAGTAACTGATCTTTTTATATTAAAGTGAATTACCATATATACTTGAGTATAAGCCAACCCGAATATAAGCCGAGGCACCTAATTTTACCACAAAAAAACTGGGAAAACATTGACTCCAGTATAAGCCGAGGGTGGTAAATTTCAGAAATAAAAATAGATACCAATAAAATTACATTAATTGAGGCATCAGTAGGTTAAATGTTTTTGAATATTTACATAAAGCTCAAATTTAATATAAAACTGTCCAACTCTGATCAAATCATTATTCTCATCTTCTTCAATGTGAATGTGCTTATGTATCCTTTTAATAATAATAGAGTAAAATAATACATGTAATAATAAATACAGGAAAATAATAAATGCAATAATAATAATAATAATAATAATAATAAGATCAGAGTGAAATAATAAGTATCTTAATAATAATAATAAAAATAGAGTAAAATAAATGTAATAGTAGCAACAATAATAGACAAAAATAATAAATGTACCATATATTCTCAAGTATAAACTGACCCAAATATAAGCCAACCAGGACCCTCTCCCGAGTATAAGCCAAGGGGGGCTTTTTCGGTCTTAAAAAAAGGGCTGAAAAACTAGGCTTATACTCGAGTATATACAGTATATATAAATTATCAAGTCTATAGGGTGATACTAGATCTCTGTATAATGAAGTATTGTACACATTCTATCTTATGAAGTGTATCTGAAGATTTTTTGGTAAGGTTTATTCAAAGAAGATTTGCCATTGCCTTTTCTAAGTCTGAGTGTAATAATGACACAGAGTTACCCATTGGGGTTTTCTAATTGAGAAGGGATTTGAACCCTAATCTCCAAGGGTCTTAGTAAAACACTCAAACCACTACAGCATACTGACTCATAGTTAATTATACACAGCTGTATGCATATTTGGCAAGATGCTGACACATGTATGTAAGTCAATTCACTGGGAAATCAAGCATGCAAATAACATATAATAATAAGCTAGAAAAAATAGGGGATTTTCTTAAATAAGACCAGACAACTGGATTTTTTTCTCCATCTTCCACTTGCTTTATCTACAGGTGTGCAGAAAATGTTGTCAGTTTTTAGTGAACTAATTTGATATGGCAGAGAGAAGACATGTCCCTGTGGTTACCAGCAATGTCACAAACAGTAATAAATAGGTTTCCATAGAAATCCTGTAAATATGTGGTAGGTGACAGATGGGAATGTTTTCAGTAACAGGCAGGGGATGTGGCTCTGTATTTTGTACTTTAGACTTAATGATTTGACTTTGAGATGGCCGTATTTGTATTACTTTGACCATAAAGCATGCTTCTTTTTCCCACTTCTGTCTTGTGCTTTATGAGTGATTCTGTCTTTTCTCTGTGTTAACATAACATTAAATTGTTGCACCAGCGTGATGGCCGAAGTAAAATTGAGTTCATTTTTATTGCCATCATGTTAAATCCAATTATTCTGGAACATGCAACTTTTTGTTATAGGAATAAAATATCAATGTAATAATAAAATTAGCATATGTAATCATGTATGTCTCCCCCAACTATAAAATGTTTTTGAAAATAAGGAGAAAACAACAATGGCGTCTGCCCCAGTGAATGAATACCAGCTTTGATCAGTGCTGCTCCCATCATTATCAATGTTCACTTCAAGGGGGCAGGCTGGTTCCCAAAATCTAACTTTAGTGACCCCTGCTGCTGCTGCTCAGTCGTTTAGTCGTCTCCGACTCTTTGTGACCTCATGGACCAGTCCACGCCAGAGCTCCCTGTCGGCCGTCACCGCCCCCAGTTCCTTCAAGGTCAGGCCAGTCATTTCAAGGATACCGTCCATCCATCTTGCCCTTAGTCGGCCTCTCTTCCTTTTTCCTTCCATTTTCCCAGCATCGTGATCTTTTCCAAGCTTTCCTGTCTCCTCATGATGTGGCCAAAATACTTCAGCTTTGCCTCTAATATCCTTCCCTCCAGTGAGCAGCTGGGCATTATTTCCTGGAGGATGGACTGGTTGGATCTTCGTGTGGTCCAAGGCACTCTCAGGATTTTCCTCCAGCACTAGAGTTCAAAAGCGTCTATCTTCCTTCGCTCAGCCTTCCTTATGGTCCAGCTCTCGCATCCATAGGTTACTATGGGGAATACCATTGCTTTGACTACGTGGACCTTCGTTGCCAGTGTGATGTCTCTGCTCTTCACTATTTTGTCAAGGTTGACCATTGCTCTCTTCCCAAGAAGTAAACGCCTTCTGATTTCCTGGCTGCAGTCTGCATCTGCAGTGATCTTTGCGCCTAGAAAAATAAAGTCTGTCACTGCCTCCACGTTTTCTCCCTCTATTTGCCAGTTGTCAATAGGTGTAGTTGCCATGATCTTGGTTTTCTTGACGTTTAACTGCAACCCAGCTTTTGCACTTTCTTCTTTCACCTTGGTGATAAGGTTCCTCTGCTCCTCCTCGCTTTCAGCCATCAGAGTGGTATCTGCATACCTAAGGTTGTAAATGTTTCTTCCAGCAATTTTAACTCCAGCCTTGGATTCCTCAAGCCCCGCATGTCGCATGATGTGTTCTGCGTACAAGTTGAATAGGGAGGGTGAAAGTAAGCAGCCCTGCTGCACTCCTTTCCCAATCTTGAACCAGTCTGTTGTTCTGTGATCTGTTCTTACTGTGGCTACTTGGTCTTTATACAGATTTCTCAGGAGACAGACAAGGTGACTTGGTATCCCCATACCACCAAGAACATGCCATAGTTTATTATGATCCACACAGTTGAAGGCTTTAGAATAGTCAATAAAGCAGAAGTAGAAGTAGAAGTAGATTAGTGACCCCCACTAACAAGAAAATACATAGTTCCATCACTGGAAAGATGTGAAGGTGTCTCCGTTGAAGCATTAATGAATGGAGACATGGCTAGATTCAATGTATACATCTCATGTGTGTATGGTATTAGTCCCTTTAGTAAATGCGCCCTGAGACCTGGAAAACACAGGTTGAAAGTATTTTTGATAATAACAATTTGGTTGGAATCATTCCCTTCTATGCATCAAGTTTGAAAGACCTCAAACCACTGGGTCAGATGCAACTCAAGGATTTTCCATGTGGCCACAAGCTTTTGCTGCTGCTGCTGCTGATGATGATGATGATTATTATTATTTGATACACAACCAGATTAGTACACAGCAAACAAGATCACTATGCTGGCTGTTGTATTAGATCACACGTCAGACTGTATGATGTATCAGCAAATAATGCGTGCAATAGGGTGGCCTTTTGCAGCTGACAGATGGTAGTATTGTCAGCGCTGATTGTGTTTAAGTGCAGGCCAAGGTCTTCAGGCACTGCATCATCATCATCATCATCATTATTTGAATATTTATTTATACCCTGCTTTATTTTTCCAAAGGGGGCTCAAAGCGGCTTGACATAAAAGCATTAATATATTGATATCATTTCCGGGGTGGAGGTGGTGGTGGTGGTGGTGGTGGTGTGGAACTAAGATATAGGAGCTGTTGAAAGTTTGAGAAGCTATTGCATGGAACTGAAGGTATTGCCGGAAAAGTGGAAGTATCCATTTGCATAATTTACATTTTTATAAATGTACTCATTGAAACGATTTCTGAACTTGTTTATCCCAGAACATTTGTAGCACCCTGCTAGTTGATTTTCCTTCACTTTTTGCTCTTTTAGATCAGGTATTGATCTAAACCCAATGGAAAGTCCAAACTAGAACAAACTCATTGAATCAATGGGATTTATACAACAAACACTGACGTAACCATTCAACAGTTGATTCAGTGAGTCTATGCTAGTGGGACCTGGCAACTGGATTTAAGCTAGTTTATTCACTCAGTTTTACCATCCGCCTTTCTGGATTTGCTGATGCATTCCACAGAACTGTATTTTAGAGTTAATTCTCTATTGACTCCAGCCTATTTAGAAGTTCAGTAAACGTGTTTATACGTTGAGAGTAACTTTGACAGTACCTGTACTTGGCCTCATCTATTTCTTTTTGGGCTATAACTCCCATGCTCTTTACCACTGGTTATAATAACTGAGCCTTATGGGACAAAGTTCAATGATGCAGTACTCATGGCACCAGGCCATTTTGCCCTGCTGTAAGCTATAGTAAACAATGGTTATATCACTGTCAAACAGTGGCTCTTTTGGGTCTACCTTACTGGATATAAAGGGCTCTTCCTACCAGCCTCTTTTGTGATAACTTGTCAGAGAAGGATAAGTGGAGTGAGGTTTAGCGTGAAACAGCCAGAAGACATTTATGGCCTACAGACTTTTAGTAGGTTTTTTGTTCTGGATATTTTTCCCTTGTGTTGTATGTCTGGGAGTAATGAGCCCAGAGCTACTGTGTATTTGTGATCTATACGGCCAAGGAGCAATCCATGCTTACCAGATACCCTTCTCCAGGCCTCCTCCTTCAATGTGGCATACTCAAATTTGCTAAACTTGATGCAAATGTGGAACTGATGCAGCTTAACATTTGCAGCTAAAACATTTGCTGATGAGTTTTTGGATTACAAAATTCCTTCTCACAGCATCTTCCTCTTTTAAAATCATAATCAGTATGTTTGTACTGGTTGCCATCTTAGATGCATTAATCAGTGTCTTATTTAATAAGGCGCTTCTTTCCAAATACTCAGTTGAATCTGGACACATGTGCAATGTATTAAACAGAAAAACTGGTCATCAAAGCCTCCTGGGAAATACTTACACTGAGAGTCATTTATCATAGTGTTTACTTCATATATTGATAAACAGGGAAGAAATATATAGTAGGAACTGTTAAATGCAGAGATAATTACATACAGTCAAAACTGACACTAATGAAATGGAGCCGTAACATGGTTTTCATTTTACGGAAGAAAACCTAGAATGTATTCATAGCTAGCTGGCCTGAGAATGTCAAAAATAGCCTTTATGAATATTTCATGATTGCCATACTGCTCTGGGTTCTGACATTACCTGATCTAGAATTAGCTGTGTGCCGGCAGAGATTACTCTTTTTATGTGTCAGTTGGCTAGATTGGAAAGTCCTGCCCTACTGGGGCTCTGCTAGATGTGTGTTGTGTCGGTTCCTTAAAATTATCAAGTGTTTTTAATTCGTATATGCGTGTGTGTGTGTGTGTGTGTGTGTGTGTGTGTGTGTGTGTGTATATATATATATATATATATCTGTGCTAATCCATTCATCAGTTCATATGTTAAGGGTATTTAGGATTGTATTCTTTCAGCATACAAATTTAGTTGAGAATGGATATGAAATTTTGAGTCAGCTATGTTTTAATAAAACTGGATATCAATCTATATTGGCGCACTTCTTTGTTCACAAAGAGTAGTTCCCACTTTTAAAAAAATCCTTGTGAAGACTGCTGAAAGAATGTGTAAAGCCAGCTCTTTTTCCCAACACACACAAAATTAAATTTGTTGCTTTAATCTCTGAATTTTCTGGGAGCATCTTACATAGGGATTTCTCTTTCTCTTAGGATGCTGGATTCTGATGTCATTCCATTACCACATATTTATGGAGCCAGAATTAAAGGGGTTGAGGTTTTCTGTCCACTGGATCCCCCACCTCCTTACGAAGCAGTGGTGAGCCAGATGAATCTTGACCAGGTACTGTCCTTTGGATTACATTTGTTAAATGTGAGCTAGTATAAATAATTCCATATTTCAGATTATTATATTTTTCAGTTTGGATTATAGGCATCTCAGATATGTCTTTTCTTATTTTTTTGAACTAAAAGTTTTACATTTGAAACTGATGTCATGATTAACTTTCTTCTTTTTAAAAACAAACTCATTTGCTACCCAGTACATAGGGTCAACCCAAAATTTAATTTAGTTGTAGCTATGTAGCTTCAAGTTGCTTCTCATTTACAGCAACTTTAAAGCAAACTTATCAAGATAATCTTCCCCGTCATATTTGGGACCAGAAAAGGTAGCAACCTTTTTGGTCACTGAATTCAGAGTTTTCATATCTTTCTCAAAGTGTAACCTCATATATGGTACGCTTGCTGGCACTGGATTTGGGATGAAGGGCAGATATCTTATTTTATTGAGACATGGAGAAACTGCCAGAATTGATGCTATTACATTACGGATAAACCATCATAATCCATGAACCTATCTT
This sequence comes from Anolis carolinensis, assembly GCF_035594765.1. Taxonomy (NCBI): domain Eukaryota; kingdom Metazoa; phylum Chordata; class Lepidosauria; order Squamata; family Anolidae; genus Anolis; species Anolis carolinensis. The sequence goes on from NC_085842.1 coordinate 243,823,331, forward strand.
TCTATTGTCTATTTGAACACTGTTAATTTTCTGTTTAGGAGAGTACACTTCAAAGTTCAGATGTTGCAGAAGATTTTAATGGCTCATCAAGACAAAACAATACACATGTATCCCAAGGTAAAGATTGCTTTTGAAAGTATTGTGATTGAGCTGATGATGAATTACAAAGTTATGTGATGGCGAATTCTCATAATTTTAAACCATCATTTTTAGTGCAGTTCTGCTACAAGTGTTTCCTGCTACTGTTTGCAACAGTGTAATAGTTCTTCCTTTTTTATATATACACGTTCTTTCTCTCTGATATTTGATTTAATTGAGGCAATTTCCCACAGTTTAGAAGTTCTTAAAAGCAATCTGTCTCTCTCTCTTGCCATATTTACATCAGCAAAAAAGGACAGATTCATTCTGAAGATGGTTTTGGCAGTCCAGGCAACATATGGCTACTTCCTGGGAGGATCCATCCTTCTTTTGCTTTATCCCAACTTTGCTCCAAGGCCCCTCTACACTGCCACATAAAATCTGGATTATCTTCTTTGAACTGGATTATATGGCAGTGCAGACTCATATAATCCAGTTCAAAGGAGATAATGTGGGTTATCAGCTTTGATTATCCAGATTATATGGCCGTGCAGAAGGGGCCCAAGACAAGCAAAGTCAGAGGAAAATCATGTTTCCCAGAAACTCCGGAATGGTCTTAGGTACTTTTTGCTATGCCAGCAGCTGGATTAGGTTGAATTTGACCCAATTAGTAATCTACATGGTAGAAGCTGCACCATCCCCCCTCTCCATGTGATCACCATGAAGAGCAAGAATGACTCTTCTTGGTTGATCCCATCTCTGGTTGCCCATTTCTGATTTCAGCAGAAACACTGGCATATCATGGTCCACCCAGACAGAGCCGAAAATGTGCGAGTTCTTGAGCTTTTATCAGTGCTTTTACTATTTAAATGACACCTCCGGGTTGCCATTATACCTCTCTGGAGGCTCCTGGCACATACCAATGTGGAGCTAGGAGGTGTGTGTGTGTGTGGGGGGGGGGGGGGGGTATTGCTTCTTCCCCCCGCCTCCTGGTGCAACATTGGTATACTCCAGGAGCCTCCAGAGATGTATGCTGGTGGCCTGGTAAGTTTTTATTTTACTTGACAGGTGTTTGGGTGGATTTCGGTTGTCTCCATTCCAGTGGGGTAGTTACCACGCTGCAATGGGGACAATCCACAGAAAAAAAACATTTGTTTCCCCGGAGTGTGGGGACTTAAGCCCATTTCAGAGTGGGTTTCTTAAACCCGCTCCGAAGCAGGCTTAATATATGTCTAGAAGCACCCTCAATCAGGCTTTCCCTGGAATTCCAAGTCTGATGTAGCGACATAGGTGGTGAATATCACAGATGGACCTGAAGCCGAATTTGTGGCTTGCCTGGTTTATTTATTTATCTTAGGTAGCTGGAATTTTACCCTTGGTCTAAAAGTAATCTCCAATCCGTTAACACAATAATGCACCTCACATAGTTACATTTTGTAGTTCAGAAGTCTTGCCCCCTAGTACTATAACATCTATTAGGATTTTTTCCAAGCAATATACCCTAAAAGCATCATAGCCTGTCTAGTCTTGGAAATTAAACAGGATCAGTTGGTTAGTACTTATATGGGAAATAGCCATGGAATCCAAGATGCTGCGGGCTATATTTCAGAGGATAGAACTAGCAAAACCTCCTCTGAGTATTCTTTTCCAAAGAAAATCTTATGAAATTCATGGAGTTGCCATAAATCCACAGATGATTTGCAGGCCGGTATGCATGTATGCACGCACACACACACACACACACACACACACACACACACACATTGATGTACAGAGCAACCTAAAAACAGTATGGGAAAATGTGCAAGCACTTACTTGTTGTTTTTATAGAAATGTTAATATTTGTTACTATGGGCTTCACTGCAAAGTGCATTTCCAGTTGCTTTTCATTTTGCAGAACTCATAATTTTTATGGACAATACCTACAAGCAAGGCATGTATCCCTACTACTGCATGTTCATTCTTGTAAAGTGCTCCAACTGCATAATTTAGTTCACAGCTGATGTAGATTCCCCCTGCCAGAAAAGAGCATTCTGTCAATGAAAATTGATTTAGTTCTGTGCTCACTGTGTGTAGAAAACAGCAGACAGAAGCAGCAGACATGTCCATGTTTGTCCAACCACACTTCACAAAACAATTGTCATTAGATTAAAGTGGAACTTCAGACAAGTATAAAGAAAAAAAATACTATTTTGCCTAAAAAGTGTTTTATCTAAGACCAAATAAATGCTTTTTCATGGTGTACAGAAATAACACATCCAGTCAGTGAAAGGCTGACTACTGTGTTTACTGCTCTGTATCGCTAGATGGACTAAAATAGGCAGACATAGATTAGGGCTGACTCATAGAAGTGCTCCCTCCATTTAATGCTAATGCAGTCAGAAAAGAGGGTGGCAAAGGGGAAGGGGTATTTAGGACGGGAGAGGAAACTGCTGATTCTCTCTGTCTATTTGGCAGTGCCTGGCAACGGTATTGATCGCCTAACTGGAGTTGCGGCATGGTTTTAAATCTGTCTGCCTGTCTCTGGCCGAAAAGTCTGAAACGTGACTTTCTTCTTTCTGGAAGAAAGCCAGTACATTCTGGGCCTAGTGGTTCGTGACGCCTAAGCCAGACTTTATTTCAACTGGATAATAATAACCCCCTTCCCAAGAGCAATTTGCTACTCTTCTGTTGAGTAACTTCAGCAAACAACTGCTAAAGATAACAAGTAGCAAGTATTATACATTCATACTTTTTGATCTTAGAAATAAATTCAACTCTGAAGTTTGAGTTACATAGTTGAATTTATTTCTAAGATCAAACAGTATGAAGTTGAGCTGCAGAGTTGCCTTTTTGTTTTCCTCAAGGGTAGAACTAATGTTTATTTCAGTGGGAAAATGATCATGCATCCACCAAAGTCTTCATGTTTCTTAAATCAATTTTATTACTTCGTTTTTTGAAGAGGGAAGTCACCTTTACTTTTTCTTCCCTAATCTGTGACAGACAGTTCCCTCTCCTCCTTGTTGTTGCTTCATTTTGACAGATATGTAGAACTGGAGTTTCTGGCTTTTATATATTTACTGTTAGCATTTCTGAATTACCTGATATGTTTGAGATGCCTATTATTTTCATAATGCAATGTAATGAAAACTGGCTCTGGACTAGTCAGTAGTGGGAATCTTGCACTGACAGGATTTGTAAACATGGTTCCCAGAAGCAATTGGAGGTGGGTAATAAATGCACTATTACTAGCTTTTCATTATTCTGCTAAAAACATCAAAACATCCGGGCGTCCCTTGGGCAACGTCCTTGCAGATGGCCGATTCTCTCACACCAGAAGCGACTTGCAGTTTCTCAAGTCACTCATGATACGAATTTTTTTTTCTGTCTTGCATTGACTAAAGTGGCTTTGGAAAATACTCCCGTCAGGTTAAACGGCACATGTTCAGTTCATTTCCTTTATTCCGTTTCTACTTTGCCTTTTTAAGGCAAGCCTTCACAAGATGGCTTACTGTAAAAATGTTAAAAGGGAATTCAAGAGTATAAATAATACATAAGAATTGCATTAGATAGGAAGCCAGCCAAATCAATACATAAGCTTATAGAGTGGAATAGGCTTTTAGAAATTGCTTGGGGCCCATGAGAAGAGACTGCTCAAGGTTTTCAAGAAAGAAGTGTTGCAGGTGTGGGTCCAACCCTGAAAAAGGTTCTGCTGCCCCATCCCCTGGCAATGGGCCAGTGAGTAAAATCTAATCATAAGGCTCAAGCAGTTTGGTTGAAGGGAGTTAAGGCTGTCTTTATGATTATCTGAAGCCAAACCATTAAGGACATTAAAATTTAATATCAGTAAATTCAACTTGGAATTGAATGGGGAAACAGTTCAGCTGATGTACACATTACTACCTCACAACTATTCTTATAGGTGAATTTTGCATCTGAAGCTTCTGAATTGTACAAGAAAGTTAACACTTTTATTTTAGTTACTCTGGGACTTAAAAAAAGTTCATCTGTAAATATCATTGCAATGCTTTTTAAATAACGTATCCTTATTTATGCGAATGTTGGTGAATTGCGAATTTATATCTCTTTGAATGCAGGCTCCTGTAAACCTAGCAGATATGAGCAGGTCCAGATTCCTTTCTGATAATGAATTTTTTGCAGTCTAAGAAGCTGGATCACTTACTGTCAAAATAATAGCTACTTTTTTGTGTAGCTGATCCTCTGTGGCAGAAAGCCTGGTGTTTTATTCCTCTGAGAAAGAGCATCCGTATTTTTAGTTTCCTGATGGGCATGCCTATCATGTAAAAAAAAAAATCCTTATTTTAAAAATACTCTTCCCAAGTTGCTGTAAAAAGTACATGTTTAATACCTTGACCAATAAACACCATGCTAGAATATTTTCAAACAGTAAAATAAAGACATATGGTAGCATATGATGGTTAGAAGATAGACTTACCATATATACTCATGTAGAAGTTGACCTCATGTATAAGACATCTGATTATAGCTAGGCAGGTTCTTGGTCAGACTACTAATGGTGCACCTACACTGTAGAATTGATGCTTTAATTGCCATGGCTCAATGCTATGGAATCCTAGATGTAGTTTGGTGAGAGAAGGAAAAAGAACGTGTAAAACTACAACTCGCTTGATTCCATAGCACTGAACCATGGCAATTAAAGCAATGTCAAACTGCATCAATTCTACAGTGCAGGTGCATCCTTAGAGGTCAATCTCAAGAAAATCCATCTGTTCCATTCTCATGAATTTTCCTTCATTTTTTAGAGATATCCCCTGCTTGTTCAACAGGTGTGGACCACAGCAGTGCTGAAAACTGGAAATAGTCAAAATGATGTACACAGGGTTTTAAAAAGCTTTTTTATAAGTATGAATTGAGAGGAAAAGTAGAAGCAAATGGAAGGTTGTGGAAACATGATGAAGGGTCCAAAGAGTAAACTGTGTATGGGTTTTGATTACAATTGCAAAGGATTGAAAGAGCAAATTGCTGAAAAGTAGACAAAGAGTGTGGATGCCTGTACATGGGTTTGCCTTTGGAAAATGTTTGAAATTACACCTGGAATAGAAGGCAGCAGCCAAATCACTCTCTGGTATAGATTCTTTGTGCTATATCTTACGCCAGTCTTATTTTTACTTCATTGGTTTCCAGTTTGTTTCTGAGCCCGGCCGAAGGTGCTGGTGCTAACTATAAAGCTGTAAAAGATGCAGAATGAGAACATTTTATCTGATTCTCTTATTCTTGCTTCTTTTTGCACTAGATGGAGATGGTCTCAGTTCTTCTGCTGCAGAGACCACATTGCATCCGGATCCAGGCATGGCACCTACAGGAATCCACAAGGGAGCTCCCAAACCTTTCAGGAAACGATCTAAAAGTGACCCTGTGCTGCATGGCTTTCTTTCCAGAGGTGACTGATCCTGCTGTAACACTTTTTCTTCAGAGACTACAAAATTGAGGAATCATATTTGCATTATACTGATTAATTTCCAGTGAGATAGTTATCTTGCAAAGGTGTTATAAAATTATGTGTATATCTTAATTTGGTAATGTGCATCTTTCAGTTGTCTTGTTTATCCTAGAAACAGGCCTGCAACATATTTCAACAGTGCATTCTTACAAAATTGTTCTAGTCTGACAGTAATTGTATTTTATTTCATTATTCACTCTGTGTGTGAGTGTATATGTAGGTCTGTGTCTGTGCTTTGTTTGTCCTTGAAACTATCCAGATGCTCCTAGCAAGACTTTCCTTTTTGTTTCCAGGTCCAGTGCTAAGCTGTGAAGCTGCCACCCAAACAGAAATAAAGCCAGAACTGGCTGCAGTCATTTTGCGAAAGAGCGTGAGAGCAAAGGCTTTGCGCTCCAGACCTCGGTCTTTAGTGGACTACAAATCATACATAGATACAAAGCTTCTTGTGGCAAAGTTCCTGGAGCAGGCCTCTTGCAGCATGGCCCCTGACATCCATGAACTAGTGGAAGACATAAAATCTGTTTTGAAATCAGATGAAGAGCACATGGAGGAAGCCATTACAAGCGCCAGCTTCCTCGAACAGGTATTATAGCCGATCTCTAAATATTTCTTCACTGTAAGTGGTTATTTCTGGCTTCCAGGATGCAGCTGTACCTTTTGGATGTGAAGCTCAATTCCACACATGACCTTTTGCAGGGTTTGCTGGTTTGTTTTGGCTTTGTGCTGGGAATGGGGAAGAAAGCAATAGTTCATACAGGTCGTATAGTTTGAGCTGAATGCGATGGAGAAATCTGTTAAACTTACAGAAATTTCTCTCCTCCTTGGAGGTTATTTTCTACACGTCTCTCCCTCATCCCAGAACTAATTAAGAGTTTACATTCAATCACTTGCCATTTCTGAATTTATTAGGGAACAAATTTCCAGTCGTAACCCATAAGAGGTTGAAGACAGCAAAGCAGGACAAGCATATATAGTGATGATAAATGGCAATAGTCACACAGTAAAACACTCCTTTCATCTGGAGGTATGGAATAGGTTTTACTCATAAATCAGTGTTATGAAAGATTGCAGAAATGTCAGAAGTTTAACAAGATGTTAAAATAAGATCAGAATCAATGTCTCCTGCCTTGGGGCTTCCACTGTTCTCTGAATGCAGCAAATGGGGTGTCAAAGGGCACAAGGCAAACAGGCTGAAGAAGGAATATAGTAGAAGGCCAGTTCCCTTGGTTTTTTAATCTGATTTTGGAAGTTCAGGGTCATTCCTGGTTAGCACTTGTATGGGAAACTACCAGTGAGTATCAGGTGCTGATAACTACATTTCAGAGGAAGAAACTTGCAATATTACCCCTTGAGTATTCATTGCCTAAAAAAACCTTACGAAATTAATGGGGTCACAAACAATTAAGTCGACAGGTAACTTAAAAGCATATACATGAAAATTATTTCCTGTGAGTGGGATTCCATGCTGAATTTGTACCAGTAGCTTCAAAAGCCCATTTTTGATCTCCTTTTAATTTCATCTTCTGGGCTGGCTGGGAAATGACCCTTGTTATGAAAGTGCAACAGTGGAATACTGTATTTTCTTGTAGACTAAAGGTAAAGCTTTCCCCTTGACGTTAAATCTAGTTGTGTCTGACTTTAGGGTGTAGTGCTCATCTCCTAAACCAAAGAGTCGGCATTGCTCGTAGATGCCTCCAAGGTCATGTGGCCTGCATGACTGCATGGAGTGCTGTTATCTTCCCGCTGGAGCGGTACCTATTGATCTACTCACATTTGCATGTTTTCGAACTACTAGGTTAGCAGAAGCTGGGGCTAACAGCGGGAGCTCACCCCGCTCCCTGGATTCGAACCGCTGACCTTTCAGTCAGCAAGTTCAGCAGCTCAACTCAGACTACTAAATGGAAATTCGGCCAATAGGTGTTAAGAGCTAGCATGGTGTAGTTGTTTGTGCATTGGATTATAGCTCTGGAGAACAGGGTTTGAGTCCCTGTTCAAGCCATAGGTGACTCTCAGCCTTAGGAGAGGGTAAAGGTAAAATTCCTATAAACAAAGGTCACCAAGTGATAGGTTTGCCTCAGGGTCACCGTAAATTGGAAATATTTTGAATGCACACAACAAGAAAGTATTAATGTCTGAGACTCAACATTAAATAGCTAATGAGACCAGGAGTGAGAGTGTATTCGTCGCATGGCATTAGTTTTGGGATAGCATGAATGTATGTTTGTTCTGCAAAGGATCTGGACCAAATTTAGTACACATAACCTTAATGATCCAGTTTAAAATGCTGGTGGGGTTTCAACTAAAAACAACAAACTAGTGGCTTAATGGTGGTAGGGCCTACAGAATAAAGGAATAGGTATGTATGTATGTTCAGATGCAACCACGAGGAGATGTTTTATAGCTTGAAAGCCTGCCTACAACAGAGGGAGAGATGAAAAATGAAAGAGGGCTAGAATGTCACCAGAGAGACCCAGAACATTGCCATTGAGACATATCAGTGGTATTCTCAGGATGGAAGCAAGCTGGAAAAGGGAGAAAGGAGTCCTTAAGATGACAAAACACAGATAATAATTCAGTTTTTCACAGAATCCTATGTTCAGAAAATGCCTATCGAGGCAACACTGAGGACATACATATGCTAGTACAGATGTTCAGAAGGGTTCAGTACCTTAATTTACATTCAGCTTAAATATATTTGCGAGTTTTAGGTGTTATCTTTAAATGTGCTTTATAAAACCAATAGCTTCTCTTTATTATATAAAAAAAGATTTGGAAAATGTCCTAAGGAAATGAATAGGGTGTGTTATTGTTAATTTCCCCTTTTCTCTGTGAAGGTAATGACCCCTGCTCATCCATCTACATCAAGAGCACACACACTGCCTTTTAGAAGGCACCCTGGACTCCTGCATTTGGAGAGCTGTGGAGACGTGAGTACTTTTACGACAGCAGAAACCCGACTATTAGAGAGGAGAACTCAGAGATCAGAGTCTGAACGGCCTCACAGCCTTATTGGAGTTGTCCGGGAAACGGTGCTGTGAAATGCTGTACAAGATGCCATGAACTCAGTAAGAAAAACCACTTTGTGGAAGCCAAGTTAATGGGTAAATCATTAATTCAGGTATCTTTCTTCCTTATTGCTGCTTTTGAAAAGAATACTTGAGGACTTTCTTGTGAGATGTTACCCCTATGAACACCTCGACATATTCTGATGCAACATTGTCGTTAAAAATAAGGATGTTCAGGTGCAATTAGTATATTTGAAGAGCACTTTTAGTTTTGGGATGGAAGGACATTATATGTACACTGATGCTTAGGAAGGAAACTCATTCTTTCTACTTACGTTTATGATGTATTGAGTAAGTGCTTTATGCCTCTGATGCCTGTGGCTTCACTTGTGATAATTGTAAGACCTGCCTTATGCTTTGTCTTTCAAAAGCTATAAAGATGAGTTAGCTGTTATCTAGCGGCTTAATGGAAATTAAAGAATTTTTCCCTTCCCTCCTACTGCAGAGACCATTGCTTCTCTTGATTTCAATGGGACTTTATGCTCTTTAGCTATCAAAGCACATCCCGAGGCCCAGCTATTCAGTTGGATAACCGCATAGTGTCATTTTCTCAGAAAGGATTTTTTTTAGTATGAAATAAACAGGGAGTGTGCCCTTCAGACTTGTGACAAGCCCAGTTATCATTTTTGGTAAGGTGCTGCATGAACAGTCAGCTGTTCCTTTGGGTCTTGTGCTGGGAACAAGGCAGGATATAAATAAAATAATATAAAATAATAAAACGTGTCCATTTTCTAAAAGGAACTGAAGTTAAAGGTATTGCTTGAGGCCCGGGTCATTGTCATTCTCACCTGCTCCAAAACCTGCAGAGCCACATCATTTGATGCTCTGTATCAAAGAGGAAAGCTGCCCTTATACTGAATGCAAGCATGAATGCTTGCCAGAGCACAGCTGCTTCTAGTGCACACTTGCTCCAGAATTAGTCTTCTCCTAAAAGCATTTGAATGGCCAATATGGAAGCCCTGGAAAATTTTTCCCAGATTTTGCAGTATACTTAATTGTTTCTTCATACATGAACACTTGCATTCTTGTGTCAGACATTGTTGTTTGGGAATCAGAGCATTATTGGTTTCAAAACTGAGGGTCGAAAAGGCGATTTCATAGGAGCAACATTTTCCAGTAATCTGTTGGTTTGTTCACAGAAATATCAAGTTAATTTGCATGTACACCAGTGGTTCCCAACCTTTGGGTCTCCAGGTGTTTTGGGCTTCAGCTCCCACACTTCCTAACAGCTGGTAAACTGGCTGGGATTTCTGGGAGTTGAAGTTCAAAACACCTGGAGGCCCAGAGGCTGGGAACGACTGATCTACACTGTAGAACAGGCCTTAACAACCTGTGGCCCTCCAGGTGTGTGGGACTCCAACTCCCAGAAGCCTTAGCCAGCTTGTGCAATGGTCAAGAATTCTGGGAGCCGAAGTCCAAAGCACCTGGAGGGCCATAGGTTGTGCAAGCCTATTGTAGAAATAATGCAGTTTCATACCACTTTAACTGCCATAATTCAGTGCTATAGAGTATTGGGAACTGTTGCCAAAGAATGCTGCTGCCTCACCAAACTACAGTTTTTCAGCCTTTAAAATCTGCTATGACCTCCCTATGATGAATATTTTCTATTCGCAAAAATAAAGATACTTCATTTAAATGTTTGAGTTAGAAGTAACTTTCCCATGTTTTTTGTTGCTTTGACTGTTATGAAAGGGTGTTTCTTGTCCTTCAGTGACAGCAGGCGCTGCAACAACTTTTGCAAGCTTTTTGTTTTCCTCTTTTTGTGGCCATCCTCATAATTTAGCTGTCTATTTACAGAACAGAACAAACAGAACAGAACTTGAACAGAGAGAAAATGATATGCCAAAATTTAAAAATGTCTCCTCAAGAAAGGGAGAAGAAAAAAAAAGGTTTAGCACTATGAGGAATTAAGCTTTACATATTTTTTTTAAAAAAGAAGAGTTGAGAATAAAAATAATTTAATTCCATGAAATCTACTTTTAGATGAAGGCAAGAGCATTCTAAGTAATTCTGTAATGGTCATTATTATATTGCCACTCAGGTGCTAATTGTATCAGGGATTCTTCTGTCAGAAGAATTGTTCATATGGTTCAAATCTGTTGAAATTATAAATGGACTATGACAGTTTTACTCTTCCTGCTTTCAAATCTGCATTTATGGACATATACCTTGAGGTTACACATCCAAAACCTCAACATTCAATTCCAGGCAATACTATATGGCTAAAACACAAGGTAAATGAATGTCAGCTTCCTGAAAAGGTGGGAGAGCTATACTGAGGGTCCATCCAAACAAGGCCAAAATGCAGGATCTGTCTCGGTTTTTATTGGAGGCATCCAAACTATGCCTTTGGTAAACACAAAGTAATTTGGAATAAACCAAGGTTTAAAACAAATACCTCATTAGATTGGGGACTTCCTGACAGGCTCTGGTCTGATGGGTTATTGGACCCGTGGGGACTGACTTCCGGGGTCACCTTCCACAACTCTGGGAGTCAGTCCCCATAGCCACCCCACACCATTTGGGCTACCAGAGCCCAAAGGTGCAGGAGAGTGCCTACGCCTTCTCCACAGACAAAATTCCCCTAAAACTTACGACAAAGGTCCCTGGACACCACAAATCCTCTCCTCGCATCCTCCTGGCATGAGAAAATAACGTGTGAGGAGATGGGGCAGGCAAGAAGGGATTTTTCTCCTCAGGCATCATTTTCTCATGCCAGGATGTGAGGAGAGGATTTATGGTGGCCAGGGACCTTTGTCGTAAGTTTTAGGGGGTTGATGGAGGGCTTTGGGGTGGCTTCATGCCATCCCGATTTCAATTGGGATGGCATGTAGCCAGCCCCCCTCCCCGAAAGCCCAGGGTTTGGGTGGTTAAATCAGGACAAGAACCTGCGCCAAATCAGGTTATTTTAACATGCTTTGGCGCAGGTTTTAGGACTATGTAGAAACACGCTAAGAAACACTCCAGGCAATATGGAAGTTAAGTTTATGGCGTTTTGCAGCACTGAAGTAGCTCAAAGGGAAGGAAATATTCATAAATCAATATTAACAACGTCTTGGCTATATGTAATGCCTTTTTTGGTATGTCTGGTTTTGTTTTATTGTTGTAAATTTTACAGACATTAGCACTCTGTTAAATAAAGGAATGTAGCACACGGAAATACATCACAACAAAACAGAGGCCAACAAAAATAGAGTAAAAAACATCCCCCAAAGCACTGCTGTTGTATTAGAGAAGGGGGAAGAGTCCTGTGACAAAAGTCTGAAAAATTACATTCAGTAGGTGTGCAGTATCAACATTCCAGGCTCTCAGTTTTATATATATATGTATATATATATTTATATATAGAGCTCATCAAGTTTAATGTTTACAAAGAACAATATTGTTACAGATACAATACTATACTTCTGACGCTTTTCAATAATTTCTATTCACCTTCTTTACAGAACAATAGTACAATTTCATATTCTTTAGTACTGTGCTGTCTCTTTTCCCCTATATATATGTATATATATACACACACATACGCACACATACACATACACACACACACTTGCCAACTTCAGCCAAAGATCTCTTTTTATTCCTGGAAGTATAAAGAACTCCCCTTCCTTTCCTCAAAAGCTCAGCACTTGGAAAATCCCCAAAAATACGGCAAATCATAATACAGTTGAGACACAACCATAGGGACAAAATTGTAAGTTAAGAGGCAAAACAACCTTTTTGTAAACATGGTAGCATTATTAAAACATACAAGTAGGCAACTATAATCCTTGTTGGATTTTTGCAAAACTGGAAGTATGTAAAACAAATTGTTCCTTTCATCCCATAAAAGAATGTAAAGCTTCCTTAAAAAGCTGCTCAGGACATCAGTATTTAAACAATTGCATTATTGTTCAGTTTGTATTATCCAATTTCCTTCTTTGTTCTTGGGAAGCCTAGAGTTGGATATACAAAATCAAGTCTACTCTGGAAATCCATTCACAAGAAAGATCACCCTTAGTGCAAGCAGCCAATGTAAATATACAGAGAAATGTTTGTAAGATTTGGACACACAAATATTGCCATGATTTCTGGGTTTGTGCCAGCAGTTTCTCCCATTTTTGCAATCACGAAAATCAACCAGAACTTGGAGAAGCTGTAGTTCAGACTGTAAACCCTAGACATGATGGTCAAATCTGGAATTAGCACAAGCTTATTCCTGTTGGCTGTCCCTTCCTCTTAAATTGAGGCCAAAAGTGTGTATGCTGAGGAAGGACTACAATTATAACACAAATAACGTGACCTTGCACCATTCTTGAGCAAGCAGGACAAACCAGGAGAGGTTAAGACACTGGTGGAGTTTCTCCCACAAATAATTCCTGTCTCTCTAACACTCTCTTGTATCCTGTTATCATGGTGTGCTTAAATGAAGCCTCTTGGGCAAATCTGAAGTAGAAGTAAATCTAGATTTCGAAATATTTGCGCCTTCTTAGAGGCCATTTGTGGAAAAGCTGCTCTGCTTTTGCTAGTTGCACACAAAAAAGTGTGCGTAGAAAGCAAGAATGATGTCCTTGATTGTGTGAAGAAAATTGGAATGAGTAAAAATAGGAACAAAAGGGGGGGGGAGGAAGAGCTGCGGGATTAGTTGCGGCTGTTAGCGAGAAATGGTGGAATATATTGTACTGTGTGTTGTATGCATTATATATTGTACATATAATATCTACACTGAATCTTACACAAGTATGGGAAGATGGGTGGATTATTTATGTGATCTTTTGTGAAACAGGCGTCGATCATGATAAACTCTCCAATTAATCAAGAACCTCAGATTAGGGGCAGACTATTAATACTAACCTAGGATCAGATAACAGCTCTCAAAACTGCCCTAAACTAAAGGGATTCCAAAGGGACTACTGGCCTTAGTCTAGCTAGAAATGAGACAGACACGTAACACTTTAAAGCCATTTGTTAACACCTTGAGAACCGTGCCTGAGGCAGGGCAGGTGCATTACGAAATCACTTTTTGTTCCTTTTGCTATCACTGCACATCTGTGCATCAAGTAGATAATGTTAGTAAGTGCTGAACTTAAAATCTCCACAAATTCAAGTGCTGAAAGCAAATGGAGCCATGTTTGGACCTTGTGGAGGTAGCCAATTCTGTCTTCTGCAGGCCTAATCTATCCCACTGTGCAGCAAGTAGCCAGAAGGATCCTGGGCATTGTTTTGTCTCCAGCCATGGATTGGCTGCAAAGAGGCACCAAGGGGGTGGAGACTGCTCCTTCTTCCCTTCATCCATAAGCTCAACTGGATTCGGCCAAGGCCACAGCTGACCAGTGGCTATGAGATGGAGGTGTACTCAGTAGCCCTCTGATGATGTTGCCTATCAGAGAAGCTGCATCTCCCAGCACGATGTAGCATTTGGGCCTCTTCTGGTTTGCTTGTTGATTAGGTTCATGCCTATTGTACTTCAGCAAAGCTAAACACTTCCATGAATCAAACCTTAAGAGACACATGTGAACATGTACAGTCCAATCCTTTGCAGAGTTAATCCACTTGCTTTCGATGTGGTCTGGAGTACCTAAGGACTGGATTGCAAATTGCCTGTTTGAGATGTCCTGGTTTTTTTTCCTACTGTATATTTCTCTTCTAAAACTATTTGATAAATATATTGTGACGATGTATACAAGTCTTTTGTGAATGAAGAAAGGGAATTGACACTCCTGTCCTATCACTATTTAAATACATTGCAAAATCATTTCTGGCAGTGCCTTATGGGGTCAGGATCCTACAATCTCATGCCCTCCTCCAACACAGTTTGCTTGTATCGTAGTTACCAGAAACGACTCAAGGTTGTATTACAATACTAGTTTCTTGCCTCCCAGAGCTTCTGTGTTTGCTTTAAGGAGTGGGATCCACATGCATTCACATCTAACACCCATGCAGGGTACTGAATCCCAAGGAGTATGCCATTACACATCTATGCAACATGTGTGCAAAACGCACGGCCATGCAACATGCAAACACCCAGCCCCTACCCCTGCTAAACCAGTGTTGCCCTGATTATTCAATTTTCCTATTTTCCTACCCCACAAACAAATATTAGACAGATTCTAGAAGTGTGGCTGTGTTGGTTTGTCACGGCAAAACCAACCAAAACAATATTTTAGACACCTTAAAGATCAAGAAGTGGTGTGTTGTGAGAGAATCTCTTATGAGCCAGAACCCCAAAAGGTTATGCCATGATAAAAGTATAAGTGTTTAAGGTGCCACAGGACCTATACTTTGTGTGTTTTTGCCAAATAATTTTACTACAAATATTACAGTCAACTGACCTCCTAGATTTTAAATACCATAACCAAAATGTTTTGGAATACTCTTTCATTGCACAAATACCTGCAGTAAGTGAATCTACTCTCTTAACATCCCGTTGTGGGAATAACTTTACATATATTTATATATATATATTTATATATATATTTGTATATTACAAAATAAATTAAATTTATACCTTCCACCATTCTAACGTGGTCCAAAATGTAAAAAAATCTGTCTTTAAAAAAAATTAAATACAAAATTTTGGACCAAAGATATGTTATAAGTAAATTGGCTCAGAACAACAGAACAACCTAGAACTGTATGCACACTTGTAAAAAGTAATGAATATCAAGCACACAGTTTTCAAATGTGACAGCTTATTAGCTCACATACACATACACACGCAACATTTTTAAAAACTGAAGTTAAGATCTGACTGCATTCCTTTCCCACCCCCCAGATTTTTCTATTCAATATTTAGAATTTTCTCATCACTCAGTTTTAGAAAGAAACAAGGGAATAGAAAAGCCATTTGCAAAAAATCATGCTGCACTCAAAGGGCTTGGGAAAAGAGAAAGAAACACTTAGATCCCAAGGAGCAAAAGCCCGAAAGCACATCTCCCATAGACATTTTTAGTTCTAGAAGTTTTTCTGCGTGAAATGAACAAACCCTTTTCACAAACACTCTCCCAAAAGATAGGTGCTGAACAATATTAGGGGAGCAGAGTTCACATAAAATATGAATTACTATCGGATTGCCTTCTTTATACATACATTGACTACTTCTAGCTCTTGCAACATAAGATAAACCTGCCAATATCTTGTTAATCACATAAGAATGTTATTTTATCATTTTTCCTATATGGTAAAAAAAATCCAGGCTTTAAATGTATATTCATTCAGCATACTTGTGTTTTTTCTCTTAAATGACATAGTAGCATAAAAGGATGATCTTGTTCAAACAAGTGTGTGTGTACACGTGTGTGTGTGTGTGTTAAATTGTAGTTATTTTCAGTTCTGTGAACAATTACATAAACTTTAGTAGTAAAAAGGTGCAACCAAAAATGTCATCTTGTACCCAGCAGAATGAGAAAAGGTAAGAAAACAGAGCAAGAGAAATGTTGCTGCAGACACCAAAACGCAGCACACGAAAACACCACAATTAATGAGGAGAGAAATGTCCATGCACAGCTGTGTAAGCTTCAGATGTAAACTGGCTGTTCCTGTGCAGTCAAGAGTCTGTACATGGCAGCAGGCATGGTCTTCATGTGAATCTGGAAGAAGGAAAGAAGACTCAATTTAGGGCTTCCCTGGTGGGTTTTGCAAAATACCAACAAAAAATGTACTGCCTTTCCACAAATAGAGCACCTTCTCCACCTGCTAGTTGTGCCCCGCTTTCCCACCAAAAAGGGAGTCAAAATGGCTGACAATGCAGAAAAAACAAATATAGTAGCAAAAGATAAACAATGGTTGAAATCCTGTTGGTGACGTATACACGTGCATAACTCCAGGTTATGCACATGCATGCATGCCTTTTTGTGGGGACATTATGCAAGGAGATATTCAAGAAGGCCGACATCCAATCACCACCAAGACAGCTTTCCAACTTCTGGGTTGCTGCCATCATCATTTAGAGGAGGTGTGTCAACAGGAGAGAGAATCAGGCAACACTTGATCCAGGTGAGGTTCTGCAGAGGGATTAAGTTGCTATCCTGGCTCTCAAATGAGTTGTTGGGGGTTCAAGAGAGCAACCTTATCTCTCTTCCTCCTATTTGCCTCCTTTCTCCCCAGCCAATGGTCATGGCAACTTCTCTGGGGTTTGAAACTTGTATTGGCGGGAGAGAGCAACTTATAGAGTGCTATGCAGAGTGCCCAATGTGGAAGCATGGCACATATGAAACACTGCATGACACAAATGTTGCTGGAATAGCCTACTAATACACATCAAATATTTAAGAAAACCCAAGTTTGCTACAGGGTTAAAAAACCCAACAGATCGTAAACCAAGCCAGAATCCTGTATAGGAAGTATAAATGTAGAAGCACAGTTGTTACAGTGCTACACATTAAATTCTGGCCCAGCGTCCCCAACCCCATTTATGGGGAAGCAGCTGCTGTGTTCAACAAGGATCTGTTCCCGTTATTTGGGAAGAGGCTCATTTCTATTTCCAGTCCCTCTCATAAGTGATCTCCAATGCAATAGAGAAGGAGATACTTATAACAACTCTTCTTGGCACTGCAGATCCTTCTAGTGAGGATAGCAGCCATCTACTTCCTAATCAACAGGGTAACTAACCCCCATTGATAACAGCAGCTTCTACCCAAAAAGTGGGTAGTGATAGACTTTCATGGTCCCTACATCGCTCCTAAACTAGTGCCCATGCATGCAGAGACCGTAAATCCATAATAGTCATTTTAGGTTATGCATTTCTAACTGCCATATAACAGACCAACCCCATCATCAGTATTTTAACCTAAGACACACATAACCCTATTTCCCTCTAGCACACAGTATACAAACAAAAGGAAACAAAAAAGATTTGAAAGAGAAAACCCAAGTTGCAACTGACCAATTCTGTAATAGCTCAGCACACAATGGGCAACCACCCTCTGAAACCTCCTCATGTTAAACCTGTACACACATTAGTTTAAAACAGGGATAAAGAAAAACTCTCCTGCCAAATGTACCAACCTACCAGAGTGGTTGAAATGGTTCAGTGATTCATAGAAAGGACAATACAGGGAACTGAAGGGCACAGGAAATTGTTTTTGCCATAAAGAACTTCCTCCAGTAGGAATGTCTTATGAGCAGAGTTTCACTCACATGAACTTAACTCAGACATTAGGGAGGATTTTCTACAAAAGTGTCGTAAGGATGTGTTCTGCAGTGGCTCCAGTCCTTCCTAGAGGGCCGTTCCCAGTTGGTGAAGCTGGGGGACACCTGCTCGGACCCCTGGCCATTGACCTGTGGGGTCCCGCAAGGTTCCATTTTGTCCCCCATGCTTTTTAATATCTACATGAAACCGCTGGGTGAGGTCATCCGGAGTTTTGGAGTGCGGTGCCATCTCTACGCGGATGACACCCAACTCTACTACTCCTTTCCACCTAATTCCAAGGAAGCCCCTCGGATACTGGACCAGTGTCTGGCCGCTGTATTGGCCTGGATGAGGGCGAACAAGCTGAGGCTCAATCCTGACAAGACAGAGGTCCTCCAGGTCAGTCGTACGTCTGATCGGGGTATTGGGTGGCAACCTGTGCTTGACGGGGTTGCACTCCCCCTGAAGGCGCAGGTCCGCAGCTTGGGGGTCCTCCTGGACACTGCGCTGACACTTGAGGCCCAGGTGTCGGCCGTGGCTGGGAGGGCCTTTGCACAACTAAAACTTGTGCGCCAGCTGCGACCATACCTCGAGAAGTCAGATCTGACCATGGTGGTCCACGCCTTAGTTACCTCTAGACTGGATTACTGCAATGCGCTCTACGTGGGGCTGCCTTTGAAGACGGCTCGGAAACTACAACTAGTACAACGATCGGCAGCCAGGTTTCTAACTGGGGCAGATTACAGGACGCGCTCAACGCCGCTGTTTAAAGAGCTCCACTGGCTGCCATTTATTTTCCGAGCCCAATTCAAGGTGCAGGTTATCACCTACAAAGCCCTTAACGGTTTGGGACCCACCTACCTTCGAGACCGCATTTCCCCCTATGAACCCGCACGACCTCTTCGCTCGTCGGGGGAGGCCCTCCTCTCGCTTCCACCAACTTCGCAGTTGCGGTTGGTGGGGACGAGGGAGAGGGCCTTCTCCGCCGTGGCCCCCCGGCTGTGGAACTCGCTCCCCAGGGAGATTAGGCAGGCCCCTACCCTACTCTCATTCAGGAAGAGCCTGAAAACTTGGCTATTCCAGAAGGCCTTCGTTGACTGATCCTTGTGGGATCATGTTATTTACCTATTAAGCAGTAGACCCTCTGGATTGTTTTTAGGATTCATTCAGCACTTTAAGTATTACACCTGCTGCATAATTATCCCTCCCTGATAACTTGATATTACTTTGCACCTTGGCCTGGATCTTTTGACCCAAATCGGGATCTTAATATTATTGTGTATATTGACTTTTATGACTGTTTTTAATCATGTTGAAGTTTTACTGCTCGGTTTAATGTTTTATCTGATTTGTGCTGTCGTGTCTGGGCATGGCCCCATGTAAGCCGCCCCGAGTCCCTCCGGGGAGATGGGGCGGGATATAAGAATAAAATTATTATTATTATTATTATTATTATCAGCTGACATTAATATTTTCACATCTCTGCAAAGACTGTCACATTCACTAGGACTGAACTTGGGAGTTTAACCAAGTTGTTAACAGATGTTAACAGGGTTGTTGTATGTCTTTCGGGCTGTGTGGCCATGTTCCAGAAGTATTCTCTCCTGACATTTCGCCCACATCTATGGCAGGCATCCTCAGAGGTTGTGAGGTATGGATAAACTAAGTAAGGAAAGGAAAGAATATATATCTGTGTAGAGTCCAGGGTGTGGCAAGAGTCCTTTGTCACTGGGAAGCCAGCATTAATGTTTCAGTTAATCACCCTAATTAGCATTGGAAAGGTTTTATCTCTTGCCTGGGGGCATCCTTTGTTCAGTCATTAGCTGCCCTCTGCCCTCAGAGTGTTGGTTCCCATCTACTGTTTTGATTTTAGAGTTTTTAATACTGGTAGCCAGATTTTGTTCATTTTCATGGTTTCTTCCTTTCTGTTGAAAATGAACAAAATCTGGTGATTAACTGAAACATTAATGCTGGCTTTCCAGTGACAAAGGACTCTTGCCACACCCTGGACTCTACACAGATATATATTCTTTCCTTTCCTTACTTAGTTTATCCATACCTCACAACCTCTGAGGATGCCTGCCATAGATGTGGGCAAAACATCAGGAGAGAATACTTCTGGCACATGGCCACACAGCCCGAAAGACATACAACCCTGTGATCCCGGCCATGAAAGCCTTCGACAACCCAGATGTTAACAGATCCACCAAATGGGAGTCATCATGGTGTGTACACTTATGTTAGTCTTTAGGGATTTGGGACTACATTTAAGTGCAATCCTCACCATGGGGCTAGTTGTTGTTTATCTTTGGCCATTCATTCCTCCTCTCCCTGGCTCTTCTTCCTTATACTTGCAGTACTTTCTTCTCTCCATCAATAAAAAATCCTTATACAATAACAAAAAAGGAACTGGTGCAGGTGATGGTATGGCAGGAATAGTTTGAGCCAGCTGGGGCTTTGTAGTCCACTTTAATATACTTGGTATAGGCAATACATTATTGAATTGAGGAGATCTGAATTCCAATCACTGTCCATGGAAAAATTCACCAGGTAACTAGTAGATATTGTGTAGAATGCTGACAGAGCATAAAGTTCTGCTAGTATACCTCTGTCCCCAGTGTAACGTCACTATATAGGGCCAGTATGCCCCCCCCTCCCCCAATAGCCAGTCAGTGCCTGGGGAGTAAGGGGCTCCTGTTTTGTATCCAGGAAAAAGTATGAGCCATCCACTTCCCACACCTCTGGCATTCTTACTTGGAGAGCTATGAGAATGATGGTTCTTTTTTTTCCCACAGATGCAAAACCGCAGCCAAGTGATGCCTGGGAGTGCTGTCCCTCTGGCTACACGACTGGCCATGGCGGTGTTCCTGAACACTATAAAGCTAGGGTTGCATGTATATGTTTTTTCACAAGGATGTACTGGATACCTCCTTCCACAATGATGGGAAAGTATTATGCTGGAATAACAAAAAGTTACACCAGTATATGTTACCAACAGGATTCTGGCCATTGTCTCTTATGCTCAGCTTACCTCTTGACTTGGATATGTGGATAAGTCCTGAGCTGCCTGTAGGAAAGGCAAGATACAAATGTTGACCAATGCTTGTACATATCTAGAGCATGGCCATTCAGCACCTTTCACAAGGAGGCTCCAGTCTCAGCAAAAAGCACTCTAAAGCTACGCACTATAATGAACAGTCATTGGCTTGCCTGCATTTGCCTTCTTCCCCCATTTGGTGGCAATAAGAATGCAATAAAGCCATCATTTCCTACAAACCAAGTTGAGAGTTGCTAGCTCCTACCTCACCAACAGCATTTGAGAGAATGTGAACAATCTTTTCATGAGGTGTTGCTACAACACTTTGCCCGTTTATTTCAATAATCCGGTGCCCCACTCGTACTCCTCCTCGTTCTGCGATCCCTCCTCTCATAAGGCTACAGATCTGGAAAGACATCAAGCAGTGATAACACACAACACTAGGCAATGAAAATGTGCAATGGTAGATGCTTCAATTAGATCAGGGTTGGGCACTTGTGATTTTCCCCCTCCCCACTTTTGCATCAATCCCTTGCCAATACAGTCACTGGTGTGGGGTGACAGTTCACCTGGAGGTCTACAGATTCTGCAACTATGGGGTACACAAAGAATGAGTTTGCACTTTCATAATATATCACAATAATTTACTAGCTGCAGATTATCGGGGCATGTGCTTGAATGGAATCACCATTATGAATTAGTGCTAGTATCACTTCAGGAGATATTAAGTGGAGGAAACTCTTCTTCCTGGTCTCTATGCTCACACAAAAATTTTTTGTACCTGCACAGGAACCCAAACAGAATGTTCCAGAGCTGGATACATTAGCAAGAATCCCATCCCCTCATCTACTTGACATATCCTTATCCACCAGAGCTATTGTCCCTTCAGTTTCTATTCATCTGCCAAGAGAGTGGCTTCTTGGAGAGTTCTCATGTGATTGAGTAGCTCCTCACTTTTCCAATTTATGGGGAAAAATTAGGTGGAATTATAGCTCTTTACGCTATGCCTTTGTTTTTCACTACTATATTCTCAATCTCAGTAGTTAAGAGGCTCCTCAAGGGCCTTGCACATCTCCACCCATCAATTTAGTCGTCAACGCCACCCTTGATCTCTGTTGTTGGTTCTGTCACAATGCACAAGAGTTTCAAACCATTTGTACGTATAGATGTATGTCTTCATGCCCTAAAAGTGGTCTTTCTTATTGCACTCACTTCTGCAAGGCTAGCAAGTGATTTTGCAGCTCAATGAACCTTTCCTTTCTTCTCCCTGCAACAAGGTTCTCCTCTGTCTGGATATTATTTTCCTTCCTTATGTGATCTCTCAGTTCCTGTTTAACCAGAATATTGTACTACCTACCTTCTATCCACAGACATCATCACTTTTAGATAAGTAGCTCAACTATTTTAAATATCTGTTGAGTGTCTAACTTCTATTTTCAATAAACATATGGTTCATTTTCCTCATTCAAACTGACTATCTTTGTTATGGAGGGCCCAGGAGAGAACAGTTGGTATCCACACAATGGCTATCGAAGTGGCTGGTAGAGGCTACATGGCTTTCCTATGAATTCCCCAAACAGCCTATTCCTGCTGATTTTAGGGTACACTCTACTAGATCTGTAGCTTCCTCTGTGGCACTACTCCATTGTGTATCCTTGCCTGAATGTTGCAAAGCTGGAATGTGGTCTCAGCCATCTCCATTTATTCAACATGACGTACTAGTTGGCAAAACAGTCCAATTTGACTGTGTTGTTCTTTTTTGCTATTATCTAGTGAGCTGTCTACAATCCTTGGTAAGCTTCATAATTGCCCATTTGTGTGAGGCACAAAGACCACAAAAGAACTGGTTGCTTACCTCTAATAGGGGTTCTTTGAGTGGTCATTTGCACTCTCATACAAATCTGCTGTACCTCCCCTCTGTTTCAAATCCCTGTTACATTTCAAAATGGAGGGAAGAGTAGCTTTGGTAAGCCTGAACATATATGGTAGATAGGGAGTTGTTGGATTGCGCAACATTCTGATTGGGTCCCTGTACTAGTGCAAAAAACCTATTTCACAGTTGCAGGTACAAACAAGATTGCAGATCTCTGGTGAATACATGTCAGGTACAGTACATTTACATCCTTTTCACCATGGAGATGACATGGAGTGAGCAGCAATGCTACCTGTGGTGCCCAAAAATAAGTTTTCCAAGTTCTGATGTTCACACTATGCTTGATGTCGTAGAGTGCAAAGTAGAATGCAAATCACTCGTGTGATTTTTCCCCCTTCTCATTGAGGAAACAAGATCACATGAGAGGATGTCCAAGCAGGTGTCGGCACCGAGCAACAGCTTGATACCTTGCCTCATCTTTGTGGCAAGGTGGGCAGGCTGCTCTTCCAGTACACAAACACAGCAACAGCCACAATGAAGCATAGGCTAAGTATCTCTGCACATCTGAAATGCTCTTGGCTGCAAACAAAACCTGTTTCAAATCATAGTTCCTAGGAAAATGCCTATTTAAATTCAATCACTGTGTAGATACGCAATAAAGGGAATTGACATGCAAAGATAAACATAAATGCTTGCTCCTTCTTTGGCACAGATGAACATAGCATCAGTTTTTTTCTCCCGAGGCATGACTCATCCCATATCTGAGATGGGAAGTGCTGGTATTTTAAAAAGTTTGAAAGTGTTAACATCTGCTCTGCATAATGTAAGTCAGAAGCAGTGGGGATCCAATGGCAATTCAAACAACTGTTGTGCAACCAAATTTCACATTCTAAGTTATTGAATACTACTGGATTTAGCAAAACCCAAGAATACCATATTTTTTGTACCTTTGAGAAAGGGCAATTCACAGTTCATCGCAGGAAATAATGCAATCTATTTTCGATATTGGGGATTGCATTTTCCATATCCCTAGCAGTAACCTGACATCTTCAGATGCCATGTCTTAACCAGTGAACAAGAATAGCCTCACACATTTAGAATTCAAGGGCATGGCAGATTCTAGCTCCAAGCAGTCTCTTTTTATAAGTAAAGCACAGAAATGTCCTTCCCCCACATTCTGCATAACTCATTTGGCACTGCAATGCTTCAGTAACTTCAAGTAATTAATATATCACCTGTATAGCTTCATTGTCATTCCCAATTTCTTATTCCTCAGAGTGACTAAGAGATCTTTAGTGTTGTCTTGGTCTGGTGCTCTGGCTATGATTCTTTGAATACAGAAGCTAGGTGTTTTGAAATTAACCACTTCCCCTCTTTCTTTAGCCATAGGATGTAATGAATTGTTAAGAATTCCACATGTGACTTACAATGCCGTTCTGTACACTGAAGCCCAACTGGTATCTGAGATCTGGTCTTCTGATGAGGACAGTAGTGACTGGAGGACATCTTACTATATTCAGCTTAACTCGGGCCAGGTTCTTTAAGCCCTTAAAAAGAATAGGATACAAAATATATCATTCTTGTACTAGAATACTAACATGGCCTTATGCTTTTGTAGGACAACTCCATATTCACTGTGATAGTATGTTGTGTAATCTTCTCCAATCTAGCCGGGGCTTAGAAAAATTACTCTGGATTTCTATTTCCAGAATCCCCAACCAGAATGGCAAATGGCCATAATAAGGGATTCTGAGGACTGTAATGCGGAAAGTATTTTTCCTCTAACTCTGATAAATACATGTTGTTATCATATGCCTTCAAATCAACTCTGATAGAAGGCAAACCAGAGATAGGCTTCTCTTGACAAGATTTATTCATCGGTGGATCTTGACAAGATTCAGAGTATGACTTGCTCCGTGGGTTTCCGCGGGTAAGGAAGGATTTAAACATGGTTCTCCAAAGTTGTAACCCAACACCTAAACCAACGCAATACACCAGTTCAAATTAAAACCTAATTAGAAAAACAGTTGAAATCTGATTACAAACAACACATGTAAAAGGCAATAGAGAACTAATGGTAAGGAAGCACATCATATTCAAACCACCGTGGTTTCACTTCACAAAAAGTGACAAAAGATTCTGCCACAAGGAGTGGGCTTCACCTCATTCAAGGGGCATTTGAAGTTGGATTAACAAGATCTCACCATTCAGGCCCCTTCTACACTGGCATATAAAATCCAGATTATCTGCTTCGAATTGTATTATATGGCAGAGTAGACTCATATAATCCAGTTTGAAGCAGATAATGTGGATTATTTGCTTTGATAATCTAGATTATATGGCAGTGTAGAAGGGGCCTCAGTCAGATGACTACTCACTGATGGACCTTATTAACACCACTTAGAATTATATCTAGAGCAGTGGTTCTCAACCTGTGGGTCCCCAGATGTTTTGGCCTTCAACTCCCAGAAATCCTAACAGCTGGGAAACTGGCTGGGATTTCTTGGAGTTGTAGACCAAAAGACCTGGGTACCCACAGGTTGAGAATCACTGATCTAGAGATAAACTGGCCTAACTCCTTTTTTAAATGATGACTAGAGTATACCCGTTGCATTCTTTAGATTCAGTTACACGATGATTCACCAAGAACAGGTTGAATGGGTTGATTCCAGTTAGGAATAACCAACAGAATGCCAGCTAGGAGAAGTATATATATATAGATGACACAGATTTCACTTTTTTACCATTCCAGCCAAAATAACTAACTGGGTCATTACATGGGAATTGTACACTTTCAACTTCATTTTTGACTACCCATCTATGGATATGTTCTTTTTATTTGTATACATAAATACATCTGTTGTAGAAACATAGGGGACTGGTCAAGAAATTGTTCTGAATGTAGTTGTATCAATACTGTTACTGCTACAGGTTTGCAAACATTCAAAATGGTATCCCCAGTTTGAAATGGTACAGTTCGATGTATCATCTCAAAACCCCAAAGCCTCATTTTGCTCGTATATGACCATCTGGCTGAATATGAAAACACAGTTAATCATACATGCACTAAAGCAACGGAGAGCAAAGGGATACACTGCGTAATGAATCTAGAATTATCATAATTTTCCACAGGTCTGCCTTCTGCTGGCTAATAAAAACGCAACTATATATAGGTCCTGCTGGAAACCATAAAAAAGAATGCCTCCTTTCTACTCATCATTGTGCCTGGGCTCAAAAATAAAACTGTCCCTTGGTCTTAATTATCACAGTGTTTGACAGGAAAGTTATTACACACAGTTCAAGCCAATTAAGGCTTGTTGGACTAGCTCTTGAATTGTTTTTTTAGGGTTACAAGAAATCAGCATAAACTCTGGAGGCCCTGGTATGAGTTTGTTTCTAGTGAGCCCCCTTTGTGAAAATGGCCTATCTACATCTTTTGAAGAGACATCAAAGGCATACCATCCACAGCACAAGTAAGCAAAGAATCCCAAGATGGACAAAGCCAAAAAGGAGATAGCTTGAGATATTAGGGTTGTGAGCCTAATTAAACCCTTGTGCCAGCTTCCTGAAGATCAGCAGTTTGAATCTGCGAGATGGGGTGAGCTCCCATCTGTCAGCTCTAGCTTCTCATGTGGGGACATGAGAGAAGACTTACATCAGGATGGTAACACATCCGGGCATCCCCTGAGCAACGTCCTTGCAGACGGCAATTTTCTCAAGCCAGAAGTGACTTGCAGTATGTTCGCTTCTGACACGATTTTAAAAAAATAGGGTTGTGCCCAGAAAAGTTACTTTTTTGGACTGCCACTACTCAAATTACCCAGCCAGTTGTTCTGGGTGATGGAGGTAAAAAAGAAAGAATTTTTTCAACTGGTTATACTAATGAAACTCTACTTTGGAGGTAATCCTATGCAATACACAAGCCCAACTATAAATCGGACTAAGAAAGCTTTATGGACACTACATATCGAAGCAGTCTAGAGCAGCGTTTCTCAGCCTGGGGGGTTGATACCCCTGGGGGGGGGGGGGGTCATGAGGGAGGTGTCAGAGGCATTGCCAAAAACCATCAGAAAACACATATTTTTGATGATCTTAGGAACCCTTTTGGCAGAGAAGACTGAAGATCTCTCCGCCTGCCAAACCCTTCCAGTATTTTCTGTTGGTCATGGGAGTTTTTGTGCCAAGTTTGGTTCAATTCCATTGTTGGTGGCGTTCAGAATGCTCTTTTATTGTAGGTGAACTATAAATCCCAGTAACTACAACTCCCAAATGACAAAATCACCCCCCCCCCCCCACCACCATCCCCACCAGTATTCAAATTTGGGCATATCGAGTATTTGTGCCAAATTTGATCCAGTGAATGAAAATACATCCTGCATATCAAATATTTGCATTATGATTCATAACAGTAGCAAAATTACAGTTATGAAGTAGCAACAAATTTTTTTTATGGTTGGGGGTCACCACAACATGAAGAAATGTATTAAGGGGGTGTAGCATTAGGAAGGTTGAGAACCACTGATCTAGAGTGAAAAGGAATACTAATTCTTATTAACAACAGTATTTGCCTCCAGGTAATGTGGCAAGAGAAAAGGGAGACAAAGTATGGATACACAGAGAACTAAAGGCAACCAGTCTTAAGAATACACAGTTTTAGCTAGGACATCTTCATTCGTGTCCTCACTTAATCCACTGACACAACATTTGATATCCTTTTAAACCCAACCTAACCAAATGTCTCTTTTCCAACCAGTAAGTATGTAAAAGTGTGCATGATTTTTACCATGGCCTTTTGCAAAAGCAGGAAAGAGTGGCTTGCCTGAAGTGACTGTCTATGCAATAGATCAATTCATGTGTTTAACCTTTCCATTTGCAGTCCATTTTCCTGCCTGTGCCCTTACCTACCTATCAATATTCACAAGGGTTGTATATGAAATGAACCCCCAGAGAGCTCCAAATGTCAAATGTTTTCCTTCTCGTCCCCACATACACTACTGCGCTCAACTCGCTTGTTAAGCAAAGAAGGACAGAGTGGTTACGGGAAGCCAAGGCAGTAAATAAAATTACTATCCTGACATGAGGAAAGGCCGATCAGCAGCCATCTGGCACACAGAAGAAACAAAAGGCCATAAGACATTTTCATTCTGTTTCATAGCTTTCATTTTTGGGTGATTGGGCTTTGTTTTTAACCCAAAAAGCGCTGCCTAAAATCTCGGTTAAAACATCATCTCTGCACCATGTGCCTGCCCATCAGGCTTCCCAGCTAGGAAAAAATAAAGGCAAATTCTAAGATGCAGTGTATCTATATATAGGATTCATCACATCTTACTACAGCTATTAATAAGACGCCATAGCGATCCTTTCCATCAGCCACATATTCCAAAGAAGTTCCTGGAGGGAGCTGAAATAAAAATACTAACTGAAAATCCTGGCTCATATCACTGTGCATCTCAGCACTTCATTGCTTGTGCCTATCTCCACGAGACAACTTTTTTTTTAAAAGCACCTACAAAATATATCACATTAAACAAAGCTTGGCATGTGTGGTGAAATGTAAATTTTGGTTTACAGTTGTTATGTTTAACTATAGGTATATGTTTGGAATGGGTAGGTGTTAGAGTTATCAGTGCGTGGGGGATGGTAGCCAGCTCAGCATTCTGAGGCAGGTTGCCATAGAAACGTAGGCGGAGCCAACTGCCGTTTGGTAAGAGAGAGCAGATTTTGAAAAGAGAGTCAGTCTGTGATCAGGGAATCATAGGGAAGACTGGTTCTAAGGTAGTGAGAACCAGGGAAGTTCAGATCTCTAGTTTGGGTAGTTTTAAATAGGTCAAGTGACTTATTTGAGTTAGCAGTGGAGTCTGAGTGATAAAGGGAAAGAAATCCCAGTTGGATCTGTAGTGATCAGTTGAATTAAGAACATCAGTTGGAAGAAAAAAAAGTTTAAACTGTTCAAGGGAAGAAATAATCCTTTTGAGAGTTGTATCATCACATGTTATTGTAACTGTTGAAGAAGTGTACCTCTAAGTGAGAAGCAACATTGAAATCACTAAACTTATGTACCTGAATAAACTTGTTACTGTTTTTCAACATCCAAGCCTCTGTTACATACATTCTAAGCCAAGTTACACTACTCTTTAAAGTAAAAGAAAACATCTCCCTGCGTCTTTGGTGGCTGCATCGCCCCAGCATGCAATTCCACCAAGGTCATGTAGGTGATTGAATGCCAGCATCCTAGATGCCATACACAAGATGTGGGAAGAAAGCACCACCTTTGCGCAAGACACAGGAACCATAAAAGATCGATGATCATCAAAGAGTGACAACAAGTGGTTCCAAAAAAAAAAAAAAATCCCACTTGGCTGTTTTTTTCCAGAAGAGAAAACCCATGATTGAGAAGAAAGAAAATGGCTGGATGTGACAGCCTGGTACAGCCTTAATTTAGAGGACAAACCTACTCTAGCCACCATTTCTGAATTCATGCCTAGATTCTGGAAAGTGGATATTATTTATCACTTCCATTTCAACCGACTTCAAAACTGAAACACTTGATGCTTTTTATACACACATATTTTCAATCATTTTATTGAATCTACTTCAGTTTTATACTATCCCCCTGGGATTCAGATTCTCCCTGACATCAGTGCTGTTCAGCTGTTTTTGTTCATTTATTATTTTTGTGTATGAGTGTGTCCATCAGAAAGACTGAGAAAGGATCATCTGTGCTTCTAGCAAGCCTCTTCTTCAAGCTGTGCAACTTTCTTTTTTTAAGAAAAGAAAGTCTGCTAACACATATTTTTCTCTCATTAATAAAAAATCAAGTATTTTGTTTATTGATACTTGAGAAATTGTTTTCACATGAAGCTTCTTTTTTGCAAAATGGGTATTTGTACCACACCATTTTGTAAAACTGTACTGTCTTTTCGAAATATGTATGTGGAAAATGTTTTTTGTGCCAGCACCCAGCATGATTTACACTTTTAATCGCTGAACTATCTTTTAAGGCTATAATTATTTATTAAAACATTCTCACTCTGTTTCTCCACATGAATGCTTGGAGCAGACTACATAAATAATTTTTTAAAACCCACCGGTAAGTTATAGAATACACATACATAGATGAACAAATGAAAACTTCCCAAGTCCCAGCAGCAATTTAAAATACACACACTTAAAATACACTTTTCTTGAACATTCCTTCCAAAGTCCTCCTTAAGAGTCCCAGCAGCTATATGTGTGTGTGTGTGAGAGAGAGAGAGAGTGGTTATATTGTGCATATGTGTGTGTATTTTAAATTGCTGCTGGGACTTGGGAAGTTTTCATTTGTTCATCTAAATCGTTTTTATTTAATGCCTAAATGGCAAATGCGACAGCAACAGAAAAATCTGCTTGGTGAGGGTGAGATCATTCCAAGGACTGAGTACTACCACTTGAAAGACCAGACTTTCAACTACCATATATACTTGTGTACAAGTCGACAGGCTCGGAGGGCCAAAATTATGGATTTTGATGTGACCCATGGGTAAGTTGAGGATCATTCTATGGAGAATGGAAAGGGAGCCAGTTGTCCCTACCTGCCCCTGTCATTTCTCTACCCAGGCATTCAAAAAGGCCAGAAGCAGCACTGTAGTGGAAAACATAGGGGGGTTACTTTTTTGATAAAAGTTAAATACTGGATTAAAAATATTGACTTGTGGATAAGTTTTTGGGGTCAGTTTTTCTACTAAAATTCCTAGACTTATACGTGAGTAGAAATAGTACTTTCTGTTTAATATCTGCAAGTGTAGTCCTGTGATGCAGTGTCTCCCCATATTTGAACAGCAAATAGGTACCGTAGATGAATATAACACTGCTCCCATTTTCTTATTCTCTCCCTTCAAATCTGTACATTTCTGCATTTTTTAATCTTTTGTGTATCTAAGTCTACTTTTCCTCATTTTATTCCTTGTGTTAATAGCAGCCAACTCCTCAAATTAATTTTGGTCCTGTTAACTGATTTAAGGGCACACCGCCTAGGTGAGCTTCTCCTTCCTTATCTCCCATAAATCTCAAGAGATAACAAAGGGAAAGTATCTTTTTAAAAATTAGATTTAGACAAATGGTCAGACCTCATATAGAATAACACTGTGTCCAGTTTTGGATACCACGATACAAGGATATTGACAAGCTAAATGTGTCCAGAGAAAGGTGACCAAAGTGATCAAAGATCTAGAAACCAAGCCCTTTGAGGAGCAGCTTAGGAAGTTGGGCATGTTTGCTTTGAGAAAGGGACAAGATGGCCATGTTTAAATATTTGAAATTTGAAACAATGCCATATTAAAGACGGAGCTGATTTGGTTTCTAGTGCTCTGGGATTAAGACACAGAATAGCGCATTCAAACAGCAGAAAAGGAAAGCACATCCAACGATTAGGAAGAGCTTCCTGACAGTAAACAGTTCAACAGTGCAATATGCTCCTTTGGAGTGTAGTGAAGTCTCCTTCTCTAAAGGTTTTAAAACAGAGGCTGGATAGCCATCTGTTGAGAGTTCCTTGATTGTGTATTTCTGCCTGACAGAGGTTGAAATGGATGGCCCTTGGGGTATCTTCCAACTCCTATGAGTCTATGCTTCTAGATTTAGTGATGACATTACAGAAAGATAAAAACCAAGTTAAGGGAAAACATGAAAGACAGACAGTTAAGAAAACACAGACTTCAAGACCACACAGAGTGAAAAAGCAAGTAATTAAATCCAACTTCATCTGAATCCATTGGGAAAGCAGAATCTATAAAGTTATTGCAAAGACCTTGTGACTCATGCCTCTGGCCTGAGCACAACAGGAGATAACCTAACTTCTTTTTTCACCGTTTCTCTCAACATGATGTTAGAAGATACTCGATACTAACAAGATCATCTCAATTCAAGAAAGGACACAATGGGTACATAAGTCCTCTAACCCAAACAGGCAATCTGGAGGGACCTCATGGAGAAAGCAGCAAAAGCCACAGAAAAAGCAATAGAATCTTGTTTCCCCCCCAGCAAAGGTACGAGGCCTAACTGCTAAATGGCCAACAAAGAAAGCTAGCTCTGCTGTTGCAATGATTTACTATACCGTCTCATTTCACACCAAAACAGCTACCCTTAGCAACCACCATATTCAATATAACATAATCTAATATCTAGTTTTCAAGCCGTACACCATATATCATCCCAATCTACAGTTTAGAAGTAGACATGCAAAACTTCCATTAAGCTTGCATTTCAAGGTGATAATCTATGGATTGGAAACAATCTTTTAGGCAACAGAAGAATGACATCTGAAAGATCTTGTAGAAAAAGCGGGACTCTGAATTGGAGACATCGTGGTGTCTCTATAGCAACATGGGAGAAGCACAGTTCTCTGAGAAAAGGTAATCACTAGGAATTAAGAGAGAAGGAACAGTGAAATAACAAATTGTGATAAAATTGAGAAATATAAGACCAATCACAGAATAATGGTTGTAGATTTCATAAAACTGGAACAGGGCATTCCAGTCTCCTAACTGTAAGCAAATAAGCTACAATACATCATGATGGGCAAAAAGACACACACAGAGCTTTAAGCATAATAAAAGGCTGGAAATGTACCTCTAGGTTCAAGCATCACCCCTCTTTAGTCTGCTACAGAACAAACAAACTAGATCATGCATAGGCAAACTTGGGCTCTCCAGGTGTTTTGGACTTCAACTCCCACAATTCCTAACGATTCGTGCAGACAGAGGATGTGGGCAGGATCCTTGGAGAGGTGAGAGCTACCACTTGTATTCTAGATCCTTGTCCTTCCTGGCTGATCAAACAGGCCAGAGGGGGACTGGCAGAGTGGGTGAAGGGGGTAGCCAGTGCCTCTTTGGAACAAGGCAAAGTTCCAACTTGTCTAAAGGAGGCAGTTATGAGGCCTATATTTAAGAAGCCATCCTTGAACCCCTCTATATTGTACAACTATCAGCCAGTGTCCAACCTTCCATTTCTGAGCAAGGTTCTGGAGTGTGTGGTGGTCTCCCAACTCCAGGGATTTCTAGATGAAACAGATTATCTAGATCCATTTCAGTCTGGTTTCAGGCTTGGTGGATGACCTACAAAGAGAGCTAGACAGGGGGAGTGTGACCCTGTTGGATCTCTCAGCGGCTTTCAATACCATTGACCATGGTATCCTTCTGGGTTGTTTTGCTGGGATGGGACTGGGAGGCATTGTGTTACAGTAGTTCTGATCCTTCCTGGAGGGCCATTCCTAGAAGGTGGTGCTGGGGGACTCCTGTTTGAATCCTCAGTCATTGACTTATGGGGTTCCCCAGGGTTCCATTTTGACCCCCATACTGTTTAACATATATATGAAACCACTTGGAAAGATCATCCAGAGTTTTGGAACACTTTACCACCTATATGCAGATGACACACAACTCGACTGTTGCTTTCCATCTAATGCCAAGGAAGCTGTCCTGACCCTAAACTAATGCCTGTCATCAGTAATGGACTTGGATGAGGGCAAACAAATTGAAACTTAATCCAGAGATCACAGAGGTACTCCTGGTCAGTTGGAAGGCAGACCAGGGAATAGGGATCCAGTCTGTGCTGGATGGGATTACACTCCCTCTGAAGACACAGGTTTGCAGTTTGGGGGTCCTCCTGGACTCAGCTCTGAATCTGGAGGCCCAGGTATTGGCGATGGCCAGGAGGCCCTTTGCACAATTAGAACTTGTGAGCCAAATGTGTTTGTTCCTTGAGAAGCCAGATCTGGCCACTGTGGTACTAGCCTTAGTTACATCCTGTCTGGATTACTGTAATGCGCTTGGAAGAGTGTTCGGAAACTTCAGCTGCTCCAAAGCGCTGTAGTCAGGTTGTTCACTGGGGCTGCCTATAGGGTGCGGACAATCCCCCTGTTGCAGCAGCTCCATTGGCTGCTAGTCTGTTTCTGGGCACAATTCTAAGTGCTGGTTATGACCTTTAAAGCCCTAGATGGTTCAGATCCAGGCTATTTCGCCAACCGCATCCTCTTATACAAACCTGTTCAGGCCCTGAGTTCTTCAGGAGATGCTCTTCTCTCAGTCCTACCTCTATCTCAGGCTCGGTTTCTCGGGAACGAGAAAGCAGGCCTTCCTTCTTGGTGGCTGCCCCTCGACTGTGGAACTCCCTGCCCAGGGAAGCCAGAATGGCTTCTTTCCTGCTGTCCTTCTGGCGGCAGGCTAAAACCTTTTTTTTCAGATAGCCTTTTAAAGATTAAAGTTTTTAAGATCAATTAAGGGAGTGCATTTAACTTTGAATGTGTTTTAATGGTTTTAACTGGGATTTTAAAAATACTAGTTATATTTAATCCTGTTTTAATGTTCGTATATTTGTATATTTTTAAATTGTTATGCTGATGCTTTTATGTTAAGCCGATTTGAGTCCCCTTCGGGAGAGATATAGCAGAGTATAAATAAATATAATAATAACAATAACAACAACAACAGCCAGCAGGCTGTTAGGAATTGTGAGAGGTGAAGTCCAAAACACCTGGAAGGCCAAAGATTGCCCATGCCTGAACTAGATCATCCCTCTTTGCTGCTGCATGTAAGCCTAGGATATATTAAATTGAGTGCATTTTCAATACCTTTATGATACTCTGGCATGTAGAAAGTGGTAAGCCAACCAAACTGGTCCCATTGATTGACATGATCTGGTCTCCTATGTTCAGCTTTCCGGATTTCTCGGCAGGTCCTCCGTGCATCATATTGGCAATGATAACTGTAGGCAAGATGGATCCCCATCCAGACTCTACAATCACTACACCCAGAATTTCCCCTTTTTGCTTCTCAATGAAAACCTGAATCGAGAGATACAAAAAATATAGGAAGTCACTTTTATTTATGAAATGCAGGATACGGGAAACTGCTGCTTTCCCTACCATAATCTTTTTGACCTTTTCTCCTGTGATAATGAAGGCATTTTGATATGGTATTTCATTGAAAAAGAGAGTACACAATTATTATGTGTGTACAATAATGGAGTGGAATAAAGTAAGGAAACACAGGAGCATTTTTACAGTGGATTTAAATGTCCCCACCCGGCAGCTTTTGTAAGATTATTCCTCTTATGTGTAAAATTTAGCATTTTATCTAAGAAACCACCTCTAAATATATAGTTTTGTTTTTGTTTTTTTAAAAAAAAACCTGACAAGCTTTCTTGAAAATCTTGTTGTATCTACAGATAGGAAGCTTCTGATTGCATTAACATTTATATTCTTAATTCACACTGTGTAGCATGCCAAATATTTGAAAGCTGTTTTTTAAAAAGTACATAGCATATGGTAATCAATTCAGTGACAATAAATTTAGATTGATCTATTCCTTCTTTTTTCAAAAAACTGAATGGGAGGAAAAATACTGCTTTTCGTAACCCTGATACAGGCATGTGCAAATTTCAGCCCTCTAGGTGTTTTGGACATCAACCCTCACAATTCATAACAGCCTACCGGCTGTTAGGAATTGTGGGAGTTGCAGTCCAAAACACCTGGAGGACCAAAGTTTGCTCATGCTTGCCCTAGAGGCTGAGGATTCTATATGGAAACCATTCATGAGTAATGCTATAGGCTACACAATAGTTTCAAGCATCAGGCTGCTTGGGGAAAATGTTAATCAAGCCAACAATATTGTGTCTAAAATGGAGACATACATCTTTGCAGTTTTCGGATTTGGAGAAGTGGATCAGGTCATCATTGTACATGTCCTGGGTGTTGAGCAGGTCGCTGTATTCCTTCTGGCTCAGATCTTCTGGATTTATCCCGTTGGCCCTGAGGAATTCCTGGTAGGCCACACTGAAAGCCTGCCCTATGGACTGTGCAATTAGCTGGGCCTATAGAGGTTGCCAAACACGGAAGGAAAGAGGAACAAAATCAGATGCACCAAATTAGTTAAGTGGAAGCCAGAAAGGCTTGCAGCATGTCCTTCAGAGGGCAAGTCCTTCTGAAACTAGTCATCAGTGGAGGATGGAGGTACAACCGCAGAATGGCGCATCGTGGCCGTAGTACGTTAAAGTGACTTATTTCAACAAGGGTTGCTGAGTCCCACAACTCAGAAAAAGCCACAAGGGGAAAAGATCTCAGAAATGTTACAAATCCTAAAAGAGATCTCTTTTGCTGAGGCTTTACTTCTAGACCAGGATCTGCATAACTTCCACAAAAGGGGGCATTTTCAACATGTTTACAGTCATTCTTTCTGGTCATTTTATATCCAGGAGAGCCTTTCTTCAACTAGACCAGGCATGAGCAAACTTTGGCCCTCCAAGTGTTTGAACTTCAACTCCCACAATTGCTAACAGCCAGTAGGTTGTTAGGAATTATGGGAGATGAAGTCCAAAACACCTGGAGGGCCAAAGTTTGCCCATGCCTGAACTAAACTATAGTGAGAGAGATCATGGAGCTTTTAGGGAAAAAGTATGGGTAAGCAGGTTCAGGTTGTCTTTTAAGTTCACAACAAATCAACAAATTCCCATAACCCACTTTGACCTTTCACCTTGGATGATCTAGCTTAGAGCTTTCCAAACATTTCCTGTTGATGACACACTTTTTAGAAATGGATTATTTCACGACACAGTAATTTAAGTTTTACTAGCAAACCAGAGGTGGAGCCAAAGCCTTATAAGAAAACATAAATTGTAATAACGACACAACATATCTCAAGAAAAGATATGATTTGTAAGATAACAACACATATTTCCAAGTTTTTTGTCATTTTTCATTACATTTGTATGGCACGCCTATTCACTATAACTAACACACTAATGTGTTGCAACATACAGTTTGGAAAGCTCTGATCTAGGCTCACTCAACAACACTTCACTCAAAAATATGCAGCAAAACAGCATCCAATGAGGCCTTTCACCACCATTTAATGGCTTCTTCATATGTATATTCATGACTGAGCTGTCATCTTGCTTCCCTTGTCTCAGCTAGTTGGAATATATGAAAAATAGGGTACCACAAATCGTGGGAGGTTTAGCCTCACTACTCTACCTAACTAAAAGATTACTGCCTCTCATATTCGGCTCAGTGCAAGTTAACCCACTTTCATACCTTCACAGCTTAGCAGCTGCATCAAATATCCCGGGAGCCTGCTTTTAAGACAACTCTATGTTCATTTTGAATGCAGAAACAACAAAGCATCCTTACATCCTCAGATTCAAAGACATGGCAGATCATTTTGTACTGCCTCTTCCCATCCTGAGAGGGATGAGATGCCTCTACGTTGTCTTGGGAATTAGATCTGGGCATTCGCCTGCGAGCCATCAATACGACTATATTCCCAATGTCTGCAATGTAGGAAATGGTCCTCAGAGGATGGTCCATCATGGTTTCCTAGAGAAGACAAATCCTCCTGTTAGCATTCATTGCCATTGATACCCAACAATTTAAGAACATTAGCATTCAGTACACACAAAGACTTACGTTTTCCAAATTAAAGGGAATTTTCATCACCTCCTACAAAAGCAAAGAAGAGTAGAAGTTCCCACCTGCCACACTGTGAATTCTGGCAGTACGAGATCATGATTACTGGCCTCTTTGCAAAGCATCAGAGTATATTAGTTTGTCAACCAAATACATCTGAAATATGTTTCTAACTATAATAACTTTGATATTGCTTTCTAATAAGGGAAAACATGCATATTTAAAATGAAAGAACTAGAAGTTAATACATTTAGCAGTTTATTCCGCCTTAATTTAGTAGTTTAATTTCTCCAGCATTTGTTGGCATTATTCATTCTTGCCACTTCAATAACAAGCAATTCAAAAAATAAGTTAGTCTTAAAACTGGAAAACAAGTTTTGTGATGTGGACAAGAGGAAGATAAAAATGAAGTAAGCCAATATTGATGGTGTCTCTTGTGAGTAGTTAGGAGAAATAATTTACTGCTTCATTTCACTTATTACAAATGATCTGGAAAAGGTTACCTTATAGCAAGATACAAATGTAAATAAACACTGATATAATGACATCATTCAGTTCCAGTAAAGGGGCCAATATTATTTACACACATACAGATACTGACACAAACTGACCTGAGTGTCAGCATTCAGTACTTTTATCCTTTGTGTTGAGATGAAAAGGTCGACTTCTGTCATGGGTTGAGATTCACCTTCAGGGGCCTGCAATTAAAGTCAGTTGTAATTAATGTTTGGGGGGGGGGGGGGTAAAGAGAAGCTTTAAGTTACACAGGGGTGTTAGATCACAAATTTTTACAAAGCATTAAGACACAGTCGCCAGGTGAGCAATGAAAAATGTCATATTAGATTTCAGAAGCTATGATAAGCAGCAAGGTATGGAAGCTATACATGGGACTGAAATGGGAATTAGCACCCTGAGGATCACCCAAAACAGTGAAACTCATCCCTTGTCCATTATAACTGTTCATGAAAAATATTTCTCCCCAGCTTTTTTACTTCTCAGCAAGAAGGACTGGGCATCCAGGCTATAAGATCATGGAAGTTGTATGTTGCCCATCCCTTCTTTCAAGGTGGAATGGGCAACATACAACCTGCACACCACACATAGCTCTTTCTATTTTAATCATCCCCAGGTTCCACTCACTTGGATGCTTTTCCTCAAGGAGAACCTCAGGAAGGCACCCCAAAACAATAGTTTTCTTTTAAAGGAAAGCACACGGGCTTGATGTGGGATGTGGGAATGACTATATGGAAAAGAACATTTTTAAGGAAGTGGAGCCCACAATAGGATGGATGATCAAAATTCACTCCCCTCTAAATTAGAAGATGGTTATCAAATTCATAGAAAGCCTAGATAAATTTCAAAGGGTGTCCTCCTTGCTACCCTGGGAAGAAGATAAAGAAAAGATACATATGTGCCAACCGCTCATTCCCCAAGGAGAAGGGTTGTCATACAAAGGAAGTCCCATCACTGCATCTGTGAAAACCCATCCTTTTCACTCATGTCCTCTGAAAAGCACCCTTTTGCATTATCTTATTTCAGTATGAACAATTGAAGGACAGATTTTGGTGGGATGGTTCTGATAAAGGACATCAAAAAATGACATACCAGCCCTTCTCTTCGCACCCAAAAACAGTTCAATCATTTGGAAGAATAAAGACAATAATGCTATT
This sequence comes from Anolis carolinensis, assembly GCF_035594765.1. Lineage (NCBI taxonomy): Eukaryota > Metazoa > Chordata > Lepidosauria > Squamata > Anolidae > Anolis > Anolis carolinensis. The sequence continues at coordinate 243,862,061 of NC_085842.1, forward strand.
CTGAATGGAGGGTCACTGTTGTCAGACAACAGAAGTATAACAGCATTTAATCTGATATTCAACATCTATAATGGGTCTACAAAACCTGTGGCCTTCCAGGTGTTTGGAACTCCAAATCTCAGAAGCCCTAGCCAGTTTGTCCAATGATCAGGAATTCTGGGAACTGAATTCCAAAACACCTGGAGGGCAACAGGTTGGGCAGGCCTGATCTATAAGCACATTTTTGTCCAAAACCACACTGGTCCTTTTAAATGAGGCACCTCAAATTCAGGTTAAATCCCAGTTATCTATGCAGTTAGCATCCTAGGCTTAAATTTTGTGCATACAATTACACTTTTTTTGCATCCAGCAATCTGAAACCTTCATAGATCAAATGAAACAACCTTTTAATAAAAAGCAAGAGAAAATAAATTGACTCTGTAAAATATACCATATGATAAAAAGCCTTATCCTATATTTGAAAGATACTTCTAGGAATGTCTTGCTAATTTTTTTGGGTTGAATCTAATAATTATCCTGCTATCATTCTAACATGAAATGGCTAATGATATGTAACAAAGAAGAGCAAACTGGTTATCTGAAGTGTCAATTTATATGGCGGTTCAAGCAAATTTGAAGAAAAAGCTTGCTGGATACAGAAAAGTTTTCAGAAATATGTGAAAATCGAAAGTAAGGAATGATAAAAAATGTAAAAGAAAAACAACAAAAACAGGCAAAACATCAAGCTGATGAGGTTGTACTGCACCTTCTTTCTGCTTTTGGCTAATTTCTGGGCCATCTGCTTAGCATGTAACAAACAGAGACAGGAGAATAGTTAGAGAAGATTTTGCAGAGACTCCAAATCAAGCAGGGATCCTATGTCATCCGAGACTGTGACTGTCACCTAGTCAAATTTTAGCTCTTTTTACAAGGCCACACATTAGATTATGCTTGATAAAGTAAGCCTGTGTAGACATAAAGACTGAGACAGACATACAAAAAAGGAAAACATTTTGCCCATTTATGAGTGAAGTATTTCTTAATTTCTTTCCCCCCTAAATAACCATCTCTAAAATGGGGTGTGACTTAGAATCACAAGTGTATCTTATGTATTTTTGGTTTGAAATTAGGGTGTATCTTACAATCAATGGTGTATTACAATTGAGGAAATATGGTATTTTAAAAACTATCCTGTGATTCTGCTATCAGGAGAAACATTATTCTACAGAAGTAAGCATGTGCTAATTGTGGTCTCCAGTTGCTGTTGTGCTACATCTCCTGGTATCCCTTACCACTGAAACTATCCACCTGGCCAGGGGTGAAGAAAGTGGCCACTCAACAACCTCTGGAGGGTCACAAATTGCTATTTTAGGATGCTGCTACACTTTTGTAGTACTAAACCATCAGTTAATTCAGAGGAAGAGAAGGTGAGTCCTAATGCTTTGACGCAATTCTTAATCATCCTATCCTAAGCTTGGTATATAGAAATAATTAACTCTTATTTCTTAGCAGGCTGTTTGAAACATCCTCAGCCAGGTGGTTTGCCTTATAGATCCTCTTCCCAGGGCAAGGAGAATCTCAAAGCATTACTATTTCTACAAAGCTGCAGAACTAATCAATATGGAAGATGGTGGCGTGCATGACTGTGGACAACTGTCTTTGAATCCAGCTGTCTGGTATAAATAACTAGCAGGTAACAGCGCTGAAAGAGAGGTTTTTACATACAAGAGCTCGTGTTTTGCTTTCTACCACACAAAAGCATCAGCAGAAACAATGCACACAGCACCAATCTTTACTTAAAACCAGAGAATAGGTCTGTAAATGGCATCTGAGGGACCATTTTCTAAATGAGATTGTTACAACTCAAAACACCAAATGAAACCCTAACACTTACACAAGTCTCTGTATTAAATTGTTTGTGGGATCGAGATACGATTCCGACTAGTAGAAGGCATACAGAATTCAAATCTTAACATGCTATGGAAGATTGAGATTGAGACACGGACATCTTTAATAAAAATAGAGCACAGCAAATGAGTTAGCTATTTCCAGTTCCTTGCCCATCAAGTCCATGAAACCTCAGTCAAAACATCTATTTACTTGCTTAAGATACATTTCAAAACAACTATTTTATTCACGTAGCAAAAATGTATTAGGAGCTAATGAGTCTCTTTCAAAGGAAAGGTGAAGCACAACTCTAGGAAGACCAGACTTGACCTGAAAGGAATAGAGTGACATATATACAGATAGAAATATTTCAACGACAATGTTTTCAATTGTTGCTCTATTCACTATTTTGGGGCAGAGGGCTTCTGAAATACACACAGTTACTATATGACATACCCACAGAGAAATGGTTCCTCACTAACATCAATAGAAGAGGCATATTTATGTTCAAAGGTTCTTCCATTCAAGTGGATAAGAAGGCTGTGAGATTTTTTTTTCTTTTATCTTGATTTCATAGAATCATAGAATAGTAGAGTTGGAAGAGACCTCATGGGCCATCTAGTCCAACCCCCCGCTAAGAAGCAGGAAATCGCATTCAAAGCACCCCCGACAGATGGCCATCCAGATTTGTACACTGATAATATTCTCTGCTATCTAAAAAGGCTATGGGAAATAATCTCTCAGGGCAGAAGAAAATGATTCGCCACAACCAGATTAAAACCATTGTATGATTGGGAGTTGTTTAATCAACACTTTACTCAATGGGTCTAGCAATCTGAACTGAGATCATAGGGACCCAACTAATTGAAATTAGCGATACTGTCACATCACTCCTGCTAATTCAACCAGTAATTCCCACTGCGAACTGCTACAGGATAGTTGATGAAGAATCTACAGCAAAGAAAATAATGATGTGACCTATCTTGATTTCAGAACAAAAGGCTACAAGGTATTTATATATTTTTTCATCTTACTTGGAGGTCAGCTAAGGTATCACAAGGCATTTAGTCATATAGAACCAAGATTGGGAACATTTCTATTGATTAATTGTTTTAGATACAAAATACTTGTATGTGTGAAGGTTTTTGTGTGTGCTTAAAATGAGATACATATTACAATATGGGGTACCATCCAAACTTTTGCCAATGTTAGATACTTTTAGCTGCTATGGATTTCTGAATGAGAGTTCTCGATAGCTGTTTGATTTTCCCAATGAAATCAGTGAGCCTTTGGAAAGCTTATTTCCTGGGAATTTAATTTGTAATGACAATAACACTTAGTAAAATTACTTCTTAAAAAGGTGTTGTATGCTTTCAAGTTATTTCTGACTTATGATGATCCTATTGTGCTGTTTTCTTGACAAATTCATTAATTTTATTCTGGGCTCCAAAAAATCCTCCATACGTAAGATTGTAAATTCAAATAAATATAAATACTGGAACTTTCTATTTAAATTCCTTGGCATCTGACAGCTTTAAAAAGCTAGTTTAAAAATGTTTAAAAATGAAACATTTCCTTTTATTGCATACATAATTCCATGGCCATCACCTAAAGTGTATTTTTAGATACACTCAAAAGCTTCTCAAAATCATCTGCAATTTTTGCAGAATGCTTTGTTGATGATGCAGATGAAGATGATTGCCCAAAGAACAAGATATATCTGAACAGAATATATCCTGTAGTGTGGGCCATACTATGACAACAATGGTCAAGGTGCTGAAAACTTCTTTTTTCTCCCTGTAGTTTCATTTAATTCGTTGTGTATTACATATGTGGTGTGGATCCACAGGATTTAACTAGCAGTTTAGCTGCCCATGCTTACGAAGAAATACAGCATTCTCTGTCCCCATCCCTGCCCACATGTTAGGCCCACATTAAGTGTTCTAAGACTTTTTCAGCAATGGCATAGATCATTGGTTCTCAACCTCTGGGTCCCCAGGTGTTTTGGCCTACAACTCCCAGAAATCCCAGCCAGTTTACCAGCTGTTGGGAGTTGAAGGCCAAAACATCTGGGGACCCACAGGTTGAGGACCATGGTGACCGACTGTCTCAGAAGATAATGGACTGAAAGTTTTAGACAGCAGTCGGATGGCAATGTCTGATGCATGCCTTAATCATGGATTCCTCAATGTCAAGGGGTTGACCTAGATCACTGGTTCCCAACCTTTGTTTCTCCATTTATTTTGGATTTCAACTCCCAGAAATCCCAGCCATCTCACCAGCTGTTAGGAATTGTGGAAGAAGAAGTCCAAACACCTGAAGTACCAAAAGTTGGGAACCACTAACCTAGATTAACTTTTCAGTCCTGTTTAATTTCATGTTTCTGTGATGAGGGAAAACCTATATACCCTGGATTTCCTGATTGCTGGATAACCATAGATGTCCTTTCTCAGGGTCAATCCTATCATATTCATGTCAGCAATACGTCTGAGGAAAGCTGTGAATAATCAGAAATAAGTCCAGAACCAAGATCCCATTGCCCCTTGAGATTAGATGGACCCCTTTATGTGTATGTATAATATACAAATAGGGTTGGTTTCAAGTTGTGGATATCATAATCCCAGATGAACATAATGTGTTATTATTGGCAGAGGAAGGACCAGGCAACATCACCAGACATAAATCACAAGAAAAAGGAGAAAACATGACACAGGAATGCCATTTCTGGAGGCACCTCCCTATCTTCTGAAACATAATTTCACCTTGTGTCAATCCTATTAGATGTTCTTGGAAATGGGGCTCCAACTGTTTGTCTGTCTGTCTGTCTGTCTCATACACACATACATGCACTTGAATTAATCTATGAAGATCAACAAACTGAGCCACAAAAAATCCATTAGAATACTTATTCTAGATATAATGATACTCTCAACTCACTTGGTCTCAACCTTTAACCCAATGAATATTATTATGGGGCATTTGTCTTTGGTTGCCTTAGGTGTGGTGATGTAATCAGCAGCTGTCTTGCCATGACTAAGGGGTTTTAAGTTTGGCTACTGGAAAAGAATTAACTTGCAAGGGGTCGTATACAAAACAGTCTCTCCTGCAACCAAATAGGTTTGAATTATAAACAGCACCACATTTTCCAATGACACCATTATGCTGCAGACACAAGGAATGTAGTATTGTCAAGGTCTGGCACCAATATAAAGATAACATGTCCTTCCACCACTGTCAGGATCTTTGAGAGAAATACCGGGCAGAAATCCCTGAGACTATGTTACTTTATTTATCGATCATAGCACAAATCAGTAGGTGAGATGAATAAATATAAATGAAAGAAATGCTTAGCCTTTGGAAATTTTGTAAGGCGCCATGAAATATGCTTCCTGGGACACAGTATATTGTCTGAAATATCATCTAAACAAAACTAAAAAGTATTTTAAGTCCATGTAAGTCTATACTTTTTATAAACTCTGGGTTTATCAAGTGTCTACTAGAAAAAAACATAATTTTCAACATCTTAAATCTTTTAGTCTCTATCTCTCTTTCTTGATCCCATTGATAAGCCCAGGCTCATTGCTTATACTTAATCTGCTGCCCTGCATTTGCTAACACTGACTATGTAAGTGATTTGATCACAGTATCATCAACCCTCTCCACCAAGGGCCTGAAGCACAGAAGAGTGTATATATCACTGTATGCATTGGAGGATCTATGATATGTTTAGAAGTGCAAAAATATTAATTTCCCAATATGTCCCTTATAGATGATACTTGCCAGAATTGTATAAATCTACCCACAGAGAATGAAGTCAGCATATTGTATACAAATAGATGACTTATCAAGGCTTTGGAGTCTAATCACAAAATCATTATCAGAGTATCTTTCAGAAGGGAATCGAGACATACATCTTTCACCGGCTGTAACTTTGAAACATCAATAGCAAGAGATAAATAGATAAATTCCCCACCTTGATTCGGCTTACAGCTTCCTGAGCCTGCATCATTCTCACATTCTTGGATGGAGTTTTGTCCGAAAGAAGCTGAGTAGAGCCAAGGTAATTGGCAGCAAATATGATTCCATCAATTAAATCTTCAGGATCACACGGTCCAGGAACTGTAGTACGGAAACATTGAATTATTAAGCAAATAATGATAGTAATGGGAAAGAAGTAAAATATATCATTGTTGATGCCAGTTTGTGAGGGCTGCAAAGGCAGCTTTGGAATGGCTGAAATTCATCATGGTTGCAAAAGCTCGGATACAATTAGAGGAGACAGAAAAGAACCTGCCCCTCTGCTGCAGAGACTGCACTTGATAATCCAATCTGACTCTTACATTTGCTCATTCTGTCAAGACAAAAGTTCACCCTGAAGCAAAACAACCTGAATAGATTTTCCCCTTTCTCTGTTTCAGAAAAGTGCGAAGCTCTCACTTACACCCAACCTACAAATAACCTTCATTTCCTTGATCACAATTACCTAACTCAAAAGCCTAAACATGAAGACATGCGAAGTGGAATAATCAAAGCTGTGTACAATAAGGAAATTAAATGTATTTCCATATAATAGCTTACTCTGCACATGGTTTCCTGCTTCCAAATTCCAGGTTGCTTGCTTGCTTTTCTTTTCTTTTTTAAAATGAGGGTTGGTGTGGAAAGAAAAGGAACAGAAAATGGTATATGCAGGGTTAGGGAAGTGGTTGGGAAGAAATGTAATAGGGGGTTCAATGTTCATAGACATTTCATTCTACTAATAAAAAAGTAGTGTTTTAAAGTCCGGGTCATGACAGAAAGCCATGCCTGATTAAGCCTTTTAACACATTACTGCAAATTCTGCTTTTTATGCATGCACAGTAGCCAACTTGCAAAAAGCTGAGGATGCAACTAACTTTTCCAGAGCCGAAGAAGGTGTGAGCTGGACTTTGCCTGCAACTATCCTAGTTGTGGGACCCAAAAGGCTTTCACCCTGAACCAATGGAAGCTTTGCCCAATCTTCTTGCATTGGTAGTGCCAGAGTTCAGATGTGACAACAAAATGGGATTTGAGAGAATATCAGCTTGATCCAGCATGCTAATGTGCATGGTCTAATGTCTCTCACATGCATTGACCCTTTAGTCTATTTGTTTATTATGACGTGCAAACCTAACAGGCAGCAAACTCTCTGGATTGTGTCTCTCACAGAACAAACCGTGATTATTTCTCTAGTCTTTTCTCTAGTTTGCTGAGTGGCTCCTACTCCAATCAGGAGTATGCTGCTGATCATCAATGAGCCAGGAAGCCCTCAAAACATGGCTGAATGTCTCCAACAGACATTGTGTCCCATCCAAGAACAGACCCTAACCCAGATCTGGTCCCTTTATCAGAGTATTTAGACCCTCTCAAGCTCTGTGCCATTGTTCTAAATACAACTCATCTTCCTTCACTGAAAATATATTTATCTTTAAGAATGAAATTGGGTCACAAAATATTTGGAGGGGTTGGTTTGGAGTTTATATTTCGTGAATGTAAAAACAAGGTCTGATATACATTTGTTTAATGAAACTCAGGATAGTTACAGATTCAAAGTAATCTGGAGGCAGAATGAAAATGTGAGAAACAGACATTTTTGTAAAGGAATTCATATTGTAAACTAGCCTTCCGCAACATGGCACCCTCATATCTACCACAAACAAAGGGCACTACATTTGTGCTACATCTTAAATCATCCCTATCCACTTCTGTATCTCATAGGAACTGTAGTCCAAAATATTTTGAGGATTCATGTTGTCAAGGTTCTGTTAGTGATGTTGCTAGGATCATTAAAAAAAAACACTGTCATGCTGGCATGAAAACATTATTTGTCAAATGATAAAAAGGAGTTATTCGGAAAACTGCAGAACTCCAAAGGAGCTGCACAAAATTAATACCCACATGTTGAAACCAACTTTCACTAATTCAAGAAAAACATATATGTGCTAAGTAAAATATGAAACTTTAAATTAAAACGGTGTTAATGTTCAGCCAGGATTGCAACTATGTTAAAAGCAAACTATAATTGCAATGATGTAACCCATTAAACAATTCTATCCATGTGCACACAATTAAGACAACCATAATCAATAACATATTTTTCACAGAAGCATATACCAGTAAACTGAACATGATTTAATTTTCATTAACATTGCATAAGATATTATTATAGCTTAAGCAAACTTGATGTTGAATTGTAGAATCGGTTATCTATGTAGGGGAGATATAGGTTCAAATCCCCACTAAAACAGGAAAATCAGGCCCCATTCTACACTGCCATATAATCCAGATTATCAAAGGCAGGGAAAACTAAGAATACCAATTTACCAAAGCAAACAAACAAAAAGAGCTATGGTATTGTTTACCTCTATGATTATGCCAATTTCTAGTTAGTTAACTGAAGATGCCACTGTCTTGGACACTTTAGAAAGCCCAAAGGACTTCTTCAAATACTAAGCTTGAACAGAATTTAGTTGACAGCAAAAAGCATGCAGATATTGTTATTTATTATTACTGGTTTCAGTGCTGATTATATCAGCATGCACCAACAAACCTGCTTGAAAGTGCTTTCATATCCGGTCCATTTTTGACCTAGTGCATCAACAGAGGCATGTTAGCTAGTCTGGATCTCTGGTACCATGTATATGCCCTATATATAATTTGTAATACACATCCATTTCAAAAATGAGACTATTAGTGATTTTAATTTGGAAAAAGTAATGTTTATTATACATACAGGGATGCCTGGATTTCAGTATGCCCAAACCTGCAAATGCACATCCCTTTGATGACATATTTGTATAAAAGTGATTATATGGCTGAATTTAAAAGAAAATAAATGTAAGGCTTATATTACAAACCATTACCTCAATCGCTAGGCTAGCTAAAGGATTCTGGGAATTGTAGTTTCAATAAAGCAACTTCTTCAAGCTCCACAACAGAACCAGCAAACTCCAATTGCTCTCCAGTTATTAACTGGACGTGTGGTACTTGCTGATACCACTGTAACCTCTCAAAAGAACAAACTGTAATTAAATATATATTCACCAAACTCGAGAAAAAGGTGTAAACAAGTTGCCACAACTGATCTTTTTCTCACTGAATCTAATCTGAGAAGAGGTTGAACCCCATACTATCCTCAAAAGGTCTTATGGGGTCACCTCTGGCGAATTGAAAATGACCCAAACTAAGTAAGATGACTGCATGCTCTTTCCTTCCTTAAAAAGCAGCCTTGTTTCTTCTTTCAGGCTCACAGTATTGTGGATGAAGGCTTTTCTTATCTTTCCTGTTGTACTTCCAATCTGAATGGCCACATTATCTGAATTAGGAACCAGTATTCCCATTGATAGTAGCAGAAGCTCAATTCCTAGAGAATGTATCAGTTGGGATGGGCTGGACTGGACAGTTAGAAAGAAGTGACTTGGACTGTGGTAGATGCAAAAGGAATGAGCAAGGTTAGACCCCTTTCCTTGGGTGGAAATGGATAGTTGTTCCACTTTTCTTAAATTGGCATGATGACTATTTACGGTATTTTCTTGAATGAAGAAGTATTCAGTGATGACGTTCTCCATTTATAGCCTCAGGTAGTATGATCCACTCTTCCATTTCCAAATTCTGCCACTTTATTTTGCTTTGTGAGATCTGGGGACTTTTCACATTACACAAAGATAGTACTAGGATCTCACTTTAATTATCAAAATCTTATTCTTAGTAAAGAACTAGCAATATCTAGTTTATAATAAAACCCACCACCCCAAACTGCAAATCCTAGAATTAAATAGGATGGAACAACAACATTTATTGGAATCATAGCCATAATTTTCAGGAATGAAAAGGCTGTGGTCTCAAAGAACAGCCATTTCAGAAAATTAGACTACATAAAGCTGACTAATCTCTGACGTACAATTCTCTGTTTTAGAAAACCTTTGTCCCTGTTTGCACTTATATCAACATTTTTACAAAACTTGTTTTAACATTAAATTTAAAGATAAGCTTACCTTCAACATAGGTTGGGAAAGAAGCCAAGCTTTTTCTTGACTGTAATTAAGACAAACAGGATGTCAAACCAAACTAAGCATGCTGAGGTATGCATTAAAATGTATTTCATGCAGAACTGGCAAAGTTATTCATTTAACAATGACAGCTGTTATCCAGTCTCTGAGGTTAGATTATTAAGAAATATTATACATTTCTCAAAGTATCTGTTAATTATTAAGAAGTTACCCTGGAGTGTACTACACACCATTAGCATCAATAAGCCATTCCCAAGCTGCTTTTAGTATGCATGGTATGGTTTACGAAAGCAAAGATGCTGCTAATACACTCATTTCACAAATAGTGGCAAATAACTCAAAGGCTAAAATATCCAGCAGTGTGCTAAAGGTCAAAGGCTTAAATGTATAGACCCATTTGTGTGAAAAACCTTCCCACTAATCTCTTTCTTTGCTAAAGTATTAATGTACTTCTAAACTACTGTATTGGACTCAGGCAGCAACTTTCAACAGACTAACAAGGCAACACAAGAATGTACTGTAAATATCTGCAACTGATACTTACTACTTAAGAGTAAGCTTTAGGACAAATAATTTGTTTAGAACTGTTAAAGTGGCCAAACAGAATATATCAATGATTTCTCAAGGTCCAGGCTGAAAAGAAAAAAAATTCTAGAGAAGGGGTAAGCAAAAACGAAGTACTGTATATGCATATTTCTGCATATTCTAATTATAATTGCGTCACTGGTGGAGGAACTCAAAACCACTTCCTAAAGTTTGAAACAATGCAAAGGGATATGTCATCTCATTTTAAAGGGAATTATGCTTCCAGATACTTCCAGAAGCAACACTCTACTATTTTAAAAGAGTTGGAAATAAACTCTTGGTTCTTCCCATTGCAAAATTTCAGCAGTGTGTAGCACTGATAATACGTATGTGGAACTCATGCATGACCTAAACAGGTTCAGGTGAGAAATGGCTCCCAGACTCAGCGAACTTGACCATTTGTGTTGTAGGGTGCATTTTAGGGTGCAAATTAATGGAGTTTAATGCAACTTAAACTGCCAAGGCTCCATGTTATGGAATCCTGGTAACTGTAGTTTGGCCCGATATCAGTACTCTTTGGCAGAGAAAGTGAAAGATCTTGTAAATAATTTCATATCATTAAGCCATGGCAGTGCAAGTGGCGTCAAACTACATTAATTTTGTAGTGTAGATCAGGCATGGGCAAACTTTGGACCTGCAGGTGTTTTGGACCTCAACTCCCACAATTCCTAACAGACTACCGGCTGTTAGGAATTGTAGGAGTTGAAGTCCAAAACACTTGCAGGGCTGAAGTTTGCCCATGCCTGTTGTAGATGCATCCATAGAGAGACTGAAATGCACACCCCCACTCGCCACTTATTATTGAAGTTACTTCTCAGCGAACGTGTTCAATTTCAACCCAAAGTTAGTACTGCAGTACTTTATTCCTGAACAGAGTGCTGACAGTACAGAAATAAAGGAGTGCATTTCCTTAGGTAAACTATTTCCACTGGAAAATGAAGATGTAAATCTATAAACTCAGTCAGCTCTCACAACAGAAAGTTCAAGTCACTTATGATCATTTGAATTGTTTGCATACTTTTTCCCAAAAATGTAATTTTTAAATTGATATGAAAAACACTAATTTCAGCTAAACATGTCAGACAAGACCATAATATCTCAGAAAAAAAATCACCAATTCAGTTTCATGAAAATAGTGTCACATGCAGGAAAGAGTTACTACCAAATAACTCAGGACCATTTCAGAAAAATAGTTGTTGGGATGAAACTGACATTCATTTTTTAGAAGAAAAAGCTGCTTCTGTGACCATATGATATATGATGCTGCTTCTGTTTTGATTTTCCTACACTAGTATCATTCTAAATCATTCATCCAATTGCCATAAGCAGATTAAAGTGGTTTATCTTCTGCATATGAGTAGGCAGAGATAATAAAGCAGTAGAAGAACAAATAGTATTACTGAAAAAAGCTTAGTGGCAGAAAGAACACAGCTGCCAATTAACTGATACGAAAGCTTTACTATTATTTTAGGTACCATAAATTCCTTCCTTCCTTGAGAGTAGTTTTTAAAGATTTCTATTAGACTTTTGCTTCAAATAAAATTGTGTAATCTCTTAACTGCTACTACCTCTATTTAAATAACAGATGTTACAAAAATATTATATGAGGGCAAAACTTCTCTAACTTAATCCAGGAGTTATCCACATACAATAGTTGACAAAAGAGGGCAGACAGAAAGGGAAAGAAGTCCAACATAGAGGATGCATTCCCAGCTGGATTCCATAGCAGATGCATTCCCAGCTGGATTGCACTTACATAAAACTGCGGATATGAAATTACTTCACTTTTGGTCTATAAGTGAAACCATAAAGTATGGTGAAACCCATTTATGAAACCATAAAGTTGCACTGGATGACTCAGAAAGATACCTTTCCTAAGAATTGGCTAGGTCTTCTAATGCAATTTCAGGCCTGATTGACCTAGCCGTTTTCTAGAGACCATTTCACCTCAACATGGGTTAGTGAAACTGTGGATATGGGTTTTGCTCTATACTTCATACTTCTGAAAGAGGGCTTCTTAAACTTTCCCACTCACAACCCTTTCACCCCAATAAATTTTTATGTGATTCCGGGTATATAAAATTAGTATAACAAACATTTACTGATAACAAATCAAATTTGCAAGGCTTGCTAATCAGGCTGATTTTTTTTATATGAAGCACAATTGAAGAATCTTCTGCAGAGTCCACTGTAAACATTGTACCACAGATTTGTGTAAATGTCTAAAACAGTCACTAGGTGGCATCGAGAAATCTTTTACTGTTGCCAATTTTTTCCAGACCCCAACATTGAGCTAAGGCGACCCCGTTGGGACCCACAGTTTGAGAAGCAGTGTTCTAGCCTAATTAAAATACATTTGGCATCATTTTGTGTTTTCTGTGTATGTGTGTATAAAGAAAAAAGGCCAAAAAAGTAATGGGAAAAAGCTTCAACAGTTACACTACAACCACAACAATCCTACACTAGGAATTTTTGAATTTAGCCATTGCAGATGATTGAGACTTGCATTTCATTATTTCATTATAACAATTTAACAAAACAAGCCCCCATTAAGTTTGTTCGTAAAGGAAATAGAAAGAATTTGAGCCTGTAAGAGAAAGCAAAACTGAGCGGTTTGGTGATCTTTACTGGAAGATAGACCACACATGAAGATCTTTTCAAATGGAACTGCATCAATTCTTCTAACATGCTAGTTGAAGGAATATTTACTGAAAACTAAGTATCAGGGATTCTAAAGTCATTTGCATACAAGATCATTGCTTCTTACACCAGGCTTCTTATTATGAATTCTTACACCAGGCTGCTTATTCAAATGTGTGCAATTTAGTGATTAATGTAAATAAGATTGTAGCCTAAACCACAAAAGGCATGAAGGAACTATCATTTTCAGGAATCAAATACACATCTAAAAAAAGCCTTCCCTGTATTAAATAATGCACAGAACACAAATAATTCAAAACATGAAAAGTGTTTCCAGTAAAAGCAGTCTTTGTAAAAAAAAAAAAAAAAAAAAAAAGATGCACTTTACCTCCTTATTGGTGGGAGTTTCTGCCGTACCGCAGACATCTTGGTGATGTTGAACACTTGATGATTCAGCACCTTGAGGTGAAGATGAATCAGGAGATGGAGACTAGATATAAAAGGATATACAATGAAATAAAATCCTGAACCAACAATAGATTGTATTTCTCTGTTGTTTTTTATTGGAACTGAAATTTAGATAGCGAACTTCCCAATAAGAAGTTATCTGTCAAGCAAGCTCCCACCAATTATCTGCAGACTTACATTTATTTGTAATTAAATGTTATAAACTGCAAATCTGCGTAAAATCACAACCTGCAATGATGCAGAATGCTTAAGGTTCCTGTTAATGAATACAATTAGAGATTCTACAAATCTCACTTATGGATGAAATGTGTAGCACAATCATATACATGTTTATTTAGAAGTAATTCTTATTGATTTCACGGCAACCTTTCAAGGCTTAATTAAATATTTGCTTCCTGAATATTGATAAAGTTGGACATTTTAGTAACCACTATAAACTTAACCACTGCAAAACTAAATTCACAGTATGGATCAGACTTTAAAATTGAAAATCTCTTTTCTACTTTCCTTCTGCTCAGTTTTAAAACAATGTAAAATAAGGAGCAAACCAGATGCTCGGAGATTGACAATGCGATGGCTTATCATTGCAGAGTAGAGTCCTACTAAAGCTGTCTTCATAACGTGACTTGCATTGGTGAAAACACAGATGTTTTCAAAATGCATCAAAACTCTGAAATTATACAACTCAATCAAAGTAGTTCGGTTCTTAATTCATTTATACTATAAAACTCTAGTGGCAACCAACATATTTCAAAGATAAGGATGCAGCTCTTCTTTCTCCTTGATTTCAGCTTCGATCTTTCTCATCCTGATTGCCCTCTGGTTTCAAGAGAATAAAGCCGGGTTTGAAAGGGTCAGAAGCCAATTTGCTATCAGAGCTCATCAGTAACCCTTTCACACTACTCAGTTATAGCACTATGATTCCACTTTAATTTCCATAGCTGCATCCTATGGGATCCTATTTGTTTGTTTTATGAGGGATTAGTGCTCTTTTCTTAAGATTTCTGAACTCTGAAGTGAAAACATAAAGCTACAATTGTATTGTATGAAAAGAGCTGCAGGTCTGGCTCAGGATGCATCTACACTGTGGAATTAATGCAGTCTGACACCACTTTAAGTGCCGTTGGCCAATGCTATGGAATCCTGGGGTTTGTAGCTTTGTTGCAACACCAGCAATCTTCTGGCAGAGAAGGCTAAATACCTTGTCAAACCACAACTCTCACAGTTCCATAGAAATGTGCCTTAACCACTAAAGCGGTGTTGAAGTGCACCCATTCTACAGTGTAATGAACCCAAAGGGAGTCCACTGATTAAATACACGAAAATTGCTCTAAACAATGCAGAGAAGAAAGGTGTATATCTGGGTGAGGAAGATCCAGGAAGACAATAAGTCCTGTATATCTGTCTAAACATCCATTATGGGAGCTACCAGATACTTATTTCTGTTGTAGGTTAAGATCATACGTGATATATAAAATAGGAATAGGTTTCCATTGAGTACCTATGGCCAAAAGTGATGAGCAACTCTTTAATTCTTCCTCCTTCTAGCATTGCAAAAAAAAAAGGTTATGTGAGAAGAGAGAGAGAGAATGGATGTTGTCAGAGGCCCAAGCTTAATGTACACAGAGATACAGTATTGTTTTAGACACCTGAAGAGTACTGAAAGAAAAATGGTTGCTAGTAATGTGCACCTTCACCCCTCTGGATTTTTTTATATAAAGGTTTTATAAATTTTTTGGATTCTTTCATAATAAGATGACATTGGGACATAGAAAATATGGGTATAGATCACAGGATAACAACTCCGCAACTTTTTTCAAATCCCAAAAACCTGTCTATATTCTACCATTACAAAAACGATATACTACTGCAGGATTTAAAGGTATTAAATTGCACATTTCTGCACTATCAGTATAAAAAAATCACCATTGATATTCAGCATCACTTAGAAAGAACAGTCATTCTTCTATATATCAGTCTAGGAAATATTCCATTAATCCTATTATATATTTTGAGGCAGGAACAATCAAAATACAAGAACAGACTAAGTAAGTAAATGGATGCTTCTACTTCATCCATTATCTAAGAAATCAGATCAACACTGTACTCTTAATAAAGCACAGTCTTATTGAAGATTTCATGCTCTGAAGACAGAATACTTTCAGTCTAAGTTTTAAAAAAGTGATCAGAATTTACATACCATTCCTCTAAGAAACTCAGCCTGATACATCCAAAAATTCTCCATGTTGATTATGCTGCTATTCTGCTTCAGCTACCAAGTTGAGTACTAACTAGTATGTGCCATCAAATTGCTTTTTTTGCAGCAGCGTTATGTACCTGTGACATGAAAATGAAGCCTGTAACAGGAGATGGTATCTATGTCCTACCTATGGAGATCAACCTTCTTCATTACCAAATGTCTCTAAGGAGGTCATTCTACCAGAACAAGCAATCTTTGTTTCACAAAAGGGTTTCGTTCCTTTTATCTAGGTCCTTACAGAAGTACATCTGTAGAAGAACTCTAGCATTATTGGTATCTTAGAACTTAATAATAAAATTACAGGGTATATAGATTGAATATCCCTTATCAAAAAAAATTGGAACTAGAAATATTTTGGATTTCATTGTTGTTTTTAAATTTGGAATATGAGTATGTGCTTGGAGATAGGACCCAAATCATGGAACATCTTGGAGATGGGACCCAAATTATGGGATATCTAGGAGACAGGACAGAAATCATGGGATATCTTGGAGAATGGAACCCAAATCATAGGATATTTTGGAGATGGGACTTAAATGATGGGGTATCTTGGAGATTGGACCCAAATCTAAACACAAAATCCATTTATGTGTCATATAAACTGTATTGATAGCCTGAAGCTAATGTTATACAATCTTTTAAATTTTTTTGGCATGAAACAAAGCGTGTTTATATCAAACCAACAAACACAAAGATATCATTATCTCAGCCACCCATATGGACAATTTTACCTTTTGGAGTATTTGTAAATGTTGGATAAAGGATATTCAAACTATACTATGAAATGTGAGATGGCTAGAATGTTTTGTTGTTGTTTTAAATGACAAAAAATTGTAAAACTACTTCAGGTAAATTTGGGAGCCATTACTAATCTAGTATCAATGAAAAAGAAATGCAGGAACATTACTGAGGAGGCAAATATGTATATTTGCTGTTTTCCCAATTGAACACAGTCAGTACCCCATGGAGAGGTGAAGCTGATTAGGTCTAACTGGAAATAAATTGCACAGTTTTCCTTCTATGTGACACTTAGAAAGAAAATGTTCTGAATAACGGGAGACACATATATATTGCGGCAGTACCAAAGATAGCTATTCTAAGAATGCTGCCTTTGATGATGCTATGGAATTTGAGGAAAAAAACACAAGCCAAATTACGCTTGAGAATTGGATACACAAAATACATATTGGTCACCCAAGGGAACGCAACAAAAAAACAATGTTTCTTAAGGATTTATACTAGCTAACATACCTCAACAATTGGAGGCAATCTATAAGGACCAAAGGGTAAAGATAAAGGCTTTCCCCTGACATTAAGTCTAGTTATGTCCAATGCTGGGGGGGTTGGTGCTCATCTCCATTCCTAAGTCGAAGAGCCCACGTTGTCCGCAGACACCTCCAAGGTCATGTGGCTGACATGACTGCATGGAGCACTGTTACCTTCCTGCCGGAGCAGTACTTAGTGATATATTCACATTTGCATGTTTTCGAACTGCTAGGTTGGCAGAAACTGGGGTTAACAGCGGGAGCTCACTCTGCTCCCTGGACTCAAACTGCCAACCTTTTGGTCAGCAAGTTCAGCAGCTCAGCGGTTTAATCCACTGCGCCTCCGGGTTATTCAATGTATAGTTTGATTTACTGCAGTCAGTAATCAAACTATACATTAAATACATAAACTTAGTTATTATGGCATCTTGCTTTGGCTGCTCCAAAATCCGCAATTTTACTTTCAAATCAAAATGTTTAGAATTAGATTGCACACTGATCCTAATCTCCCTATAGAATGTAGAATTATTAAAACTGATATCACTTATTTATCATAGTACTCTGTTTAGAAGTACTATATCAGCTTGAAAGTATATTTAAGCTGCATCTACACTGCTGAATTAATGCAGCTTACACCACTTTAACTGACATGGCTCAATGCTATGGAATCCTGGCAGTTGTAGTTTGGTGCCTCTTTGGCGGAGAAGGCTAAAGACCTCATCCTCATCTTCATCCTCATCCACATCCTCATCACCATCATTTCTATGCCGCTTTTCTCCCCATAGGGAAAACATAGCTAACAATAACATTGTGAAACTACAACTCCCATGATTCTATAGCACTAAGTTATAGCAATTAAAGTGATGTCAAACTATATTAATTTGACAGTATAGAGCCACCCTTAGTTATATACTTTGAGTAAACCTACTGATGTCAATGGGATTTAAACTAGTGATAATGGCCTTAAGTCAGTCATATTTCAATGGGTGGATAGTTTGGATAATGCTCAGGTCCTCATTTTTAAATGGTAGAATCATGGTAATCCAAGTTTTGGCTATTCCAATAGCTTAAGGTTTTCAAGAATTACTGGTCTGACTGCCTAACTTTAGGAACGAATAGTATCAATAGAACGCCCAAATGCAATTCCCTGCTCCAAGCAAGCAACATTTCTTTCGCTTAACAAACACTGAGCACATCATGACATCCATAGAGCCGGTCACATTGTGCAGCACCTGAAACCTGCTCAATTATTCAGTGCAGTCCTTCTCGATTCCCTTTATCAATAATAGATGGGCCCTGCTGTGGAAAAACCGAAGCTCTGCAAAGCTGCCCGAGCGTCAGACCGAGAACGGAAGGAAACTTGTTGTCATAAAGAGAAGTTTAAAACAAAAGAGATGTTACCTAAACTGGAGGGGGTAAAGAGAGAGAACGTGTTCCTCAGAAATGTTAAATTCCACTTCATAAAACCAAACCATCCATGTGCACAATTTGCTAAACACCATAAAAACAAATCTATGCTATCTGAGGTTTGCAAGCCAGGGAAGGCTGTCATAAGCATTTCTTCTGCCTCATTGAGTGAGAGGCATTGGGTGTGGAAAATCGTGGCTATGCTGGTCTTTGGAAGATGGAACACGCAGAGTCGGCAAGGGATATGTCCTATTACGTCACCTTCCAACTAAACTAAATTTACAATTTATTTATCAAAAAACCATTAGCTGCACAAAATTAAAAACATATATATCCTTATCTTTACTAGGCCCACCTGCCCCATTTCTGCTGACAGATTTATTCAGACAGGAACATGGTTAGTGGTACACCTTGAATATTTCAAGGGGCATATTATTCTTAACTCTCCTAGACACACCATAATCTCTAGGAAATTAAAATATTATTCACAACTGGTCAAAGCAACCCAGCTTCTTCTAGTGGAATTATTTATTATGTTTAATCTATCTTTAGTTTAGTTTTATTGCTTTAATTTGTTTGCATTGGTTTTATTTACAAGCTTCCCCGAGATATTTTGATGTAGGGTGGAATAGAAATATTTTAACAAATAAATAAAATGCAATAATCATACACTCATCAAAAGATTGTTGGACTACAACTCCCAGCAATAATCACAATTGGCTATAGTAGCAAGGGATACTGGGACCTGTAGTCTAATAACATCTGCAATGTTGGATTGCTGTGAGTCTTTCGGGAACAAGGCCATACAGCTTGAAAGACTCACAGCAACCCAGTGATTCCAGCCATGAAAGCCTTCGATAATACATCTGTAAAGTTGTTATGTTTTCCATCCTTACTATAGACTTAGGCAAAGGTAAAGGACTTGACATTAAGTCTAGTCATGTTCAACTCTGGGGATTGATGCTCATATCCATTTCTAAACCGAAGAGCTGCTGTTGTCCGTAGACACCTCCAAGGGCATGTGGCTGGCATGACTGCATGCAGCGCCATTACCTTCCCGCCAGAGCAGTACCTATTGATCTACTCACGTTTGCAACTGCTAGGTTGGCAGAAGCTGGGGATAACAGCAAAAGCTCAAACTGCAGCAACCAGAGAAAAAACTCCCCCAAAAGCGAACCAAAAACGCCCTTAATGTGCATGTAGTTTATGCCATCACCAGCTGGGCCTCAAACCAGTTCCATGTTCAGATGACCGGATTAAAGCAGGAGGTGCTTTATCCTGGTCTCCATAAAATCTTAATTTTCTTCATTGAGCTAAAGGTGGATTTATTTTCTGGAAGGAGAAAATATAATGGAGGTGCCGGCCATGAAAGCCTTCGAAAACACATAATGGAGAAGCTTGTTGCAGCCGTTTATGCTTTGTGTACTTGGAATCAGAGAATTAGAAGGGTTATTTAGTCCAACCTTTTCCAGTGTAGGAATCCAGAGCTAAAGTGTTCCTGAAAGATGGCCACCCAACTTTCTTTTGAAACTTCCAATGAATAAGAATCCACAACCTTCTAAGACATACTTTTCTACTACCAAATAGCACTTATGGTTCCAGATGATGACTACAGCATACTATACATGGATGAACATAGTAGAGAAGGCAATCCTCAGGGTACCTAAATTCCAAACAATGGATAGTTTTTCAGGCTAAAACTATCTTCAGCAGTAGCCAGAAGCCAGGGATAGCAAGCCTAATGCAGGCTGAAGTGAAATGAGTAGCCGACTCCTGACTTGACGTAGAAAGCATGTTATGATTGAGCCTCATGGCTCTGTTACTGACAGACGTGGGCGTAAGACTCCTCGAGAGTCAGATACTCTCGAGGAGCGAGAGAGAAAAAGACTGCGAGACATATTTGCAGCACCATCTGACGAGGAGTCTTTCGAAGGGTTTACGGAGAGAATGGAGGAGGGGCTGGTTAGCTCAGAGGAGGATGAGATGGATTGGACTCGGGTAAGGGAGGAAGTGGGTGCCACTGGCCATGATGGGACAGAAGATGAATGGGGACCTTCAGGATTAGACCCATGGTTTAGCTGGAGGGATGGGACGGGATCCACAGCTGGAGATGCTGTTGGGCGTAGTCAGAGGTGTTCCAGCTCTGACGAGGAAAGTGATGAGGAAACGCCCGGGTTAAGGAGGACAGCTGACAGTGATGAAGATTTGTAACTGGCATAAAATGGGGCTTGAGAGCAATTGCAAATTGCGTTGGGCAAGGTAATCTGGGCAAACGCTTGGGATCCGTGTGTGTGTGGGACGCTTCCCTGAAGACTTGTGTGCTTTCCTGTGCTGTGACGTAAGTTGATTGGAATCCAGGGTCAGACGGCGGGAGGGATTGTGTGGGCATTTGTTTGTGCAAACCTGTGCTTACTCTTATTAGCTTGACCTTCCGTCGTCTTCTTGACGGACGCCATCTCCTGCTTTGAGAACTCGGACTGAACTGACCACGGCTTGTCTTCCCCCCCTTCTTGGACTTGGAAAAACTACAAACGTCTGCTTCTGGCTTTGATCTACGGAACGGAACTGGTCTACTCAACTGCTACAATCCTTGGCTGATTTACTCGTGTTGGAGATCCTGTCTGCTGTGTGTGTGGGGGAGCGACGCAAGTTACTCTAAGCACAGTGTTGGCAGCAGAGAGGAATCTGCTGCCAATTAGTTGCGTTCTTTGTATCTTTTGTTCCTTGGCTTTCGTTTCGTTTATACCCAGGCTGAAGCAAGCAGTTTGTTTTTACCCGGATTAAACTCCGGTTTAATCCGGTTTATCTTTTGAACATTTACTTTTGCCCCTTTTTGCTCCTAAAGGCAAAAACTGCCTGGCCCTTGTGTTTTACGGGCATTTTTGAGTTCTGTAATCTAATAAACTCTGTTACTTTGAATCTTGTGGCGTTCTGTCCTTGACAGATTGCCCAACGCCATAAAAAGTTTATTGCAGCAATAAACCCGTCAGGAAGACGATGGATGAGTTAAGGGCCAAAGTAGACCAATTGCAAACGGCTTTTACCGTTATCCAAACAGCTCAGGCTGTGAAAGGACATGTTTTGACTCCTGAACGCTTTGACGGAACCAGGTGCAAGTTGCCAACCTTTTTGGCACAAGTGGAGCTTTATTTTTCTCAGCTCAGTGCTCATGCTTTTCCTACAGACACTAGCAAGGTGGCCTTTATTTTGAGTTTGTTGACCGGTCCCGCAGGACAATGGGCCACTAATTTAATTTTGGGAAATGACCCAGTCAAGGACAATTTGAATAATTTCAAAAAGTTGTTAACTGATACTTTTGGGGATCCTCTCCGCACGGAGAACGCTGGGTGGGCTCTGTATCGGTTGAAACAGGGAAAGGGGACTGTTTTGGATTACTTAAATAAGTTTAACCTGTATCGCCACCAGCTGGATTGGGGGGAAAATGCATTCATGCTTTTATTTACTGCCGGGTTAAGTGATATGCTCCAGGATGAATTAGCACGCTTGGAGCCGGCTGAAAGCTGGGACGCCTTAGTAGCTAAGGTGCTGCGTTTAGACGCAAGGTTCGAGGCTCGTAAACACTCAAAAGCAATGTGTGCGCCACCCATGCATGTAACCAGGGCACCTGTGGTGATGGGGGAAGAGCCCATGGAGCTTGGGGTCTTTAAAAAGCTGTCTACAGAGGAAAAGAGCCGTAGGAGGCAGCTGGGCTTGTGTTTGTACTGTGGGAATGCTGGGCATTTTGCCAAAGATTGTAATGTGAAACCTTCCCAGCTTTCGGGAAAAGGCCAGCCCTAGTGCGACGTGAGTCCAACGCACTAGGGCTCCTCAAGCAGTCAACTGAGGGGAGGAAGCATGTTTTCGTACCCATTACATTATCTGTTGGGGGAAGGGAACTTGTTTCTACTTTGGCACTGCTGGACTCAGGAGCTACGGTCTCCTATGTAGATATTGAGTTTGCTAAGAAGCATGGCATTCCTAGAGTGCGCAAGGCATGCGACGTGTGGGTGGAAGGAGCAGATGGGAGACTGCTGGAGACTGGGGTGGTTAACCATGAAACCTCAGCAGTAACGTGGGAGGTGCAGGGAGTAACGGGAACGTTTGTGTGGGATATTACGAGCTTGCCTAGATATGATGTGATCCTGGGGATGGATTGGCTAGCTGTAGTAAACCCACATGTAGATTGGGCAACACGTAAAGTGATCTTAAAGAGGCAGGATTGTTGCACTCTAAATGTTACTCATTCTGATATGGAGGGAGTGCCTGCTGAGTATGGGGAGTTCTCTGATGTATTTTGTAAAAGAGAAGCGGACAAATTACCACCGCACAGGCCATATGATTGCGCCATCAAGTTGGCAGAAGGTGCGAAACTGCCAGCAGGGAGGCTGTATGCCTTGACTGTACCGGAAAGGCAAGCTTTGCGGGAGTTTCTAGATGAAAATTTAGCCAAGGGGTTTATTCGCCCATCTAGTTCTCCAACTGCGGCACCGGTATTCTTTGTAGCCAAAAAGACTGGGGAACTTAGGTTGGTCTGCGATTATCGGATCCTAAACAAATACACCATTCGGGATAGGTACCCGCTGCCTTTAATCTCGGAACTGTTATCAAGGGTGCAAGGGGCTAAGGTCTTTACCAAGCTTGACCTGCGGGGGGCCTATAACTTAATCCGTATACGGGAAGGGGATGAATGGAAGACGGCATTTAACACGTGTTTCGGATGCCATGAGTTCCGAGTCATGCCTTTTGGGCTTTGTAATGCTCCTGCGGTATTCCAGAGGTTCATGAACGATGTGTTCAGGGACCTAATTGACCAATTTTTAGTGATTTATTTGGATGATATCTTGATTTTTTCTAAGGACGAGAAAGAACATCGTCAACATGTCAAGCAGGTTCTGCACCGACTGCGGGCTAATGGGCTTTTCGCCAAGGCTTCCAAGTGCGTCTTTCATGTGCCTGAAGTGGAGTTCCTAGGTCATGTAGTGTCAGGTAGGGAACTTAAAATGGACCCACATAAGGTTGACGCCGTCAACTCATGGCAGGAGCTGAAGACTAAGAAGGATGTACAAAGGTTCTTGGGTTTCGCTAATTACTACCGGGAGTTTATTCCGAATTTTGCAAAGCTCACGGTACCTTTGACGCAGCTTCTGCGCAAGAAACAGCCATTTGTGTGGGGGCGGGAAGCTCACGAGGCGTTTCTACAACTAAAATCTAGTTTTCAATCGGACAACATACTAACCCATCCTGATGTTGACAGACCGTTCGTGGTAGAAGCGGACGCTTCTAGCTACGCGTTGGGGGCTGTATTGTCTCAGAAGGATTCCTCAGGGACCCTGCGTCCCTGTGGATTTTACTCGCGGCAACTAACACCCTTCGAGCAGAACTATACCATATGGGAGAAGGAGTTGTTGGCGATTAAGGTGGCGTTTGAGGTGTGGCGGCACTGGCTTGAAGGGGCACGGCACCAGATCGTGGTCAGATCTGATCACAAGAACTTAGAGCACTTGCAAACAGCAAAGAAGTTAAACCAGCGTCAAATCCGCTGGGCTTTGTTTTTCTCCAGGTTTAACTTCAAGGTGCAGTTCGTGGAGGGGAAGGCAAACTTGCGGGCCGATGCTTTATCCCGCAAGCCGGAATTTAAGACCAATGAGCAGGTAGTATGTCAGACCATCTTGCCTACTGCCTCTCTGTGTGTTGTAGATAATGAGCTTGGGTTACATGACCAGATCCTTGAGGCTCAGAAGGATGATGTATGGACTCAGGAGCAACTGATGCTGCTCTCTGCAGGTAACCGTACCATACTGCCGCATCTTCAGGATCAAGACGGGGTATTGGTGCGTAGGGGGCAGGTTTACGTACCAGTAGGGACCCTCAGGTTAGAGGTGATTAGAGCCCACCATGACGAACCCATGGCTGGGCACTTTGGCAGGTTCAAGACCGTACAGCTTATCACCAGGAGCTACTGGTGGCCAAAGATGCGGCAAGACATTCTGCGCTTTTGTGACAGCTGCGCCGTTTGTCAGCAGAGTAAGACGCCTGTTGGGCGCCCTAGAGGGTTGTTATCGTCTTTACCTGTTCCGGAGAGGCCATGGCAAATCATTTCCATGGATTTTATTTCAGATTTGCCTAAGTCTGGGGGTTATACTTGTATTTGGGTGGTGGTGGATTTATTTAGTAAACTGGCTCATTTTATTCCTTGTTCAACCATTCCGGCGGCCCCTACGTTGGCCTTACTATTTACAAAGCACATCTATCGTTTGCACGGAGCACCCGAGGTGATTATTTCAGATAGGGCTCCGCAATTTGTGTCACGCTTTTGGAAACACTTCCATGAGTGTTTGGGGACTAAGTTAAACGTGTCTTCAGCTTTCCATCCGCAAACGGATGGACAGTCGGAACGGGTTAATGGGCTCTTAGAGCAGTATCTGCGTTGTTTTTGTTTAGATCAACCCACGGCTTGGGTAAAGTGGTTACCGGTGGCGGAATTTGCTTACAACAATGCGGTGCACACGTCTAGTCAGCATACGCCATTTGAGCTAACTTATGGTTTTCACCCACGGGGAGGTGTGGCGCCGTCGACCAATGTGGTCTCTTCGGACCCTGTGTACCGCTCTTCGGAAATGGCTGCATTGCATGATGTTGCCCGTCGCTTACTGTTGGAAGCTAAGGCAACGCAGAAGACTCAGGCTGACCGCCACAGGCAGGCAGGGGAGGAGTTGGAAGAAGGGGATTTGGTGTGGTTATCTTCCAAACATATTAAACAGGCTGGGGGAAAGTTTGCGCCTCGGTATTTGGGTCCCTTTCCTATCGTTAAAAAGATTTCTTCTGTTGCGTTTCGTTTGCGTTTACCGTCTAGTTTAAAGGTCCATCCAGTCTTTCATCGTTCGCTGTTGAAACTTGATACCTCTAGTCGTCGTGGTGCTATAGCGGAGGGTATCACTGCCACTTCTCCGCCATCGGGGGAGGAGGCCTTTGTGAGAGGGGATAGTGTTATGATTGAGCCTCATGGCTCTGTTACTGACAGACGTGGGCGTAAGACTCCTCGAGAGTCAGATACTCTCGAGGAGCGAGAGAGAAAAAGACTGCGAGACATATTTGCAGCACCATCTGACGAGGAGTCTTTCGAAGGGTTTACGGAGAGAATGGAGGAGGGGCTGGTTAGCTCAGAGGAGGATGAGATGGATTGGACTCGGGTAAGGGAGGAAGTGGGTGCCACTGGCCATGATGGGACAGAAGATGAATGGGGACCTTCAGGATTAGACCCATGGTTTAGCTGGAGGGATGGGACGGGATCCACAGCTGGAGATGCTGTTGGGCGTAGTCAGAGGTGTTCCAGCTCTGACGAGGAAAGTGATGAGGAAACGCCCGGGTTAAGGAGGACAGCTGACAGTGATGAAGATTTGTAACTGGC
The DNA here is from genome assembly GCF_035594765.1 of Anolis carolinensis. NCBI lineage: Eukaryota > Metazoa > Chordata > Lepidosauria > Squamata > Anolidae > Anolis > Anolis carolinensis. The sequence continues at coordinate 243,887,984 of NC_085842.1, forward strand.
ATAAAATGGGGCTTGAGAGCAATTGCAAATTGCGTTGGGCAAGGTAATCTGGGCAAACGCTTGGGATCCGTGTGTGTGTGGGACGCTTCCCTGAAGACTTGTGTGCTTTCCTGTGCTGTGACGTAAGTTGATTGGAATCCAGGGTCAGACGGCGGGAGGGATTGTGTGGGCATTTGTTTGTGCAAACCTGTGCTTACTCTTATTAGCTTGACCTTCCGTCGTCTTCTTGACGGACGCCATCTCCTGCTTTGAGAACTCGGACTGAACTGACCACGGCTTGTCTTCCCCCCCTTCTTGGACTTGGAAAAACTACAAACGTCTGCTTCTGGCTTTGATCTACGGAACGGAACTGGTCTACTCAACTGCTACAATCCTTGGCTGATTTACTCGTGTTGGAGATCCTGTCTGCTGTGTGTGTGGGGGAGCGACGCAAGTTACTCTAAGCACAGTGTTGGCAGCAGAGAGGAATCTGCTGCCAATTAGTTGCGTTCTTTGTATCTTTTGTTCCTTGGCTTTCGTTTCGTTTATACCCAGGCTGAAGCAAGCAGTTTGTTTTTACCCGGATTAAACTCCGGTTTAATCCGGTTTATCTTTTGAACATTTACTTTTGCCCCTTTTTGCTCCTAAAGGCAAAAACTGCCTGGCCCTTGTGTTTTACGGGCATTTTTGAGTTCTGTAATCTAATAAACTCTGTTACTTTGAATCTTGTGGCGTTCTGTCCTTGACAAAGCACTATATTTTATAGTCTGCTTCAAATAACCTGGTAGTTGAATAGACTGAGGATATACTATATTTTGGCAAGATATTGCTACATTTAAAATAAATCAAAGCAATGACACCATAGTATTTTTAATTAAGGCTTTGGGCTGCAATACAACACACAGTTGAGCTGCCTAAATTGTACAAAAGTCCAATTATGTAGGCTAAATGTTCGCAGAATTTAAGCCACATTCTTCTGTTACAGAATCTCTGCAGTAGAATTGAGAGAATATCCAGCCCCATTGGATTGGATAAACTACCTAATATTACTGAATGTTAATTTATGAATTTGAACACATTGACTGGTTGATGTAGTATGTATGGGTCTTCTATGTTCTTTTTAACTGATGTTATGACTTTCAACTGGTTTATAAGTTACATTTTAATCTGTTGTTCCCTGCTTCAATCCATAAGGAGAGATGGGTTTGAAATTGCCACCACCACCACTACCATCATTCCTCATCATTGGCCATGTTGTCTAGGACTGATGGGAACTAGAGTTCTGCTGTTGGAAATGATAATCTTCTTCAAACCTTCTCTAGTAATATTTATCTACGATCCTGTTGCTTACTGTTTATATGTATGTTCTGGTATGTAGTTTCTTTTACTCTATGATTCCTGAGAAGTTACAAAAGGGCTGCAGACCACATGCTCTTTCTCTCTGTCCTTTTGACTATGTGACCTGTTGATAGCTGTTTTGTTATAACAGAGATGCCCTTGCTGGCTGGCAAAGAGAATTATCTCAAACATATTTGAAACTGGACTGGTAACAGTTTTGTACTTATGTATGCTGAACACGTGAAAGTTGTGAGTAAACCAAATACGTTATTTTTTTATCAAAGTCTACTTCATTTTTGTCTCTTGGGTCCATGATATAAAACAAGTTGTTTTATGGGAGAGTATATATTTTTGGGCACTGAAAAACTCTTCTGCACTGCTGTTTTTATGCACTTGCAAAATCTGTTTTCCTAACAGATCAGAGATAACAGGTTATTCAGTCTAACAACTGAAACCATTGTCTTGCATAATTATATCTGGTTGTATACCACAAGAGAAGATTCTACTCTAAAGGATTTTTACTCTTCTCTGAAAGATCATGCTTTTCTAAAAAGTTATGATCTCCAAAAGGTGTTTTTCCAAAAAGTGATGAATGCCATTTTCCAAAATCTTCAACATGTGGCATGTTATTTTTCTTCTATCAAATCTAAAAACAATACACATCAGGAAATAAGGGCTATGAACTCTGCACTGAAACAGAAAGCATTTAATGTCTTTGAATCTAATATTGACAGGAGCTAATTCACAAAGCAATTATATGTGGATAATGGAAGGAAATAGTGATGTTTGTAGAATGATTGAAACAGCCACATGCATCAAAAGGAATATTGATAGCTCTACCACCCAAGTTCCACATGATACCATGCTAGGAACTGGCACTGCTTCTAACAGAAGCACATTCTTTAGTGCATATAGTATGGAATTGTGTTTAAGGATATATGTCATATCAAAACCTCTTCATCGTTGTCACCATTATCAATGTTACCCTGCATTTTCCAAAAAATTGGGAAGGAAGCAGGCTTACAATTTAAAACAAGTACAACATATCTTAAAATGCAACAGATCAACATTAAACAGAATTAAACCATCCCTATAAAAACAATGCAGCAGTGCCATGAAAGTCCTTTTAAAAAATTAGTTCGAAAGGCCTGTCAGAATAAAAGGCAGGACAGAAGGAGGAAGTCATTTTGACTTCCCTGGAAAGGAAGTTCCTTAGGTCTTTATCAGCCATGCCTATGAAAATGGTGACACTGAGAGAAGGACCTCTCCTGAGGAGCTCAGCACAGGCTCATATAGGGGAATTCAGTCTGTCAGACAGGATGGACATAAGGGTCATATTGGATATTGCATATTGCATCATATTGCATATTGATGAACAGCTATCCAATAAGACCCCCATATCCATAGGGGATAGTTCCCAGCTAGACCGCAGTTACCTGAAACCATGAATATGACTGAACTCCACTAAATAGCATGACTTCTGGTCCGAGCATAGAGAAGTATCCTCTCTAGGAATTTGCAGGATCCGCCAGTGTAACTATATAGCAACTTCTGGAGGAAGTATACCATAAAATAATCTGAAGGACTTAGCAAATTCCTAGAAAGACCATTTGCCCCAGGACATAGTTAAACAAAACTGTGGAAATGAGTTCTATTATGAGGATTTTTCTGTATTATTTTTAGTATGTTCACTTTCTTTTTGTTATATTACAACAGAGAAAGGGATAACTAGGGAAGCATCTGTACTGCAATAATTCTAATAATGTAATGCTTTGTGTTGTCGAAGGCTTTCATGGCCGGGATCAAAGGGTTGTTGTATGTTTTTCGGGCTGTATGGCCATGTTCCAGAAGTATTCCAGAAATGTTCCAGAAATAATGTAATGCTTTGTTTTCCAAGTTGTTAAAAACAATCCTAAAACACTAAGCATCAAAGTGAAAATTACAAGTTCCAGATTTTGTCATTCAAAATTGTCATCCAGATATTTAATATACTTACATCTCCCTCTGCTGGCCTCTGATCCTCATCATCCCTGGTTGGGCTGATGTCTTGCCTCATCACCCAAATGGGCTCTTTGGGTTCATCAGGAGTGTAAGGGGAACGGATGGTCCTTGTCTTCACTTCCTCAATAGCTTCTTTAATGTCCTTAATAGCCAGTGATATTGCATCCCTTTTTTCCTTGCTATACCTTTGCACTGATTCCCCTACATTAACAGATGGTTTAGAACCTCCTGAAAGTTGACTGTTGCTTTCAGGACGCACATTAGCAAGAGCATTACTACTGTCCACGTTCTGCTCTGCTTCTGGCATGTCTTCAGCAGCTTTGTCTAGGCTTTGAGAACTCATGCTCTGTTTGACTTCAGCCACAATTTGGTCAATATCTTCCTCTTGTTCGTAACTGTCCATCCTTGGATATGGAGCAAACTCTGCCTCTTTCTCGGGGCTGTCGGACTCTCCATCAGAGCGCTCATCGTAATGGTGGAGGCGTGCACCTAGAGCTTCCTTTCGGTAGTTGTCAGCCTCTTCCCTCTCTTGCTCATAGAGTCTCAGACCTTCCCTGACATCAAGGTCAGGTGTGTCTCCTATCTCCTCATAAACATGTTCCTGCAGCCCATAGTCAGCATAGGGCTCCGCATACTGCTCATCTTCCCCCCGGTGGAAGAGTCGGTGGGTGTACACGTAACCCGAATATGCTGCATTCATGGCTTCCTCATGCTCAATGGAATGAAAGTGCAAGTGGTTGGGGAGAGTTCGGTTATGAAGTGTCTCCGCATGTTCTGCCTCAGCATTTTCAGTGTACTCCTCTGCCTCAGGTCTGTACTGTACAGCATAGGCACTCTCATCCTCATTTTCTAGTACTCGATCTCCTTCGTAGTTATCTCCTGCTGTGGCTATGACATCTCCCTCTGCAGTATCAGTGTGATTATGGAATCCACTCTCAGTGCTAGCCGATCGTGCTAGCATGCCCTCTTCTTCCTGTCTAGAGTGTCCTCCATGGCCACCATTGGCACATCTTGGGTAAACAGCATACTGTTGTTGTTCCTCCTCTGCCTCAGAATGCTCCAGATCAGCCTCTATAGACTCATTGACCTCTCTATTTCCTAGTTCATCATTGCCCTCTCCTTCTGGTGGCCCCTCAAAGTGGTTCATGGCAGGTAGTAAAGGGTGCTTCACTTATTCTATTGACATTTTGTGTGTTGTGTCTGTAAAAAATATCAAAAAAGGGCAGTTACTACACAAAGGAAGTAGACATTTTAAGCTAACATAACAGTAAATCTAATGTTCAATAGTTAGCTTATAAGCAGTAAAATTGGAGTCATATATTAAAGTTGGATAAGCAGACAATGAATATCAGGTGTTACCCAAATTGTTTTCATAAGCAGAAAGCATTGACAAAAATAGAGAATGCATGGTATATAATTACCAGTCAATTAACCAAAAGTGAATAGGCTGGTAAAGGAGACATATAGTGTGAAGGGTACGTTGCCAAAGAGAAATGCATATATCATACTCGTTGGAAAAAGAGAAGGAGAAGGTTGTTGAGAGTACAAAAAAAATCTGCAAGGACAAGAGGAGAACATACTAAGTTAAAAGGACAAATATGGCCCAAGGCAATACATTTAATTTGACAGATGGGAAGAACTGATTGAGTATAAAAGAAGCATTTACACATAAAAGTTATCTGGTAGAAGCAGAAAAGTAGGAGAAATCAAATGTTGCACAAGTTCATGGACTGTTCTTGCACTCAAGTGCTCTTGTTTCAAACCAGCAATAACAACCAAAGCTTTTTCCATGATAAAAAAGCATCAGGCATAATCTCCTGCTTTGAACTTTTTCTTTTGTCTGCTTCAAAATCAAGAACTTCAGTGAAAAGCTATTAGGAACAAGAAAATAAATTGACCCTGCTTTCGGTAAGCATAATTTTTCTCATCCTCCTCCCACCGCACAGCTGATTGAAAACCTTTTATACTTTGTGGAGCAACTGCTGAAGGCTTTGAAATGCAGCACTATAAATAAGGAAGGCCTAGGAACACAAAGGAGTCATCAAGCCATGCACTCAAGAGTAAAATATAAATTGTAGTCTGTGGTTTATTGCAATTTTGAAAAAAAGGGGAAAGGTGCTTCACAAACAGGAGTGTTGATCACACGGAATGACTATAAATGGATGTGTCATGTCAATAAATATTTAACGCTCATAGCGTTGATGTGGAGCCAGAAATCTACAAATCTGACAATGAATAGTGTGAATAATGTGTGTAACCACTCCTGCTATACACTCTGGAGTTAGTGCTAGAAAGAGAATGTTGTCAGTAATGCTCACTGTAGATCCAAGCTGATGATAATAGGCACTGCCAGTCTGATATATATTTTGATAATACTTGACAAATAACTTCAGTGGCCGGAGGTTATGGATATCTTTAAATGGTGCTTGTTGTAAGTTTTTAAAATTGTTTTATTTGATATGTTAATTGGGTTTTTATGCCAGGATATGATGTTTTAACTGATTGTGTATTGCGGTCGGATGTATTTTTATGAATTTTATATGCTCTACACCTTTTGAATCCCACCCACAGGAGAAAAATGGGATAGAAATGAAATAATAATAATAATAATAATTATTATTATTATTATTATGAACTGGACACAAGCAGAGCTAGATGATCTGGACAGAAAAACAAGAAAACTGATGACAATCCACTACTCATTACACCCGTGTAGTGATGTCGATAGACTTTACCTGCCCAGAAAATCAGGAGGTAGAGGGCTTCTGCAAGTGAAACAAATGGTAAAAGAAGAGAAACATGCCCTGGCAGATTATGTGAAAGGCAGTCAAGAACCAACATGGAGGGAAGTCAACAGTAGTAAACTGCTTCAAGTGCAAAAGACAAAGAGTGAATATCGTAAAAACACAATCCAGAGCAGAAGAGAAAACTGGCAAAAGAAGGCTCTCCATGGGCAGTTCCTGGGAAAAATTAAGAGCCAAATTGACAAAGAAAAAACATGGCTGTGGCTCACAAATGGAACTTTGAAAAAGGAGACGGAGGGCCTGATTCTGGCAGCCCAAGAACAAGCCATTAGAACCAATACTATCAAAGCCAAAATTGAAAAGTCGACGACAGATCCCAAATGTAGACTCTGCAAGGAAGCAGATGAAACAATAGATCACATCCTCAGCTGCTGCAAGAAGATCGCATAGACTACAAGCAGAGGCATAACACTGTTGCTCAGATGATTCATTGGAACTTGTGCCACAAATACCATCTGCCTGCGACAAAGAACTGGTGGGATCACAAGCCAGAAAAGGTTACAGAGAATGAACATGTCAAGCTACTCGGGGACTTCCGAAATCAGACAGACAGAGTTTTGGAGCACAATACTCCTGACCTCACAATGTTACAATCCCAGGTGACAGCAGGATTGAAGAGAAACAACTGGAAAAGCTGGCATGATATGAGGATTCAAAGATTGAATTACAAAGACTCTGGCACAAGCCAGTCAAGATGGTCCCAGTGGTGATCGGCACACTGGGTGCAGTTCCTAAAGACCTAGGCCTGCACTTAAACACAGTTGGCACTGACAAAATTATCATCTGCCAGCTGCAGAAGGCCACCTTACAGGGATCTGCACGCATTATTCGCCGATACATCACACAGCCCTAGACACTTGGGAAGTGTCCAACATGTGATCCAATACAACAGCCAGCAGAGTGTCTGCTGTGGACTCATCTTGTTGTGTTTCAAATAATAATAATAATAATAATAATAATAATAATAATAATAATAATAATAATAATAATAATAATAAAGCTGATGCATTATATTTTAGTCTGGTGGTTCTCAACCTGGGGTCCCCAGATGCTTTTGGACTTCAATTCCCAGAAATCCTAACAGCTGGTAAACTGGCTGAGATTTCTGGGAGTTGTAGGCCAAAAACATCAGGTTGAGAACCACTGTTTTAATCCAACATGATGGCCAACTGGCGCTTCCCCTCCACCCCCCAAATGCAAGTCCTAGCATTCCTTATCATTGGCAATGCCACCCAGAACTGTTGGGAACTGCAGACCAATAGTATCCAGAGGGACTACTATGTATGTCCATCCCTTAGCAATGGTTGGTTTCCTGTACTACAACGGCAGATTAAGTGTGGCCCATGGCCAGTAACTGTGAAAGCCATAATCCAGATATCCGGAAGACACTTCTGCCCCTCAGACTAAGACAATATAAGATCTCAAAAACATTTAACTAAACTTGCCAATACATAATACTGTAACTGTTTCTTCACACTTTGCTCACACCATTTAAAAATTGAGTGCTAAGGACCATTTTGCATTGCAAACATATACACAGCTAATCCATTAAAAAATTACAGGAAAACATTGACCAGTCTGTGGCCTAAAGTAAATAATAAACCAATGTGTATAAAGTTGCTTTGCTTAGACACCTGAAAACAATCCCAAACAAACAGACATCTGAAGGCAGGAAACATATGTAATCTAGTTATTTTGTATTTCAGGCGCCTGAAATCACATAATTATAGTTTGGGAGGGAGAGATGGAACCAAAGCATTAAACCTTCCTGACAGAGCATTTCTTGCAGTAACTCCAACAGGTTGGTGGTGTGGCAGAGTTTACCAAACATGCAAGAAAATCCGCTTCCACCACAAAAATTTGATTTAAGAACACAGCTTAAAGGTGCATCCACAATGTACAATTATTGCTTGATGCTATGGACTCATATGAATTGTAGTTTTACAAAGTCTTTAGCCTTCCCTGTTAAAGAGTGCTGGTACCTCCCTAAACTACAAATCCCAGGATTCCATAGCATTGAGCCATACCAGTTAAAGTGGTATCCAACTGCATCATATGAGTGTAAACACTAGTAGGAATCAAGCATCTTGCAGACAGAGTCCTTGTTCCTCTGTGACACTTATCAAGTCTGCATTTAAAAATTACAAATAAGCCAATCTCCCTTCTTCTGAAAGACAGCTAAAATCAAATTCCAATACTTCCCCATATTTTTTTTAATCCACAACACAGATTTGTCACGTGACTTTTCAAATATAGATGCAGTACACCTCCGAAAAATGCAGCTCTGTCCCATTAATTACTCACGGCAGCAGCTGCGTGCTAATGATCGAAGGCATCCCAGAGTGCTTTCTAAGCACTCCTGGCTCTGTGTTCACACTCTGATGGATAACTAGCCTCTGGAAGAAACAACATTAACAGGTTGGTTTCTGTTATTCCGATTTCTTACTGAAGTCAAAACTGCTGTACTGAGTGCATTAAAATACTGCAAATTCCCAATCTGAATTAATCTATCTGTGTGTGAGGCCTTAAGGAACTCAGATTCAGTCTATACATGACATTTTTCTGTCTAGGTCCTAGAATTGATTTTTTCCTATCTTGAACACAATTCTACTTGCTTTACACCCAGAAGCACAATGGAATGAGGGCTCGCAAGAAATGTATTTATACTGCAGAATTAATGCAGTTTGACACCACTGTCACTACCATAGCTCAATGCTATGGAGCCCTGGTAGTTGTAGTTTCTTGAGGCACCCACTTTCTCTGACAGAGAAGGCAAAAGACTTTGTAAAATTACAACTCCCACAATTCCATAGCAGTGAGCCATGGCAGTTAAAGTCATGTAAAACTGCATCAATGCTACAGTGTAGATGCATCCCCTGTCTGTGGAATGGACTATGACATAATCTCCATAATAGTTGGGGAGTGATGCCTTTACTCATCAATAGTGTATCACTAGTAGCTTTTTTTTTTTCATGTCAGGAGTGACTTGAGAAACTGCGAGTCGCTTCTGGTGTGAGAGAATTGGCCGTCTGCAAGGACGTTGCCCAGGGGACGCCCGGATGTTTTACCATCCTTGTGGGAGGCTTCTCTCATAGCCCCACATGGAGCTGGAGCTGATAGAGGGAGCTCATCCGCGCTCTCCCCGGGTTGGATTTGAACCTGGCAGCCTTCAGGTCAGCAACCCAACCTTCAAGTCACAAGGCTTTAACCCACTACGCCACCGGGGGCTCCTTGCTTTTCTTATTGCATTCCATAGTATTTTTCTGATGCCTAGGAAGTTTCATCGACTGTACAGAATAATGATGGTGATGGTGATGGTGATAATGATAATGATAATAATAGTAATAATATAACTGTTCTTGGTGCAAATGAAAAGTTCTAGAAAATGTACTTTTAAGGAGCATGATTAACTGTGCAGCCTAGATTTGGAGACATATACCCTTTGGTGGTATCTCTGTAGTATCTATCGTAATGAGAGTGCGCACTCAAAAATATAACTGGAAAATACTAATATTTACAGTACTTGATATCAGTTGAGTTGTGAACAGATGCAAATTGACTCTTCTTCAGCCAATGGCAAATAGGGCTGACAGATGACAACAACTTCATTTTTATCTTGTTTTTATACATGTATATTTGTTTTTTTCTTGTATAAACCCATTTTTTTCCAAAAGTGTTTGGATAGGATTATTTTGAAGGCCACCCAGGTTGTCTGAGTTCAATTTATTCCTCTGGTGGGTTTACAACAAATGATCCTTGGTAGAAAGAACTAGAAGAGTTTCAATTACTTTCCTAATGGGAACTGCACTGGCATACAGTGATGAATGAATAAAAACCCAACATGTGGATAAACACATTTGTCAAAGTTAATATTTTTAATAACATTCTATAGTTAGCATTTGCTCACTTTTTTATTTTTTCCTTGAAGCTACTATTTCAATAAAAATATAACACAGATTTTTAACAGAAATACCAAAAAAATTCCTGCGTTACATCTTGTCTCTGCTTTGATAGAAAACAAGAGCTTATCATCTTTGGTTCATGAAACCATTTCTTAACAATGCATATCACCAAAAACCTTGAAACTTACTACATTTCATCATTAAAAATACATAAATGCACAAAATGCTATAGCTGAAGTCCTAATGTATTTCATATAATATATATTGATTAAAACATTAGCACAAAGATCCCCCAGGTACTTAGAAGTCTGTGATTTTCCATGTGTTTGTGTGATTGACACTTACATGACTGGTGAATATGAATAGATTCCTCAAAGTAATTTACATTACCAGGCAGGCATAATCAAGCACTGAAAAGAGTCCAGCCAACTAGTCAAATTTCCAGTGATTCAGTTAAAAGCAAAGAAAAAATAGAGCTGAAGTAATAGATTCAATTTTAAATTATTTAAATCGCATGCATGATTTATGTTACAGTACTTCATTATTCCATATGATATCAATTTAGCAAATAAAAAACGATTTGGATTTAAGATCCAGTCTTTTTTTTTCTTCCTCTACTTATCAAGTCTTGAGGATGAAAAGAGCTGCAAACCGTTTTCCGTGAAACCTTCAACAAAAGTTCTGGCCTCAACAATGAAAACTGTGGTGTTCTCAGTTTGTGACATCATTCCACAGAACCCTATTCTGTGAATCATCATCGGCGATCACTCGTGTCGAAGTAGGATGACCTTCCAAGAGTAGGGTCTTGGCGGTGGGCCCATAGATGACTGTAGAGACCTATTCTTGACCCGCATGTTCTTCCACAGTAAGGACACTGGTTTCCAGATGGAAGGCAGTCCCGGACAGGGTTGGCTTGATGCGCCTTCCTCTTGACGCATTTCTCCCTTTTGCCCTCCATTCGTAACTCTTCAGATTCCACAGCACTATTGACCTCCAGTTAGAGCACTCAAGGGCCAGAGCTTGTTGATATTCTGTGCGTATCTATGAAAGGTCAAGAGCGGGGCTATTTAAAATAACACAAGTTCCACTATGGGCACTGGGAATTCTTACTTAGGGGCAGAAAGTAGAAAGTCAAGCTCTCCTCTCTTCCACAGAAACAAACAAATACATCCCTGTGGATTATACTTTCTGGGAATATTGAGGCAGGACTCTTCAGCCATTTACACTGGCCACTGAAAGCAGTTTCAAACAGGTATTGAAGAAAGTGGTTTTGCTTTGAAGATCCTGGAACCAGTTTGAGATCTGGATGGTGGTTATACAGTACAGAGAGCACTGACGTACATTAAGTGTTTTCTTTTGCAGAAGAAGTTACGTAATTGTCTGGTACCACAGTTTGAAATTAGCTTCGAACTGAATTAAACGGTCAGTGTAGGGCTAGAAATGGGAAGGCCTGGAAAAAAAAAAACTGGAAAAATGGGGGGTTCCCATTTTTTTCATTTTCTCCCTAATTTTTCCATTTTTTTCCAGGCCTTCCCATCTCCACATAGGGCACATCTACACTGACCATGTGGGTGGGTGTAGAATTGGATCAGCCTTGTGGTGGCTAAATGCCATGGTAATGTGGGGCAAAGCCACCTTATCATGGCCTTGCCCCTTATTATTCAAAGCCAGGGGACAGCCTGAATCCTGACCCAGGATTCAGGCTGTCCCCAAACTTAGGAGTAGTTAGAACAGTTGGGCTGGTTCCCAACTAGAACCATCTGCAACTGTCCTGACTGTCATCCCACGTTCCCTAGGCTCAGCCGGCCCAAGGACATGCAATGGCAGACCATGTCTCCCTGCCCCCCCCTCCAATTATCATGGCAATCTCCAGGCACCACACGGCATCTACCTTCCCCCCTCAATTGCCGAGAACAGCTGCAGCAACAGGAGTAATGGGAAGGAAGGGGGAGATGGGGAAGGATTTCCCATCTTTGTCTTCATCCTTGTTACTGTGGTGAATAACAAAGGTAGGTGCCATGGTCGGAGACCGCTGCAACACAGATGAGTGAGAGAAGACATTTAGGTTGGCCGGTCAGTGGCACCAAACCGTGTTTGGTGGCACTGGGTGATGGGGACACCCTCCCACCTTCACAACGACTAAAGAAGTTCCTGTGAGGTCTCATTTCGGGCCCAATCCAGCATCCAGTATGCTGGATTGGCCCTGAAAAATGTGTCAGTGCAGATAGAGCCTCACCGAGACCAGGGTTTGAATCTCTCCTCAAGTATGGAAACCTTTTAGCTGACCTTGAGCAAATCACATTCTCTTAGCCTTAGAAGGCAGCAACGGAACCTTCTCAAAATAAACACTGGAAATTCGTGGATAGGGTTGTCATCAGTTGATGGCACATAAAAACCATGCATACCTTATGTACACAATTGCAGCAGTTTCCTTGCATCGAAGGTTGACCAAATAATCGTGCTGGAGGATCTACGAATGTCTAGAAGAGTGTTTTCTCAGGGTTTTTTTTTTAAAAAAGGTCTATATTAGCTGTTTTTCCATTTCCACAAGTATCCTATACCTCTAAGTCCCGAAAATGTAGAGCACCAACTGTATTGCACTCCTATATCAGACTGTTTCCAATAGTCTGGCCATTTGAGAGCCAGCTCTGTGTGTGAAGCATTGCAATAATTTATATGAAAGGTTTACAAAATTAGCCAAGTGGTTATATTCATACTATATAAGTAAGCTGACAACTTGGTAAATCATCTGCATTCAATCATCCCCCAATCACTTTCAAACTGAATAAAATGCCATCACTTGCAAATTGTTATTCGGAAACCAAACAAGGAAATAAAATTTAGCATGGAAACTTTGTTTTGTATTTCAAACATGCATATTTAAGAGTCATCATGGAAAAGTGCAAAATTTGTTGAAATTACAGAAGCAAAAGCACAGCGATCAACTCCCATGAGAAAACCTATCATGCTGAACAGAGACTTCGACAATGTCTCATATGATCCAAATTATTCATGGTCAGATATTAAAATTGCCCATGCCCACATTCAAATAACGGTGTGCCATTAATTACATTTTTAAAATCAAGTTAGTAACTTGGAACATATTATTTGAATGGAGGATGAAGAACTGACACCTTCCAGAAAGTGGAGCTTGTGAGCTTAAGATTTTAGCAGAAAGGAATGGATTAGGGATCAGCACATTCTTCTCTTTCCCTGGTCCCTTATCCCCCAGACAAAAAGAGAGAGGATTTGACATATGTTTGAATAATGCCATCAACAGGCAGGTGTTAAGACTAGCCGCCTCTCTCTTGTTCCTCTGCCAGCTGCCAGAACGCTCAACAGCCCAAGCAGGCGTCATCCCCAAATAGTATTAAGAGAGAATCAAATTATTCCTCAGAAAGAATAAGGAGGGGGGGGGGGAAGGTGAAATGCAATTAAAGTTCTCTGGATTACAAATAATATTCACAATAATGTCTAAAGCAATTACCCACAACAAATACCTGGTGGCTTGTCATGGAGCCAGATCCCAGGGCTGAATTTCCAAGCCCTGAATCTGACTTCATAACATAAAACAACCCTGCAAGCACCTGGCGGGAGGAGATAAAATGAGCCTGGGAACTCAGAGTTGAAAGAATAAACAATTATAATTGCTGTAGTGTGTGGGAATAGAAATCATGGTAGAAATGTGATCCCGAAGGTGGGGTTTGATGATGATATTTGCGTGTGATATTACGTTGCATCAGAAGTGATAAAATTAGATGTATGTAAACATTAGGTCATTCTCGACTTTTCCAAAGTCTTGTATTCTTCAATAAAGATTGAATTTGAGAGCAGCTATCTTTGATCTGCGTTCAGACTGATCCTTTGAAGTGAGCCTGACATTAAAGTCGAGAATCCATTTCTCACCCTCCTGCGGAATTCGCAGTGAAGTGATAATGAGTGAAGAAGGAGATCAAAGCCCAAATGGGGCAGAGAGGCCTTTGCAAGGGGCCCGGCCGAAGAGAGAAGAAACGCTGCAAGCCATAGCTTCCTCTACGGGATACCCCAGGCCGAACGGCGTGACCCAGAGAATTCCCAGGGGAGGAAGAGGCGTCTCTGCGGCTGCAGAAACCAGTTGGGGATCTGGAGGAAGTATGCCGGAGACCGTGGCCCTGCGGTTATCCATCCTGGAAACTAATTTATCCAGGCTGTCGGAAACCGTGGGGAGATTGGTGCCATTATTGGAAGAGAATCTCCAAAAGGAGCCCGGCCGATATGGCACCGAGAGAGAACCAAGTAAAGAAGGAGATTGGAGCCAGAGGGGCCAGCGAGCGTCAACGCAGAGTCCCGTGGCGGCAAGGGACGAGGGAGATGAGGAATACTGGCGGGAGCTGGAGTTCCGGGACAGAATGGCGCGAGAAGTGGAGCGTCAGCGAGCCCTGGGAACTCTGAGGCCGCCATCTCCAACAGAGCTCCCAACCCCCCGAATGGGCGTCGGGGTGGAAAGGCCACTGGGGCCAGGGATCGGGTCCAGTGGATTGGCAGACGAAGGCGGAGAGGAGCGGGGGATCCAGGAAGAGGAGGAGGATGTGCCGTACGACGAGGAAAGGCGAGATGAGGGGGCTACAGCAAGGCCAGTATGCGGATGGGCGGAAGAGCCGACAGCGGCGGCAGACTTTCGGGAGCCGCGCAGAATGACCACCGGAGTGGGGCGCGGCGTGTTCCAAGGAGCCGCCCGAGGAAACCTGATGCAACCCTTCCCCATGCCTCCCAGACAGCATCAACGGGCTGCAGAATGGATGCCTAGAAGGGAAGATCTCAAACTAGAATACGGAGGGGAATCAGATGAACTGAACTTTTTTCTAATTAGCATCAGAGGATACATGGAAGACAATGCACACACATTCCCCTCCGAGGCAAGCAGGGTTCGAGCCATCGGCAACACACTAAAGCGAGGAGCAGCCAGCTGGTATGTGCAGCTTCATGCCAGACGCGACCCATGCCTGAGGTCAGTGCCCCGCTTCCTCGCCGCACTGGAAAACCGGTTCAGAGACCGGCTAGAGCAATTGAGGGCTCGAGACCAGCTGAAAGGAATAAAGCAGAGGGACAAAACAGTGCCCGAGTACGCAGAGGAATTCCTTCACCTCGCGGAAAGGGTACCAGAATGGTCTGAAGTGACCAAAGTGGAGTTATTTAAAGAGGGACTGCGCCCCGAGATTTTCAGCTGGGCAGCGCACAGAGACGACCCCGAAACGCTCCAGGGATGGATTCAACTAGCGGGGCGCGTCGAATCCACCCTGGCCCAAGTAAAGCGCTTCAGGAGCGGCAGCGGCCAGCAAAGACCGGTGGCGAGGGGTCGAGGAGAAACGAGGAAGCAGGAAAGACCCGGAGGGAGGCCGGGGATTCCCTCCAGAGGAGACAACAACAAACCTAAACCGGGATGCTTTGTATGTGGGAAGACGGGCCATCGAGCAGCAGAATGCTGGGCCCGGAAGGGGGAGCCGCCAAAAGCCCCAAAGCCCAAGCCAGCAACCGGGAGGCGCGCGGAAGAGGAGGTGCAGGCCCCAGAATCTTCAGAAAAACTGGTGAGTCGGGACAACCGCATGATAGTAGTGCCAATCTGCCTCTCAGGGCTAGAAAATCGGGCCACCTGCAAGGCATTTGTGGATTGTGGGTGTTCTAGAAATATTATAACCCCGGAGTTAGCAGGAGCGCTGAAATGCCAGCAGATGGCGCTTGACTCCCCAATTGCATTTTCGCAGCTAGATGGATCAGTCGCTGCTGGGGAAGTATCTACAAAGGAAATACGAGGAATCCCATGTAAAATAGGCAAATGGGAAGGAAGAATATCCTTTGTGATAGCCCCTATTGCCACATACCACGTAATATTAGGGATACCATGGCTCGAACAGGCAAATCCTGAAGTAGATTGGAGAGGAAAAAGCCTAGCATTCAAAGAACAGCAGATGCAATGGGAGATAAGCAAAATTGCAGAAGAGGAGGACGAGGAAGATGAAGCAGGGGAAATAGACCCACAGCTATTGCCACCTGAATACAGGGACTTTGTGGATGTTTTCAATCAGAAAGAGGCCAGTAAATTGCCTCCCAAAAGGAATATAGAAGTAGAAATTGAAATAACCCCAGGAGCAAACTTACCCAAACCAAAAGTGTATCCCATGTCTGTGCAGGAGAAGGAGGAATTGAGGAAATACATTGATAAAAACCTGGCGCGAGGCTTCATTAAGCCATCCAATTCTCCTCTCGGGGCCCCAGTGTTATTTAGGAGAAAGAAAGATAACTCCCTAAGATTGTGCATTGATTATCGAAATTTAAACGCAATTACTAAGGACAATAAATACCCTATGCCCTTAGTCAAGGATTTAATTACCGTATTGAAGAAAGGGAGCATATTTACTAAACTGGATTTAATTGAAGCGTATCATAAATTAAGGATCAAACCGGAGGATACTTGGAAAACTGCATTTTCCTGCGCATTCGGCCATTTTGAATACGAAATTTTGCCTTTCGGGTTAAAAAACGGAGGCGGCTGCTTTATGCAGCTTATAAATGAAATACTACACCCGTTATTGTACAGAGGGGTATTCATATTTCTTGATGATATCTTGATTGTAACTGAAGATAAGGAAAAGCACGTAAAATTGGTCCGGGAAGTTTTGCAGAGACTAAGAGAAGCAAAGCTGTACGCAAAACTGTCCAAATGTGAATTCAATAAAACTCAAATTGACTTTCTGGGGTATCGGATATCTCCAGAAGGGTTAGCTATGGATCCAGCTAAAGTAGCAGATGTGAAAGAATGGGGAGTGCCTCAAACAAGGAGGCAATTACAATCATTTCTGGGGTTTGCAAATTTTTACAGACCCTTCATAAAAGGTTTCGCGCAAATAACCGCACCCCTTACAGAACTTTTAAAAACAAAAGGGAAAGGGGAGACAGCAAAAGTGAAAGCTCCTGGCGCCAAACTGAGTTGGACGCCAGAATGCCAAAAGGCATTCGAAACCTTAAAAGAATGCTTCACTGAAGGACCCATCCTAAAACACCCCGATATCAGGAGCCCTTTCATAATCCATTGCGATGCCTCAGACTGTGCGTATGGGGCAGTACTATTGCAAAAAGATCAAAATGGGAACTTAAAACCCTGTGGATATTTGTCACGGAAGTTCAGCGAAACTGAAAAAAGTTGGCCAATATGGGAAAAAGAGGCATTAGCCATATTAAAAGCCTTAGAATGCTGGCGACACTTCCTCGAAGGAAGCGGAATCCCATTTGAAATTTGGTCTGACCATAAGAACCTACAGTATTTAAAGTCTCCTAGAAAATTGTCCCCCAAACAAATTAGATGGGCGCAATACTTCAGCAGATTCGATTTCCGATTAAAGTTTTTTCAAGGGAAGCAGAACGTCTTGGCAGATGCTCTTTCACGCATGCCTCAACACGAAGGCATAACCACAGCAAAAGAGGGGACAATATTCTCTGACAAACAATGGGGCTTAGCTGTCAGGACAAGAGCACAAACCCAAAAGGAGGACACGGCTTTTGTTGAACTCGGCGGGGAAGAAAACTGGGGAAATGAACTTAAACAGTCTTATGAAGGAGATCAATGGATCGCGTCCAACGCAGAAAAGGGGGAACAGAAGGGGGGATTTTGGTTTGTAAACAAGAAACTGTATATCCCAGCAATATTAAGGATTAAGATTCTGCATCGTTTTCACAACAACCAGAGCGCTGGTCATACAGGAATTACAAAAACAACAAAGGCAATAGTAAAACATTGTTGGTGGCCAGGAATGAGGAAGGACATAAAGAATCATGTTGTTCAATGTGATGATTGTGCCAGAAATAAATCGGGAGGAGGGAAGCCTATGGGATTGTTACAAACAGTAGCGGAACCTACCAGACCTTGGGAATGTGTAGCTATGGACTTTGTGGGAGAACTGCCGGTTAGCAAAGGACATCGTTATATTTGGACAGTATTAGACCTGTTTTCTAAACAGGCTCACTTTATAGCGCTGACGAAACTACCATCGGCTGAGAAACTAGCTGAATTGTACATAAATCATATTTACAAACTACATGGATGTCCCAGTAGAGTAGTCAGTGACAGAGGAGTACAGTTCACAGCAAAATTTTGGGAAAAATTCTTGGAAATGCTAGGAGCAGAAAGGAGTCTAAGTTCTGCTTTTCACCCCATGACAAACGGGGCGGTAGAACGTACTCAGCAAACGCTTGGGCAGTTCCTTCGAATGTACTCTAACTTGAGACAAAATGACTGGTCTAGGTGGTTGGCTTTTGCGGAACTAGCCTTTAATTCAACTATACATTCAGCAACAAATAAAACCCCCTTTGAAGTAGTTTACGGGTATGAAATACAGCCTTTACCCCAGTTGCCAAGGTGGACAGAAAATGAGGAAACAGAGGCAGGGAAGTGGAAAACGCAAATGCTAGAATGTTGGAGTCAAGTGACTGCATCCTTAAAGGAAGCACACAAAAAGTATAAAGCGTTCGCAGACAGAAAGAGGGTGGAAGGCGATAAATTAAATAAAGGAGATCTAGTGTGGTTAAGTACCCAAAACATCAAATTGGGGCTACCTTCAAGAAAACTGGGCCCCAAATATATTGGACCATTCAGAATACAGGGTGTTATCAATGAAGTGACTTTCCAGTTGGCATTGCCAAAAAGTTTAGGGAAAATACACCCAGTATTCCATCGCAGCTTACTGAAAAAGTATATGGGGACTTTGGACAAAATGGACACATAGAGTTATTGTTTGATTTGTTTCAGAACTATGATGAAAGAAGAACCGAAGAGGAGGACGAAGAAAACGAGGGCGCCATGTCATGGAGCCAGATCCCAGGGCTGAATTTCCAAGCCCTGAATCTGACTTCATAACATAAAACAACCCTGCAAGCACCTGGCGGGAGGAGATAAAATGAGCCTGGGAACTCAGAGTTGAAAGAATAAACAATTATAATTGCTGTAGTGTGTGGGAATAGAAATCATGGTAGAAATGTGATCCCGAAGGTGGGGTTTGATGATGATATTTGCGTGTGATATTACGTTGCATCAGAAGTGATAAAATTAGATGTATGTAAACATTAGGTCATTCTCGACTTTTCCAAAGTCTTGTATTCTTCAATAAAGATTGAATTTGAGAGCAGCTATCTTTGATCTGCGTTCAGACTGATCCTTTGAAGTGAGCCTGACAGTGGCTCTTAAATGGCATCTTTTTCCCTCTGTAATGATTTCATAATAATTCCTAGCATATTCTACATGTTGGTGAGACTTCCTGGACTTAATGGAAATGCAATAAACTAATGGACATCTGAAAGATTTGCCTGTCTGCTTTGGTTTTTCCGGGGCTTTTCTGAAAGGCAAATGCAAGCAACTTTCCCATGGATAAGTTCCAGACATAGCTCACAAATCTCACAGTAGAGGACATCATCTTGCAAACACTGGAAAAATATACTAAGGATCAAAGGTGGGAAAAGTTACGTTTTTTGGATTACAGCTCCCAGGATGACCTCCAGTATTGAGGACATACTGCAAGTCGCTTCTGATGTGAGAGAATCGGCCATCTACAGAGATGTTGCTCAGGCAGCTCCCGGATGTGTTACCATTCTGCTGGTAGCTCTCATGTCCCGGAGAGAAGCTAGGTGATATAGTTGAGTAACGTAATTTTCTGCAGCTCTGCAATAGATTTTCTGATTTTACTAACGTGTCACATCTAAAGCTACTAAAAAGACAACCAGATGTACACTTTTGTCTATAAAGATACATTATCTGACCCTCTCACTGTTTCTATTAGAGTTGCACGTAATCAATTCACTACAAGGAAGGTCTTTCTGAACTTCAGAGGCATTCAAAATCATCAGCATATATATAATTTATCCACAATAAGTGTAGTTTTCCAATATCTGCATAGGAAACCTGTACATTGTATGTGATGATGGGGATGCAGGTTTTTTCCTAACATCTGCATGTATTAATGGATGAATACTGCAGTAGATAAGGATCAACATTTCTAGGTCTTTTTTTTAAAAAGACAAACAAGGGATTTTTTATATTCACTGACTGTATAAGAATAAAATTACTATAGTTGTGCATCCAATAAACTATGCACCGAACTCTGCATCCAGTAAATTTCCATTTTGTGGTCAGAATAAATTACCTCACAATAACTTAACTGAGCAAAATTTATCTATGTTCAGAGCTTGGAAAAGTAACTTCTGGAGATTACAGTTCCCAGAATCTCTCACCCAGCAAATCCCATAGCCATGCTAGTTGTATTCCAGAACCGTAACTTTCTCAAGATGTGTCTATGGGTCTAATAATACTAAATATCATCTTATTTCCAGGGTTTGCCTGTAGGCCTGGGAGGGGCTTTGAACAAGATGCCATCAGGATTTTGTCCAACCATCTCCTTCCTATTGTTACTATAATTCACAAAAGGAGAAGGCAAGACATCTCCCTTTATGAGCCAGCTAGAACACTAAGATCTGCCGGGGAGGTCCTGCTGTCAGACTCGCCGCCTTTGTAGGTGTAATTGGCGGGAACGAGAGACAGGGCCTTCTCGGTGGTGGCCCCTTGGCTATGGACTCCCCACTGAGATTAGATCGGCCCTTTCCCTCCTAGCATTTAGGAAACAACTTAAGACCTAGTTGTTCAAGAAGGCATTTGGTGATTGACAGGAATGTTGAAATATGGAAATAGTTAAGATAACCTTGAGATCGATGCAAGACATAAATGTTTAATGTTGTGTTTATGATTGTTATTTATAGTTTTAATGGCTTTAATCTATTTTTCTATGTGGGTAATCTGATATGTGATTTTTATACGTGTTAGGCATTGAATTTTGCAATAGACTATATTGTGAACTGCTTTGAGTCCCTCCAGCGGTGAGAAAAGTGGTATATAAATAAAATAAATAACAAATAAATAAATAATAAAGAGGAGCCTACCATTTCCTGCTGTTCCTTATCTAGCAGGTAATTATAGTGTTACTAGCTGTGCCCTGCCACGTGTTGCTGTGGCCAATTGGAATTGCACTGAATAGCCTCGCTGCTTCAAGGCCTGGCTGCTTTCTATATAGGGGCATCCTTCCTTGGGCAGGTTGAATGGGACAGAGTAGCCTCGTGGCTTCAAAACCTGAGAGTTTTCTATCTAGGGGAAATTTTGGTTGGCCAGGTTGAACAGCACTGACTAGCCTTGCTACTTGCAAGCCTGGCCGCTTTCTACCTTGTGGAATTCTTGTTTGGCCAGGTCGAATAGCAATGAATAGTCTCAGTGCAGCAAGTATGAATGCTGCAATTAGTTACCTTGATTAGCATTTAATGGCCTTGCAGCTTCAAAGCCTGGCCATGATTGTTTTCTTTCTGGAATTCCCCTGTCTTCTGAGTGTTGTTCTTTATTTACTGTCCTGATTTTTGAGATGATATTGTTCTGTATTATTATAACACAGTAATTATTACTTATTATATTTATAATCTTATATTATCTGCTTAGAACAGGATTAAATGAGGC
The DNA here is from genome assembly GCF_035594765.1 of Anolis carolinensis. NCBI lineage: Eukaryota > Metazoa > Chordata > Lepidosauria > Squamata > Anolidae > Anolis > Anolis carolinensis. Next base: position 243,909,526 of record NC_085842.1, read on the forward strand.
CCCTTCTACACAACTGAACTGGATTATATGGCAGTGTGGACACAAGATAATCCAGTTCAAAGCAGATTATCCTGCCTTGGCATTCAGGGTTATATAGGTGTGTGGTAGGGCCTTGAGTCTACACTGCCATATAATCCAGTTCAAATCAGATAATCTGTATTTTATAGGCAGTGTGGAAGAGGCCTGATTGGCCCTGGGCGCCATTAAATGGCTGAGTGGGTTACTAGGAGACAAAGTGGGCAGAGCTTAGCCTTCTAACTGGCAGCAATGGGAAAAAACAGTTCTTCCTCTAATTAGGACTTTATTTTTCTTGGTTTTTTATTTTATTTAAAGACATATTTTGGATGACTATGTGTTTTGTGGCCAAATTTGGTGTGATCTGGTTGAGTGGTTTTGTGGTTTACTCCACAGTAAAACGAACATTACATTATATATAGATAGATTATTCCATTTCAATTGCCCTGATTCCATCCTATGGGGGTACTGAAGACTGAAGTGTGGTGAAGCAAATGAATGCTCTCTCTGAGGGAATGCTCTTCCCTATTCTGCAAATCCCAGGAATCCCATGGCAATGCAAGTGCAATGAGGCATTATATTTGTGTAGTATGAATGGGCCCTTGATAACTGGATGGACAGGTAAACAAGCAAAAGCAAAGAAAAGAATATACTAGTAAACAGTCAATGGTTTTGACTCCTTTGACATCACCAAACCCAGTAATTTTCAAAAATCTGCAATGGATGATAAACATAGAGAAGAAGCAGAAAGAAGAATACTGTACGGAGATCCACGAGCTAGACTATAAACACATAAATAGAAACCACAAAAAAAGAACACCGAATTGTAACTATTCCGCTCAGTTATCTCTTGACTTCAGGATACATGTCCAATAATGTACTCTTTTTAAATCAAAGAATAGCTAAATTGTAAGTTTGCATGGCAGTGAATTATTTGTCTGAAGGAAGTTAGATCCATGAGTCTTCCCATCTAACTACAGATAGACATGGTACCCATAGTATTATTTGTATACAACCATGCACATTTATTACCTACCATTCTAAGCTCTCAACCAGCCTTTGGCAAAAACAAACTAGGTTCTTTTTGTCAAGGAAGAAAGATAATCTTTCTCAGTTTTTGGAAACCAAAAAGTAAATAGCAAAAAGATAAACATTACTTTTTGAAATGTACCTCAGTTCAGCTTACATGCAATAAAAAGAGGAGGAGGTGATGGTGATAGAAGAAATAAAATAAGCCTCATGCTCTGATCTTTAAAAACTCACCAAAATGCCTCAAAGCAAAACCTAGCAGTGTCAACTGGTTGCATTTTTATTTCAACAACCATGTATGGACAGGTCACTCTAAACCATGAAATTTTCACTGCTGCATTATCTTTCAAAAGCGCCTAAGCTTTTCAATTTGTTCAGTCAATTTAGAGCATTTTGCCCTATAACTCATCTGTAGGAAGACAAAAGTCAGGCGCAGGTCAAGTAATGGAGAACGGATGTCAGTGAGAGAAATTTGGTTATAACTCCTAAGCAAGCCCTGTTATAAAATGCTCAGATAAGAATGCAGACCTTCCGTTTTCCAAGAAAAACCAAGTCCTGCCATGCCAGAATGATGAAATGATATGTCTTAAGTGGACTCATAAGGGCAGACTTGATAAAGACAGTAATCTGCACCTGAATGGTGCAAGCTATTTATCAGGCAGGGGTAACAGTGGGCATCACAAAGATGGCCTGATTTGTCCCACAGATATGTTGGAATCTAAGCAGTGGTGATCTTCGTCCAAGAATAACCTATAATTTGTACCTGTTATCATAATGGCCAAGTTCAATCATCTCTCACTTCATAAAGCGAAAAGTGTGAACAAGGTTTTAGCTTCTACAACAGTGGTTCCCAACCTTTAGGCCTCCAGGTGTTTTGGACTTCAACTTCCAGATATCCCAGCCAGCCTACCACCTGTGAGGAAGTGTGGGAGCTGAAGTCCAAAACACCTGGAGGCCCAAAAGTTGGGAACCACTGTTCTACAGAGTAGCATTCAGGTTGTATCTACACCTCAAAATTATGGCAGTTTGACACCACATTAACTAGTTATGTTTAACTTTAGTTTTGTGTATTTTAATATGTATTGTATAGAAATATGTTTTAATATGTATATTCTATGGAGTCTTTTTTTAATGATTATGTGTTTTAGCACTGGACAAATGTCACGTGATGGAAAATGAGCATTATATGACTCCTCAACAAGAAAGGTGGTAGGAATGCGTTGGAGCAATGTTGTAACCGCCTCAAGCCATCATTATATTATTATTATTAGTAGTAGTAGTTGTTGTTGTTGTAGTATTATGGAATTCTGCTATTTATGGTTTTGTCAGAGATAATAATTCTGCAGTGTGAGTGATGTGAAAGGCAATTTTAAAAAGTGAACCGATGTCTACTACCTTGAGAAAAAGCCAGGGAGGACATCAAACTGACTGAAAACTAGGAGAAAGACCCTGGCTTGTCCCAAACCTGACATCTATAGTTTCACGTTTTGAACAAAATGGGAAACCATGGTAAATTTGAGGGCTTCTGATTTGATAGCTTGTGTATGACCAAAGGCTCTTTCATATTTTGATTTATTACAAAATACAAAAGAGCCTTTGGCAATGCACAAGGAATCAAATCAGAACTATGAAGTACTAAATGGGAGCAGTACGAACAAACTATTTTATCTGTATACTAGCTGTGCCCGGCCACGCGTTGCTGTGCGAAGTATGGTGGTATGGGAAATAAAGTATTGAGGAATTGGTGGTAGTTAAGGTCAAGGGTAAAGGTTTTCCCCAGACATTAAGTCCAGTCGTGTCTTACTCTGGAGGTTGGTGCTCATCTCCATTTCTAAGCCGAAGAGCCGGCGTTGTACGTAGACTCCTCCAAGGTCATGTGGGATGACTACATGGAGCGGCGTTACCTTCCCGCCGGAGCAGTACCTATTGATGCACTCACATTTGCATGTTTTCGAACTTCTGGGTTGGCAGAAGCTGGGGTTAACAGTGGGGGCTCTCTCTGCTCCCCCAATTCAAACCTGTGGCCTTTCGGTCCAGAAGTTCAGCAGCTCAGCGCTTTAACACGCTGCGCCATCAGGGGATATTATTTCCTAAAGGTTGTGAATATACAATATTTCTGATTGGTTTTTTTTTGTTTGTTGGAGGCAAGTATGAATGCTGCAATTAGGAAAAATGATTAGGATGTAATTGCCTTGCAGCTTTAAAGCCTGGCTGTTTCCTCCCTGAGTGAATTTTTTGTTGGGAGGTGTTAGCTGGCCCTGATTGTTTCCTGTCTGGAATTCCCTTGTTTTCAGAGTGGTGTTGTTTGCGATATTTTATGTGCTTCTACTGTCTGTGGCCCTGAGAAAACAGGATTTGCCAGACTTTGATGATGGGAATACTTTGTTGGGAGGTGTTAGCTGGCCCTGATTGTTTCCTGTGTGGAATTCCCCTGTTTATTTACTGTCCTGGTTTTAGAGATTATATTGTTCTGCATTATTCTATCCCAGTAATTATTTCATATTAAAGAAGAATCTCACTTATCCAACATTCGCTTATACAATGTTCTGGATTATCCAACGCAGTCTGCCTTTTCATAATCAATGTTTTTGTAGTCAGTGTTTTAAATTCATTGTGATATTTTAGTGGTAAATTTGTAAATACAGTACAGTAGAGTCTCACTTATCCAACATAAACGGGCCGGCAGAACGTTGGATAAGCGAATATGTTGGATAATGAGGAATTAAGGATAACCCTATTAAACATCAAATTAAGTTATGATTTTACAAATTAAGCACCAAAACATCATGTTAGACAACAAATTTGTCAGAAAAAGTAGTTCAGTACACAGTAATGCTATATAGTAATTACTATATTTATGAATTTAGCACCAAAATATCACGATATATTGAAAGCATTGACTACAAAAATGTGTTGGATAATCCAGAACGTTGGATAAGCGAGTGTTGGATAAGTGAGACTCTACTGTAAATACTACATAGCATTACTGCGCATGGAACTACTTTTTCTGTCAAATTTGTTGTATAATATGATGTTTTGGTGCTTAATTTGTATAACGATTACCTAATTTGATGTTTAATTGGCTTTTCCTGAATCCCTTCTTATTATCCAACATATTCACTTATCCTGCCGGCCTGTTTACGTTGGATAAGTGAGACTCTACTGTATATTTCTAATCTTATATTATCTGCTCAGAACTGGATTATCTGAGGCCCCTTCTTCACAGCTGTATAAAATGCACACTGAAGTGGATTATATGGTAGTGTGGAGTCAAGATAATCCAGTGCAAAGCAGATAATATAAGATTATAAATGGGTTATATAGCTGTGTTGAAGGGCCTTGAGTCTACACTGCCATATAATCCAGTGCAAATTAGATAATCTGTGGAAGAAGTCTAAGTGAGGCCTACATCCGCCCGTCCCCTAACTGAAACCTGGCTGTCCCTTGGTTGCTAGGCAACCAAGTGGGCAGAGATTAGCCCTCTAAACTGGCAGCAATTGGATAAAAAAATTATTGCTCTCCCTCTAATTAGGACTTTATTTTTCTTTTCTTTTTGTTGTATCAACCTTGAGGCGTATGTGATGGGTTGTGTTGTCAAATTTTGAGGTTGGGGGGCCTGTACTTTTGTTGTTTTGTGAATTGCAGTGATGCTATCACTCTTTTATATATATAGATTCCTGAAAATTTTTTCTGTACCACGTTTGACATTTTGATAAATATACTCTAGACTTCACACTTGGCTCTATTTGTGAAACTGAGACAGGATCATTCAAAGAACCACCATGAGAAGAAATCTTCATTCCAGAGGGGCAAAGGAAAAATCCTTATGTCTTTTTCAATAAAGTAGGGAGGCAAAGAGACTGGACAATTTATGCAGGTAATTTACTTTGCTCCTTGTAAGGAAAACCTGAAGCAGGGCAGAGTACGTTTCTCTCTTGAGGTCACTCTTCTATTTAATTCAAGCAGCGATGGTTTCCTGCTGGCTGAGTTAGCTGATCAGAGACAGCTGAGCACACAGTCTGCTTGCTTTCTAAACATAATTAAAACCTTAATGAAGAATGGCATTCTCTGAATCTACATCTCAAAACAGGGAGAGGAATGAATTTCTAAGTATGTCATATCCAAATTAGGGCATTAGCTTTAGTAGACAGATACTACAGTGTTCCTCCCTTTCAAATACTGATTGATTATACCCTCCGGGGAAAAAGGGACGTCTCTGTAAATGGAAAGACCCATTTGAAGCTAACCCAAATTATACAAAATTACATGTAGAACAGAAAAAATTGAATGAAATGAATATTTCCTTGAAGCATTTTAGACCCTTAACTCCCTGCTCAAGAAAAAAATATTGAAGAATAATTTATTTAACAAAGAAAGGAAATTGGAATAATACTGAGAGATTTCAAAAAGCACATTTCACTGTTTTATGTAGTAAATACATAAAGTTTAAAAGGGAGGGGCAACAAATTGCGCAGTCTCCCTCAACTTCATATTCCCACGTATTTTCAATTGTAACTCGTATAAACCGGTTCTGCTAGAGGATTAGAAAACAGAAGATTATGGGAGTTGTAATCTAATACATATGGAAGGCACCAAGTTAGAGACAGTGTCATAGCAACACTGAATTCCTCCCCAGGACTTGTTTCAATGGTGATCCAGTAGCATTTGGATATAGTAAATTGTGATGCTGGAAATAACTACAGACAACCCTTCACATTTGCAAAAGTTTAAACCCACAGTCCTTTCTAGTTGGAGAAGATTGTACTTTTTAGAAAAGGTCAATATATGAAGCGCTCTCTCTCTCTCTCTCTCTCTCTCTCTCTCTATATATATATATATATATATATATACACACCATCTTTGCCCAGCCACGCGTTGCTCTGGCTTATGGGAATCGTTTGTTGGCCAGGTAGAATAGCAGTGAATAGCCTTGCAGATTCAATGCCTGGCTGTGTTATAACTATTGGAATCCCTGTTTGGCGAGCTGGAGTAGCACCCTCAATCAAAGAGCCACTTTGAAGCCTGGCTACTTCCTTTGTAGTGGAATCATTGTTTGGCCAGCTTGGATTGCACTGAATAGTCTTGCAGCTTAAAAGCCTGGCCGGGAAGGGGGGGGGGCTAAAGGCAGCAGAGCCTACTTTTCTAACCGGCAGTTAAGGGGAGAAAAGCTCTTCCTCGTCTTCTGTAATTTTGACTATTTTTCTAGGTTTTTTTTATTGAAAGACATATTTTGGATGACTATGATTTTTTTGTGGCCAAATTTGGTGTGATTTGGTTCAGTGGCTTTGTTATTTACTCCATAGTAAAACGAACATTACATTTATATATATAGATATGAAGCCCCCAGTGGTGCAGCGGGGAAAACCGCTGAGCTGCTGAACTTGCTGACCGAAAGGTTAGTGGTTCGAATCCGGCAAGTGGGGTGAGCTCCCACTGCTAGTCCCAGCTTCTGCCAACATAAGACCCCATCTACACTGCCAGAAAACAATCAGATTATCTGATTTGAACTGGATTATATAGCAGTGTAGACTAATATAATCCAGTTCAAAATAGATAATCTGGATTTTATCTGGCAGTGTAGCTAGGGTCTAAGAAGAACGAGATAACTTCAGAAATAGTGAGTTAGTGTGGATTAGGACTCCAACATTAGACCAGGGTTCTAATTCCTGCTCAACCACAGAAACCCACTGGGTGATCCTGGGCAAATCACATTCTCCCAGCCTCAGAGGAAGGCAGAAATATGAGAGATTTGCCATAAGGTAGAGTCGAGTTGAAGGCATACAAGAACAACAAACCTTCAAAGTCTCTCCAAAAGTTGTCAAGGGCTTTCATGGCCGAAATTACTGGATTGCTGTGAGTTTTCTGGACTGTATGGCCATGTTCCATAAGCATGCTCTTCTGACGTTTCACCCACATCTATGGCAGGGATCCTCAGAGGTTGTTGAGAGTGGGTGCCATTAAAAACCCATATCTGGAAGCACCCTTGATGCTTCAGTGTGATAGGGAAGTCATAACTAGTTAATGCTGTAGCCAAGGACAATAGTCAGTCTCCAACAGACCTCAACAACCTCTGAGGATGCTAGCCATAGATGTGGGTGACACATCAGGTCTCTCTTTTATATATTTTTCTTGCATTTTGGGTGGGAACTAATGTTTTTATTCCAACACGTAAAGTGATGTTTTTATTCCTACACTGTACATACTATCTCCAAATGTACTAGCAAGCGCTCTTCAAATGGCAGATGTTTGTTAACCTGTCCTCCCTCTGCTGGTGAGACTCAGCAACACAAGGAGTAAAGACTTTTATCTGTGGGCTGCTGGCAACTTCAGTCCTCCCATCAGTAATGCTGAACATGTTTACAGTCCAGGCTTAAGATATTTAGTTCCCAAAATTTTTTGAACTCTAAAATACAAATCTTTGCTCACTTAAATAAGCAGGAGTAATACTGTGATTGTTGCAAGCCACCCTGCAGCAGGCTAAGACTCAAACTGACTATGCTCGAATTGAATAAGGACAATAAAACCACTGACAGAGTGGTTCAGGAGTCCAATAAGACTTCTCAATACACTCCATGCCATACAATATATTGAAAAAGGCTGTTTTCTTGGTGTTTTTCCATTTTGCAGGATAACTAAGACAGATCACCTATGTGCCCTTGGTTTTCAATCTGCAGCCTTTACGAGAGGAAAGAATGATATTTAAAAACCTATGTGGGAATACTTCAAACTCTTAAAATACTGCGTAATTGACCTTTTGTGTCTTCTATTCTAGAACAAAAAAACTTCTGAGTCAGGTTTCAACACAAAGCTGTTGAAATGCAATTCATCAAGAAGGTCACCTCTTATATTCTATTGCTTACATAGAGACAAAGTTGTTGTTTTTAAAACACACTACATCAAGTTCACGGCTAAACACGCATGTATTAAAAGTCAACCAGTTCTTTTGTGAATTGCCAGGATGTTCTTTAGCTTCACTATTTACAATTTCTCCTCCCACAGTCATGTGTGGGACAAGATTCATAAAGTGGACTGTAAAATAGAGATATAAAATGTCCTGAAATCTGGAAGGCAAGAATAAATTGGGTTTTTTTTTCTTTCCTTCCTTTTTCTAGGAAAGTTTTAGAAAAATTGAAAAATGAAGTATTAACCCCTCTTTACAGAATAAATTAGTTATATATAACTTAGTGGGACATAAAATCATCATGAGGGATATACCAAAAGTACAGCTGATTCAGAATATATTCACAGATTGAACTAATGTGAAATGTGTCCAGAGGAGGGCGACTAAAATGATCAAGGGTCTGGAGAATAAGCCCTATGAGGAGCGGCTTAAAGAGCCGGGCATGTTTAGCCTGCAGAAGAGAAGGCTAAGAAGAGTCATGATGGCCATGTATAAATATGTGAGGGGAAGTCATGAGGAGGGAGCAAGCTTTTTTTCTGCTGCTCTGGGGACTAGGATGCGGAACAATGGCTTCAAACTACAAGAAAGGAGTTTCCACCTGAACATGAGGAAGAACATCCTCACTGTGAGAGCTATTCAACAGTGGAACTCTCTGCCCCAGACTGTGTTGGAGGTTCCTTCTTTGGAGGCTTTTAAGCAGAGGCTGGATGGCCATCCGTTGGGGTTCTTTGAATGCGATTTTCCTGCTTCTTGGCAGGGGGTTGGACAGAATGGTCTGTGAGGTCTCTTCCAACTCAATTCTATAATTGTATTTTATTTTTAATGGAATAATAAGGTTCTGAACAGCACAGAATATCTAAACTAAATAACCAACATTTTTCCAAATTTTCCTACATGTCCTCATGCTTCTATTATAAACCACAAGAGGTTACACCACAACATCAGCAATTTTTAAGATACCATATGACTGAATTCAGTGTTGTATAGATTAATATGGCAATCTTATGAGGTTGGGGAAGGTAAGATGAGATCAGGTGGTTTCCAAACATAAAAAAGTATTTTCTTTTGGTTTTGTTTGTTTGCATTTTTGTTATTGACAACTGGGATAGAATCACTGAAGATTGGCAGCTCTGAAGTATGTTAGAGCAGGGGTTCTCAAACTCTGCTCCGTGGAGCCCTTGGGGCACCAGGAGTGTTAGTCAGGGGGGCTCCATGGTGCCATGCTGCTTCCTGCCTCCTCCTCTTTCCTCCTCCTCCTGGGAAATCCAGGGAAATTAGTTTGGAACTTCCCCGCCTCTCCTTCTTTGCTTCCAAAACCCTATTTCCCTCCCGCCACTCAGGGAATACTTTGATTGTGCTTAAAAACTGCATGGCAGAAGGGAGTTTGCTCCTACTACAGTAGAACCCCGGTAGTCTGAGTTAAACAGGCGGATCTCAGCTCGGTCAACCCAGATCACTCAGATTACCAGGTTTCCCCTCCCTTTGGTGGCTGCTTGGACCCAGGGAAGCACGAAGCGTGCCGCTTCTCTGGGTCCAAGCCCCCGCCAAATGGAGAGGCTTCCTCTCCGTTCGGCCGGGGCTTGGATCCAGGGAGGCGTGCCACTTCCCTGGGTCCAAGCACCTGCCGAACGGAGAGGAAACTTCTCCCTTCGGTGGGCGTTTGGGCCAGCCATTGAGCGGGTGAAGAGGAAGGGCCACAACAGCCCTCCCCGTTCATCTGCCCGCCCGTGCCTCGGCTCCTTTGTCACGCCAGTGGCCAGCAGCACCAGCGCCCGGCGTGGCGAAGGAGGCAGCTGTGCATGTTGCTAGTTAGATAGCAAGCTACCTAGCAACACGCACGGGGCGCTCGCCCCTTGGGAGATGCCCCCTGCGTGTTGCTAGGTAGCTTGCGTCCAGAGGAGGGCAACTAAAATGATTAAGGGTCTGGAGAACAAGCCCTATGAGGAGCGGCTTAAAGAGCTGGGCATGTTTAGCCTGCAGAAGAGAAGGCTGAGAGGAGACATGATAGCCATGTACAAATACGTGAAGGGAAGTCATAGGGAGGAGGGAGCAAGCTTGTTTTCTGCTGCCCTGGAGACTAGGACGCGGAACAATGGCTTCAAACTACAGGAAAGGAGATTCCACCTGAACATCAGGAAGAACTTCCTCACTGTGAGAGCTGTTCGACAGTGAAACTCTCTCCCCCGAGCCGTGGTGGAAGCTCCTTCTTTGGAGGATTTTAAGCAGAGGCTGGATGGCCATCTGTCGGGGGTGCTTTGAATGCGATTTCCTGCTTCTTAGCAGGGGGTTGGACTGGATGGCCCATGTGGTCTCTTCCAACTCTACTATTCTATGATTCTATGATTCTAGCAACACGCACACCTAGCTAGCCAGCGAGCAGGTGAATGGGGAGAACCTTTGCGGCCCTCCCCGTTCACCCGCTCAGATTGCAAGGAGGCTCAGACGAGCGGGGCCAGACGAGCGGGGTTTTACTGTACTATTATTATTACGACTCCTCCTCCTACTATTACTAGAGGTTTGATTACCATCTGCCAGAGGCACTTTCTGCTTTTCCGCATGGCATGAGGGTTGACTGGATGGCCCCTGGGGTTGCTCTTCTTCTTATTATTATTGTTATTATTATCACAGAGGCTGGATGGTCATCAGTTGGGGGTGCTTTTCTTGAGCTTTTCTTGCATGACGTAAGGGGGTGGGACTGGATGGTCTCTGAGGTTTTCTACTAAAATACTGTTAAGTTTATGTTGATTAAAATTGTTCTTAAATTTTAAATATTGTATTGTTCTTTCTTTTTCCAATTATAGATATACAAGGAACTTTTGCTTCAGAAAGGGCTCCTCCCGCCCTCCTCCCTTCCTTCCTTCCGTCCTTCCTTCCTTCCTTCCTTCCTTCCTTCCTTCCTTCCTTTCTTTCTTTCTTGGAATTAAGAAGTTACCTAAGTTTTTCTAACTGCCTGGCTTTTGAATAAAAGAGATCAAGCTCCTCTACAGAAAGGCAATAAAATATGATCACTGAATTGGGAGTTGGAGTATTTCCCCTGTGAAGGAAAGTTATAACATCTCACGCCTTTTAGATTAGCAAGAAAAGAAAAGAAAAGGTGGCACATAAAGGGGAATAAGATAGCAAATTATATTTAATGTGAAGAAAATGGATAAGGAGTCATTTTTCTCCCTGTCCTAATAATAATGGAAGCTAGGGTTATTCTGTAAAGCTAAATGGTGGGAGATTCGCAGCAGATAAAAGGGAAGTATTTTTGGACCAGGAGATTCAGTGATGGCTGATACTTTAAATGGCTTCATAGAGGGATAGACAAATCCAAAGATGCTAATGCTTTCTTTGCCTACTAGGCAAATACAATATACGACTGACTCTTCTTCATCTAAATGTCTCTCAATATGAGTTGAGAGCAAGAGGCTGCCATTGCACTCACGTCACACTAGCAGGAGTCTCAGGAAGAACTGACTAACTAACTGATCTGTGAAAATGATGCTATGGCTTTGGTCCAACTGCAGAATCATAGAATTGGAAGAGACCACAAGGGCAATGTAGTCCAACTCTGTTTCATGCAGTAATATAAAAATAAAGCATTCCTGATAGATGGTCATTCAATCTGTCTAAAAACTCTAAACAAAAGGAGATTCTACCACACTTCAAAACAGCATATTCCACTGACAGCTATTATGGTTGTTCTTATCACAGCTATTCTTATCAATGCCCTGGACAATGTGTAACTTGTCATGCAAGAACACTGGTGCCAAACATGATCTGACACATAACGGGTTTATTAGTGACAATTAAAAATAGTGTTTGGAGAACAACTTCACATGCTTCAATCTGAATTCCACCCACACCGCGAACAAGATAGTAAGACACCTATACTGCTATTGCATGTAGAAATGATCTCTTCCCAAGGAACACTGCACAATGTGTTGCCACTACTGCCTCCTCTTTCCTAAGGCTCTTTTGTTTCCATAATGTGCTCCAAAGAAGTGATGCAAACACACAAATGGTGACTTCTAAAGTCATCAAGATAACATTTTATCAATCATCTCTGAAGCCCCAACTACAATGGGCTGTTCAGGACTGGAACTCTCTGCCCCGGAGTGTGGTTGAGGCTCCTTCTTTGGAGACTTTTAAGCAGAGGCTGGGTGGCCATCTGTCGGGGGTGTTTTGAATGTCATCTTCCTGCTTCTTGGCAGGGGTTTGGACTGGATGGCCCGTGAGGTCTCTTCCAACTCTATGATTCTATGATTCTATGAGTATTAATGCAGCTTGTTTCAAACTGTGGCGACCTGACAACAAACTCCCATAAAAGGGCATGAAAGAAAGCCCATAATAGGCATCAGTGCTCTGTAATATACTCACCATCTGGGCCCCAAACTGGATCCAGGATTTCCTATGTAATCGCCTGCACTACTTTCTTCAATATTATTTTGAAACTTCATTGAATGGTCAGTGTAGACGGGGCCTCCGTTGTCATAGCTCTATCCCTTTATACAAATCCTTTGGTCTACAAAAACAATATCACAATCTTGTATGCGAATATGAATCTTCAGAAATCCTAGAAATTGTACTAGATGTATGGATGCAAATCTGTCTGTCTGTCTATTTATTAGCCTTGCAAGCATGTTGAGCAAGAGATTGGGAAGACTCATTTTGTGCAAAAGAAAGACCACCTGCTTCTCTGATTTATAAATCTCTGAACCAGTAAATAAAAGGTTGGCAAACATTCCTAGCATCCCCTCCCCCAAGTCCATTACTGAGTACAGAATGCTACAGGCTAGAAAGGCATTTCAAATCAGAAGAAAGGCAGCAAAACACAAGATAACAGTATTAACAGTATTAATCCCTGCAGCATTAAGAGTGTTCCCCATCCCTCCCAGCTCAACCCAAGTCTCGTCCTCCAATACACAAAGCAAACAGATTGAGTCTGCTGTTTTCTGAAGCTGTGTAATGTTCCAAGCAAATTATATTATCTTATATTTATCCAAAAATGAAAGCCAATAAAGAAGTGACTTTTTCCATTTCTACTTTTTTGTGTGTGGAAAAAGTAGCAATGGAAATGCAGGGCGGAAATGAGGACATACATTAAAGGAATTTATCATTCCCAACATAATTAAGATTTACCCAAAATACAGAGACAAATCAAAAAAGTTTTTTTAATGATATAATTTAATAATGCCCTGGACCCAAAAAATTCCATTGTGTGAGCAGAAGGAATTTCACGCCAAGTAATCTAACCCATCTGCAGACAAATCCTAAAAACCAAAGCAACGTTAATTGCTATGGCTGTTTAACCACTGGAATGTCTGGCAGGTAATAACAGCAGACAAACCTAAGACAATACTATAAGCTCTGGAGTTATGTGATTTCTGGGCTCATGTGAATATCGGAGATTACTTTAAAATTGGTAGGAAGAGAAATGCATTTTCTGCTGCTACTACATCTGCAACTCTTTATTACATAGTGCCAATATTATATTCCTTATAGTTTCTAATAAAATTGCCATCACTACAAGCTTATCGTCTTCATTTTACAACAATGGAAAATGTCTGGCCCTCTAGAGCAGTGGTTCTCAACCTGTGGGTCCCCAGGAGTTTTGGCCTACAACTCCCAGAAATCCCAGCCAGTTTACCAGCTGTTAGGATTTCTAGGAGTTGAAGGCCAAACATCTGGGGACCCACAGACTGAGAACCACTACTCTAGATCTTAAACTGCTTCTTAAACTGTGGGTCCCAACCCCAAATAGGGTCCTCTCAGCAAAATGTTGGGGTCGTGAAAAATTTGGCAATGTTAAAGATTTCTGAACACATCAAATTTATTAGTAACAACATGCAGTGTTTACAGAGTATTCTACAGAAAATGCTTCAGCTGTGCTCCACAAAAAGGAAACTTAGCCTGTTTAGCAAACCTTGCTGATTTATTTTCAGTAAATATTTGATTTTTATACCTATTTTATATACCTATATAACTGGGGCCATGTAAAAATTTCTCGGGTGGAAAGTGGTCAGGAGAGAAAAAAGTTTAAGAAGCCCTGCTCTAGATATCGAACCTCCCAGTATTCCTCACCATTTGCTTTTCTGGCAAAGATGGAAGGGGCTGAAGTCCAACAACATATGGAGAGCCATACCTTCCCCTATGCTTGCTTTACTAAGGTATTTGAGCTCTTGTTTTTGCTTTCCAAAATGTCAATTCTGAGCTATTAATTCCTAATTCAGAAACAGATCTTATGCTGGGCTCAATGTTCTTGTATAAAACACTTCCAAAGACAAAAGACATTTGCAATTCTCTATTTTAATGACTGATCTGGGCCAAATTTAATTTGCTATTTTCTACGCCCTTCATGAGGGAGGAATCAGACTGGCTTTCTACAGCCATTTAGTAAGGCTGTAGAAAGGACAAATTAGACACAATCTGTAGGTATTTTTTTAATATAGACTATGCATTTGAAACTCGCTTTGGATTCTGGAGCTGGAAAACAAGTGTATATGAGGGAGTCCTGCTCTTTTCACCCATAAGGAGCTTTCCTTACAAACAAATGGGTGTGGAGGTCCCAATCTGGAAGGTAGCAGGGAGCTGAAGTTAATGTCCTCAATGCTCTCCCCTGAATATTCACAAAGTTGCAAAGAAACATTCACACAATTGCTAAGTACAAGGGGCATTTGCCCTAACTGGTGTGTGTCTCCATTCAGAGAAGAAAGCTCTACTATTCACCAGACAACAGTCATGTTAGTCAAGGAAAAGGAAAACAGTGTGTAAGAAGCATTTAGGCAGAAGTTCCCTCAAGGTTGGAAGGGGAGAGAGCAATAAATAGAAAAATGCCAAGCTTGGGAATAAAAAAGTACCTATGGGAAACTGTTTTTAGCAAGTACCAAATTGACCTAAATAATTACAGCATTAGGAACACTTCCAGTTCTACAGAGGATACTAAATGAGAATCTGCCAAGAGGTTTAGAAGTATTTGGTAGACCAATTTATGTATCTCTGAACTTGGCAGCTGCATTCATGCACGTGTTCTGCCCTCTTCTGCAGTCATTACAATAAAAGACCATCACCCAACCATCTCTGCTGCCTGCACTGTTTTCAGTGGTGGAAAATCACACCAACTCTCCTGTATGGAGGTGGGAATTTGGAGGCAAGGGGGAGAGAAAGAGTGAGAGATTTGATATATCTTATATGCAGAGGCAAACTCAAGAACTTGCAAATTTGCCCACGTTCAATCTGTTTACTCACCCAATGTGAGAAAAATCACCTCCCACTCAGATGGGAAAAGAAAAGCTAGGTGCTTTACAACAATGTGCAAATACAAATTAAAACTAACAACAAAGGCCAGGCAGGCCTCTTATCTTTCCTTCATGGTTACTACATGCAGATAATGAACCAATGTTAAAAATAAATCAAGGTGAGTTAGAATTTCTTGTAGAATTTGCTGCATAGGTAGGCTGATAAAGGCAAGAGACAGTTTTTCTTGCAAAACCTTATTCTGTCCAGAAATTGATAATACTTTCAATGGATCACAGTACTGTATAATAGGCTTGTGCACGAATTCATTTTGGACATTCACCTTTGGCGAATAGCATGGGTTTCCCACTATTTTTTTAATGGCTGCAACAGAACAGTGACTGTTGAAAACTGTCTGCTTTCGGTTTCTTTTGATTACATGTTGAGTGCGGGAAGGAGTCAGTTGCTAGAAGCAAAAGGATCCCAGGAAGGGAGGTTTCTTAATCCCTTTATTAAACCCAGGTCTCCTCTAAAGACAGAAGGGAAAGGATCACAGAAAGAGTGGTATCTTAACCCTGGTGCTTTTAATCCAAGTCTTAATGAAGGATATAAGGAGAAATGATGCCTAAAATGACAGGAAAGGGACCCTGGGAAGTCCCCCCATTGCCGCCAATGGGCCAGATAGAAAATTAATCTTTTGGCTTCCCGGATCGAAAAATGATTTCTGTCCTCCTGAATTCAGGGGGCTCCCGAAAAATGGATAGGGACCCCCACCGAAATCTGAGACACCAAAGTGCTCAAGAACTTGTGCTCAAGACTGCACAAGCCTACTGTATATGACAATGGACAGGGGTAGGGATGAAGAGTATCATAAAGTTCAACATGTTAACATTAATACCATATGTTTTTGTGATTGTTGAATATATATGTTGCTGTAGTATGCATACTGTGTTTGTGGCATATGCTTTTGAACCATCATTGTGTCCTGATTGTTTCCTGCCTGGAATTCCCCTGCTTTCAAATCATGTTTTTAATACCTATTTTGTATGCTGACCTTTTATGACTGTTTTTATCAATATTGGTGTTTTTATTGTTGATTGATTTGTTTTATTGCATTGTCCCCTTTTTATATTGTTATGTCTGGGCATGGCCCCATGTAAGCCGCCCCGAGTCCCTTCGGGGAGATGGGGCGGGGTATAAGAATAAAGTTGTTGTTGTTGTTGTTATTATTATTATTATTATTATTATTATTATTATTATATAGTCATGTATAGGTAAACTTTATGCATAAGCAGAGGACAACTTTTGAGACCAAAATCCAGGTTTTTTGGGTTAATATTTTGATGAAATTTTTATATATGAGTATATAGTGTACATTAATTGTAAACTCAATTTACTGTATCCTTAAAGGAGTTAGACATCTACATACTGTGTAAAACATTTACATCCAGCTCTAGCTCTGTCAGATTGGATTGGGAATGGGGCTCCTGTAGTCCTTTACAGATTCTGGAGAAGGACTATGTATCATGAAGGTTCATCAAGTAGGATAAAGGTACTCCTTCATCTTTCAAACCCCAGTATTGAGCTACATTTGTTCTTTCCCAACATTGTGCCAATGAAAGGGGGTGGCTGTATTATTGTTGTGTATTTGCAATAAAACATTGTTAGCTACTCCTCTGTGCTCCTTTCTCCTACTCTCCACCAATGAGGCAATAATTATATGGGGAGGGGACAGCTTCAGCCAAAAGTTGGGATTTGGGAGGTAAGAGAGGACAGGAAGCTTCATCCTGCTTGATGGAGTTTTATAGTACTTTTCCTTGGTTCAACATCTGTTATGGACCACATTTACAGGATCTTTGTCATGGACGCAATCTGGCAACCAGTTAGAAATGATGGTTTCTCCCAACTCTCCAACATTGCTGAAAAAATGTTTGTTCCCAATATTCTGATTCTTGAGAGTATACAGGATGTTCTCCAACAAATGTTATAGTTTTCAGTGATGCACAGTACACAAGAATCACATAATCTGACTCATAAAGTGTCAGTTTACCACGATCATGCAATCTATCACCAAAACGGTATCTAGGAAACAAGGAAGAATGACTTTTAGAAAACCATCTGACTACACACTCTTTCCAAGAAGTAAAAACACAAACAAACAAAAAAATCACCAGTCAACATCAGCACAGTTGAAAACGCACATCAAATACATGTCAAGCAGTTGCACCAAAGGAATACAAGAGCAGAAAAATGAAATTGGCTTAGGTCCCAGAACGGATGGTCACATTTATAGAAGATTGCTCACAGCAAAAGACCCAATTCTGATAGATGGTTTGACTCTCTGCTCTCAGCAGCATGGGTAAGATTCCTGCCTCATTAAATCTCTCCAATTCCTTGAGGGCCATCTTTCCTGCATGTGTCAAATTCTGTATTATCATGCAAAAGCTAGTGTCATGTTTCTGATGCATTCTAATATTTTAGAATTTCAGCAATTAGGAAAACTGTGACATCTGAACAACTGCACTGCTTTACATGTTTTTCCTCTCTTTCAAAAGAAATCAGAGAAACATTTTGCTAAATATGTAAAAAATAGAACTTAAAAAACTACTGAATTTGCCACCTAAATGGAACTGACAATGAGAGCTCTTTGTAATGTTTGTAATTTGTCTTCACCATATACTGTCTTCTTAAGGGATTCACTAAAAAAGATATCATTCATTAAAAACATCATCATAATTTTATTAGTTCACAATTCAGAGATATAAAGCCATGTCACCACTACAAACTATCCTTAGTTGTATCTTGACTTTCAAAGCTAAAGACCTACCACTCCTTGTTACCTAGAGAAATGTGCTGCAGTAACAATGCATAAGAGGAGCAGCCACAGACATAATGATTTATTTATTTTATATGTATCCTACCTTTTCCCCAATACAGGGATTCAAGATAGCTGATAGTTAATATAACACAATGATCAGTAATATTAATGTAAAGGCATTACAATACAAAGATACAATTTAAAAACAATTAGAATGTAAGTAGTTAAATGTTTAAAATTTAAAATATTACAATAAATCAACAACTTTACATAAACCTTTCAATCCCAGTCACACAGCAATTTCTTAATGTCTGATGGGAGAGAAATGGCTTTACTTCTTGGTAAAAGGGGAGCAAGTTTTAATATTTAGCCCTTCCTAACCTGACTCATTAAGCTTGACTTGTCCACAAATCAGAGGAACAATGCAAGAAAATACTACAGATTTCATCATTCTTTAAAAAAAAATAAAAGAAGTAGTTTAGGTGGCAAGACCTGATGTAGGGTAGACAGGTTTAATGCATTATTTACTACTATTTGTGTCACACAAATCGAGACTGTGCAATCGAAAATACTGATTGCTCACAAAAATTTCTTGAGAGAAGACAAGATCCATTAGTACAGCAAAAATAAAAATAAAATAAAACTGCTGAGCATTAAAATCACTGAAAGCTTGACTTTTGGACTTATACAATGCTTAGGTTCTGAACTCTTCAACAAGAAAGAAATTCCTTCTGTTAATATCGTTCTTTGGTAAAAAGGAGTATGAAACATGACTTGCTTGACTTTTACAATGGTAATGATTTTTAAATCCTGTCAGAAGCAATTTGAGAACATACTGCAAGTCGCTTCTGATGTGAGAGAATTGGCTGTCTACAGAGACATTGCCCAGGGGACTCCCGGATGTGTTACCATCCTTCTGGGAGGCTCCTCTCATGTCCCTGCAAACTAGGATGAGGTAAGTAAAACCACTGCAACAGAGATTGCCAATATTGTAAACAAGAAAAATTTCCATATTGTTTGTTTTCCTATGCAGTTGGCAATGCTGCCATTAATTTTAGAAAACTCAAGCGAATGTACCAGAAATTAAACGACAATGTGTTCCAAGCGGGATGGGAACATTATATAAGCTAAAAGAGACCCAAACATGGTATAAAGGGCACATATCCTCAAGGTATATAGTGAGTTTAGTTTCTTGGCAGTGAAGGCAGATTCCTTTTTATCCCTTTTTAGGTTTTTGGAAATGGAATACAAAGATGTACTCCAATATGCACAAACAAAGAGGCCGTCAGTTCTGCTCGCTACAGAATGCATGTGTTCTGGGCATACCTTTTCAAAGAAAGGAAGAAAACTGTGTAAAGACTATGTGGACAGATTTCAATAAGGAGAAACACAACGCTCTTCCTCTTTATTACTAAGTTTTCAAGGTGCTGTGAAGAAAACAAAAGATAACAATATCAACTCTACAGAACATCATGGTATGATAGAAAACCTCCAATCCAAAGAAGAGAAGACCAAATTCTATGGATGATCAGCCCAAGCCATTTAGACAATTTGTCTCTAGCTCATAACAGAACATTCTAAGAGCAAGTACATTAAACACCTGGAGAATTGTGGTTGAAACCACTTTTTGGCAAAAAAACAACAACGTGAAAGGGCAAAGTGATTGACTCGTGCCATGTTGAGATTGACACTAACAAAGCAGCATGATGAAAACCGAGTTGTACAACAAACTAGTATATATGCCCAGTGTTGCCTGAGTGTCGAAGGGGCCGTCACCCCTGCTTCCCTCCCTTCTATCTTTCCTTCCCTCCCTTCATATCTTTCCTCTTTACTTTCTTTTCCTTCCTTCCTTTCCTCCTATTTCTTTCTTCCCCTTTTTTTACCGTCTCCTTTCCTTTCTTTGTCATCACCCTCTTCTCTACCACCCTTTCCCTCATATACATGTCACCTTTGTTTCCCAGTGACATCACAGAGGAGTGAATTCCTCTTCCTAAGGGTAGCTTTTGTTCACTTCTTGTTGTCTCACCCCCTGTTCTTAACTAGGAGTCATTTGAAAGTCAGATGTTTGCAACTCGCAGAATGCCTTGCCTGTAATTGTATCATCCAAAAAACATGGAATTGTACTGCAACTTTCATCCTAGAGCTGGACTTTAAACAGAAAAATTCAAGACAAGTTGATAATTATCCAGGACGGTGGGATCAATTGTCCTCGGGCCTTCAGCAATATTCTTACAATAATAGGAATAAACCCTTCTCTCAAAAGCACTTATATCTTCCACCACCAAATGGACCAAGCCTTCTTTGGCAGGTTCAATCTACTAGAATGGGTAAGGGTCCAGTAAACAGGACACAGTTTTCACCCCTCCAAAAATTTGCCTCTGTTCTCTGGCCAAACAACCCAGCCATTAAAATTGGGCAAGCAGGTACCTGAATCATACATACCACTGAGCTTGCTCTTAATTTAAATTGATGCAAATTATCTACAGAGAGCCCAAGAACATTAAAGTCAGCAAAGATGAAGCAGAAATACTGACAGATAAAGCCTACATATCATTTTGAGTGCTTCTGTGCTGGCTGCTTATTTACAACAGAGAGGCCAAGCATAAAGCTGCTATGTACCAGAGAATGGGGCACTCATGGGGAAATAATCTGTGCTAGTTTGGCACTGTACAATCCAAACAATGCGAGCACTTTTCCTTCCTGCAAAATCATAAGAATTGCAAAAAGACTATTACAGATATTCTAGTGTACAAACATATACAAACATAATTTGTATGAAATGATTTTAACTGAAAAATTGTGGAATTGAAAAGTGCTAGGTTGCAGTTTTTTTTATAAAGACACACTATACAAAGACAAAACAACGTAGACTAATAAATTCCAAACACACTGAGAGCTTCCCTGACATCATGTCTCTTTGTTTTCAGGCCTTTTATGTTTTTGGTCACTTCAGTTGCTAATATTTTATAGATATTTTAAATATATATGATCATTACATATTCTGAAACATGAAACATAATGAAGATTTAATTATTTTAAAGAGATACAAATCAATAATTATCACCTAAAGATAAAACTGAGATTTTTTAAAAAATTGACATCTCCATTCTAGACATTCTGCTGAAACATATGGATACAAAATGCATACAAATACAAATTATAATAAATAGCAAGCTGAAGGCACTTGAAAATATTTTCTGGTTTGGTGCATGCCTGGTTAGGAAATCCATGCACACTGTCTAAAGCAGTGGTTCTCAACCTGGGGTCCCCAGATGTTTTTGGCCTACAACTCCCAGAAATCCCAGCTAATTTACCAGCTGTTAGGATTTCTGGAAGTTGAAGGCCAAAAACATCTGGGGATCCCAGGTTGAGAAACACTGGTCTACAGTGAAATATTCCTGTCTAATATCTTACAGAGTACCATATACAGTCATGTATACGTCAATCTCATACATGTCAAAGAGAAGGTTTTGGGGGCAAAATTATGGATTTTGATTGACCTTTGGATAAATTGAGGGTCATTCTGTACAGAAGTGAAAAAACCAATGCCACCTCAGGGGGTCAACTGCTCCTAGTTGCCACTATTTCTTCATCTAGGCATTAAGACCAGAAGTGGTGTCATGGGCGAGAGAGTTTGTTGCCTTTTTTAGGTTATCCTGGAATGGACTAAGATTTGGCCTTGCACACCTCTACTATAATAATATGAAGGTTCCTTTTTTGATTAAAATATAATATTCACACTGATCCACAGAT
This sequence comes from Anolis carolinensis, assembly GCF_035594765.1. NCBI lineage: Eukaryota > Metazoa > Chordata > Lepidosauria > Squamata > Anolidae > Anolis > Anolis carolinensis. The sequence goes on from NC_085842.1 coordinate 243,931,260, forward strand.
AAATCAATCCAGTTTTGGGGGGCTGGTTTTTTTAACTAAAATTTCTAGACTTTTACATGAGTATGGAGAGTAATCTTTCCCATCTCTGTCAAGATAGCAGTTTTCCACAGTATGGAAATATTATATTCACATCAGCCCAAGTTCTCATCCTATGTAAGATGGGAACAGAAGTGCCCCACCTTGAATAATGTAAAACACACACCCATTAATGTGACTCCTCAACTCCAGTCACCCAATACAAAGCAACTGGTTGTGCTCAAATGCTCTGAGATGTCCTTTTTCAGAGCCAGGTACTTGTACATCAGGGAAGAGTGTCCTTTGCCACATGTTACTTCAGGTAGCGCAGCTCTCTCAAGTATAAAAGGCATACAATTTGCTTTCCTCTCCTCATTCCGCCTAATAGGAAGTCTTTTCCTGGCCGATACTTTTGTATCCATCCAGCTGATGTGAATCAGTCATAGGAGATCTAATTGAAGACTTACTGCAACTCAAAATATAGAAATGGTCCTATCTGCTGTGCTATTTTTGAGGCAAGGTAAGTCAACTCAAATATTCAGAAAAATATCATGTAGGAAAACAAGTTACTTTTTGGTTAATCTGTTTCTGAAAATTTTATACAAGTGAAACAAGATGCTACACTTTAAAAAATCCCAAATTCAACTAAGAGAATAGTACGCCAATACGATCTGATAAGAGTCAAGCTTAGAACTGTGTTAAGCATTCAAAAATGAGATCTGGGATCCTACTAAAATACTGATGATGTGGTCAAGATAGAAAATGTAACCTGATTACATCAAGGAAAATAAAATTGGAAAGGTCTGTTCAAAATATCATATAAGATATGAGATATCACATGCATAAAAGAGTATGAGGCAGAAGCAAAATTGTCCGTTATTATTTCCTGATGCATATTTTCTAGTTATGAGGTTTTACCGTTCTATTAATCACAGCTTATCTAAAGAACTCTTAAATGTTAAGCTACTTATAGATCTCCAATTTCTAGTAAATTATAACCTATAAAGTAAAAGAATGAAGGAGATTAAGACTTTACATTCTGTCTAAAGAGTGACATTAATAAAAGTGCAACACCTTGAACATTTTTTTGGTTAAGCGTTTCAAATTTTTAATGCAATTGTCTCATTTCAAAATGTTGATCTATTAAGAGAAATTCAACCACATGAGAATAAATTCTTCCTCATACTCTCTTGAACAAAAAAGGGGAAATGAAATTACTTATCTATATACTTTTGAGAGGATGAGGTGCCGCCTGTGAACTATCTAGTTTTTTCCCCTTCAGCAGCTGCAGAAAAACAATTTAAATGGAGAAATCACTCCCAAATTCTATTCCACAGCCCATCAGTTATTCTAATATTTATTGTTCTGATTCCCAGTCCAATTTATTTTGGGGAAACAATTTAGAAGATTGCTCCATCAACTAGTAAGGTAATTTAGAAGCTAATCTTTAAATTAGAAACTAGGTATTACTCAACATTAGTGACATCCTTGGCGCTCTATGTTTTTACTATGGAGGTGCTGCCAAATTTGTAAATTTGAAGATGCTGCTCAAAAGCTTTGGTTAATATTTTTTAATGTAACTGGGACATCATTATAGGGAAAGTCTTGTACTGGGAATGTAACTTTTTGACTCCCTGTTCTATAAAGATTTGCCTTATCTACAGATGCAAATATGGAGTGATTTATGAAGGAACAAACTATAGAGAGGGTAGGCAGGCTTTTTAGACCACAAATACCAAACCAAAGGAGAGCATCTTTAAAAGGGATTGGCAATTGTGTGGTAGGGAAAAGGGGATGAATAAGCACCACTACAAAAAGGCTCATTTTCTACCTCCATATTCAAGGAAGGCCACTCTGTAATCGAAAAGCAAAACAATACAGTTTAAAATCTGGGGAAAATAAAGTTCCTGCTTCAGTTGACCAGGAACCACTAGACCAGGGACCACTCTCCAACATTAGTACCAAAAGGGTTACAAATCAACTTTTGGTCAACTTTAAACTGGATTGACCAATCTAAAGTTGACCAATCTATTTGGGGTGCTAATTCAGAAAATTGCACTGGCTAGACCATATCAGTTCTATTTTCTGCTACAGAACATATGCCATCCAGTAGTCACCATCTGCTCACTCACAAAAAGCCATATTTAATCATCTATCCAATGCAATTTTCTGAATCAGCACCCTCAAATAACCCCAGGAACAGGCATAAAAATGAAAAGACAAGGTGCCCCCACTTCCAGGCGCCACATGGAATGGCTCCGCTCAGGGGGAGGGAGAAGGAGGAGGAGAAGCAGCAGTTAGGAGGCTTGTTGTTGTGCCTTCTGTGGGTAGTCAACCTCTCCCCTCCTGGCATCCTCATTGCCTTGGCACTACAAGAGGGTTTCATGAGACCAGTTGCTCTCGTTGCAATGGTGTAGTAACGGTGAGGTTGCGGACCATATTTTAGTTCTTGGGGATCACTGGTGGTCCATGGATCACAGGCTAGGAACCACTGAGTTAAAACTAAATTGGGTTGCATTTATAAATCTACCTTTCCCTCCCCTGCACACAATAAAATAGTCAATGAGTGCACACTGCATAGGTTTTTTCAGCTGTAAGTTCTTTAGAGCTTACTGCAAACTGTATAACTTTCAAATCCCAAAATGTGCCATTGCAGCTATTAGCAAAATAAGAACACAATCAGATGCTAATTATTCAGATGATCAAAAGATGATATTTTCAAATAAGAGGGATGAAGCGTCATTAAAAAAATTCAGATTCTCAATTATCTAACTGTGTCAATGTTATTTTCTTGGCTAGCTGTTTTCTATGGATACATTAAAAGTTTCTAAAACATTTTCTCCTGTGTATAGCTGTCTCATTTGCAATGTAAATAAAATCACCACTGTGGGGAGCAGAACACACAAAAAAGCCATTTTCAATCGATTTCATTTAAAGGTATTTAAAAAGATTTGTCATCAAGAATCCAGGTGCTTTGCAATCAAATGTTAACTTTTTCTACAGACAGTAAACGATGTTGAAATATAAATTATGTATTGAAACAAGAGAAATAGAAGATTAACACAGGTACCGGAATGGGAGCAACATTCCAGCTTCTTTAAATCTATTCATGAGGCTCTTTTGACATCAAAGTGACACTGATTTCAGGAACCACTCCTGGGAAAAACCTTTTTTATTAATTTCTATATGGCATTCCACTGACTGAAAAAGCAGATCAGAAAGCAATCCAAACTAGAAACAGGTGTGGAAAAGATCTGTTCAAATGTGTAGGGACACTTCACAAAAGCACATACACATTTTTCAGTTTTCTTCTTTTCATAATTATCTACAATTAGGGTAGGCAAGGACAAACTTCTTCTGAACAAATCTTGCCAAGAAGACTTTGTAATTGAGATGCTTTAGGGTTGCCACAAGTCAGAAATGACTTGAAGACACAGAACAACAACAAAAATGCACATGATTAAAAATGTGTGTATTTGAAAAAAATGTAAAAACAGAATGGCTGAGATCTTGCTGTTTCATTTTGGCTAGAGTAAACCCTTTCAACCAAGTGTTGATGGATGAGCCAACACATAGATAAATCTAATTAATTCAATTGGGTGCATCTATATCAGACCTGCACAACCGGTGGTCCTCCAGGTGTTTGGGATGGCAACTCCCAGAAGCCTTAGTCAGCTTGTCCAATTGTCAGGATTTTTGGGAGCTAAAGTCCAAAACACCTGGAGGGCCACAGGTTGTTCCCACATAGGTTGATCTACACTGAACACATAAGCTGGTGAGTATGTGGCTTAACCCAAGGCAAGGTTGCCTCAAAGCAGCCTTGCCATAAGTTAAGCTAAGTAAGGAAAGCCTAAATCCTGACCCAAGATTTCGGTTTTCTTCCAACTTTGGAGTTGTGAAGATAGTTGGGCTGGTTCCTAACCAGGATCATTTGCAACTGTATTCACTGCCACCCTGTGCACCCTGGGCTGAGGAAGTGCGGCGATACAGGATGAGAGTCCCCTGCTGCCATCTCCCATTCTCAGCCATCTACAACCACGACATGCCACCTACCTTCTTCTTGGTGCTCTGGCTGCCATCAGCCAGAGTGCAGAGGGCCAGATAAATGCTGTGTCATGGCTGGGGTCAGCCACAATATGGGGGTGAAAGGTATTCCTTGAGTTGCTGCTCAGTGGAGCCCAACTGTGTTCAGTGTGGCTGCGCAGTAGCAACTCTCTCCGAAACTCCAAGGCAGTTGAAGGAGTCCAGTTGCAGACAAAATGTCAGCCCAACCCAGTGTCCAGGATTCCATATCAGGCTATCATTTCCTTTCTGTGTGGAAGGGCCCTTACTCAGTCAAGACTGATATAAGATTTTTGGTCTTTATGTATCAAAATGTGTGTATCAATAATAATTTATCTAAACAGATATTTTTGGAAACCTGAATATCAAAATATATCCCTAGCCAAAATGGTGAGAGATGCTAAGAGATGTTTTCCAATCACATTGGGGAAGAGGGCTGAAATGGTCTCCATCCCTATGGTAGAGCAGCAACACAATTTTTTCCATAGTTTCATGTTTCAGTGATTTGAGTATATCAAATTCAAGCAGACACAGTGTTAGGTGCATATTCCCCAGAAAGAGACTATGGTTTCCTCTGTGAATACTCTCTGAATTTGAACGAATCCCAGTGGCCCCCAACTAGCTTATGCCTATTATAGAAACACTCTTCAAAGAACCAGGAGACAAATAAGCATAGTCAATGCCCAAATCTGTTCTGGCATATTAGAGTCCCTACTGAAAATATTAAATTCTAAAAAACAGAGGGAAAAAACATATCATTCTTGTCAGATGTTCAGCCAGCCTCTCATACCATCCTGCAAACACTATCCATTTTCAGTTCTCTCCAAATTTCATTTACCCAAACTTCCAGATTCAATTAGCAAGTAACCCGCCTCTTTTCTCTATTAAAAATGAAATAGCAAACACTCACTAGACTGATTTAGATGTAATGCAAATGCATAGTTTTCATAAAAATATGGCATCTATCTTGTAAGACCGAAATTCCAACTACAAGAGTTGCTGCTTATAAAATTTAAAATCACATTGGACAATTCAATAACATCCCTATAATTTTTCACTTAAAGCAGACACACAAAAGAATATGTGAAAAAAAAGTTTATGAGGAAACTATTAAGATTCCTGACTTTGTAGAGAACAGAAAGGAAACAGGAAAAGAAATTTTAAGTACAGTAACTAATATATGAGTATTTAGAAGAACTGTAGGCCTGCCAGTTTCTTTCACATCTCCATCAAAGATCATTTCTGTTCTCTCCTATTAAGTAACTTTTTCAAAATTTGAAAAGAGAAATGAGGTGTACACACAACCTCCAAGAATTCTGAAGGCTAAAATTCTCAGGTATCAGGCCTGACACTTCTTTTCCTAACTTGAAGCAGGAATCTTAGGACAAATGGGCTGAGATTTTGTTAAACAAATGTTTGTTCATCGCTCAGACATATATTTTGTTTTCCTTGCTGCTGCAGCAGCAGAGTCCTGAGAAGGTCTGGTAGACCCTTTCCCCCTTTCCTCCCTCTCCATTTCTAAAACTGCACCCAACATCAGGGCTCAGTGGAAAGGAGTGGTTAGCAGAAGAAAATACTGAACTGCATTATGAGTTCCTGCATATTGTACTACAGGACTGCTGCGTTGTACTTCTATCTTATGGTTATTTTCCCAATTCTATTATCACCTTCCTCATCCAGTATAATTTCATTTCTCAGGCTGAGGCAGCCATATATTTTATCATTGCTAGAAAGGGAAAAAAGGTGTAAATGTTGTTCTTCTTTAGCTCTGCTTAAGGCAAATGATTCCTTTTTATTTTAAGCCTTGCTTTTATTTCTCTCACAAAGTTTTATGCTCAATGGAAAACCTGGAACATCTTCAGTGTAACAACAGACTCCATGTATTGTTAAAAGCAGTGCTTCGCATGTATCAAAATGCTTTTTTATTTTTTCTGTTTGGTGCATAGCTTTTGGTGCATAGAATCAAGACATACTTTCTTATTTCCCAGACTCTGTTTGCATTTCATTTCATTGGCCTGATATGAGAAGTAATTGTTGACAACACAAGGGACATCCCTAAGACTCACTTTGAAATCTCAAGGCCTGAAATGCTCTTGACCCAGCCACTAAATTATGTCTGCTTTCCAGGCAGGGATTAGCTAGGCTCCATTATATCCTATGATGAAACCTTTCTTGCATCAGCACTATACCTGTCATAAATCCAGCAAAACCAAGGGAATGTATCTTATTTTACATTGTAATTAATTACAAACAAAGTAGATTTTTTGAAATGTAGAGTTACATTTAGTACTCCTGCCTTCTTTTCACCCTGATGAGCACCATCAACAGCAAAAGGGCAGGTTGCATACTTATAACTGTGTTTCTTCAAGTGGTCCTCTGTGAAGTCACACATATGTGCAGGCTCAAATGGCAAATGTTTCCAAGCTCTAGCTTTTGAATTTTGGCGGTAGCCCCACCTATGCCTCCTGAGGCATAAAACGTGCCCACGGCTCCCCAGTTCCCAGGCCACAGCTGCAGCCAGAAAGGAGGAGGTTGGCATAGAAGAGGGGACTGTTTGACTTCCATTCCCAGGGCTTCCACCCATCCCTAGAGGAAGAGGAGAAAGTGGGTTGAATCTTCCTCTTGGATGCTCTTTTTCTTGCATTCTGCCTCTAGAGATTTACCCAGTGCTGGCAAAACAGAAGAGAGTCTTCCCGGCACTGAAGTGTCATGCTGGGCTCATTTGACTTTTTAGAGCAAGCATTTAACAGCAATCCTTATAGATGAGGATGGCGGTGGGGCAGTTGAGATCAATGGCGTCAATCTGGCTTTGGCTACCGAAGCCGAGGTATATGGGGCCACTAACAGGGCCGGTCTCTTTGAAGTGGAAGGCTTTGGTTTTGAAGACTTTTTTGAGGTCTTAGAAGTTTTGGATGAAGTCATTGATGGTGTAGTTGAAGTGGATGGTGCCAAGGCTTCTTGATAGAGAACTGCGCGAAGCCTCACTTCTCTACTCATCCTAGCCTAAGCCGTGAATTCTTGGCAATGCTAACAGGTACCGACCACGTGGCTCTCTCCTAAGCACTGTAGACATTTGGAGTGCCCATCCGAGTTCGGAATCTTTGTGACGTATTGGCCACACCTCTTAAAGTGCGTTATTGACATGATGAATAGTAGCAAGGAGCTAAAGGTCCATAACAAGCAGCTGCAGCAGCCTTTTATGCGTCCAGAGGAGTGGATAGGATGACTGCTGAAATTCAAAAGCTAGAGCTTGGAAATGTTTTCTGTTTGAGCCTGTGCTCAGACTAGCGCCTACACTGACTTCGTTCTGGAAAGATATGAAAACCTGGTTTTTTCAAGCCATCTTTGATTAAGATGAACAGTTTGATTGAGTCCCTACCTTTATCTATATCCTAGCATTCTGCATTTTATCTCCGTCCCATGCTATTAGTATTCCTAATATACTGCACTACTTTAACTTTATCCCTCTACCTCATGATTGAAGATTGATGAGCCAGTCATGTCGCCCTTGGTCATTGACTATGTTTTTAGATTGTGATGCTGTGTTTTATATTTTGACGTATTAATTGTTGTTATTGGAATTACATTTTATACTGTTGTATTTTACTGTATATTGCTGGGTCTGGTCCCCATGTGAGCCACCTCGAGTCCCCTCGGGGAGATGGGGCAGGATACAAGAATAAAGTTGTTGTTGTTGTTGTTATGTGAGTTCACAGACAACCACGAAGAAGTATAAAAGTGTTTTTAAAGTGAAAAGAGCTTTCTAAAACATGTAAATTACCAATTATAGAAGCGATAGATTAAGTATTCTCCATGTAATTAAAGCATTTCTCATATCATTTAACGTCTATCCAATTTCCACAGGAAGCTCTACAAGCACTAAGGATTGAAAAAAAAATGGGTTTCTCATTCTTTAAATTCAGTTGGTTCTTGGTATCCAATGAGTCTTGATACCAAAATCCCTGGATAGTGTAGTGATAAAATTGTGTTGATTATAAAAAATGGCAAACTCAAGGTTTGCTTTTGAGATTTTTTTCTTGGGGAAAGGTGGGTTTAAGCCGTGGATGATTGAATCCATGGATACTGAGGGCTGATTATTTAAAACCAAAGATTCCCTACTGAACTATTCTTATGTACTGCAAAAACAAATCTGAGCCAGGAACTGGGGAAGTCCAAGTTCAGCCAAGATCCCTGTATTTAGAGGACCTGATCTCAGAACATTTTTCCAATAGTATATGGAATCTATCCAATATTGTTTTTTGATGTCTGATCAAACATTATTTCAAATTTATTTATTTATTTCAGACATGTGTATCCCGTCTTTCTCACCCCTGGAGGGTGGCCTCAGGGCGGCCTCACAACTGGCAATCATTAGATGCCAAAAACACAACAGTTATAGACACTTACAATTAAAAACACAGCAAAACATTATTTAAAAACATTAATTTAAAAGTTTCACAATTCAAGTCATTATCCAGGGTCTGTCCATAAAAATAATCTATTATCGCTATTACATTAATTCCTTACAAATGAAATGGGAGGGGGTGTTTGTGAGAGAGAATGGGAAGGGACACAAGTTGTTCAAAGACCCAAACACTGGATTCAGAAGGATTTCTGCAACCTATGCTTGATTCTAGGAAGATTCACAGTGCATAATTTTGTGCACTGGGAAAGATGCAGTGAACGTAAGTCTCCCAGATCCTCATTTGGATACCCAAATTTTGGTCAAAAGTTCCCCTAACTTTTGTTAGGAGATCTACTATAGATGACTATCTCATGAGCTAAGTTTATAATCCTAAACTCAGCCTTCCTCCTAAATATATGTATGTGTAAGAATGGCAGTCTTCTGAATATTACGTATCTATGGCAAAATTGCAGCACAGAATACTTGAACAAAGTTCTACAAAGTCAGGGTGAATTGTGATATCTTCTTTCTTGATAATTAACAGGCATAACAAAAGCAAACACCAATTTACATCATTGGGTTTAGAGCAAACTGGGCATGCCTCAGCCTTTAAATTTAAGAGTTTTTCACTTGCTATACAGCTAACTTTATCGGAAACCAGGTTTTGACCTCTACTTTCCAAAAGTAGGGCACAGAATGAATTCTTGCTCACAATATGTCTAAGATTAGCATACTAACTCTGCTTTGTAATTTTTAGATTTCTGAATTAGAGCACAATCCTATGTCTGGGGGTGGGTGAAGGTGGAGCAGGGATGGAGGAGATTTGCACAGAGGCCACCATCCCACGCAGAGCCGTGCCAGATCATAGCAGCCAGGTCAAGTGAATAAAGGGCTTCTTCTTTTTCCTAGCAATTCTTTAATGTATTTTTCTCTGTTGCATTTGGCTGAACCAGATGAAGAGCCTGCTGTGGGAGGAAAGCAGCTTTCAAAGCAGTTGATTCAACTCTAAGCATAATACGTGCCTAGAGGTCCCATTTTGGGACCTATTGTTGCCAATGCTTCTCCCCACCCACAATTCTGTCCATGAATAAAGGGGCACTTCCACTCAATCCTTCCTTTTAAAAGCCAGCTGGAGAGGAGTGGATTCCTTCATAATTTATTCTGTATCATTTTATCATTGCAGAAATCACTACTGTATGTGTCTGTTGGAAATCTAAGGTGAAGTTCAACAATCGAAGAAATGGAATACAGTGGACCATTGGTACTGGCTACGGTTTGGTACCAAAATTCATAGATGTTCATCCCATAGTTGACTGGATATAATAGGAATCCTTTCCCCTTGGGTCTATTTCCATGGTTTTACTGATCCACATCTGACGAAATATTTTCTAGGTTCTACAGAGCAACTCTATAGCAACTTTAGGCAGAAGTAGATTATTATTATCCACAATTTCCTGTTTCTACCGCAAGTTCAGAGATGCATCAACTGTAGAGATGGGGGCCATATTCAGTAAACAAACTTGAGTTGACCTATCCATACATACTTTTCTTTAGAAATTAAGAGGTTTAATGTCATGGTGACTTTTAAGATTGAGACTCTTTTTTCAATGGCACCCTTACGGTTTAAGAGTGCTTTGTCCTTTTAAACCACCTCATTGTGATGTCTCATGGGCCTTGTAGTCCCGTTCCTAGTACTATTGTGGCAGATGAGGAGGAAAACATGGGATTTCCACCGGTTCAGCCAGAATCGGAGCCCCTGCACCTGGAGGATGTTTGCCCTCAAGAAGTCAGCCAAACAAGCCTTGGGCAGAATTCTCCCCCGTTTTCTCGACGGGACAATTATAATAGAGATAGAGGAACTAGGGAGGCGAATCGCCGGAGCGCCAGAATCGCAGCCAAACAATTAGCTGATTAGGTCTGCTTCCCTTGGGAAATTCTAAGGAGTCATGCATCTGGACACAGTTTGGGTTTCACTTCTTGTTCTCCAGGGAAAGTGTTCCTTGGCGGGAAAACAAGATCCTATATAGGTGTTTGGCCGCAAGGGGAACCTTGCGGAGTCAACTCGTCAGCTTGAGGAGTGAGATCGTGTGTGGACTACGCAACTCCAATTCCTTGATTCCAGGACCAAGTTCCAAGCCTGCCTTGTTTCCCCGGACCTCGCCACGGACCTTGTTCTTGCTTCTTGTTGCCTCGTATCAAGTCTTGTCTGCCAAGAATCTAGTTGTTTTCCAGCCTTGTTGTCAAGCTCCAATGGACTAAAAGACCTTGTCATTTCCCCACACTATTGCTCGGCAAAGTGTGTGTTTCGGTTATTGGATTATAACTTTGGACCTTAATATCACATATTGGACATTATTTTCCTGGACTATATTTGACCTTTCTTGAAAGGTCTATTTCTGAACTTTATTCTTCACTTGTTTTTATTGACTTTATATATTCCTTTAATAAAGATATTAGATAGAATCCGGCCTCTGCGCTTGGTTATTGGTGCTCCGTAGTCTGGGTCCTGACACTCATGCATTAAATGTAGCAAGACAGTGAAGCCAATATGCTATATGGGCATCATACTTCAATGGGCAGCTTACCTTTCCCTCTCATATTCCAGGAGAATTTTTAATAGTCTTTTGTAGAGTGCAGAATTAATCACTGGGATTTGCAGATGACCCTAATGAAACACATATTCCATTGAAAGTCAATACTATTTGTGCTAGTGAATTACATGCAGTTAATGTTCTCATTAAAGGAGATTAAAAGTACCTACATGGGTGTGATTAATCCATTAAGTACAGAATAAAACAGAACTGTTAAAACCATTAGCTTTCATGTAAGAAGGAAAACCTAGAGTAGTGCCTAGTCCTTAAAATGGTAGAGAAGTAGCTGGATTAAGAATTTTTTTACCAACAGAAGCGTGAAATAGGAGCCGGTGTGGAGTAGGGGTTTCAGCGTTGGACTACAACTCTGGAGACCAGGTTTCAAATTCCCATTCAGACATGGAAACATCTTGGGCAAGTCACACTCTCAGTCTCAGAGAAAGGCAAAAGGCAAACCCACTCTGAACAAACACAACGAAGAAGTGTCTATCACCCGCCCCATTCCCACCATTGTCTTAATCCATTGAAACTGCCACATCTAAAGATACATGTTTATATGGAGAAGCTCCATGTGAGCAAGATATCCAGAGAACCATGATTATCTGATAAAAATTTAAACTGAAAAAGGGAAGAACAGGCAAGTCATCTTCCATATCCACAATCCCATCTCCACGCATCTTCTTCTATTAACATTATTCCTGAGCTGGATTCAGTGATGAGAAGAGAATCAGTTTGGAAGAAAAGTCGAAGGGGAGGTCCAATAACCATTTGGGAGAGTCCTTCTTAATGTTTTCTTAAAGTGCAACATTTCTTCTCGCACTGGTTTACATATGACTACAGCAAATTTATATTTAGGGATGTGAGTTTGCTGCCAACATGTATTTCCCCTCAATTTAGTGATGTGTGAGAAATAAATGGTTACATTCTGAATTACTTTCTTTGCCAAACAACAGCTCCTAGATTTTTCTTTAATTAGATTTCACAAGGGGGTTTCCTTTGATATTTTTTCTAATATGTTTTTAATTCCCTCCGTCCTATCAAGCCAATGCTCAATGAATTAATTTCCCTTTTATACGTTCATTTAGAACATTAGAAAATTACTTATTTTGCTAAAAAGATTTTTAGTAGACATTTCCATGGCAGATAATCTGACTACATAAGTAATAATGGCTACTACAAAGGGATTGTGCTGCTGCTTGAAAATTAAAGGCTTTCGTAAGCTATAGTTTTGTACTTATTACAAAGCATTTGTAATTTTGCTAATATTACATCATAATGCTTTCATAAACTAACTATAAAAGTGATAACCTACATTAGCCAAGTTTAAATAAGAAGGTTTTTTTCTACTCATCTGGACTGGATGAAAACAGTTTGCCACCAAAAAACAAAACAAAATTTTAAATTAACCTTTATGTATAATACTGGTTCAAAGAAACAAAGTAATGTATCTGATTCTCCAAAATATCTGGTTTACAAAATGAACTGGATCTTTATTACTTTATGATCTGTTACTTTATGTCTATAGTAACAGTCCGCAATTAAGAACTACATCTATGTTGGATAAAGATCAAATGTTGACAGTAATAATCTTGGGAGAAACTCTTAAGACTTTATAAATAAACCCCATGCATAATTATACTTCTTACAATTTTCTTTAATTGAGTAGGTACATTAGCATTAATTCCTCTTATCTATACTTTGCATAATTAAATATTCAGCTATGTTTTTCTGTAAAAAAAACTAGTTTAAGACAATGCCCTGACTGAAAGATGAATCATTCTACCAATTTTAAAACCATTTACAATGTTTTCTTTATAAGCAATACCTCATTAACAATGATGGGCATAGAAAAGAATCACTGAATTCAATGTGAGCAAGTTTGGATCTTAAAGCCCTCTTATGCACTGCATCCTTTCAAGGAGTCACACATACTATTGCTACTACTACTACTACTACTACTACTTAGAGAACATTTCTTCGCTCTTCTGATAATAAGGACATCTGAAACAGAAATGAGATGCTAATTTAAATGTACAGCTTAGACTGACCTTTTCTTTGACTGTGGATGTTTGTTCAGGACCATTCAGTCTTAACAGATTGTTTTCAACACACAAAGTATGAGCCAATTCAAACATCAAGAAAGAAAGTCTGCTACTTCAAAATACAGAGGAGATAGCATATCTAGTTGGGTCAGATACTTCTTCTCGTGGCAGAGTATGGTGTTTGTAAAAAAGATGGACCTGATCCATGGGGTTGCCAAAAAATGAGTTGAAGGCAGACATGCATTCGGAAGTACCGTGGAATCTGTCATATGGTCAAAGCAACTATATGTCCATTAATAAGTATTAAATAACAATATTCCTGAATGCTGAATTCAGCTCTAGGTCATTTGATGCCTATTACTCCATGTACAGTTCTTGGTGGGAGATAACTAACCTGTGGCAGATTCCATAATGCAAATAATATCCTCTCTTTTTATCAACTTCCGCTTCAATAACTTGGACATCATTGCATAAAAGCACAATCTCAGCTGCTTTTCAAAAGCATTTCTAATGCTCCTACTGGTGGCCTATTCATTACTATTGAAATGCTAATGTATTCCATCCTTGTAGGGCATCTCTCAGAGAGTGCCTAAAGAAAGCAATTAGTGGAAATGTAAACAGAAATAAACTAAACAAGTCTGAAGAAGAAACAGAATATTTAATTGAATGACGTCACTGTAAAGCACACTGTCCTTTCAAAAAGTGCACCACCTGCTAACCATTTTCTCAGGCAAGTCCCCATCCAGCAATCTCTTTACTTAGGACATAATATCAAAAATAGGTAAAAAAATTAATCTGCTACCTTTGTAACCATTCCTGACATTTCTTTCTAAATACATGTCTGATTCATAAACTCATAAGGCCCATCCCTGGGGGCAATAATGAGCTGGGTGAGGGTCAACTCACTGAGAAAAATACTGTCAAGATGTAGATGGGAGTTGGTGGGAACTTCTTAGATCCAAGAGCCGAGGAGATGGGCAATTTGGAACAGAACTGTTATCTCCTTGAAGATTTAGGTGTCTAGCTTGGACATTTCCAGCTCTGTCACTCCACATCCAGGAGACTATAGTGGATGGAAATCTTACTTTCCTCCTGCACCAGCAATAGTCCTTCTTGGATCAAGATAATCTGGGTAAGTGATGGAAACTTACTATGAAATCATGTTGGAGGACCTAGAGATACCTAGAGAATTGTTGTACCAGGGAAAAAGAACACTGGCCATTTTTATTTATATTCATGCTCATTTCACTTTCATAGGGACCCTGTGTCCAGCTCCCAGAAATGTAAAATACTGTCCCCAATGCAAATCCAATAATAAAAATAAAATAACATTGGCAAAAATAGATAAATCACAACAAGGTATTTGCTGGAGGTGTAGGAAACAGAAAGGGACATTCTTCCATATGTGGTGGACCTGTGAGACCATACAGGCATTTTGGTATAAGGTAACTAAGGAGACAAATACAATGCTACATAATAAGATAAAAAAAAGCCAGGATGATGTCTATTAGGTTTACATAGAGAAAACAATAATCAAAAGGACCAAGAAAAATACCAATATAGCTTTGCCGCAGCAAAATTAACCATAGCCAAAGACTGGAATGGGAAAAAAAATCTAACAAAAAAAGGACTGGAGGGGAAGAATGCAGAAATATATGCTAATAGCCAAAGTAACCAATAATTGGAGGAACAAAAGTAATGAGGACTTTTTGGAAAAATGGAAGTTGGCCATGGCATATCTGAATGGAGTGTCAGTGACACAGAGGAGCACCATTAGGAATTTAGGATTGCTATGAACAAGGATAGACAAATTGGCTTAACAGCTTCATAGTGCTTCAGCGTTGGAAGTTATGGTGAAGGGTGCACAGGTGTGGGGAAGAAGTTTTATTTTGTGTGGGATAGGGGTTTCGGGTGCGTCTGTAATATTTTGTGTGTTGTTGTTAGAATGTTATGGTGAACTCTTATATTAATAAAAAATTAAATGAGGAAAAAATATAGATGGAAAATAGTGGATAACATGTAGAAATAGCAAGACTAAATTATTTATGTTAAGTTACTGATTTTAATATGCATTCAATGTCAGAGATAACTGGTTGATTGACTAATGTAGATATCCATGTATATATCAAAATTATTGTTACTTGATTTATATCTGCTATGATCTGTTGTTCTGTTATGTACCATACCTTTAATAAACTGTTCCCTCCCCCCCCCCCCCCCAAAAAAAAAAAGGAAACACAGCAACCCTTAATAGTTGCAATACCCAATACTGCCTTGGGAGAGGAAGAGGCAAGAAGAGAGGTTTACTTATGAGTGGCATGGTGTGGATTTAGTAAAGAAGTATTTTTATGTTGTGAACTTTCTAATGAAATATCAGCCCAAGTTGCTATTATAATCAGTGTATCTCAAGCTGTCTGATATAACAGATTGAAAATTTTCTGTCTCCATTGCCCAGATACAGAAATTATATTTATGCTTATTGGCTATAATGGTGTATTTTTAAAAAAAATCTGGAATCTTAACTTTCAAAAATAACCATATAATATATCAAGCCTTCAAAGCAACCTAGTTGTCAATTCAGTCATTAACAGAAGACAAGCAGTGAGATGCAGTATTTGCATGATGAAGAAAATGTGTTAAACCAATGTGTTAATTGGATAAAGTGAATAACAAGAATAGCAAAAGACTGCTAATGCTTATGGGTAAAAATATTTTTAATGTGATTAAACCCAAATAATCCCATACTGTACAGTTAAGATCTTCATTCCTTTCTCGTAGAACTGATTATAACTTCTGTACATTCTATCATAAGGCTTCTTTTTGGCAACTGAACATCTTTTAGAAACTTTTTATTAGCTTTACCATTACTTATGAATTTATTTGAGAATCAAACCAACTTAAACAGGATAAACCTAATGGGAAAAAAGGAAATCACAGAATGAACCATTCCTTTTATTATGACACTCTGAGCAAGATTATAACCACACCCATTGCTAATAGTAGCAAAGCAGTCCAACCATATAGTTTATTTGTCTCCATTTTCCCATCCAATATGCTCTCCACAACACCTCGTTCTCTCCATTTTATGCTCACAATAACCCTGTAAGAAAGGTTAGGCCAAGAGTCAGTAACTGGTTCAAATCACATATGACCTAATTATACAATTAAAGCATTATGAGTGCATCTACACTGTGTAATTAAAGCAGTTTAACACCGATTTAACTGCCATGGTTCAATCCTATGGAATCATGGGAATTGTTGTTTTACAAGGTCTTTAGCTTTCTCTGCCAAAGAGGGCTGGTCCCACACCAAAGTATAACTCCCAGGCAGTTAAAGTGGTGCCAAACTGCATTAACTCTACAGTGTAGATACACCCTACAATTCTGCCATGGTTCCAATCCATGGAATCCTGGAATCTGCAGTTTCTGGAGGTGCTTAGAAATCTCTACCAGAGACCTCAAGAGCCTCACCAAATTACAAACCCAAGAATGCTGCCATGGCAGTTAAAATAGACTCAAACTGCTATAAATGTATAGTGTGAAAGCGCCTCTAATGAGCTTCATGACTGAGAAGGCAGGAGAATATGCATTTTCTAAGACTTAGTCTAAGACCCTAATTACTGCACCACCTTGACTCCAGGGACTGGGTCCCAAAAAATCATTGTGCCCTAGGCATCTTAGAGTTTCAAAAATGTTCTTTTCTGAATCATCATCTTCTTCCATAGGTACTGATAAAAGTCTGTTTAGGCAAGGAGAAAAAATGCTATTTTAAGCACAGAAAAGGAAGATTCATACGCAGAAGGCAGGGGATGGAGGATGACGAGGATGAAACTTCCATTAGTATTGTCACTATTGATATCATGAGCCAGATGACACAGAATTTTTTTTCATAGTGACAAGAAAAGCAGCAATAAAAACAGAAATACAAAGAAGCATGAAATGTTCTCAAAATCAGAACGCAGCACCAGATCATTAGGAATAAACACTGCTATTCATGTTAATGTTTTAAACCAGTGGTTCTCAACCTGTGGGTCCCCAGATGTTTTGGCCTTCAACTCCCAGAAATCCTAATAGCTGGTAAACTGACTGGGATTTCTGGGAGTTGTAGACCCAAACACCTGGGGACCCACAGGTTGAGAATTGCTTGCTTAAGCTGATACTTAAACTCTTAGACCATTGCTCCATCTAACCCATTCCATTTAAGGGATTGTCAGGCTACTATCGTTTACAATAAATGTCTGCAGACATGTATTAAAGATCAACATTCAACAGCAACCTGAAGTTTCCACGTAATGTACTCATAAAAGCAATGTTTACTTACAGTTAATGACTTCCTTCAAAATAACCACTCTTTGCAAAGTCAAATATGAAAGACACAACTACAGAAATCAACATCTGAATACCTCTTATTTAATTTACAATTTTTCTATCTTACTGTTTTATTATGAATACAGTGGGCCGGGACTTAGTCCCAGGATCTCTGCAAATACCAACATATGTGAATGCTCAAATCCCATTACATACAATGGCAGAGTCAAAGGATATTCTTTAAATAAAATAGCAAAACCAAGGTTTGCTTTTTGGATTAAAAAAAATTAACTCACATATGGTGGAATCTGTGGATACAGATCCCATGGATACAGACAGTGAATTTATTCTCTTGTGTTAAGACGGACTTGATTTTCTCAAAACTGTGAAAGGTAAAGGTAAAGGTTTCCTTTTGACATTAAGTCTAGTCGTGTCAGACTCTGGAGAGTGGTGCTCATCTCCATTTCTAAGCCGAAGAGCCGGCATTGTCCATAGACACCTCCAAGGTCATGTGGCCAATAGGACTATATGGTGTGCCATTACCTTCCTGCCAGAGCAGTACCTACTGACCTGCTCAAATTTGCATGTTTTCGAACTGCTAGGTTGGCAGAAGCTGGGGCTAACAACGAGAGCTCACCCTGCTCCCCGGATTCGAACTGCCGAACTTTAGGTCAGCAAGTTCAGCAGCTCAGCGGTTTAATCTGCTGCACCACTGTGTAATATCTGTGAAATGCCATAGGTCAACACTTGATTCAACAGGTCTATTCTAATTGCTACTAAAATGGATTTTGATCATAATCTCTGATTTCTGTCACGGCAGAAGGTTGACTAGTCAATTCAAACCCGAGGACCAAAAAGTGAGTGATCTGAAGGCACAAGTGTTTGCTCATGATCAACCATTCCCAAGTTCTCGGGCTTTTGATCACAGCAGCATTTGCATTTATATTCCCTATGATTTAATGCAAGAAATACTGCTTCTTGGAGAAATAGAGACACATAACAGTTCCTACCCAATATTAGAAGCAAGCAGTGAATTAGCCAGCATCGTAATTGCCCAAGGAGAGAAAGACTGCTGTGATCACACCATTTGAAGTCTGAAGAACTATCCAAAATGTTGCCTCTCTGCATGCTGTTTTAGATCGTATCGAAATGGTTTTCATATATTTCTCCATGAGAAACAGTTGGCATTTTTGAGCCAACTCAAAAGATCTGCAAAAAAGCATCCTTAGAAACTGATGTGTCAATAACACTGCTTGAATCACCCGTGTCAGTTGTCTTTGATAACACATTTACTATAAAAGTGTATGGAAACAAATAAGCACACAATTATATTTAACTTCGAGCGTCCACTTGAATTCAGCTGTATATATTTCATTGTAATATGCTGAAATAGGTCCAATTCTTTTGACTGCATGTTCTGCCCTCTCACTCCTTTCTTTGCAGTAACTATACTATCCCAATGTAACCTAAATAAAAGATAGTTCAGAACATGCCAAGATTTTAAAGCAATTGGCTTTTTTGAACTAGGAAACTATGATGAATTAGAAGCTTCAGATTGAAAATGCTGTGTGCTAAGGATGAGAAAAGGGTTTGAAGGCACAAGCAAAAGACTCAGTAGAGATATGATTGTTGGACACTCAGTCTATAATGTCATTATATTTTCGAATAAATCTTCAGAGACTTAAGAAATGTCCAGAAGAAATGTCATATTTCATGTCCAAAAGAATCAATTTTGCCTGAGCAAAAAACACCCAAACTCTTGTTTCCACATATCAACAAGGTGCTTTTTTCATCTTTGATTTATCACTCCAAAATAAGACTACGTAACAAAATTTGAAAAAAAAATCTGTTCCTGGTTTGAAAGTGCTGTTTCCTGTTTAATTGTGCAGTACTTACATGGTCGGGATCACAGGGTTGTTGTATGTCTTTCGGGCTGTGTGGCCATGTTCCAGAAGTATTTTCTCCTGACGTTTCGCCCACATCTATGGCAGGCATCCTCAGAGGCCTCACAGCCTCTGAGGATGCCTGCCATAGATGTGGGGGAAACGTCAGGAGAGAATACTTCTGGAACACGGCCACACAGCCCGAAAGACATTCAACAACCCTGTGCAGTACTTACTTTGAAAGTAGTTATACTCTAAAAACTTCATTTTTGTGGTTACCAAATGTTGAATTGGTCGAGATTCTATGAGATATTAATCAAAAAACTATAGCAAAATGTGCTGCAAGATGTCTTGCAAAAAAAGTTTTTGCAGTTCAATAAACTTTTTCCATGTTTTTATGATAGAACCAATTAGGAAAATACATTTATAACCCAGGAACAAAAATTACGTTAATCATTTTCTCTCCCTCTTACATTTTGTTAGTAAAATATTCAGAGCTGACCAAAGAGAAATTCAGACTTTCCCAGTTAGGGAATGCATTTTTTTTTTTGTTAACAAGAGGAAATAAGGGACATGATAATTTACAAACTCCTTGATTAGTTTAAACTACCAAAAATATATACTTTATTTTTCTACTCAACTTGTGGTGTAACTCGAATGGTCACAGAATAGTCAATAAGAATATGCATATTGCTTATAGGAATTTCATCCCATTGGTATATTTTTATCTGGGAGGGCTCTATACAGATTCAATTTAAGTTGGATCTATACTGCCCTATAACCCAGGATCTGACCCCATATTTATCTGCTTTGAACTGGATTATATAAATCTACACTACCAGATAATCTGGAATAAACAGATAATCTAGGATAAGCAGATAATCTGGAATCAGATCCTGGGAAATAGGGCAGTGTAGATACAGCCCTAGACATTTTGGAAGTTCTTTTAGACTGGATCTACATGGAAATTTAATATAGTTTGAACTGACCCATATAATGCAGTCATATGGGTTAGCACTGATCACATAATGCATTATTTGCCAATGCAGATCCAGCAATAGTCAACTATACAACCAAACTGATTCATATTGGTCTGTTTTGGGTAGAGCTACATGCCTTCTGACAGATCTGGTTCATAGCTCAAGAGTGCTCTTGGACCAAATATTGTTTCTGGAAGGCCGGGACCTTAATATGGCCATGAATGCCTTTTCCAAATATCAGATGGTGTATCAGCTGTGCCCTTCCACTGATTCATAGCAAATAATAACTTCCAGATTATACTACCGTAATGCATTTTTCATGGGGCTGCTCTAAGTGTTCAGAGTCCACAGCTAGTGCAAAATGTCAGGTGTTGGGTGTTCACATAAAAGACTACATTTTGCTAGTTTCCATGAACTACCTGTTTTCCCGAAAATAAGACATCCCCTGAAAATTAGATCTAGTAGAGGTTTTACTGAATTGCTAAATATAAGGCTTCCCCCAAAAGCAAGACCTAGCAAAGGTTTTGTTTGGAAGCATGCCCGCAAAACAGAACACCAGAGCATGCAGGATTGGTAAATGTATGTACCATAGATTGTCATACATAGAAATAATGGTAGTAACTAGAAATTCTTGATAGGATTCACAGTTTGTCTGGTTATGCTGGTTTGTGATGACAACTACTATACTGTACATAATAAATGTTCATTTTTTTGTTTCACAATAAATGTGAACATAAACAGAAATGCTGGACCACTCCAACAACTATCATGTCAGACTACACAGAGAAGCCATTGAAATCCACAAGCATGTGGCCAACTTCAACAGAAAGGAAGAAACCATGAAAATGAACAAAATCTGGCTACCAGTATTAAAAAAAACTCTAAAATCAAAACAGTAGATGGGAACCAACACTCTGAGGGCAGAGGGCAGCTAATGACTGAACAAAGGATGCCCCCAGGCAAGAGACAAAACCTTTCCAATGCTAATTAGGGTGTTTAACTGAAACATTAATGCTGGCTTCCCAGTGACAAAGGACTCTTGCCACACCCTGGACCCTACAGATATATATATTTTCCTTTCCTTACCTAATTTATCCATACCTCACAACCTCTGAGAATGCCTCCCATAGATGTGGGTGAAACGTCAGGATAGAATACTTCTGGAACATGGCCACACAGCCCGAAAGACATACAACAACCCTGTGATCCTAGCCATGAAAGCCTTCGACAACACAATGTGAATTCTTCTTCATCAAAAAATAAGATATCCCCTGAAATAAAACCTGGCACATCTTTGGGAGCAAAATTTATTTTCGAGGAAACACGGTACATAGAATTAACATTTGCTTCTAAGCTTAGTTGAAGGTGCGGGCTTTTAGTCTACAACAGTGGTTCTCAACTTGTGGGTCCCTAGATGTTTTGGCCTTCAACTCCCAGAAATTCTAACAGCTGGTAAACTGACTGGGATTTCTGGGAGTTGTAGGCCAAAACACGCAAGCTGAGAACCACAGGTCTACAAAGTCCTAAAGAGCTAGAACCAAGATATTTGAAGGACCACTTTATGCTGCCAAAAAAGTGGAGGATCTCTTGCCTGTCCCACCAACTTGTTTGGTTAGGTTGGTGAGTAACCTGGCTTTAACTGTAGGAACATCCAAGGGAAGTCAGGCTTTCTCCAAGAATACCCTCTGAGCACATTAATAAATTCACACACCTTCTGAGTATACATGTTTAGAAGGGATCTTGTGGCTTTGGCAATCTTTAGACAAATTGGCCTCACTCACTATATTCATAGAGTTCTCCAACTGGGGAATTTTACTGGACACATAGAAATCAAGTCCCTAATTACATTGGGGAATAGCAAATATAGCAAAATGCATGTGATCATACCAAAGCTGGCTCCTGTTTGACTATGTGACTGGCACTAAAGATTATTATCTTGCTTTTGAATCAGCTCTGAATGTTTTAACTGTCTGTAGTTTTAAAACTTCTCTGAAGACATGGTTTTAGCCTGCAATGTTTTTAATGCTTTTACCTGTTGTGAATTGCCTCTGGAGGGCAGAGAGGTGATAGATAAGGATTATTATTATTATTGTATTACTATTACTATGAAATTGCACTTGACTGAACAGAAATGAAGTCAAAGGAAAACACTCAATTATTTAAAAAAGATCATCTTCAGTATTACAGCACAAGCATCACTGTTGAAAAATACAAACAGAAGAACGTTGCATATCTACGTGGAAATCAATGTATGGTTTTTCAGAGTTCAATTACAATACATAGCATTCAATGAGAATATTTCTCTTCAATTGCAGTCAAAGAAAAATGCCTGTCGTGCTGCTTTGAACACCTGGCTTATTATGCTGATTGATCATTTGTAACAATAACAATTGCAAAAATAATCTGGTTTCAATCATTGCCAATACAGGAAGAAGCACAAACATAAAATCCATACTACGCATGCTAATCTTGAAATCTCTTTTATATGAAAATGTCGGCTGACTTGCACTCACAGCAAGCTAGGATAATTTATTATTTTACTTCAACATTGCACTTGAGTATGTTGTATAATTTGTATAATGTGGAGGTGGATAGACTTCAGGTTTTTAAAATTGAAAGACTCGAAAGACACTAACTGGAGTCACACAGAAAATAGTGGCTAGAGAGAGAACCTGAATCGAAATGGAGGCTTAAGGTACAAAGTCAATTACCTAGACAGGTAGCTGAGGATGCTAAAGGATGCTGTTACACTGCATCTTTCACAAATACTAAAGTGCCTTTTACGTGATCAAACCACTGTTAAGTGAGACAGTCCAAACAGGTTGGCAGTAATTTACAAGTTAGGTGGGAAACTACTGATGGATCAGAATCCTATCAACAATGAGTTAAACATAATATGATGCACTTGTTTCCAATCAGGCACAAATAAAACTGATGCACAAGTCTTGGTCTGGACCCAATTTCCTTCCTTCTTCCCTTCCTCTTATACATGTCACCTTTCTTTCCCAATGACATCCAATCCAGTGAAAACACAGAAGGCCAATCTTTCACCAAACAACAGCCTTTGGAATACAGACAGACTTTGACATTTACAAAGATACATTAAATTACAGTACAACTCCCCTATCCACTGAACTAGTATCTGTGATTTGATTTACCTCTATCTGACAAAAAATGTCAGCTCTAGATTTTTTTTCCAGCTCTTGCAAGGATCTCTACAGTATGCTTCTGATGGACGCTGACCACAGAGACATGTTGGAGGACTTAGAAATGTGTCCTCCATAAGAGGTGTCTAATGTATCTCCTCCATAGTGTGCTTCTGCCAGAAGTTGTTCATTCGATAAGCTTCGCTATTACCCACAATTTTGTGTATTCAGGTGAAGTCCTGAAACAGACCCCCGTCCCATGGGTACAGGGTTCATTTTGTATAATATTGCCAAGTACCAGAAACTGCCTTGAGTATCTTACAAAACTAGAGTTAAACTGTAGAATAAAATGACATAAAACATAGCATGGAAATCCATCACTTGCATCTGAAAGACCTACAAAACAAAACAAAGTAAACATATCAGCATTAAGAGCTAAAATCAAGAAATATGTTTGTTTGATGAATTGAAAAACAATGCACTAATAGCCTAG
Organism: Anolis carolinensis; assembly: GCF_035594765.1. Classification (NCBI taxonomy): domain Eukaryota; kingdom Metazoa; phylum Chordata; class Lepidosauria; order Squamata; family Anolidae; genus Anolis; species Anolis carolinensis. Next base: position 243,955,184 of record NC_085842.1, read on the forward strand.
GACAAAAAAACCATCTTATACCAAAAAGGACACAATGAAGATGCTATCAGGTGTTATACATGACTATTTCTTGCTTAAAAACTCAGCTGCCAAAACTGTAGTTTATATGGGCACTGCATTGGCATGCCAATATTGCATGGCTGAGAAATAAAATATGGTTACTTGCAATATTGCATGTAAGTTCTTCTTGTTCACTGGATAGCACATTTGAACCAGGCTACATTCATAACAAACTAATATATTTCAAAATTAAAAATCTATATGCAAATTTAAAATATTTGTAGATATTAGTCTACACCTGTCAAACACCAGACATGCTGATATTAAATTTATTATTATAATTATTATTTGCTGCTTTTTCTCTCTTAACAGAGGGTCAAAGTGGTGAACAGTGCTAAAAACAGTACAATATAAAACCTAAAGACTATAAAAATCAAAATATTGGACCTGAAACTGCAAATAAGAGAATTTCCAGCTCATATCCGATACTTTTCCCTATCAAAATGATGAAAAAAGCAAGCCACATAAGAAGGATAGCAGCATACAGCAAAGCTGTTTGCAATGCATCATGTATACCACAGAGAATAAAGAGCTGAGATTTCAGCCATTTTACAAAAGGAAATAAGGTTACTAAAATAAGACGACATGTATAAGGCTTTTAAACCACATCTTGATTTTTTATTATTATTATTTTTTGTAACAAAGCTAAATCCAGCCTATGTAGAGGAACATTGCAAGCAAATAGATGTTTTGTGCATTTCTCTCCATGATAATTCTCTTTGGGGTGTAAAAGATCAAGGTGTTCATCTATTCTCCACAGGTGGAAAAATGGTATTGGGGTTAAAGAGTTGCAAACCTTCTCACTCTGGTCCTCTGCTGCCTTGACTTATAGCTCACACAGGAATTTTTGGTTTAAAATGAAAGAGAGACAGAAGGATTGCAGGAGGGGGGAAAATCAGAACAGCACAGGGGAAAACCTATAAAACTCTCTAATGAGCAGTTAAAGATATGCAAGTCTAATTTTTGAGGAGGTAGATGGGGATGGAAAGGAAATTTGAGATAGAAAATGCAAGAATAAGTGCACTGTTTTAGATTTATTCATATCAGAAACCTTAAATTAAAAATACATTTAATCTGAATACAGATAACCTTGTAACATATATAGCAGTGTTTCCCAACCTTTTTTTGACCAGGGACCACTCTCCAACATTAGTACCAAAAAGGTTACGAATCAATTTTTGGTCATTTTTAGATTGGGTTTGGTTATGTGGGGTACTGATTCAGAAAATTGCATTGGATAGACCACATCAGCTCTAGTTACTGTTCTAGAACATATGACATCCAGTAGTCGCCATCTGCTCACCTACAGAAAACCATATTTCATAATCTAGAGCTGCAGACCTTATTTTAAGTCTAGCAACCCACAGATTGGGAACCACTGACCAGTGGTTCCCAACCTTTTTTTGACCAGGGACCACTCTCCAACATTAGTACAAAAAGGGTTACAAATCAGTTTTGGTAAACTTTAGATTTGGTTTGGTTGGGGAGCTGATTCAGAAACCTGCATTGGATAGACTACATCAGCTCTAGTTTCTGATACAGAACATATGCCATCCAGTAGTTGCCATCTGTTCGCCCAAAGAAAACCATATTTAATAAGCCTCAGCACTATAAGAGTGTTTTGTGAGACCAGTCACTCTTGTTGCAACCGTGTAGTAACGGTGAGGCTGAGGACCATATTTTAGTTCTTGCGGACCACTGGTGGCCCACAAACCACACATTGGGAACCACTGCTCTAATCTTTGTCGTCTATGGAGTTAAGAGGTAAAATCTTATGTTCGTAACACTTGGTGAAAAAGATATCAAAGCTCAGACGTAGATTACAAAGAATTAAACATTTGAGTAGATATGTGAATATGTATTTTCTTCCTAATAACAACAACAGCTATGTGCCCTTTAAATATTGTCAGAGGTAACCATTACCTCTGAAGAACTGCCATTATAATCCTTGTCATATTTTCAGTTAGTAGGTTAGTGGATTTTTCAGACGGATTAGTTATATTATTTTCACTGACAGGGGTTTTTATTAAACCATTTAAGGAAAAAACAGTGCTGAAGCTCCAACAGGTTTATGATTATTCCCATGAATAATATTTCTGATTGGTAGGGCAAAGTGAGTAGATAACTATGAAAAATGACAAAAGAGACTCGCAGATGGGCTAAACTTTGGAGAATCGGGAAAAAGGGGGACCACAACCAGATTAAGATGTTCTTTTGTGAGGCAGAAACACTTTCTAGATAGATTAGAATATTCCTCTGTAGATCAAAGCAAAACAACGTAGTAAATCTTGTGTGTTATGATTTCGCAATGACCCCTTGAATTTCTGTTTGGATTTTTTTTATCTCTAAATATTTGGCTCTGCTTATTTAAATTATTCCCTAGATCTTTTTAAACAGGTTCTATGTTAATGCATTATGTTAAATGATATGTGAACTTGGCTCAACTATTGATTGATTTCTTAGTTATTTCCTGCCTTCCTCCCAACAAATCAGACTCAAATATTTATTCTTTCAAAGCTAAGTCTATCATAAAATAAAGATTGACATGGGTAAAATTAAGTAGCTTAGGAGCAAATGATGCTGAAGTGATCTGGATCTTGTTGGGAATCTTATGATTTGCCCAATAATAAAGAGGTAAACAAGCAAATTATACTGTATAATGATTTATTTTAGTCAGTCAATTAGTTATGACTTTTATTGCCACTCAACCCATCAGGTCCCCCTTTTTAGAATTAATTGATAAAAGGAGGAAACATAAATCTGTGTATTAGCTACGCTACAAACCAGTTGTAAACACATCTATTAGACGTCCTTCTAGTTAAACAAAAATCAGCTTAGGACCAAATTATTAATAACATTCATTTTTCAAATAGTAGGATTCATTTTGCATTCAGAGAAAATACACTGCATGCTTTGTCATATGGCAAATGCCATCTGAACAAACAGCACTCTCGTCCTCACGAGTCCACTTCCTCTGGCAATCTTTCAATTTATATCCAACAGGTCAGGCCTATGAATATCTTTTATTTACCAGCATTCTAAAATGCCAGGCTTTATATCTGGCAGAAGACAAAGCAACAGTCAAAAGACATTACTGTTATTTTAAATCAAGCCAAGCGCATTAGTGCTAAACAAAAATGTAGCTGCAAGCTAGAACTACCAAAGAGATACGATATGCCTGTGACCTATAGGATATCTATGTAGAAATATTCCCGTACTTAGCAAACCAGTTCAAAACTGAACCTCATGTCTCCTTTTAATTCAGATTACTATAACTGAAACCTGGGCAGTCATAAAAAATGCAATCTAGCAACTAGCTTTGTCTTTTGCATAATGATTTATTGTATGATGAATATAATGGATATGTTTGCATATTATGGTAAATCAGAGTGCAGCTTGTTGAATTTCAACTTCTTGTTGTATCCAAGCACATCTCTGCAAATAAACCATGGTTTAATACCTGCTAACAAGTAGTCATAATTTCTTGGTGTTTGGCTTGTTTAGAACATGACTTTTTGCTACATCTATACCCATAGCTTTGGCCCTAGACTGTTAGCCTAGACATCCATCCTGAAATAGATTAAATGTCATGAAAGAAGTAGACCAGAAGCAGGGTAGACAAATAGTATGATGGCTTGAATCTCTGCAATTCATGGCTATAGCAACAAATCATGGCTAATATCAACCTTGGCTTAGGATGACACAAATATGACCCACAGGAATATTAGCTTGACAATGTGACCTTCCACCATTACAGTAGAGTCTCACTAATCCAAGCCTCGCTTATCCAAGCCTCTGGATAATCCAAGCCATTTTTGTAGTCAATGTTTCCAATATATCGTGATATTTTGGTGCTAAATTCGTAAATACAGTAATTACAACATAACATTACTGCGTATTGAACTACTTTTTCTGTCAAATTTGTTGTATAACATGAAGTTTTGGTGCTTAATTTGTAAAATCATAACCTAATTTGATGTTTAATAGGCTTTTCCTTTATCAGTCCTTATAATCCAAGATATTCGCTTATCCAAGCTTCTGCCGGCCCGTTTAGCTTGGATTAGTGAGACTCTACTGTATTTGATTCTAAGCTTCCATAATGAAACCCAACCTTCTATCAGAATTGCCCATTTTTTCCTGGAAGGACACCTGATTATTTTTTTCACAGCTGGATACCAAAGAAATGTAACAGATGAAGTTGTTCTGCATGACTTCATTTACAAGACATTTAGAGCTTCACTTGCTGAATTTCTGTTGGTCACACAGCTGATAAAGGCATAACCCAGTAGGAGAAAAGACACTAATAACCTCAATGTCGACTGACACCGAGATTTTACGTTGGCAGATACATTTTCAAAATGTATGAAAGTTGAATTAAATGGGAAAGAGGCATATATAGAAAACAGATGAGCAAAAATGAAGCAGTAAATAGCTCTATATGGCATTCACTCTGGGAATCCCACCAAGTGGTGGCTGTACTTTAAAACAGTGCACATCAAAAGTCCTGGAATAGTCATTTAGAAAAGAATATAAAAATGCATCCATATTTAAAAAAACCAACAAAATCTGAAATAGCATAGTTTAAAAAGAGTGCTACTCAAAGTGGTAGTATAAGGACTGGTACTAGTTTCCAGGTAAGAAAGAAACAATTGGACCCAATGGGTGCAAATTTAACACTAGCACCTAATGCACTGGGAAAAATTATTGCCAGCCCCCCACATCAGACAGTCCAAGAAGCACTGGTTTAAAAGATTGCCTGTGACCTTAAATGAGGTCAATCACAACAACTGGAATTAACTCCCTTGGATTTAGCTGGACTTTCTTACACGGGCAGGCCAAACCTAGGCACAGTTACTCAAAATAGTCCCATTGGTTTCAATTATATTTTCTTCCAAGGCAGCTGGAAAACATCTGTGCAGCAACATTCTATGAATGTTTAATCAGAAGCATAATTTTCTTTGTTGAATTGTTCCTAGCCCCATGCAAGTGTATACAGAAAAAAAAAGAAAATGTGCTAATCTGTCCCCCTATCAAAATGCCCAGATATGAATACTTGACATGTGAAGTTTTTGAAATGACTTTCAGTATTAAGACAATGGTGACATTTTCCTATTTTGTCATAGTTATGATGTATACATAGCAAATTATACAATATTTTTTCTACTTCTCTGTCTCCAATAAACATGACATGTTCTATATACGCTTCTGGAATATGACATGCAAAGGCAGCAAACACTGGGAAATATTTCCCATTTTGACAGCAGTACAGTAGAACGTAAGGTAACGTGACTCAGTTATCGTTCGTCTGATTGTTAAGACAGGTCTCTGAAACACATAAAACAAAGGAATGTCGAGATGTGTACTGATGGATGTGCACATCCATACCTTCAGGCACACTTCTAGGACTCAATAAGCAGAACGCCTTCCAATCAGAAAACTGTACCATATATCTGGTCTCCCCACCGCCCACGTATTTGCTTAGCACACAGTACACACGATCAGGAAAGCAAGTATAGTCCTGCTCATTATTATTTGCAGTGTGTCCTGTTGCTTCTGATCTCACAAACCTAAAATAAAATACTCTTAAAGAATGCTACCTCTCTTCCGCTTGACAAGACAAGGTGGAAAGGTGTTGAATGAGCTTCCCATTTATAGCAAAAGTGTCCAGTTCCCCCTTCCCAAGTAAAATAAATGGTGAAAAAAATGAAACAAACTACAGCCCCCAAGGTATGAAGCAAATATAAATGTAGAAAGAATGGGAAATGATAACAAATGAGTGGGCTGCATTCGGATAGGTATAATTGTTGGCTTAATATTATTTCTATTTGTTTATGTTGCAGATTTTAAATTTCATTTTTAATGTTGTGAACTTCTCTGGGCCTCGATCAAGAGAGAAAACTGAGCTGGGCTATAAATAAATATAAATACAATATTGCTAGTATTGTATTTCACTCTACCAAAGAGTGAAAGTGCCTTGCGAAAGGAAAACTCCCAAAATTTCACAGCACTGAGCTATGGCACTTACAAGTGGTGTCAAAACAGCATTAATTCTACAGTGTATTTTATTTATTTATTTACTGTATTTATATACCATTTTTCTCACCCCTGGAGGGAACTCAAAGCTGTTTATAACATAACAATGTCAAAATTCAATGCTAAACATACATTGTTGTTGTTATTATTATTAAGCAGGGGCTTGATAGCCATCTATCAGGAGAGATTGGATAGTGCTTTCCCAGCATCATGGCAGAAAAAGGGCTGGACCAGATGTATCTTGGGGGTCTCTTTCAAGTCTATAATTCTTCTATTGTTACTAAGCAGTGCCTGGATGGCCATCTGTCGGGAGGGATCGGATTGTGCTTTTCCTGCCTGGGCAGAAGGGGGCGAACTGGGTGGCCTTTGGGGCACCTTCCAATTCTATTATTATTGTTATAATCATTAAGCAGGAGCTGGAGGGCCATCTGTCGGGAGGGATCAGATTGTGCTTTTCCTGCATCATGGTGTAGATGCTCCCAAAGTGCTTCTCTTCCCTGAATCTGGTCTGTGTCAGCAGCAGTGGTGGGTCCTCGCTTTTCAATTGAAGAAGAATAGAAGGATAATGAGGATGACGCTGATATCATCGTGGCAGCAGCAGTAGGAGCAGAGTCAGCCAGCTGCTGGGGAAAAGGAGTCCTTCCCGGGAGACTCCAGGACAAGAAAGCACCAGTGTCATCCCCCCACCCCGAGAAATAAATGTGTCTTAATTCCCCCTTCCCTTCCGCACTGGGCCCCATTTGCCATGTGGGTGTACTATTGCCCTTTGCCACTCCCCACCCTGGAAAGCAAGACAGGCAGCCCCCCTCCCAGCCTCCCACAACCCACTGGATCGGTTTCATAGCAATCATAATCCTCCCCGGTAAACACACACGTCACTCACTGCCTGCATGCACCAAGCCTCGCCTCCTGCCATCTCAATGGAGAGAGAGAGAGAGAGGCGCATCCATCCATCCATCCACCTACCTTCTCCCTTCTGTTCTCCCTCCAAACGCCCACCTCTTTCATCCGTCCTCTGTTCCCAGATGTCACAAGTGTCACCCTAGCCCTTAAGTCTTCAGGAGTGAGGCTGTCACTTATTTCTCCCCTTCTCCTTTACAATCCTCTGGAGCAGGGGAGAAATAGGCTCCAATGTCTCTTATTTCTAACAATATAGGTGCAAAATCTATGTGTATCTGTAGAAGAGATGTCCTCGAAGACAGGCTCCACTCATAAAGATTTATTATTTATTTATACGGAGCTGAAAGATCTTCTGGACTGGAGTAAAGGAGAAATCGGCTCCAATCAGCTCTGTTCGTAACCATGTAGGTGTAAAATGTATCAAGAGGTCCATTACCATTCTTATAGGTTTACAATTTATGATTATTATGGAGAAGAGACATCCTCTGGAGCAGAGGAGAAATAGGCTCCGATTTTGTTTTTTACTACCAACCATAGAGATATAACATTGATTCATATGGAGGGAGAGATTCCTTGGAGCAGAGTAGAAATAGACTCTGATTTTGTTTTCTACTACCAACCACATAGGAGTAAAATTTATCTATATGGAAGAGGGCACTCCCCTGGAACAGATTCCAATTTCTGGGTTGCAATGAGTTTTCGAGGCTGTATGGCCATGTTCCAGGAGCATTTTCTCCTGAAGTTCCGCCCGCATCTATGGCAGGCATCCTCAGAGGTGGTGAGGTATGGGTGGTTGTGAGTTTTCCGGGCTGTATGGCCATGTTCATCTTCTGGAGCATGGCCATACAGCCTGGAAAACTCTTAACAACCCAGTGAAAGCGTTCGACAACATATTGTGAGGTATGTTAGAAACTATGGCATGCAAGTGGGGTTTGTATATCTGTGGACTGTCCACGGTGGGAGAAAGAACTCTTGTCTGTCTCAGCCAGGGATGAATGTTTCTATCAGCCACTTTGATTAGCACTAAATAGCCTTTCAGTTTCAAGGTCTGGCTGTTTACTGCCTGGGGGAATCCTTTGTTCACACCTGCCTCAAACAGACAAGAGTTCTTTCTCTCACCCTGTACTGGTCATTCAACAGATATATAAACCCTACTTGCCTAGTTTCCAACATACTTCACAATCTCTGAGGATGCCTGCCATAGATGCAGGCGAAACGTCAGGAGAAAATGCTTCTGGAACATGGCCATGCAGCCCGGAAAACTCACAGCAACCCAGTGATTCCGGACATGAAAGCCTTCGACAACACATTGATTCCAAGGGCTGTTGTGCATTTTCCGGGCTGTGTGGCCATGTTCCAGAAGCATTCTCTCCTGTTGTTTCACCCACATCTATGGCAGGCATCCTCAGAGGTTGCGAGGTATATTGGAAAACTAAGAAAGGGAGTTTTATGTATCTGTGGAAATTATGTATCTGTGGAAAGGACTCTTGTCTGTTGGAGGCCATTGATTCCAATTTCGTTCTCTGTTATGAAGCCTATAGGTGTCAATTTTATGTATTGGGAAAACAGAGCAGAGGAAAAACAGGACTCCAATCTATTGCCAACCACACAGGTGTAAAAAATTATCCATTTTGGAGGAGAGAGATCCTCTGGAGTAGAAGAGAAACAGGATCCAATTACCAACCATATAGGTGTAAAACTTATTTATAATATGGAGGGAAAGAAGCCTCTGGAGCAGAGGAGAAACAGGCTCCAATATATATATGTGCTTGCATGCCTCCATATCAGTGCACTGGAAACCTATACATAGATATAGATATGAGTTTGTATATCTATATATATATATATGTTTCTATATCACACGCATATATAGGTATAAGGTAAAGGTTTTCCCCTGACGTTAAGTCCAGTCATGTTTGACTCTGGGGTGTGGTGCTCATCTCCATTTCTAAGCCGAATAGCCGGCGTTGTCCGTAGACACCTCCAAGGTCATGTGGCCGGCATGACTGCATGGAGCGCCGTTACCTTCCTGTCAGAGCGGTACCTATTGATCTACTCACATTGGCATGTTTTCGAACTGCTAGGTTGGCAGGAGCTGGAGCTAACAGCGGCCGCTCATGCCGCTCCAGGGGGTTTGAACCTGGGACCTTTCGGTCTGTAGCTCAGTGCTTTAACGCACTTTGCCACCAGGGCTCCATATATAGGTATATATGTATATATATGTTTGTATATCTATATATAGGTTTCTATACCATCCATATATATGTGTGTGTGTGTATAGGTTTCTATACCATCCATACACACACACCCACACACACATATATATATATATATATATGCGCACACGCACACACACACACACACATATATATATATAGGTAGACACACACATACATAGGTTTTCAATGCACTGATATGGAGGCATGCAAGCACACCCCCGCATGCATCCAGGCCCTCTTTCTAGCCGGAGAGATCCCTTTACCCCCCCCCTCCATCAGCACCAGTTTAAGTCTCCATTGATGATTTATTTCCCCACCCCAATTTCATGAAGCTTGCAATTTGCAAATGCATTGAATTACAGACAGAGGAAGAAAGCATGCCTGCATCAAGTCCTTCCCCCACCCAAGGCCCTCTTAAGCTTGGAGAGCCTTTTCCCCCCTTTCCCATTGATTGCAAGATCCCCATTTATTAGCTATCCATTGATTATTTCACCAACCCCCCCCCCCCCCAAATCAAGGAGAAAAGAGGATTACCTTCCTTTTTCCTTCCTCCAGGGAACCTGCGCGTCGAAAGGGGGATCCGGATGAAGGCGGAGGTTAGAAAAGGGAGCCCGGGAAGGGGCGCGCGCTCTTGCCCTGCCGCGCGCGCTCCTGCCTCCTCTCCACCATCTTCACCCTCCTTCCTCCTCCTCCTCCTCTTCTTCCTCCTCCTCCTCCTCCGCAGCCCACCCGCTGGAAAACCAGCAAGGCCCGCCCCCGGCCCCTCCCTGGGCCCGCCCCTCTGGCGCCCGCGTGACTCCCGGGCCTGGAAAGCAGAAGGAGGAGGAGCTGCAAGGCTTGGAGCTGCAAGGAAGGGCATCTGCCCGGGCTTCTCTTTCTCTGCAGCGCAAAGCAGCGCTGCTGGAGAAAAGAGAAGGAAGAACTAAGCCATTGACATGAATGCACGCTGACATTTGGAACTGCCTCGGCTCAGTGCTGTGGCACCCTGGGATTTGTAGTTCTGTAAGGTCCTTTTTTTAGCCCATTCTCAAGTGTGCAGAATAGGCCCTATGGATGAGAGATCTCTAGGGGCGCATCTATGGTGTAGTTACAGGCCTGGGCAAACTTGGGCCCTCCAGGTGTTTTGGACTCCAACTCCCACCATTCCTAACAGCCTCAGGCCCCTTCCTTAAGTTTAAGCTTAAGCGGCTGAGGGGGAAAAGGAAGGGGCCTGAGGCTGTTAGGAATGGTGGGAGTTGGAGTCCAAAACACCTGGAGGGCCCAAGTTGGCCCAGCAGTTGAGATCTCCCAGAATGTTGGGTGACCAATGAGTTTTCCAAGCTGTATGGCCATGTTCCAGAAGAATTCCCGCCTGACGTTTCGCCTGCATCTATGGCAAGCAACCTCAGAGGTTGTGAGGTCTGTTGGAAACTAAGCGAATGGGGTTTATGTATCTGTGAATAATGTCCAGGGTGAGAGACAGAACTCTTGCCCGAGGCAAGTGTAAATGTTGCAATTGGTCACCTTGATTAGCATCAAAGAGCCTTGCAGTTTCAAAGCCTGGCTGCTTCCTCTCTGGGGGAATCCTTTGTTGGAAGGTGTTAACTGGCCCTGATTGCTTCTTGTCAGGAATTCCCGTCTTCTAGGTGTTGATCTTTATTTACTGTCCTGATTTTAGAGTTGAAGTCCAAACATCTGGAGGGCCAAAGTTTGCCAAGCAGCCGAGGTCCCCCATTTTGTTGGGTGGCCAAATTATACAGTAGAGTCTCACTTATCCAATGTTCTGGATTATCCAATGCATTTTTGTAGTCAATGTTTTCAATACATCGTGATATTTTGGTGCTAAATTTGTAAATATAGAAATTACTACATAGCATTACTGCATATTGAACTACCTTTTCTGTCAAATTTGTTGTATAACATGATGTTTTGGTGCATACATTGTAAAATCATAACCTATTTTTATGTTTAATAGGCTTTTCTTTAGTCCCTCCTTATTATCCAACATATTTGCTTATTCAACGTTCTGTTGGCCCGTTTATGTTGGATAAGTGAGACTCTACTGTAGTTTGAAAAAAAAAACCATGAACAGATTCTTATGCACACTACACATATCTTATTTGTAGTGTATATGAAAATACAGTAGACTTCTGGTTATCCGACCTACCATATTATCCGATGTGCTAGGCAGCAACACACACAGGGTGCTTCCCTAAACCGGCTTGCCAGGAGGGATAAGAGGGCCTCCCTATTCTCCGTCAGTTCCAGTTATTCGACATTTGGCCCACCCATTTATGTCGAATAACTGGAACTCTACTGTAATACAATATTAAACTTGCCAGTATTTCAATGAGAAGTGTGGGTCTGCTTTTGGCTGATGCAATGATCAAGTTAATTAGGATATTGTTGTGTGCCTTAAAATCATTTCAGGTGTAGGCCTACCCTAAGTCTAAAGTGTAGGACAAGGGCCAAGTAAAGGGCATTATATGGCCGCATCTGGCCCGCAGACCTTTGTAGTGGAACCCTGAGTTAAAGTGTTTGACAGCATTCATTTTACAGTGTAGATGCACTCCTGGGCGGAGCAAGGAGTGAATGCATTCTCTCAAGCAGTCCAAAATACCATGTAAGCTCTCACAAGCAGCAGATGTGAGAATGCACCTTATATCAATTATCGCAAACACACATCTTGGTGCCTTTAAATATTAGCCCTGTTTCTGGGTATATTTGACCTGTTATTTATTTATTTATTTATTTATTTATTGTGTCAGAAGTGAACCAAGGGTACAGTTGTAATGTTTTTTAAAACACAAACAAAGTTAAAAATTTAGCATTATACTAAATGTCCTTTGACCAGGGAGTGCCTCTGGGGTTGCTATAAGAAGGTCCTCCGTTGTGCATGTGGCAGGACTCAGGATGCATTGTAAGAGGTGATCTGTGGTTTGCTCTTCTCTATACTCACATGTGTACTTTGTGGCCCATTTCTTACGGTTGGCTCTGCATGTCTTCTGTGTTCCCAGAAGACCTGTTGATTCCAATAAAACAGCACTAGTTTCTCCTTATTGGCTCTAGTTTTTGAAAAACAGAATGTATGTCAAATACTTCATCTGCACACCCATAAAGAATCATGATAATCATATCAAAGCTAGAGCTGATGCAGTCTATCCAATGATGTTTTCTGAATCAGTGCCCCAAATAACTCTAGGCCAAAAAACCAAGACATTGAGAAAATGTTTTGGGGGTGTGCCATGTTAAGCATTCATGTGCACATAACCACGTGTGTGTGGAAAGGACCATTCCAGAGGTAGGACAAGGGATTTGCTTGCAGAAGTTTCCCCATTCAATTGCTCCAAAAAGTATTGGGAACTCTCCAATGACTGCCATTTGCAGAAAGGAAGTATTGCTTGACCTGCTTCAAACCCTAGGGCAGTGGTTCATAAAATCATAAGAGTTGGAAGAGACCACAAGGGCCATCCAGCCCAACCCTATTCTGTCAAACAGAAAACACAGAATCAAAGCACCCCCAGCAGACTTCTGCTTACAAACCTACAGAGAAGGAGGCTCCACCACGCAGCATATTTCACTGTTGAGCACCTCTTACAGTCAGGAAGTTTTTACTAATATTTAGGTGAAATTTATTTTCCTGCAGTTTGAACCCATTGCTTTGGTTCCTAGTTTCTAAAGCAGCAGAAAACAAGCCTGCTCCCTCCTCAATGTGACATCCTTTCAAATATTTAGACATGGCTATCATGCTTTCTTAACCTCTTCTCCGTGCTAAACATTCCAGGCTTTCTAAGGCACTGAGCTTGGCTCAAACCTTTTACCAATTTGGTCATCCTTCTCTGGACACATTTCTGGCTTGTCAACATCCCAAAGTTTAGCCCTCCAGGAATTTTGGATTTCAACTCTCCAAATCCCTGCTGTTGATCAAAATGACTGGCTTCCCTGGGAGTTGAAGGTCAAGGAACATGGAGGACCAAGCCTTGGGAACCATTGCTGTAGATAGTAATGGTCAGAAGATCACATATTCATACTATTACAAGAGCCCCTTATCAGCAGTGCAGCTTCTGTAAACTGCAGGACAAATCATTTGGAGGAACATACATTTCATATCTCTGCGGTGGAAAATGATGCTGATCAGCCAGTGATCAAACTCTTAGGTAGCTTCCAACATTCTTAGATTATTATTTTTTTAAGCAGCAGATTAATGAGTATATAGGGAATACCTGTGCCTTCCTATGGCCCAGAGGATGGCAGATTTGGGTTGCTGTGAGTTTTCCGGGCTGTATGGCCATATTCCAGAAGTATTATTTCCTGGTATCTTTCCTGCATCTGTGACAGGCATCCTCAGAGGTTGTGAAGTCGTCACAATCTCTGAGGATGCCTGCCATAGATGCAGGTGAAACGTCAGGAAAGAATACTTCTGGAACATGGCTGTACAGCCCAGAAAACTTACAACAACACAGTGATTCCAGCCACAAAAGCCTTCGACAACATGATGGCAGATTTGTTTCACATTTTTTCTCTGCTGAATACAGGCAGTCCCCAAGTTGTGAACAAGATACATTCTGTAGGTTTTTTCTCAAGTTGAATTTATTTGTACCTCGTAACAGGTAATCTTTACAGTGTAACTGGAGCCAAAACATATATTTTGGAACTTTGGAGAGCATAGGGGAGGGTTAACACCTGTCCTGTGGTGATTATTTTGCTGTCTGTGCCCCTGTTCACAAGATTTCACCTCACTTTCTGTCTCAGTTATAATTGGATTTTGAAAACGTTGACTTGTTGCAGAAAGACGGATTGGTGATACAGCTTCAGTGGAGACCCTTTTTCCCATGATAACTCTTTCAGGAGTTAATTTCCCTTCCTAGGGTCAGATTTCTCTCACTTCCTCTTGTCTCACCCCAATTCCTAACTACTGGTAATTTATAAGTCAGATGTTTGTAACTTAGGGACTGCCTGGGTTAAATATTTAAGAGAGATTAAAGGCTAACACCACAACTCTGTGCCTGCTTGTGTAGAAGTCCTACGGTGTTCAGTGAAGTTCCTTCTTACAAAGTGTGCGTAAGACTGTTGTCTAAAAACTATATATCTCAATATAAAATCAAATGTACAATATTACCACCAAAAAACAATTTTCCATAGTGTACACATAATATATACATTAATATTTTGAGGAAAGGTGATATTGTTGCAAGAGCTAAATAAAGTTCATGCCTAGCAGATTTTTTTCATGTCAGGAGCTATTTGAGTCGCTTCTGGTGTGAGAGAATTGGCTGCCTGCAAGGATGTTGCCCAGGAGACACCCGGATGTTGACGTTTTACCATCCTTGTGGGAGGCTTCTCTCATGTTCCAGCATGGGGGTCTGGAGCTGTCAAAGGGAGCTCACCCGCTCTTCCCAGATTTGAATTGCCGACCTTTCAGTCAGCAGACCTGCTAGCACAAGGGTTTAACCCATTGCACTACCGGGGGCTCTGCCTAGCAGATGAGACAATTATTAAATTATTATTAAGCATACAAAATGGAATTAAATCTGTTAAAATGCATACTTTGCTACAGTGCTGCTCACTATCATTTATAATCTTTTTTAGAGGAGAAAAATCCACTATAGAAAAAACATATTTGAATTTACGTTGCACTGAAATTAACTTGTGCAACCATTTGTTTTTCCAAATCGGGGTTAAAGACTATACTTTTAATTCTTAGCCCATTAATTCAAAGCTCCCCAAACATACATAAGAACTTGTCTCTTTCAAATTTAGGATAATGTTAAAGTGATAATTGGCTACTTCCAGCCACTCTCTTATTTATATTAAAAATTATAATTATCTGCACATTTTTTTGGGGCGGGGAATGGGGGCAACAACAGAAGTTGCCAAAAAATCTTGCAAAATATTGTAACATATAAATACAGCTTTTTACAGCAACATGCAAATTCAACAATTAACCGAGACTCCCAGTTTATTACAAAGCTTAATAATGTAACATTTAAAAGACCTTTCACAGATAACATTAAGCCGTTTTAATCATAGCAGCCAGGTGGAGCAAGCCTCTTGAGAAACGAATGGCTCTTGCTTAAGGTCTATAACTGTCACGAGGGTTGTTTTCATGAATGTGTTCACATCCTAGAAGAAAGCCACAATATATGATAAGGGAGTGAGAGAATATACATGGCTTTTTAAGGTCAGGAAGCTCAACGTTTGCTAGAGAAAGAAATCAATGCTTATAGCATTTGAAGCCCTGGAATTCTAGCTTTCAAATGTCATGAAGCTTTAATCTCTAGTTTTTAGTGTGGTTTGTGAAATGCATACTGTGCAGGAAAATGGTTGAGAAAAGGTTCTATTGCAGAGCCTTACAAAAATTTCATGTTGGGACACACTTTTTAGATAGGCATCATTTTGCAACAAAGTGATTCCGTTTTACTAGCAAGCTGGAAGTTAAACCAACTCTTTATAAGAGATATGGGCATGTATATAAATTATAACAACAAAGTGTATGTATCTCATGAGAATCTTTCATTTATATTTTAAACTAACTTGGGTACCCAGCATTGCCCAGGTTATTAGAAGAAGTCATTTTTAAATTTACAAAATGTATAAGGTTGTGGGTGTACTACAACTCAAATCATGCCAGATTATCCCCCTGAAACTCTATCAATACTTAAAATTGGTCATGTTGGGCAAATGTGATCTAGATGCATCATTGGTGGGGTTCAGTATGCTCTCCAGCTGCAGGATGAATTACAACTCCCACCACAGTGGGTCAGTCCCATCAAATCCCTCCAGTACGTTCAGTTGGTCATGGGGGTTCTGTCTGCCAAGTTAGGTCCAGATCCATCATCGGTGGGATTCAGAGTGCTCTTTGATTGCAGCAGATATAAATCCCAGCACCTACGACTTTTAGATGTCAAGGCCAATTCCACCCCAAATCCACCAATATTCAAATTTGGGCATATTGGGTATGCGTGCCAAATTTGGTGCAAATACATTGTTTGCGTTCACATTGTTTGTTGCTCTCTGGATGTAGGTGAACTATAATTCCTATAAATGAAGGTGAATTTTTCCCAAAGCTTTCATGCATTTTTTGTTGGTCATGGAGGTTCTGTGTGCTAAGTTAGGTCCAGGGCCATTGTTGGTGGGGGTCCAGAGTGCTCTCTGATTGCAGATGAACTATACATCCCAGTATCTGCAATGGCTATAAAGCAAGGTGAATTCCCCCCAAACCTCTCCAGTATTTTAATTTGGTCATGGGGGTTCTGTGTGCCAAATGTGATCCAGGTTCATTATCAGTGGGGGTCACAGCGCTCAGACTGGCTGCAGGGTGAACTACAACTTCCATCATGTGGAGTCAATCCCCCAAACCCCTCCAGTATGTTTAGTTGTTGCTCAGTTCTGCTTTGTTTGTTATGCAGAGCTGAAAAGAGTAGGAAAGGGTTAAGGGAGAGGCAGTGGGCGGGGTCATGCAAATTCCACATCAATGGTGAGAGTATGGAACACTGGGATGACTGCCTGTGGTGGAGGAAACACGTAAAATCTAGGAAGAAATTATCCATGAATGAAATAATTCCTTGAGTAGTGGGCTGTAGTGTTTGTGGAGGAAACTATGTCCCACCACCAGGCAGGGTTTGGCTACATGTTCATGGTACTTGCTAGAACCTGAAATGTCATTGGAGGGAGGGCCTTTGGTGGCTCTTCAGCACTATGAGTTATAGCTGTTAGTGGAAGCAGGAGTCTGTCTGTGGAAGTGGACACCCTAGCCACATACAGACATACATATTTTCACTTTTACTATGTGTATGGAAGATATGATTTATTGCTGATTTTACATGGACTTGGACGTTTCTCATTACATTTGCGCAGCACATTTTCCCACTTTTGCAGGGGTCCTGTGCCCCTGAGCCCAGCAAATGTAATACATTAAGACCTAAACCATCAAACTTTCTGTAAGGAAACCTCTTATGGTGCAAGGTAATAGTATGTCTTATCAGTCATTTCATTTTTATTAAATTCAGTAAGGGTTTTGGTTCTTGTCATAAAAACTTTAGGTCTCAAAAGTACTTTCCCCAAGATCCCATTAAATAGTAAAACATCATGTTACATTCTTATATATACATCATAAAAATTGTGTCATATCAAGAAATAGGAACGTATTTGTGGTGTTTGTTTCCGAAAGGAACCAAATCAAAAAAGAAAGGAAAAATGTTATAGGTGGCAGCATATTGTTGGCTAGGAGTAAATATTATACACAAATCAAAACTATCAAATGTGTCAAATCATGTTGGTACGAGACTTGGAAAATTTCATTCTATAGCAGAATAATGCAGATACTTAGCATGGTCACACTTACGAGTCCAAAATCAATTTGTGATCCTTGTTATAGGGGGCGTTTTTCTAGTAATGCTTTTTTTCAATTTTGGGTGACAAAATTAATATTTCAGGAGTGCAGAAAACGTTTGCAAGGCTTAATAACATGTGGTTATCAAGGTTTAGTTTTTTTACGCTGCAAAATGCTTTGACATAATTAACATATCAAAAAGGTATTTGTCAATACTCTCTTAATTAACTCTACTTGGATCCTACGTACTGTACTCCTAGGCTGTGCAAAAATGTCTTATAAACAAGTCTTCAACAACAGTTTTGTGGATCTTACAGGGTTATATGATTTTCTAGAGGAGGATAACATGAAGTCTCTATCATTTTTAACTATTTTCTCCTTGTCAGTAAGGTAAGAAGATCTATCTTTTCGGTGATAAAAATGTAATTTGATGCCAAAAAACCAATACTTCAATGTCTCGAATTTTTTTTGAGCAAGGCAAAAGCTGGAATCATTATCACATGAACAAAACAAATGTAGAACTAAGGTTTATTTAGGAGGGTGTGTCCGACTTCTGTACTGTTCACACCTTGTGTATATAGAGAAAAACATTCCTCAGTTGTGTTGTCGAAGCCTTTCATGGCCGGAATCACTGGGTTGCTGTGCGTTTTCTAGGCTGTATGGCCATGTTCCAGAAGCATTCTCTCCTGATGTTTCACCCACACCTATGGCAGGCATCTTCAACCAAAACAAATGTAGAACTATACAGTTTATTTAAGAGGGTGTGTCTGACTTCTGTACTGTTCACACCTTGTGTATATAGAGAAAAACATTCCTCAGTTGCCCTTTCGTGTTTGTCGGAATAATCTGAGTAAACCACATTTCACATCCACTTTCTTGTTAAACAGAGATATTTGTGTGATATTTGAAGAATCCACTGGGTGATGCTGGGCAAGTCACACTCTCTCAGCCTCAGAGGAAGGTAACAAATTCTGCCAGGAAACCCCCTGTAACAGCTTTTTCTTCACTGGCCCTAGGTCAGAAATGACTTCAAATCACACAGCATCAAAAACCTTTAGAATCTTAGTCCAACAGAGTCTAACACTCAAAAGATTATTTTGGCTTTTTAAAAAAACTGGCAATTCCAAAAGCCCTCTAGCAAGCATAAGAGCCTTTTTTCAATAGTAAATATAAAAGCAAAGATTTGTCGCCAACAGAGACTAAACAATGTACTAAATCAGTGGTTCCTAACCTTTGGTCCTCCAGGTGTTTTGAACTTCAGTTCCCACAATTCCTAACAGCTGGTAAGCTGGCTGTACTAAATAAACTTGCCTTTAAGTTTTATCCGTGTTTTCTCTTTGTACTTTCTTTTAAATTTTGGTGCAAGTTGCATTGTGTTCCATGTTAGGAGAAAGGTAGGAAATTAATTAATTAATTAAAATATAATTTTACTTGGTCTATATTGCACTACCTACCTGCAATATAAAACATGGGAAAAGCCTATATACCTCTGTCCATGTACAATTGTCTGTCTTGTCAGTGTATAAACGGCATTGAATGTTTGTATGTTCTGTGATCTGCCCTGACTCCCCTTTGGGGTGAGAAGGGCGGAATATAAATACTGTAATAATAAAATAAATAAATAATAGGAGTTAAACTGTGTCTGGCATGGTTTTCCAGTCATTAGATAAGAGCTTTCCAAATACTTCATGTTGATGACACACCGTTTTTATACATGCATCATTTTGTGACATAGTAGTTCAGTTTTATTAGCAAACCAGAGGGTAAATCAATCCCTTGCGTGTTCCAATGAACCTGCGGGCGTAACCACCAAAGTTATGCACTCCTGGGGGGAGGGGGGTGCAGGGGAGGTTCCAGACAAACTGAAGACCTCAATGGCGAACCAAGCGGAAGATAACAGGGTACATGTTACAACTGCTGTGAAGGCGGAAGAAGGCTGCAACGGATTGAGAAGCCACAGTCATCTTGTTAACGACGCCACTGGTTGGGATCCTCACTCTTTGAAGACTGTGTCAATTGGCTGTGAACTGACCTCCACACATTAAAAAAATTCATGCACAGGAGTCTTCCAAGAACTTGGAAGGCCATCATACTCGGACAACGAGATCGCCTAAGTAAGTAAAGCAATCCCTTATAAGAGATACAGACACATACATAAATTGTAATAATGAAATTTGTGGGGACACAACTTATCTCATTAAACCCTTTTATTTATTTTTATTATATGATTTATTGCTTATTTCACAGACTCTGAAGCTTCTCGTTAGGTTAATGTGACACACCTACTTACTGCAGCCAACACTAACGTTTCGCGACACACTGTTTGGAAAGCTCTGCATTAGATGATCTTTTGCCACAGCTTCCATTAGAACAACTAATGAAAGCTGCAGGATGGCTTCAGATCAATGAGTCTGGCTTGGGTATTTTAATTTTTATAATCATTCAAGTCCAACACTGCTAAATTCAAAGGACAGCATGAATAGGGACTCCAAGGAAGTGAGTTGGAACCAAGAAATCTCTTCTTGAGACCTGTCAAGTTATTTCAGAAAAAGCCGAATAATAATGAGGGCTGCTCACACAGGAAAAAAAAATATTTCAACAACTAACTTACTTGCAAAAATGAATAAATCAAGAAACTGGTTCTTGATCTATTTAGTCACTGTTCAACTATATTGAGATGCATTTTAATAGTATTTTAAATTGCATGTTCCACATCTTCTGAAACAAGTTGTGTTGAGCTATGCAAAAATAAATGAGATCCAAATGCCATGTTTTATTGCTTTGAATAAAATGCACGACTTTACAAATACACGTTCTGCAATTTATCCCTGCTAAACTGTGCACCATCTCACAAAGATCACTGCACACCTGAAAAGATTCTGACGTGTCATTTGGAACTTGGTCTGCCATGGCTTAATTTGTTCAGGCATCGCTCTTTCAGAAGTGGCATTCACAGTGCGACCCAGGAGTCATGCAGGGCTTTTTACAGCCTTCAATTCCTATACACCACTGTAGAGTTAACCCACTGGGGACTTTAAAATACATTCTACAGTTTCAGTTGGAAATACTGATTAATTTATTACAGTATTCCCTATAGAAGGGCTTCTCAATCTTCTGTGTGCATACCCGCAAGCAAGAATTGTATAGTATTTAGAGCACTGATTTTTTTTTTGGAGGGGAGTGTTAATTACGTTTATGCCATACTTCAAAATCCTGGATTTTTAAAATTTTTGTGAGTGTCCTAAGAGTTCTGTGCTGTAGACCGCTGCTTCATAAACTAGGGGCCCTGACCCCAAATGGGGTCCTGTGAGCTCTATGTTGGGGTCCCAGAAAAATTGGAAATAGTAAAGGTTTACTGAGCATCAGCTAGTGACTTTTTTTAGATGTTTATACAAATCTATTTTACAGTGTTTGCAGGAGACTCTGCAGAAGATGCTTCAGCTGTACTTTGTAAAAAGGAAAATCTGCCTGTTTAGCAAGCCTTGCAAATGCTGATTTGTTACCAGCAAATGTCTGACTTTTATACTTTGTTTACATACCTATATACCTGGAGTTGCGTAAAAAATATCAAACTAATAGGGTTGTGAGTGGAAAAGTTTAAGAAGCCCTGCTATAGATCGTGCCTGAATTACAGTACTAGAAATGGATAGTAGGAAATTGTAAATCTCTCCAAAATTACAACTTTCAAGGTGCCATTGGATGGGAGTAATGATAGCTTAAGTATCAGGCTGCTACAACTTTGCAGGGCAGAAATATGATCCTCTACATATTGATTAGTTCTAGCAAGCTGATGGGAAAACTCTCCTTTACATCTAGCGCAAAAACATATAATAAAGCTTAAACAGATTGGAGGAAGAAGTGAGAAAAGATGGCAGTTTATCCCCTTACCCATCCTACCTTTTTGTTGCTGCTTAAAATCCAACTTAGGCATTTTCACCGTCTCTATGCTAACAGTTGTTGTGTGCCTTCAAATTGCTTCTGTCCTATGTGACCCTAACATGAATCTTTCACTAGATTTCCTGGGATTGAAAGTTAACCAATGGGTTTCTATGGTCAAGTGGACAATCAACCCCTGATTTTCAGTTTGAAAATCTGCTCAACTACTACATCACACTTTCTATGGTAACATTTATCATTTGACAAGGTCATATGCAAGTTAACAGACAGCACCTGTCCCATATAAACCTGTTTTTGAACTGAATTCTTCATGGACTACATTTTGAATTCCTGTAGCTTAAAAGAAATCATTTGGGTCATCACCAGAAGCTTTGCTGTTTGGTGGAATTCTTATAATTATTAATAACAATATTCTTTTGAAAGAACTTTCTGAAAGAGAGGAGGGAGGAGAGAGAAGAGACGAGAAGAAGCTTTAATAAAGGCTAAAGGGTGACACAAAGCTCAGAGTTATCTTAAAGGAAAAGCACATTCACCCACAAGTCCCCACATGCTGTGCACCCACCCACTCACACTTTCCAACTCCCAATCCCTAAATAAAAAATCAAGAAAATAATATAGGAAAATCAAAATATAAAATTAGATTCAATGAGGCATGCCAAAAGCTAAAGCTGCAAGTGAGTTAGCAGTAAGGTAACCTGACTGACTGCAGCGATCCAAAGTATGTCTCTCGAGCCAGGATGCAACTGAGCAATGGAGGCACTCGCACCATTAAACAGATACAGCTTGCGTTAGACATGTCATGGCTTTCTTCCATTTTGATTGGCCCAACTGGCAGGGCTCACAGGGAACTTCATTTGAGCATGCACCAGCCTCTCCACGTACCACGTGATCCTGAATAGAACAGAGGGTAGCTGCGAACGGCAGCCACACGGTCCGTTTTGGTTAAAAAAAACATGGCGGCAGAGCCCTTGCCATTATGGCCGTCTGAACAAGCCGAAGCCAAACGTCCAAAACAAATCTGTGCATAAACCTAGTGTGTACACGAACTTGAAACAGATATTGGAGTAGCATGTGTTGTATGGGGAGAGTGGTGTTATATGAGGGGACAACTCCCACACTCCTGAAATATGAAAGACTTCCCCTGCCATACTGAAAATATGTGAAAAAGCATTTATTGTAACAAATCTATCCCTACAGTACCAGTTTGAATTCTTCACAAAACTAGCTAGGATTTCTTTTGCCTTTATTAAAGAATAGTATTGCATAGTAATGTAGCTATTCTAATACACCATTACAATATACATTACATTCACAATATGAAGTTTTAAAAAGTTAAGAGGTACTGCTATTTTTTCCAATACTGTATTTTTATTCATCTTTGTGGGAAAAAAAATCTAAAAATGGCTCACTGTCGAGTCCTTTCTTTTGATTTCTTAGCAATTACTTTGGCTGTGCTACAATATCATATCAGGCTTCTGAGTGACATCTGAAATGGAAAAGGACCAGATCCAAGAGCAATAATTATTTCCAGCAGTGATGTGAAAAGTCCAGAAGCCCCTGCCCCATAGGACAGCTGTCAATCTGAAGCATATGAAGCCTTCAACACTGAAGCCTCCAAGTATTATAGCTTCAACAGTCACCCACGTGGCAGCTGTCATTCAGAGGACTAGCGACAGACATTAAATGCAATTCCATATTCTGGTATGCAAACAAATGATGGTATTATCACCTGGTACTGTTGGCCTTCTGGGATATACTATCAAATCAGTTCCCAGCCTCCTGACTATAGTAAGCCAGATGTGTGCAAGCTCTATTCTTTAATGCGCAAGAAGAGTTAGTTGATCAGATGATTTGATCTTCAATTAGCACTCAGTAGTTGAAAACTTCCAGAGATTAGTACAATTCTACAATGTAACAAAGAGGAAAACAAACTGGACTTCAAGATATAACCACATGGAAGACGGTCATTTTAGGAGAAGAAATTTTATTTAAAAACTGCCAACATTTAGCCAAAAAAGTACACTATTTTCCATTTTATACATAAACAATAACTTATCACTGTGCTTAGTATATTCTGTCACTAGAACATTATATATAAACACACACACAAAACCCCAGATGTACTGATAAATAAGTGGAAAATTCATTTTGTTGTTTGCTGTTACATCACCATTGCAATTTTACCTGTTAAATCTGGAAGACATCTGCATAGGGATGGAGAGAACTCCAGAACCAGTCTGTAATGCAATTGTATATTACTTGCATTAGGTAAGAAAGAATCTATTACGAGTACAAAATATTTGAGAAAGAACCAAAGTGCAATTTTGTGGGCAGGACTTGGATACTGTTAGTTATTGTCCACTTCTCTGATGGCAAAAAACTATGTCAACATTTTAAGTAGGATAGTTTCCACTTCTCTCCAGACACACACAGAAGAGCATTTAATAAAATCACAAGGCTTGGCATCAGAATGATTGTTTTACCAATACCAAAGGAGTAGGATTAACTGAGAAGGAATGGAAGAGAATATGTATTCCTACTTAGTTTTACAGTACAGTTACAGAAGGGCTTTATGTAGCTACATTAAATTTAAACCATAGCAGCAATATAAAACAGTGAGAGAGCTGGTGTGAAAGAAAGCATTTTATTGCAACCAATTCTGTACCTTGGATTTCGAATACGGCAAAATAAAAGCACTTCAAAATCTGTAGAAAAGCAGACTGTTTATTATTTAGCTATGTATCCATGTGAACCATTTGTGCTCAACAACACAGTAGCATAAAAACAGCATTTAGGTATGTATAGCATTATTGACTCTACCCCTTACATAGCATTCCATTTAATATTGAGATGAGTGGCAACTCTATGGTATTTTTGCATGAGTAACAGATCCTCCTATGAAGCAGTTTCCCATATTCACCCATTGTTTCTCCAAGCAAACAGTCACCAGTTCAGATGGGGGCAGGATTGTGGAACTGAATGTAACTGGTATATAGGCAGTCTCCAAGTTACAGAGAAGATGTTTGTAACTCATATATTTTAAAGGACACACAATTCCTGGTCATTTTTAAAGTAGTGAATGGTGTAATTCTGTGAAAAAGAAAAAAAACTGATAGCTCTTCAACAATTATTCCAAACAAGACATTCCATAGTAAACAAAAACAAAAACAAAAACCCAACAGACAGACAGGGAGGGAAAGAGAGAGAGCGGGGTGATGAGGGGTTGAGAGCGGCATATAATCAAGTGCTTCTTTCATTTCCCCAATTGCACTACACACAGTAAGAGCTGACAGTCAGTAACAGAAGCTGCAATTGTGCGTCCTATTACAAGTGATGACTATTTTGCAAAAATGGCAGATTCTGTTCTTACTGAACTATCCCAATTGCCCAATCACTATTGCAGTGTAATGATAAGCAAGAAAAAAAGTATTATCATATGAATTGGTCCCCACCATAAGAACGAATTGTCCTTAGTATATTTTCATGTGATGTAGAGTGCCTTTCAAGTCATTTCTGACTTATGTCGGCCCTAAGGCCAACCTATGACAGGGTTTACCTGGAACTATCTGCTCACAGGAGGTTTGTCCTAATCATCCTATAAGGTTAAGGGCCCTTCCACACAGCCATATAACCCAGAATATCAAGGCAGAAAATCCTACAGTATCTGCTTTGAACTGGGTTATCTGAGTCCACACTGCCATATATTCTAGTTCAAAGCAGATAATGTGAGATTTTATTCAGCTGTGTGGAAGGAGACTAAGAGAATATGATCTGCCCCATGTTACCCAGTGGGTTTCCATGGCCAAGTGGGGATTTGAACACCTAGAGGCCTAGTGCAACACTGAAATAATTGCACTCCTGGGGTAAAAAATAGCATATGTAAGCAATGAACAATCTGGTTAGAAACAATGGTAGACAAATTCTAATTGATCTGGGAAAAGGCCCTCTGTATTCTAGTCTCCTGTGTGTTGCCCAAACTGGATGGAAACCATCCAGAGCAACTTTTAGAATTGCACAGAATATTGGAGAGGAAGAAATGTTTGCAGAATACTGGATTTATCACTTTGACAAGAAACAGGTGCCCTTGCCCCCACAAAGGGCCCTTCCACATAGCCATATAACCCAGAATATCAAGGCAGAAAATCCCACAATATTTGCTTTGTACTGGGTTATCTGAGCCCACACTGCCATATATTCCAGTTCAAAGCAGAAAATGTGGGATTTTATTCAGTTGTGTGGAAAGAGCCAAAGAAAGCATGAGAACAAAAATTAGAACATCATGTATGAACATGCTTTGGAGAAATAACTGTCAACATCACTTATGTAATCTTCATTTTGTTTCTGCTTATATCAAATCACATATCAATCTAAGTATATATAAGGGTACTTGGCCATAGTTAAATATGTATATGCCTACAATCCACCAAGTGCTGTTGCCATGCACCTTGACACATTTTGGTATTTGTTACAGCCAGTTTTAAGCAATTCTTATGTCATCACAATATTATCATTCGATCTATGAATTATAGTTGTCATTTGGACACACTTAACTATTATTCTGGGCTACAATCTAATTTCTCAGTTAAAGTCCTATTATCAGAGAGCAAGATAATAACATGCCTTAAATGGCAGGGCCTAAACTAAAATTCTATGCACACTCGCTTGGGAGTAAGCCCACCAAACTCAATGCCACTTACTTCAGAACAAACATACATAAGACTGCTGTATGTTTATTAATTTTGGTGGGCCATGTCATATTAATAAACATGTCCCAAACAGGAATGATTGCATGAATTACAGACTATCATTTCATTTAGAAGATAAATGCATCTTTTTCTGTTCCAAATCAACCTACGCATGATTTTTGTTACCTGGAAAGCTGTTGCAGTTTAGGTGCTATTATTTGTCAACTAGAGCAGCAGCAGACTTTATGAATTCATGCTATTAAATATGACATAATTTCTAATTCCTCTTACCTGCAAAGAGGTTAGTTAGTTGAACCTACAATATGAAGCCCGCAATTATTTTAAGATACAAAACAACTTGTAGGTATGCAAAAATAGCAGAAAAGGCAAGATTTTTTAAAAGCTGTTAGTCAGTTATAACATTGGCTAGATGGCTAAAGACACCACTATTATGCGCTCAGCATATTAAATACTTAAACACCATAGACTCTATAGTAGTTTTTCTTTTTAAAAAAAATCTAATGCACTAGAGTGAATCTATGCCCTGAGTAAATTAGCATTACAAACTAGGAGTCAAAGGGAGGAGTCAGAATATCCTCCTATGACCTTGATATATATTGAAAGAACAATGCGTGTGCCTATCTCCTTCATCTGACAATAGTACAGCGCTTAGTTTGCGGAAATGACAGAATGAAGTCCTAGAACTGGAAAGCTATCAAATTTGACAAAAAACAAAAACTATTTAAGAAAATGAATGGCCTAAATTGATGCAGTTCTTGCTCTCCAAACACCCTAGTTTAAGGCTCATACAAGAGGGTTTGCCTGAAGCCACCTCAGTTTTGAGAACTACACTCTTCAGAGAGAAAACTATTTAGAACACTACACATAAAGCACATGACACAAAGAGAAAAATGCCCATCAATGTGCCTTGGATTTGTCTTACACCAATGGCTGCATTTAAAACATGCTTCAAAACAGGGATCTCCCCATTCTCCACATGTTGCGTTTAATATCAAAAGTATTTAATTTTTCACAGAATAGTTGTCAGTGGAGAAGAATATGTCCAAGGTGCTTTCAAAAGTCACATCAATCTTTCACTTGGTTGAGCTTGAGATGTCTAGAGCAAATATAAGCGGACAGCTAATTTCCAGCATTACAAAAGATAATGCTAAAACTCAGGTTCACTTGTGTATTCTACGAAAAGCATTACAGTTTGGAAATGGGGTAGAAAGAACATTTTTGTTATCTGAAAATGACAAAATTCTCATCGGGAATCACAGAAACCATATTTAAAATGTACTTATTAGATTTGGCTACACTAGTTGCTATTCCCTGATACTAGTGGCCAACTTCATTCACTTACAGCAGTTATAAACGGCATTATTTCAAAAAGAGTGGACCATAAGAGTTGACCATATTATACAGTTAATATTATAATCATACGGTACCATTACTGAGAGTGTCAGCAAGAGTAAAAAAAGTTAAAGATAGAAAAAAATTGAGGTATAAGAGTGAAACAATAATCACAATACCACTATGGCTTCCTCTTAAATATAAGTGCTACAAAAAGCCAACCATGCAACTAATAATCCAAAATATGTAGATTATTCAAATGTCTATTATTCAGGTGTTCCATATTAAAAGAAAACATCTTTTAAAAATTAATTTGACAATAAAGAATAAGCATTCTGCCAATTGCTGTAACACACATAAATGACTCCTACAGGCACTGGCTACTTTTATTTGGACTGAACTAAAATCCAAATCACCACCCCTCACTCCAGACTACTGTTTTCTAACGTGAAAAGATTTGCAGTCTACCACCCCAAGCTTACATAAAGCAAAGGGAGAACAACTCTAAAAAGTACCGGGTAAAGCAGATCCAGCTGATGACAGCCTTAGTGAATTATCTACTCTACTCACCTTGCCTGCCACTTGCTACCCCTTATCAAAGAATACAGTACGACCCCTTTATCCATGTATTTGATAGCCATGGTTACAATTGCCCATGCTTCAAAGAACACACCTCCCCCAAATATTTGTGGGCCTCTCTAGGTCCTCCGATAATATTCTACAGTATGCCTTCTGCCCCACTTTAGTCAAAATAGAGGGCTCGCTATTACCCCAAGGTGGTTATTTAGCAGAGAGATATGCCTTGCAAGAAGCCCTGAAGCTGAAAGAGGAATCTGAATGTCGTCTAGTGCTAGAATTGGAAACATTGAAATCGCAGATCCACAAGGGATCTTTGGATACAGGGTCGTACTGTACTGAGGATCTGCTTCACAGTATCCTCAAACATTGGCGAGGATGGTGGTTGAAGAGAAGGGATATTTCCAAAAGCAACATTATAGTAAGTCTTCCTTATACTGTAAGAACTCTTACCAGGAAAGCTCATCTAAGGAGTGGGTAAGTCACTCAAACACACATTTCTTTTGATAAAGTCAAACATATTTGCCTCCCAGCAAAACACAACCACATAGAATGCAGAATTAGAAACAAAACAAAGAGAAAACCATGAACAGGGTTTAATATAGGCTTCACCACAGTGCAAATACCACCATGGAAAGCCTTAATATTATATTAAAACCTCAAGTAAACGGCTTTTACAGTTATGTACTAAGTAATTGGGTTGCAGGAGTTGTCTTGTACATTCAGCCAGTTTTGTCTCTATGTGAGATGAAGAGTCGATTAATGATTCAACAGTTGTCAGTTATGTACAGACTGCTGTAGCTAACACTATGCAGTATTTAATGGTTGTTTAATCATAGTTGACTTCATTGTTGAATTCTCTTAAATGGGTTTCTCAATGTTGAAAGGTATATGATACCCAAATGCATCTGCAATTCCTATTTGCTTGAAAGGATGCCATCATAAAACACTGTCAAGTATACAGGTGTGTGTATGTGTGTGTGTGTATTTGTTCAGACAGCAGAGTGCGAAAAGGGGAGACCCAACACCTCCCTGAATTTTCACAACACAACACAACACCACACACACACGGTATCTGTGTTTCAATATAGTATGGGAAAATTCAAAGGACTATGAGAGTGAACATGTGCTTCCTGATGAATGAGCAGTCAGCTGTTCTCCAATAATGGCCTGGTTCAATTATTAAGTTTGAATATCTTCACCTCTGACATGCTAAAGGCTCAATACGCTGCTACTTAGTACTGCAGAGCTGCACTAGGTGACTTTTAATGTATGGTAATCAGTAATGCCCAAAGGCACAACTCAAGAAATGTGACTTCTTATATGCCCAGCCTTCTTACTGGACTTCAAAGAAATCAATCAAATTAAAGCTAAGTGTTCACAACTCATAAACTCTCAGTTATCCAATACCATAAACTTTCACATTAGAAAAGAGATTACTTGGTAGAGATTGCATAGCTTTTAAAATATGGCAACCAAGATGAATCTTAAAACACTTGCTTCGCTTGTCTGAACAGTTCATTAGATTTTAAAATAGACGTTACCTTTTCTTTCCTATAAAATGTGTTTGTAAATCTAATTCTTATTTTGCTTTGGAATGGTACTTTTGTTTCTTTTAGGCCACAAACACTAACATTTCGGCACCAGAAGACAGGAGACGATTTCATTTCTTTTGGGTTTTTTGTTTGTTTTCTTGGGAACATTAATCACTAATCTGCATGAATCTTAAAAAGATTGTAAGAAGCCAGCCATCCCAGTTTTGTTTATATCCTTTTAAAGCCTTTAAGACCCTTCCTTATATTTCACAAATAACAAAGGCAAGTGAAACATCCAGAGCTATTTCGCTATTTAATTTCAAGACTCGGAGATCAGTCTCCCTTCCAGAATACACAATCCCTGTTGTCATCAGTGGGAGGTACAGATGTATATTTGAGGGTAGAGTTCAACCTTATATTTACCATAATGCAAGAACTGTCACATTTAATAAGCAGGGTTATATCTATTTATATATAGCTCAAGGGAACCTATCTGTGACTTCAGCTTAAAAATCAAAAAGAAAGGAAGCATGGATTTCAAGTCACGTTTTGCTATTTTCTTTGAAAGCCTTCATAAAATCAATCCAGCTCAGGCAAAGAGGAAATTGTCAGCCCACTTTGTTTACTGCATCCAGGTTTCACCTCCACATATATCTATGTGGGTAAAATCAAACAACAGGAAAATATGAGGTAAAAATGGAGCTACTATTGCCCATCCACTGGCTGCCATTGCATATCCTCTACTTATTTAAAGATCGTGAGTTGATTCTTGTGCCATGAGTAGTGGATGCACCAACCTCAATGCTGAGCAGATTGCATTTTAAGTAAAGAGGTCTCTAAGATGGCACTGTGACATAGACAGACTGCACTGGCAAGTGATATGTACATTGCTAGGAAAATTACAGTAGCCATTAAAATAACAAACATTTGAAGCTTCACACCTTTTGGGAAGTGAACACTACAAGAGACACATTCCAACAGAAGCTTTGGCCGGGGTAATATTAAATGAATACTGCTCTATACCTTGGTGGATAGGGATGTTTTATATCTCCTTATCTTTCCATCAAACCTCTGGTTTTGGGCCAGCTAGAGGTAACATGACTCTTCTTTCTTTGGTACATTAATTTGTCACTACACCACCAGGCTGTGGAGTCAGTCTTCACATACTGTCCACATCTGTGTAGTATTATGACTTTCTTCTCTAGCTTTATCCATGCAAAGAAAACAAATACAATTGCGATTGGAAATATATCATTGGCATCAGAATCTGTGCAGCTCATGAGTTGTGGGAGAAACCCATCACAATGAGTACTTAAAAAAAAAAAGCGGTGTGCTATATTTTTCAGGCCAGGAGAATTTGATACATGGCTTTTCAATCTCGAAGTCTCTGTGGCTGTATAATTAGTAGTTTTCCCCTATACTGCTTGACAGATCCTTAGGCGATGAATCTTCAGCCACACAATAGCTTCCCTGCTGACATCAGTATGCACAGATTCCCACCAGAAGTTAACAAAGCTACTACTTCAACTAAACTAAATGTGGAGCCTTGTTCATAGACACATTAGCCTTAGGTTTTGCCACTGGGGTAGGATATGGTGGCAGGCTGTATGCATACTTTTATCATGGTACATACAAAAATTTAGGAATTTCAAATGTAGGTCAGCATTAACGAAATAACAGCACAGATCAATCATACTTCACTGTACTGTTAACACAGCAATAACAAAAACAAACAAACACCAACAACAGGTTGACAACAAGAAAATTAATTACCTCTCCATCTCAGTGTATTTTTGATGGATGTGTAAATAATAGGAAAAAGTTATGACAAGGAGATTGAAGGGAATAGTACTTCTCAGAGCAAAGCATTACAGATGAAAAAAGTTGTTACTGTTTAAATATGCACAAACATGTCCAGAAGTCACTTTAATTCTTTTCATCGTCTATATTTCTAGTGTTTTTATCTATGCCTTACTACAGATTGGAGGCTCTGGGTAACTCTGTAGTGTCTGTAATATATTTTGAAACATATATCATGGACAATGGCTTAAATAAATGGAAAATAAAGAAAAATGTGACATGAATGGAAAAACTTTAATAAATATACCTGCAAATGTAGGAGCAGCTATAAGTAGATGTGTGTGAGAGATAAGGAGATTAACAGTGAAGAGGGATTTTCCTCATGACTGCTATACAATGTCACAATAAAATTCAAGACTATTCAAACTGGCACTAAAATAAAAATATAAACCTAGCACTGTAAGGTTGTTAGGGCCGTTTAAAAACATGAACTGAACAATTAGCTGATGGCATCCTAATCATTTACAATGGTGCAAGACAAGCAATGTAATAATAAAACAAAAAGACAAGTTTTAAAAACCAATCTGGCCAGACTCTTGCCTATGCAGATATTGAGGAGGAGTATCCATTGCCTTTAATGGCCAATGCCTTTGATTAGGTGCACTTGTAATGTGAGAGAAACGAAGAAATGAATTCATTTTCTACCAGTAGACCCAAAACTTCGTTTTGCTGGCATTCCTGTTACATTATCTACTTTAAATATTCTATTTATCTTAATTTAAGAGGGAAATGGTATATAGTTTGTGTTAGAATTCAGTGTGATAGGAAGCTACCCCCTAAAGATACTAAATTTACTAAAATCTTTAAACGCTTAACACCAGGGTGCATCTACAAATTAAGTTAAACTAAGCCATTGCTGGAAAATGAAATTTAGCATTGACAACAAAAATAATGAAGGGAGGAAAAGTGCCAGGGGCCAAGATGTGCACCTGTGCAAGAAAGAGAATATTGCACTAAACAGGGGACCCTGCAATTTTTTCCTTTACATTTCTGCCTTCATTGACCTAGAAAAGAAACCAACCATTTTCTGTACGAGCTAGCAAACCTTGCCTGCTCTACCTCTCGACACGTTGCTAAAATGTGGTCAATGAACCTATATTCTGATTCTAGAGTGACAAAGTCCTGCATAGGCGCACGCTTCAGCCGCTTAGTTTCTTGAGTGTAGCTTTGTTTGTTGGCTTCAATCAAGCCATCAACATCCATGTCTTGAGTCACATGACATCCAAGGGCACCATCAGGATGTAAGTTATTCAGCGTCCCATCCCTACTGTCTGCTGATGTTGACCAGAGGCTTGGAAGTGGAAACTTGTTCTTCAAGTGGTGCTGGAGCCAGAATACATGCCGTCTTCACAAAGAAGAAATCAGAGAGAAAAAACACACAAAACTTCTAGTAGTTCTTACAATATGATTAATTATAAATACTACTTCCTCCCCCCACCAAGCAGGCATAGAAAATATCACAAAAACTCTTAAGCATTTTTTTAAAAACAAGGTTGATGCTCTCCTCAGTAAATCAAACACAACACAGTTGGCCTTCCAAATTAGAAGGTTTAACTTTCGTAGGTTTTCCAGCATAACTTTAAAGTCAATATTCACCAGAAAGTGACCAATAATCATGCAGGAGAAGTTACAAATTTCAAGAGAGAAGACTTCTCTAGGAATTTGTACATCCTCCAGCATTTACATGGTCAATTTCCAGCATAAATTTTTGGGAAGAAGCTGTGCTCCTAACCACAAAAGTGAAAGGCCTACTACACATAGCACCTGTCACTATGAGAATTTTGTATATGAACATCCCATCCAACACATGCTATCCACAAGATAAGACTATTTTAACTCTTTAAATGGTACAGAATGAGTTTTTTTTGTCAAGAGCAACTTGAGAAACTGGAAGTTGCTTCTCATATGAGATAATTGGACGTCTGCAAGGACATTGCCCAGGGGATGCTTGTAGGTTTGATGTTTTACCATCTTTATGGGAGGCTTCTCTCATGTCCCCGCATGGGAAGCTGGAGCTGTCAAAGGGAGCTAACCCACTCTGTCCGTATTCGAACTGCCGACCTGTTGGTCACCAGTCCTGCCGGCACAAGCGTTTAACCCACCAGGCGCTCCACAGAATGGGGAGAGCAGACATCAAACCGGTTTCACAGCAGCAGAGACTTGAAGAACAATTTTTACGAACCATAGCTCCCAGAATCCCTCAGCCAACATAGCCACTGACTAGGAAATTCAAGAGTTTGTAGTCCAAAAATAACATTCCAAATCCCAGTCTAGCAGCAACACAGAGTCCTCATTAAGGATGTAATTGATTCATGTAATGCCTTTAAACTATATACAACATCTACCAGAGATGCTATTCTTCATTTTACAAGAGCATTTTAGAATGAACCTCAGCAAATGTTGGGCTAGAAAACACTCAGCCATTGTTAACAACTCAGATATGAGCTGAACACCTGTGCTTTTTGCTATTACTGCCAATAAATTTGGCTAAGCACTGCAATAGCACTGACGTATGCAATGCAACACTAAAAACAATATGAATATTAAATTGTTGTTATTATTAAGTTTATTTACACCCTGAATTTTCCTCATGGCAGTTTACAAAGTGTAATAAACACAGATATGATCAATGTTAAAATAGAGTTATACTAAAATTAAGGTAATAATAACTTAAGTTAGCCATTTGTAATTTCATGAAGAAGTCTACTTTTGAATCCTGGTCAAGAGTAATAAGAAATACAATATGATTCCAATATGATTACAACATATTGCAATATGAGTTTTACTAGACAACAGAGATAGGGAACCGCCTCAAATCAGGAAACAATGAGCATACTCTGCTCACTAGATTCTGATTTTATGAGATTTTCCTATTACCACAGCCTGGTAAGAGTTGGTATGAAATCTTTCAAGTTTCATCTTCATCCTGGAAGGGCTTTTAAACGTGGTTGGTTACAGAGTAAATGGGAGAAAAAGTTAAGTTATATTGCATAGGTTTGCCCTCTGCTCTCGCAACACTTGATTTCTCCAAAGTTTCCCATTTAACTAATGCCATCCTTTGTGTGTTTGGGACAGATAATTCTAAAACTTCATGCTGTCTGATAGATATCAGTCATTAAAACCTTTCTAAAAGGTAGGTATGTAATAAGTTGAAGGTAATCACAAACCAATGGAAAATAGTGATATGTTTAAAGTATGATGGGTGATCACAGAACAGGGCCTTCTCTACAGTGGGACCTGAACTGTGCAATTTCTTGCCTACATTCATTTTGGTCCATGGTTTTGATATTTCAAGTTAATCCTCTCTTGGGTTTGAGACTGCCCCCAAAGAGGAGTGTTCTCCTGCTTCTGCTGCTGGACTATATTTGTTTTTCGCTGTTACAATTTATGTTGCTACAAATACTTTTTCATTTGATATTTTTGCAAGATTTTATATTGTTTTTGATTATAGCTACATCTGAAACTTTTTAGCCAGATGGTGGAAGTTCAATAGCTTACCTAGCAAAATAATTAAGAATGATAATTCCAATTCATTATAAAAGAGCTACATGACACTACCCACAAAATGAAATTTCAACAAGCTGTCTGTATGGTCTATTGCGTGGTTCTTGGCGTTTTCTTTGCTATCACCACCAATATTTTGGTATGAAAGCTTAGAAAAATTCATTTTATATGAGTGGTTATCGACCCTCATGACCCCAGTATTCATGTATACATTTCCTTACCTGTGACACCAAAGGGTTTCGTGGCCTGGGAAAGTATTAATCAAATCCGTACAGAGCTCTACTTCTTCCTTTAGAAGAAGCGGGTGATCTGACTGCTGTTCTTCCACGCAGGCAGCTTCTGCATCAGTGTTTTCTTCCTCTTTTGGAACACTGGGTGCTTGCGGATCGGCTAGCTGATTGTGCAACTGCACACCAAAGTCAGTCCCGGTTCTACAAATTAATGACTTTAATAAAAACTGACGATAGTGGAATCCACTATGGTCTGAGACATGCATGGAGACCCAATGTTTAGTGGAAGAAAGTTCATCAAGAAGAATCTGAAAACAAAAACCAGGCAGTAAAATTAAACTACCCGTAAAATAAGATTATAGCCACCACCTCACTTTTGTTCCCCTTTAGTATTTCTTATTATGAACTATTGGATACCAGAGTATGGTTAGTATCTTTTATTCTGAACTGTTGGATCCCAGAGTTTTTTGTTTTTAAAGTGTTGAGTCGCCAATTGTAAAATGGATGAGAGTCTGTGGGAAATCTAGATCTGTTAAGAAGCAGAGGGAAAAATTGTATTAAAAAAACCCTACATCATATAGAGTAAAATCTATGTTTCTTTGCTTCTGTTATCCATGATCTAAAACCCTCCCAGGCCCTAGAGCAGTGATTCTCAACCTGTGGGTCCCTAGGTATTTTGGCTTACAACTCCCAAAAATCCCAGCCAGTCTACCAGCTGTTAGGATTTTTGGGAGTTGAAGGCCAAAACATCTGGGGACCTACAGGTTGAGAACCACTGCCCTAGAGGTTCCAGCATGGCATCTAGCATTTAGCAGAAAATAAGAATGGTCACATGCAACTACAAACTGTGATTCTGACCAAACCACAGGGATCCAGGAGGCAACTGAGGATTGTCAATAACAGAACGTTTAAGAAAAAGGGTTCTATAGAATGACCAGGCTCACAAAGTATCTCTTCAAAAGGAAATCTATCCTCCAGTCAGGGCACAAAGCTTTTTTAAACACATACATATAAATACATATAACAGTCTCCTTTGAAAACTGTGCACCCTGAAACTATAAATTTCTACCATGAGATAAATCATAGAATCATAGAATAGTAGAGTTGGAAGAGACCTCATGGGCCATCCAGTCCAACCCCCTGCCAAGAAGCAGGAAATCGCATTCAAAGCACCCCCGACAGATGGCCATCCAGCCTCTGCTTAAAAGCCTCCAAGGAAAGAGCCTCCACCACAGCCCGGGGGAGAGAGTTTCACTGTTAAACAGCCCTCACAGTGAGGAAGTTCTTCCTGATGTTCAGGTGGAATCTCCTTTCCTGTAGTTTGAAACCATTGTTCCGTGTCCTAGTCTGCAGGGCAGCAGAAAACAAGCTTGCTCCCTCCTCCCTATGACTTCCCTTCACGTATTTGTACATGGCTATCATGTCTCCTCTCAGCCTTCTCTTCTGCAGGCTAAACATGCCCAGCTCTTTAAGCCTGTCCTCATAGGGCTTGTTCTCCAGACCCTTAATCATTTTAGTCGCCCTCCTCTGGACGCTTTCCAGCTTGTCAACATCTCCCTTCAACTGTGGTGCCCAAAATTGGACACAGTATTCCAGGTGAGGTCTGACCAAGGCAGAATAGAGGGGGAGCATGACTTCCCTGGATCTAGACGCTATTCCCCTATTTATGCAGGCCAGAATCCCGTTGGCTTTTTTGGCTGCTGCATCACATTGTTGGCTCATGTTTAACTTGTTGTCCACGAGGACTCCAAGGTCTTTTTCGCACACACTGCTGTCAAGCCAGGCGTCCCCCATTCTGTATCTTTGATTTCCATTTTTTCTGCCGAAATGAAGTATCTTGCATTTGTCCCTGTTGAACTTCATTTTGTTAGTTTCGGCCCATCTCTCTAGTCTGTCAAGATCGTTTTGAATTCTGCTCCTGTCTTCTGGAGTGTTAGCTATCCCTCCCAGTTTTGTGTCGTCTGCAAACTTGATGATCGTGCCTTCTAACCCTTCGTCTAAGTCGTTAATAAAGATGTTGAACAGAACTGGGCCCAGGACGGAGCCCTGCGGCACTCCACTTGTCACTTCTTTCCATGATGAAGACGACGCATTGGTGAACACCCTTTGGGTTCGTTTGCTTAGCCAATTACAGATCCACCTAACCGTAGTTTTGTCTAGCCCACATTTTACTAGTTTATTTGCCAGAAGGTCATGGGGGACTTTGTCGAAGGCCTTACTGAAATCCAGGTAGGCTACATCCACAGCATTCCCTGTATCGACCCAACTCGTAACTCTATCGAAAAAAGAGATCAGATTAGTCTGGCATGACTTGTTTTTTGTAAATCCGTGTTGACTATTAGCAATGACCGCATTTGTTTCTAAGTGTTCGCAGACCACTTCCTTGATGATCTTTTCCAGAATCTTGCCTGGTATCGATGTGAGGCTGACCGGACGGTAATTGTTTGGGTCGTTCATTTTTCCCTTCTTGAAGATAGGGACCACATTCGCCCTCCTCCAATCTGCTGGGACTTCTCCCGTTCTCCAAGAACTCTCGAAGATAATTGCTAGTGGTTCTGAAATAACTTCCGCTATTTCCTTCAATACTCTTGGATGTAGCTGATCTGGCCCTGGGGACTTGAATTCGTTTAGAGAGGCCAGGTGTTCCTGGACAACTTGTTTCCCTATTTGGGGTTGGATTTCCCCCAATCCTTCGTCCATTCCATGTTGCTGAGGGTGAAGATGGCTTTCTTTTTGTGAGAAGACCGAGGCAAAGAAGGCATTGAGCAGTTCTGCCTTTTCCCTGTCCCCTGTCGCCATCACCCCATCTTCTCCTTGCAGAGGCCCTATCGCCTCCTTTTTCTTCCTTTTTCTACCAACGTAAGCAAAAAAGCCTTTTTTGTTGTTTTTTATGTCCCTGGCAAGCCTGAGCTCATTTTGTGCTTTAGCCTTGCGAACCTTTTCCCTACAGGTGTTGGCTATACGTTTGAATTCTTCTTTGGTGATTTCTCCCCTTTTCCACTTCTTGTGCATGTCACTTTTGAGCTTTAGCTCAGTTAGAAGTTCTTTGGACATCCATTCTGGCTTCTTTGCGCTTGTCTTATTTTTCTTCTTTGTTGGCACTGTTTGCATTTGCGCCTTGAGTATTTCACTTTTGAAAAACTCCCATCCATCCTTAACTCCCTTGTTTTTTAATATTGGCGTCCATGGAATGCCGCTCAGTAATTCCTTCATTTTTTGGAAGTCAGCTCTCTTAAAGTCGAGAATGCGTGTTTGACTTGTCTTAGTTTCAGCATTCCTTTGTATTGCAAACTTCAGGAGCACATGGTCACTTGCCCCTAAGGATCCAACCACTTCAACTGTATTGATCAGGTCTTCCACATTTGTTAAGATTAGATCAAGAGTTGCTGATCCTCTTGTTGCCTCTTCTACCTTCTGGACCATAAAATTGTCTGCAAGGCAAGAGAGGAATTTGCTGGACTTTGTACTCTTGGCTGAGTTTGTTTTCCAGCAGATATCGGGGTAATTGAAATCGCCCATGGCTACTATATCTCTTCTTTGTGCCTGTTTGGTCAGCTGTTGACAGAGGGCTTCATCAAGTCCTTCATCCTGACTCGGAGGTCTGTAGTAGACACCCACGACAAGATCTTTTTGAGTCCCGGTTCCCTTGATTCTTATCCAGATGCTTTCAAGCTGGTTTCCTGGATTACAGTGTTGCATTTCTTCTGCAATGTAACTGGTTTTGACATATAAAGCTACTCCCCCTCCTCTCCCCTTTGTTCTATTTCTGTGAAAGAGGTTATAGCCCTCAATGGTTGGGAAGCGATGATTGCTTTTTCTGAATCCTTGTCCCCTGGAAACTCTGAAACACATTCAATTATGGAACATTTTCTTTCTTTATTGTTCACATTCTTTGTTGGTTGGGCCAAAAGGAAATGTCCAACACCTGAGAGGGAAATCTTTGATTCCATGGATCGTCACCAGTGATCCTTTGCAAGTTCACAGAAATGGAAATAGGGAAGACAGAGATTCCCAGTATATGTACACAACTTTCCTGTTCCCCTCCAGATGTGTCATGGCCATGCTGCTAACAGGGAAGATGGGAAATGCACTCCATGACATCTGTAGGACAACATGGAAAGTTAAGCGAGTCACCCCTGATAAAATTTGGCCTGCTAGACATTAGGAATGGGTTGTTGTATGTCTTTTGGGCTGTGTGGCCATGTTCCAGAAGTATTCTCTCCTGACATTAGGAATGGGTATCACAATTAAAGGACTCGAAAGTTCAGTTTCAAGATATAACATTCAGAGTCCCACAAACCAGCATGACCATGAGTATACTTTTAAATCATGAGAGCTGTAGCCCCCGAAAATATTTTATTCAGTCTTTATTAGGTCAGGAGGACTTAAATATATGGACCTACATTTTTAAAAATGCATGTAAAAAAATGCTGATTTTTTGAAACTGCTGGAAGTTAGGAATAGCAACTGACAGGCACTCATACTATTTTTATAACCTGGATTTCCAGACTACTATGCAGTGAGCTGTCTTGTCAGAAACTATATATGAACCTCCCAAAGTACAGCAACGGTAATATGATTTAAACTCTAGTGTACATTGTCACCCGGGATTAAACCTTAAAGCAGTTTCAGTAAAAGTTTTCATTTTCAAAACTGAGCTGGAAACATACTTTGCTAAATGATGGCTGGAAAAATCTTTGTGCGCTCTTTTTCTCTCTCAACCTTTTCCCCTACACACTCTTTTTATTGGGGAATCAAATGACAGAGGCTGCTAGTGCTGCCTGACTTTTTCTTGGGCCCATGACATACTTTCTGGATATTATTAAAATGTCCTCAATGTTCTTAAAGTTTCTCAGGTAACGAGACAGAGAAGGGGGTGGAGAGGGAGGCAGACTGCTTGTTAAAATGAATTCTTTGCAAGGAACCGGACACAGTTTGCATAGTCAGCACCCTTCCATTGGAAAAGCTCATGCCGGGCAGCAGACAATTGTGGAGATGAAAGAATGCAGAGTCAAGCACAGCTTCAGGGAAGGTCAACAGGGCTGCGTAAAACCAAGGCAGCAAACCTGCTTTCACAGATGAGAAATTGCAATGTGAAAGTCATGTGAATATTGTCCTTTTACAGCTTAGATTGAGGCAGGTACAGCAGCCTCCAAATTGCTTGAATAATCCATTTTAGAGAACACCCCTGAGGACCGCCCTGAAGGGGGTGGACCCAGCTGCTTTTCAATCTGGCATTCCTGCTCCTGTTGATAAGGCAGTCTTAAAGCCAGTTAGCCATGTTCTGGTTGTTTGATGTCGTGCTAATTCATTAAACCAGCATAAGCTGAGCTGAGAATGTCCTTAGATATTTGAAAGGCACTTATAAATACCACTATGGTGTTTCTAAACTGTTTGATCTCTTTGAACCTATACTAATACATGATTTGCATTTTAACAATGTGTATGTCTTTAGAGAATATAGGCAGCAGAAAGTCAAACAATCAGAGTATTTAAGTATTTGTTGTACTATATTGTTTCTTTTATTTTATTGACAGAGTTTATGGTTTGTAGCAATACCTAATTCTATTTTAATATATAATATATAATCTAGATATAAACATCTATAGATATAAAAATCAAAGTATATATGTATGTATCCTGGTTGGTTTGTACCACAAAGGCGACTATATGGCTTGATGGATCTAGACCAGACTTAGCACACATATCCTTCATTAACCAATTTACATTAATTAAGGAGTTTGAACTAAACAACCCTCCCCTGTCAGGTCCAGAATTGAAGAAAAGAAAAGGAACAAAGCAGATTGTCTGTGACTAGGTGAAATGGCCCTTTGTCATGTTATTGGGAAAGAAAGGGCCAACAACCATAATGCAGTTGGACAAGAAGGTGATTAGGGATAAAATCTCTGAAATGGATGCATCTAACAACCTGCGGACTAGTAAACAGCAGAGTTTCACTACTTGGTACCCTCTACTAAAGACTGACCAATATTGTCAACAATATCTTCAAGACTTAACTTTTGTAGCTCTTAGAAAAGCACTTACAGCCCTGTGCTTCCAAACAATGCCATCAGGCTGGCTAAAGGGAAGATACAGAAGGATCCCTCATGCCCAACAACTTTGTATTTTTGGTTTCGGGGAAAGAGAAGATTTAAAACACTATCTGTTACATTGCCCCTTGTATAAAGACGTTAGAAACAATCTTCTGGGAGAAAGGGCAGCATGGCAACAGTCAGCAGTTCTGTGACTTGTTCGCGGATTATTCCAAAAATATAACATTAAAGGTTGCCACATTTGCAGTCACAGCCCAAAAAATCCGAGCCAAACTAGTAAAGTCCACAGTGGAGGCCAGAGATGGATATGGAGATAGTTTGGGATGATATAAATCAGACATTGTTATTGTTATCATGTCACTGCTACTGTAATTATAAAGAGCCAGCACAAAGAATAAGTTATAATGTTTATATTGGGAAGTGTTTACTGTACTTTTCAAGGTTGTATATTATTTGATGTCATAGCCTATGGCTGGCACAATAAACAATTTTTCATTCATTCATTCAACAAAGCAGATTGGCACTGGCTAGGTGAAGTGGCCCTCTGTCATGTGATTGGGAAAGAAAGGGAGTGAAGGGGATAGGCTGCTGCTAGGTGACATGTAGATAAACAGAAGGGAGGGAGGGAAAATGAAATAGAAAAAGGGAAAGAAAGGAAGGGGGAAGAAAAGGACGGAGGGAGAAAAAGAGGGAGGGAAGGAGGAAACAAAAGGAAAGGGGAAAATGTATGAGGGGAGGAAGGAAAGAAAGGAAAGACAGAGGGAAACAGAGGAAGGAAAGAAAGAGCCACAAAGAAAATACATACCCTGGCAATAACAACAATAATAATTTACTTTTTTACTCTGTTTTACACATTTATCTTCTCTTATCAAGGCATAGATTCAAATCAACTGATACTGTTGCTTAGTGCTCTGTGCAGTGCACAGATTTGTCCTAGGCTTTTTATGAATCCATATAATAGCATGTATTCATTTCTTTGTCACCTTCTTCAAAGCTCTACAAGTGAAATTCAACTGCAAAGATTTTATATTATTATTTCTATTTATACAATATTATCAGTGAAATAAATAAATAAATGTCCTAATAGTTCAAAATGCTTTGTACAAGGTTAAATTGCAGACCTTCTGTTCACAACTATAACATACCTTGGTATTGAGCTTTGCCAAGTTCTGTAAAACCCAGATGCGATGAGACCAGGCATTATAATTACTTGGATATCTCCCAGCAGCTTCACAGCAAACATCCATTTCTTCTTTCACTAAGCGCTGTACTCTTTCCGTGGGTGCTATTTCCAAATTCCCTTTAGTCACAAGAGTGGGCAAGGAGTTTTCCTGAATTAGTTGTTGCAGCACCCATCGTCTGGTTAAGCAGCATAAAGAGTTAAGAGTGCAAAAGCCAATTTAAGAAAGTGAACACATTTCCTTGTTCTGCTTGTTATTCTATTATGCTAGCTTTTCATTCAGAGCAAGACGGACGTTGAAACGGAGAAAAGAAATACAGTATTCTTACAGTCATAACTCATCAATAGTTTAACATATTTTAGGCAGAGAAATATTTCTTTGAATTGCTTCAGTAAGTCATTTCAAACAAGGCTTGAGGACAAAACCTTGTAAAATACATTGTAAACTATTGCTTCCTTTCAAAGAATTGGTCCTAATCTCGCTGAGAATCAACCTCACTGGACCACTTTCATTATCAGACACTGGCCCTATTCACATAAATATGCTCTAGCCTTAAAATGTTAAGACCCACGTGAGCTTTTTGCCTCCACACAAACCCCTTTGACTGCCAATTCACTCTTGCTTTTGCAACATAAACTGTGGTTTAAGGTTTTATTCCAAAATCCAAGGTTATAGTTAACTCCCACTTCCTAGTGTGTTTTGCTACTCACATGAAAGGAAGCGTGAAGCAAAAAGTAACAAACCGACTTTCCTGAAATAATTGTTGTCCACCTCACATTTAAACCTAAAACAGATATTTCTTATTATGGCTGCCATTTTTTTTTAAAAAATATATTCATTTTGCCATTTTTTAAATGTAACAAGAATAAGTCTTCAGTGACTTATTCTAAAACAAAACTAAAACAAGCAAACAAAACCCTGGATGCTGCTATGCTGCTAGCAGTAGAAAGGAAGTGACTTTGAAGTCAAACATTATATGAATATAATGCCAATCATCCTAAAAAAAGATGCCATTGACAAGTAACTAGTTTGGGCAAAGGAGGTGCATATGGATATACAAGGTTCACACATCCTATTTATTAAACTGGGATCTGATCATCCAAATTACTTCAATGATAATCCACACACTCTTCAAACATTTCTTGATCAATATTTTAAACTGTAAGTAATGCTGAAGTGAGCTAAGTTTTTCTCCTATACATACTTAACCTTCTCAATAGCTATTCAGCTGCTATCTGCCCCATAACTCTTGCCAACAAGTGTGCAGATGGCTGTGCAACTACAAGGTTTCCCTCAGCTAGCAGTCGAGAAAAAAACCTCATAGCTGAAAAGGAATTCTTCACGTAAGAGTCACATCACCTTTTTTCTTGTAAAATAAAGTGTGACTATGATGCAAAAAATACAATATATACAGGCAATCTTTAGGTTACAAACCTGCTAGGTTCTTTAGGTTTGTTCTTAAGTTGAATTTGCATGTAAGCTGGACCAGGTACATTTTTTAAATGTAACTAGACAAATATATATACATTTGTTTATTTATATTTTGGATAGCATAGGGAATGGTCAACTCCACTATAACATTTGTTTTACTGTCTGCGCCCCTGTTCTGAAGATTTCACCCCACTTTCTATCTCTGTGACAAATGGATTTTGAAAATGTTGGCTTGTTGTGGAAACAAGAATTGGTGATAAAGCTTCAATAGAGATACCTTTTCTTCATGATAACCGTTACAGGAGTGAATTTCCCTTCCTAGGGGTAGATTTTCTCTCACTTCCTGTTGTCTCACTCCAATTTTGTAATGAGGAATAGAATGAAAGTCAGATGTTTGTAACTTAAGGACTGTTTTTATATGTATGTGTATATGTATACAAATGGATTTTGTAGCATCTTTGAGACTGAGAGAAAGAAGATGATAAACAGACATAAATAAGACATGAATGGAAATAACACAAATAAACAGCTGCATAACAATTGATTCCTTGAGATGCCATCTCAGAATGGTGGTTCTGGAACAAAAAAAACTATAAAGGAGGATTGGAATGGGAAACAGCAGAATTGAAATATACCTACACATTCCAGTCCATTGACAGTGCATTGAACAGAGATAATGGTTTCTTGACACACTACTAATATTATAACATTATTTAGTATCCCAGTCT
Organism: Anolis carolinensis; assembly: GCF_035594765.1. Lineage (NCBI taxonomy): Eukaryota > Metazoa > Chordata > Lepidosauria > Squamata > Anolidae > Anolis > Anolis carolinensis. The sequence goes on from NC_085842.1 coordinate 243,999,740, forward strand.
CATGAAGGCTCTTCTTGGCCATTTCTTAAATTTCTGTTCTGGTTCCCATTCAATATATGTTTCCAATAACTCTATCATTCATATGGCTATTTAATCACCTTGGATTTAGGAATTATCTTTCCTCCCACCCATTCCTGTTGTTATTTACACACAAAATCTGCTCATTCATATATTATAAATAAATGTCTGTTCCAAGGCACTTCACTACATGTATATGATGAAACACTACAAAAGGTTACGTTAACAATTTTTGTTCCCAGTTATTCTCAAGGGTGCTACAAGATCCCTTTGCATGCTAAGATAGCTATGTATTTGAATATTTATACACAATAAATATAGAGGGAGACAAACCTGTGAATCCACGTTTCTGGACTTTTTGGAAACTTAGTTAGTGCCAATTTTCCAAGATGTAAATCTTTAACTGGGTTTAAAGTACCAGATAATATTAGTTCTTTCCTGCAAAAAAAAAAAAATGATGAGCTATACAGGAGAGAGACATTTATTGATAACAGCCAGCACAACACACATTTATTACACATAAGTATTCATTAATTAATATCATTTAAACATTGATAGAGACTCAACTATAAATTTAATTTACAGGGATATGACAGCCATAAAAAGTAAACTCTACAATCCAAGAAAAAGAAGTACTCTAAGTACCAAATTCAGTGATTAGTAAAAATGCCATAAATGCCACAGTAATCATAGTAGAAATATTGCTACCAATGGCATATTGATTTTTCATGATCTTTTGAGTGTTTTCTTCTGTATAATCAAATCACCAATTCATGTGCTCTGTTAAATATTAGATGAATTAAAATTAGGATGAAATTCTTAATTCTTGTAATGCACACATACAATCCTGGAAGATTTCAAAATAAAAGTTGCACAGATATAGACCTTTCTGAAGTAAGTTCTCCAGACAGCATGATATATTTCTGCTAGGTTAAGTTATTGTGAACATAGACAGGAATTATAATTTCCTTTCCTTAAATTAAAATAAAATTAAGTCTTACTCATTTTGTCTAAGCAGACTCCTACACAATAAACACTAACTTGATTCCCCCCATCATATTTTTCTTATGGGCTGCATTAGATGTTGTGATCTTCTACATACTTTATGCTAAGATACACTGAAATCAGAATGTCCCTAAAATGTGACTTCTACATAAAGATTCATTACTGATGCACACAGATATTAAAGAAAAAGTTACAGACACGGAGTGTGTATGTGTCACATATTATATGGAGAAAACAAGATACATGTGCAGATACTATGTGTATATGCCTTCTATACATTTTCCTACAAGGAAAAAATTTTAGCTGGAAAATAAGTGATGCTGCCTTTCCAACCTTCTTCAAATAGCTGAAGAGTTGACACCGCCTCTTGAATATTATATTATATACTTTTCAAAGATTAACAACATTCAATCACTTCTTACAAAATATTTAAGAAGGGGGACAGATACAAAACCATAAAACTAAAATTATGCAAAACAGTAATAATAAAAATAATAAAATTGAGATTTATAACAATATATTCTGCAGCTCTGTATTGGTCCTCTTCTGTGTATGCTTAAAATAAAATATAATAAAAAGGAAATGCTTTTACATGATTGTGTATGCAGAGATGATAAAAGTACTTTTTGGTATTCTGCTGCAGGCTGTTAAAGCACTTATCCTAAAAAACAAGATATAGATTCTTTTTCTCTGTAGTTCAGATTTAATTTGTATGTGAAAAATAAAAGTGTAGTAAGTCAATAAATTTACCCTGACTTTCAAAAAGGGTACAGCTAAATTGAATTAGAAGAGGCAAGCATTTTTTTCTTAGTTTAAATATTTACATATGGTTCCATATCTTGAGTTCAGCCTGATTATCAATAAAGAAGCTCAGATGCTTCAGAAATGAAAAATTACCTCTGGAAACATGAAAAGAAAAAACAGTGTTGGCCATCATATTGTATATTAGTCTAGGACTGGGGTCCTACAACTTTTTAAGCAGAAGGACGGTCCACAATCCTTCAGATTGTTGAGGAGCTGAATTATAATTTGAAAACAAACACGAACAAATTCCTATGCACATTGCACATGTCTTATTTGTAGTGCAAAAAAACCCAACAACAATATTTAAAAATAAAAACAATTGTAACCAACATAAACCTATCATGATTTCAGTGGGAAGCGTGGGCTGGCTTCTGGTCAATGAGATAGTCAAGTTAATTAGGATTGTTGTTGTTGTGTGCCTTCAAGTCATTTTAGACTTTGAGAGAGCTTAAGTCTAAAACTGAGGGCGGGGGCCAGGTAAATGACCTTGAAGGGCCACATCCAGCCCATGGGCCTTAGTTTAGGGACCCCTGGTCTAGGAGGTGGAGAAAGACAGATTGAAATCTATAAAGTCTCAATGTGCAAGTATTTAGAGCATTCTTTATTAATGGAGAATATTTGGTTATGGAGAATATTTCGTTGCAATTGTCTTAAGCAAAAATATAGCCTTTCAATATAAGACGCATATGAGTTTGTTGTATTTTTATTGATGGAGCTATAATGGAATGGGTTTTTAATATTTGATTTTTACTTTGAGTGTGTTTTAACTGATTTTGATACCTAAGGGTGATATTTTATTTGTTATTTAGGTTTGTTGTATTGTTCAATGTATTGTCTGTATGGTGTTCTTTCCGGCAACTGAATGTTTGCCTTACATGTTGGAAACCGCCCTGAGTGCCTTTGGAGAGATAGGGCAGTATACAAATAAAGCTTAAACCTTAAACACTTTTATGCAAGTTGTGACTCACATCCAATATTTCTAAAACTGCACTACTGATTTTATGCAGCAGAAGACCTGCTTAAATCACTCCTAGAATTACCCTATATGCTCATGTATAAGCCTAGAGTAGGGGTCCCCAAATTACAACCCACGGGCCAAATCCAACCCGCAAGGTCATTTTTTTGGCCACTTTCCCTACCACCACACATACACACACACATGCCATGTTACTACTTTTGGTCTTTTTGAATGCCTGGGCCGAAAATTGCTGCAATGGTGGCTGTCCCCTTGAAGTGGCATTAGTGTTTTCTACCCTCTATGGAATTACCCTCAATTTATCAATGGGTCATATAATAATTCATAATGTTGGTCCCAGAATCTGCCCTCGACTTATACATGAAGTTGACTTATACATAAGTATCATATCATACATATATGATACTACTTTTATAAAACATTGTTTCTGCAAACCACTCTTTACATCAGGGATGGGCAAAGTGTGACCCATTGGATGAATATAGCCCTGTGATCCCAACCCCAACCCCATTAAACACCCTCCAACCTGATTTTATTTTTAAAAATTCTCCTGGTTTTTAGGCAATCTGTCACCCCAAAACCAAAAACCAGCCAAAACCCCCCAAATAGGCAACAAAAGGGTAATTTACTTTTACCACACCCCGATTCCATCTCCCAAATCACCCCAAAATAGGCCAAAACAATGTCAGAAATGAAAATATATCACTTCCTGCATATTGAAATCTAACCTTGTGGTCTATCAGAGGGGCAAAATTGGCCTCCTTCACAGTTGTGCAATTCACTTAAAATAGATATCTGGCAAAAGTTATCTCTTAGAAGAAACTCAGTTCAGTGCTTCTTTTACAGCATCAAGTGACACACAGTTATGGAACTGTGAAGGCTGAACAGAGAAAATTCAATCATTTAAACGCCAGAACATTCTCTTGGCATGACAAGCAATACAAGGGTTTCAGATGACTGCATTGGGGAAAGAAATCTCTCAGCTTCAACATATAATCTGAGGATATGAAATGACAGTTTAAGACAATCTTGGGTTCTAAGCCAGGCTTGTTCAGCAGGGAGAAATAAAGAAAGCAATTCTTTCCAACATCTTGGAAAGAGCTACAATCTCTCCAGTCTGTACCAAATAAACAGAGATAATACACTACATGTCTTCCATCAGAATGTTGTGTTTTTGCTTAAGATACTAGCAATCAAATATTTTCTGCTAAAATACCAAACCATGATTGAACTTTTCTGAAGAATAAACAGAATTTGGAGATGTTATTGTTTTATTTTTAGACCCTTGCAATTATTTAAATCAGAGTAGACAAATACAGAGCAGGTACCGCCATGGACAGCACTCATTTAGTGGAAAGAACTGGAAATGAATAATTTCTGGTTTCATTTTTGGTCAATTTGATGATTGGGTATAGATTTTTAAAAATTGACGTGGGGGTAAAACTGCTGCATTTTGCAGCGGTTTTGAGCTGTTCTTGTTTTTTAAAAGTTTCATATTTATAAAAAAGGCCCCGCTAAGGAGTTCAGAAGTCACACTTTCTCCATCCTTCATTGATAATGTTTTCATATCTATCTGACACATCAAGGGAGTCCCCAGTGGAGCAATGGGTTAAAACCTTTTGCCGGCACAACCAATTCTCTCACACCAGAAGTGACTTGTAGTTTCTCAAGTCACTCCTGACATACACAAAAAACCAAGGGACTAACAGTGAAAAGATAATATTTATTTAAATTTTAATAAATAAAACATAATGTTATGTTTTAATGTTACCCAGACAGTTTTAATGATTAATTTTAAACATGCATCTTATGTTTAATCTTTGCTTTGTGTATTTTAATATGTATTTTGTAGAAATATGTTTATTTGAAACAATTTCAAATAATATGTGTATTTGAAACAATGTTTTCAGACAAATGTGTGTTTTAGCATTGCTGTAACCCGCCTTGAGCTGTGAGGAAAGGTGGGCAAGAAATAAAAATGATTATTATCATTTTCATTTTTATTATGCTATGAAATATAATGTTAAAGAATCAACCACCATATAATTATGTGCTAATTGGGTACTTCCTGGACAAGAAAAAAATTCAGGGAGCTTATGAATGGAAATAAAAGAGAACAGTTAAAGAGTCACATGTACAGTAGAGTCTCACTTATCCAAGCCTCGCTTATCCAAGCCTCTGGATAATCCAAGCCATTTTTGTCGTCAATGTTTTCAATATATCATGATATTTTGGTGCTAAATTCGTAAATACAGTAATTACAACATAACATGACTGCGTATTGAACTACTTTTTCTGTCAAATTTGTTGTATAACATGAAGTTGTGGTGCTTAATTTGTAAAATCATAACCTAATTTGATGTTTAATAGGCTTTTCCTTAATCCCTCCTTATTATCCAAGATCTTCGCTTATCCAAGCTTCTGCCGGCCCATTTAGCTTGGATAAGTGAGACTCTACTGTATTCTTGCCGTGTGACACAAAGAACTCATTCCAAGAGACTGCTTGGAAGCAGAAAATTGTAAGAAACAATGTTACATTGAAATAAGTTATGTTTGGAGATTCCCATTTTGTTGTTGTGTGCCTTCACCTAATTCCTGACCCATCATGGAGTTTTCTGGGGTTGAGAGTATGTGACTCACTTAAGGTCACCCAATGGATTTCATGGTCGAGTAGAGAATCAAAACTTGGTCTCCAGAGTCCAAGTCCAACACTCAAAACTGCTCCTCACTGGCTCATGCATTTTGGGATAAGTACTTCAACAACAGTTATTTTGTTAAATGCAACAACTATTAGCAAAACCAGTACCTGTTTGTACAATTAACATATTTTACGTGTTACAAGAACCTGTCACTTGAAAGAGGAGTGTGGCAGTACTTGGCCACACTTTCTCTGGAATGCAGTGTATCTTCACTTCCTAGTTCTGAGTTTGTACAAACAACACTGAAGTAGCAGTCAATGTCTAGCATTGATGTGCACAATGTGGGACCTTGGTTTTGGCAAGAATAGAACAAAGTCTTCTTTTGCCACCTTGTGTATCTATCTCGTTTTAATAGGAACATGCAACCTAACCCCTAAATCACTGATTGTGACCTCAAATGGGGTCTTCTTAGCTATTGGGGTCATGGAAAATTTGGCAACGGTAAAAGATTTCAGAACATTATTCATTTACACAAATGTGCAAATTTGTAGCCTCTCTTCCCTTTGAACTTGAAATGTATCTACATTGTCTAAGTGTTTACAGTGAATTCTGCAGAAAATGCTTCAGCTGTATTCCACAAAAAGAAAAATCAGTCTGTTTAGTAAGCCTTGCAAATGCTGATTTGTTATCAGTAAAATTTTGGGCTTTATACCTATTTTATATAGCTATATACTTGGATGGAAAGGGGTTACAAGTAGAAAAGGTCTAAGAAACCCCACCCTAAAACAATAATAACTGGATGAGAAATGTGACAATTATGATTTTCAAAAACAGCAAGAACAACATCAACAACATCACATTACTTTGGAGAACAGTTTTCTTAATAATGTAAGATAGTATATTCTAAGTTCTGGTATGGGAGCAAAGATTCATACAATAAGCAGATTGCAAGAATCTGCTGAAAAGGAGCCCCTACACAAGGACTGCGGCATCTGACAAGGCTCTTTATATTTTAAAAAGAACAGAAAGTGCTTAGGATTTTCCACAAAAAGCATATATGTTAAAGAACATCTTTTGTGGTCAGCAACAAATCTGGTCCTCATTTTCTTTCCACAGTGATGCTAGGACCTTTCTTCCAAATTTTCCCTTTATCAATTTCAACACAGTTTTATTTAGACCTCCATTTTCCTTTTATCTACTTTCTCCTCTTTGATGATCAATGCAGTACTCTTGCATAAGCATCTACTCCTTCTAACTCTAATTCAAGCAAATGTTCTTTACTAAGAAACAAACACAGTCCCTCAAGCACTGCTAAGGGTTAATACGGCTTTTGTGTTAGTTCATTCCAAGGATACCCTTTCAATCACTTTTCAATGCTTCTATGAACAAATTTGTAGGCTCTCTTCCCTTTGAACTTGAAATGTATTACTACGCTGCCATAGTTTGGCTGACACACAATGAGCCTCTCTTGAGCAGAGGCTGGTAGAAATTAGGCAAATCTGATTAAGGAGGAACAAGCAAATGACCTTCACTGAGTGAAGGAAGGAAAATTGGAATTGATTTATGCTAATCTATGAACACAAAAACTGCACCTCTCTGACATGAACAGAAAAATAAATGGTCAGAGCTCACATTTGAAGAAATAAAAAGGGTCTGCATTTTCCCAGGACTTTAAAATCTTATGGTTGCTTTTTAAAATTGTCTTAGTTACGTTCATTTTTTTCTTTGCTATTTGTGTTCTTTGGTTTGTTATTGTTCCATTCTGTGTTGTAACACTGTATTTTATTGTATTGTTGCATTTTTAAATTTTATTCTGGGAACGCCCAAAGAATGCCTTGTTATTGGAGAGCCTAAAAAGATTAATAAGTGAATAAACAAACAAACAAACAAACTTAGACACACTTTTCGCTGTTATTTACTTGAGGCACCACTGCACAAGAAGAATTCTTACAAGGATTTGGCTGTAAAATCATGGGGTTCTATGTATCTATGTACATAAGATCAATCAACCTATACTTCCTCATGTGTCTTGAAAAAAATACTATTGTCATAAAACCTACTGTTAGTCTCTGTTATTTATTTTTATTTATTACAATACTTATATCCCACCCTTCTCACCCATAGGTGACTCAGGGAGGCTTACAATAAAACACAATATAAAAATATTACAGGCAATTCAATCAATTAAAATTAAATACATTAAACATTGATTAAAAATATACATGTAAATACACAATTGGCGCATTTCGAGTCTGATAACTGGTCTGTCATTGAATTCTAGGATGATAATAATTGATGCTGCTGTTATTGATCGAAGGACTGGTCCCACAACCAGGTCTTAACTTTCCTGTGGAAAGATAGAAGGGAGGGAGCCTGCCTGACATCATTTGGGAGGGCGTTTCATAGGCGGGGAGCCACTACCGAATAGTGCACTTACAGGGTGAGTGTTGATTTCAGTAATATTTTGCAATATTTAAACCGCTGAAGCCCAAAGAATTTAAAATATAAAGGTGACGTCAGTGTGGTGTAGTGGTCTGAGTGTTGAACTACGACTTTGGAGAACAAGGTTTGAATCTCCGCTCAGCCATGAAACCCATTGGGTGATCTTGGACATGTCACATTCTCTCAACCTCAGAGCAAGGCAATGGCAAACCTTCTGAATAAATCTTGCCAAGAACACCTTTGAAAGATTTGCCTTAGGGTCATCGTAAATCAGAAACCACTTGAAGGCAAACCACAACAAAGATAGTAAAAAATATAGGCTGGAATAACTGTGAAATGGCAAGGGCATATGCACTGACCAATTCCAGGCAGGAAGCCAGTCTAACTGTAAACAATCTGATAAAGGGGGAAATGGCTTGAAATGGAACAGGAACAAACGATTCCCTTGTAATGAACTACAGAGGGTTACTAGTGTCAGATGCTGATGCAATCTAATAATAAAAAACCAGCCAGGAACCATTGGTCTCCAAGTGTTACATAACAGAGTAGAATCAGTAGGATTTCTGATCTAATTGCCTGGAAGAATATTGTTTATATTAGTGAAGGTTAGTAAACTTGTCTGATTAATTAATCTCCAGCCTCTACAAAACCAGTTCTAGACAAACCTGGTAAGAGAGAGGAAGAGAGAAACGATACTCCTAAATACAGTTCTTCTCTTAATTAGATAAAGGCCCTTTATGAATACAATGGGTGCCAGTTATGAATTTTGCTAGTAAATAACTACAGTTTAATGTTAGCTACAAACCCTAAATTGCATTTATTCTTAACTATAATTTAACAGAAACAAGCTAGCTTTGTTAAGGTATAGTTGGAAACTGGATTGCTTCAAGCAGACCACGGCTCCTGGAATTCAGACGATGTGGCAAAAATGAAAACAAACGTTTCTGAAGCCATCACAATCCTGAAGGTGGAATGGGAAGCCTGGAAGTTTGGGGAAAAGCTAGGTTCATTGCTATAAAAACATGATTTAGAACACTATGCAAATTACGACATACTTGCACTGAGTATATGAATTATATTCATATTCAGTGAGGAATGGTAAATTACTGTGTTTGCATTACATTGCTCTCCATATGAAAGCCATGATAATCAAGCAACCAAAATAAACACTCAGAAAATAAGACCTGGTGAAAGCTCTTATTAATGCCAATATATAGATTGCAATCCATTATTTACATGTCAGGAAAATGAGACAACAGCTCATGAGACTAAGATTAAATGAACCTAAGACTGTAGGTTCTACAGAGCTCTATTTAGCAGAAAGTTAAGGTCAACTGAACTGACTGAGATTTCCTTCAATATGCTTAGAAGCAAGAAGGGCTTTATAGCTAATTTTGTGTGTGTGTATGCGTGCTCATGCATAAAGACAATTTACTTTTCATTTTAATCTGAGCATATACCTAAACAAAACATTACAATTATTTTCTTAGAATAAAGCTTTATAGTTCAAATAATTCAGCTTGAATATTGGATGCTCTCTTGCTACATCGATTGGCAGGGGTTATAAATCTGCCATTTAAAAATACATTGTAGACTAATATCAGATATGGTTCTGCCATCAAAATATATCCTTTCCACCAGAAGGATATAGTGGATTGATACTTGAATGTACTGTCGTGAAGTATGTGTGGTGGTAACATAATGGGGGAGGGCACAGATAAGAAATCTGATTAAAAGCTTTTGTAAAGTACTTCAGCTGGAAGGACAGCTGATAGGTTGTTGAATACTGCTTTAAAAGGCCTATGGCTCGGTGCAGCTTTCATGGAACTACCAGAAGACTTTACGTGCTCATCTGCAGAACATACCTTACATTCCACGCAGTAGTGAAGTCTGGGTTCAAGAGCAGCAACGTGCAGGTGATATCTATCAACTCTAAAAAGAAAAACACATCACAAGCGATAGAAGTCAGTGTTTCTCATATTCTCAGACAAGCCTCCAACATACAGTAATACTTTTTATTAAGGTGTGAACATAATTTAACTATTTCTTCGTTTAACAATGCAGACAACAGAAAAACTAAAAATCAAACCCAGCAAAAGGGAAGAAATAATGGGGGTTGTAATATAACCCCTCTCCTGACAGGCTCCACAATTCAAAATGCTTGGCCTCCTGTCACACACCTGGACCTCTCCCCCCGGCCTCCTATATTAGATCAACCCCTAAACGATTTAATCCATCATGACTCCCCAAATACCATTCAGTTCTTTATCCTGGCTGACTCTCCTACCTCTACTAAAGATTTCCCCTATCTCTAGAGGTGCACCTACACTGCAGAATTAATGCAGTTTGACACCACTTTAACTGCCACAGCCCAATGCTATGGAATTGTGGGAATTGTAGTTTGGTGAGGTATCAGCACTCTTTGGCAGAGAAGGCTGAAGACCTTGTAAAACTTCAACTCTCAAAATTCCATCACATTGAGTCAGGGCAGGTAAAGCGATGTCAAATTGCATTCATTCTACAATGCAGATGCACCCTTGGTGACCTTTCTCCTATCTGTCTTCTGTCACAGACAAACCTCAGTTTGCTTCATTTCTTCTCTGTAGATTCCCACCCGTCACAGCATTCCCTGAGCTGTGATTCACTGGTACCAACCAGTGAGTATTTTGTTTTCTAATTCACCCCATTAAGAAAGCTGTCCACAAGGCACTCTAGTCAGTCCTCCACATTTGCTGGGGTTAGGAGCGTAGGACCTCCGAGAAAGTGAAAATTGCAAATAAAGAAAATGCTATTTTATTTTTATTGGAGAGAACACCTCTCTCAGAATTTTTAGGTCTTCTAACATGGAAAATGAGCACAGAATTGCATTAGAGGACCTAGACATTCCTACAGATGTGCCCTCTCATAAAATCTCTGGAGGAAGTTGATCAGAGGGTCACACTGGAGGACCCAGAAATTCCTAAAGAGAATATCTTTAATCAAATTGTTGAAGAATCAAATAAGCAAAATCAACATTATGGAGGAATGACTGTACAGTACATAGCATAAATGCCAATCCATGAACCCTATACCAAAGAAAATGGGTTCTGTCTTTATGGTGTTACTAACGTATTTGTTGTTTATTATGCAATAGCAGTATAACACAGCTGCCCTATTGGAAAGTTTAATGTCTGTTTCAAATAAGGTGGTCCACACAAACTTACATGACGAAGGAATAAAGCCACTATGGAGCCAGGATTATCCATAGGTATTTAAATGATCTAAGCAAAGGCCCATCATACAGGTTCTGTCTATAATATTCGTATGCCAATCTCAGTGTGTGTGTGTGTCTGTTATTTCAAAATTACTAGAGTTTAAATTTCACAAATGTAGGCACAAATAAGTTACATAGTAAGTAAGTAAGTAAGTAAACTTTTATTACGGCCAATTACCAGCTCATATCAGAATTCATGGGAATGCTTCCCTCTCTTCATTTACCAATTATAGCCTCCTCAACACATCTCTACATATGTACAGTACAAATCTGTACATGCTCATGATGTTTAGTGGGGTGTATTCCAAGATAGGTGAACATACTGGTAGGATCAAACCTATAGTACTGCTCATATATCTTACATTGACTAAAGATTTGTTTTTTTGAGAAAGGACTTAGTACTACACCTCTAGAAGCAATCAGATTATATACACTCTGTTCCTCTTTCCCCACAACAATTCAACAACATTTCATGAAACTTTTGCGGTTGTTCTGGTGTATTTGCGGTATGGTATTCTTCTGTTCCTTCAGTCTTTGGGCAAACTCTCATTGCCTCCCCTCCTTTCAATATGCTAAGACTTCATGATGATTAAGAAGGCAAAAAGGATGGCAAGAATATCAATTAACAAAGGTAATTTCTAGAATATGCAGCAAATACTTCTATGTATGTAGCAAAGACCTTTCAATCACCACTTAAACTATGGTCTATGCCCAAAAAAGACTATTGTAGATATTGAAGTTTAGGCTCCATCTACACTAACCATTTAATGCAGTTTCAATCCAGAAGAAAGTGGTTTCACCGTGCAGATAATTACACAGGAAATACTGGAACCAGTTTGAGAGCACTGAGGTACATTAAGGGATTTCTTCCACACACTTTTGCGGGAATTTGTTGCCTGGTTGCTGCAGTTTCAAGCTAGTTTCAAACTGCATTAAATGTTCAGTGTAAATTGGGCCTTACATAGATTGATCTGAAAGTGTAGTACACCAATACAATTCTGTGGGCAGCTATTAACCCTACACCAAATGCTTACAATTCAAGAATATCTGAGTAACCATACAGGGTCAAGTTGCAAGACATCAGGCTCACTAAAATCTATGCTCACATTACTAGGGGGAAACTCCCCTGAACATATGGATTTTCTTCTTAGCAGACATCTGTGTACGATTGCATAGGTGAGCATTAATTATCCCTACCCCATCCAATTAAAACTTGTAATCCAGGAAGAACTAAATTCAGATAGAACGTTCTGCAGAAAGACCTTTGGGAAGATTAGAAATAAAAATGCATATACGGTATATGCTATAAAATGCAGATAGAAGAAAGGAAATGCACAGTAAAGTAGAAATAAAAAAGCACTCTAAACTAAGAATACAATTCAGAGTAGTACTTAGAAAGGTGAGAAAGAGAGAGACAGACAAAGAATGTGTCCTTGAGGCATAAAAGGCAAGAATAGAATAACAGAGAATGAGGTGGAAAGATATGAGTTGGGGGTTGTAGTGAAAATAGCTTCTTCAGCTAACAAAGCAATGCTGCCCTCTTGAGTCTATAAAAATCTTAAAGTGGCCCTTATACAAGCTTGAGGTACAATTCTGTTTCCAATACTACTCCCATTAGCAAAATAAGAAACAGACACAGTAGAGATCTATTAAACTCATTTACAATAGACAGCTCCACCAAATAAAACAACCCAATGAAAAGCATTTAGCAAAATATTTCTGTCCTTTATCTCAAGACAGTGTAATGATATTCAAAATAATTCTGAAAATTAATCTGATAATAAATAATTTTAAAATAATTAACAGCAAATTAAAACAATTTAGCAATTTAAATGTACTGAAATAATTTGAATCCATGTACCCATATAGATCTGAGAAAATTGGTTAGACATTCCCTTTTCCCAAATTTTCATAACAAAATTAGAGGCACCTCTATTTTAAACAAAATTAGGGAATTATAAGTGATCTCACATATATGTACTACTCACTCAGACGTACTCAGTTCAGAATCATATTCCCTTAAACCATACTTTTGAATCACTACCAATTTTAGCAGCTATCCCTTGATATTTAGTCTATCTGCCAGCTCTGTCAATACTGATTATTATGTATGTGTGTGTTAAATTATTAATATATAGAAGAAATAAAAAATTTCTGGGTGCTTTATCATGCTACATATTAAACTCTAACATACTGAATATACTTATATCTATGGTGAATCCCACTGCTTTTCATCAGAAGACAACCTTCCTCTCCTTTAAATCCTCATACCTATTCAAAATCATGGTTGAGATAGTCACATCAGAACTTAGTCAACAAAGAGGTGTTGTTTTTTAAGTAATCTGTGAGCTATGAAACACCTTCCCTAGGAATACCAATTCATTCCTCAACTCGTTTTTCTTGTGACAATAGCATTGCTTATTTCAAAGGGCATGATTCTGAATTCTGATCCCTTCAGATACGGATTTAGTGCTCTAGCCAGGGCACAGACTATGTCTCTGGCAGCATGGCATTAAGGTTGCCAAATCAGTGAATCTACCTCCTGCAAGGAGAGTTCCCATTACTTCAGATAGGTTTCACTGACCAAAACTGTCAATACATGGCTCTCCAGAGATGACTGAGCCTTAACCTCTGAGATACTAGGCATCAAAACTAGGCATTGCGGATGGGAAGCCATTCAGCCTACAACATCAGAGTCTGTAGAATGACACCCCCAGTTCCTTCGAACCAGGCATTTGAGACAGACCAACAATGTGAAGAAACCTGCCAACTGTTGCTAGACTTCACTCCCTGGTTATCCTCATGGTCAACTATACTGAACAGGGCTGATGAGACTTGCAATCCAACCTCATCCGAAGGACTGCATAATTGCCATCATATAAATTGTGGGAGTGGGCCTACCTTAATTTTTCATCCCACAGCACAATAAAAAACTCAACATCTTCAGATTCACCTTTCTTTGACCACATAAAGGAGTAAACCACCTTTATCAGGAGCTTCTTAGGAGCAGCCATTTATCTTTTATATTGGACTTAGGCTCCCTCCTGTATTGTTTCAAAATGCAAAAGGAGTGATTTCCCAAATCAAATCAAATCATTTATTTCTGTCATAGACCAGCTCAGGAAAAAAAGGGCACAGTTTCATACAAACTTGGTATGTTTAGTACATTTAAGGTATATAAATAGATACTGAAGCACAATAGGGGAGGTAAGAAGGGGAGGATTTTCCAAATCAGAAACTAAAACAATGACCATTTTATTATTTTCCCATTTTTGGCAGAAGGCGCAATCCCTGCAAAATTTAGGGGGCATAAACTTGGATGTCGACCTCTGTTCCAGGGCCCGCCAGCCTTGGCATCTATGCAGAACTAGTACTAACCAGCAGACTAAATAACTACATGATTTTAGAGCATGAGCATGAATGACAAAGACTTTAAACAGAGTAGAAAGGAGGAAAGCATTATTTCTAGAGGTCCCCAACAAATTCATACAAACACAACAAGAAAATATACCAGTTATCTTTTTATTATCACATTTATTGGCTATACCAGCCAGTTAGGTTAATGGTTTGAACACTGGACTGCCTGACCACGGAAACCCACTGGGTGAACTTAGGCAGGCCACATTCTCTCAGCCTCAGAGGAAAGTAAAGGCAACCCCCTATGAACAAATCTTGCCAAGAAAACCTCATTATAAGGTTGCTTTAGATTCGCTATAAGTCAAATCTACAACTAAAACTATCAGTTCCTCTGGCAAAGGCATGTCCATATTTATTATCAAGGCACAAGCAGCTGTTTCAAAGAAAATATTTTACTTTGTTTGAGTAACTACTAGAGTGTATCCAATAAGTTCTGTCTACAGAGCTTTGAGAAAAACAAAAATGTTGACAAATATATTAACCATCTGTTGTAGAGGCTAGCCAGCTGGAGAAAATAATTAAAAATGATGACACTGGTTAAGGAAAATCTAGCAGAAAAGTAAGCCACTCCAAATTTGAATAGCATCTGCTTATATTTTAAAAAATCCTGTAAATCCAGAACTATCTGTCTAATTATATAGAATGATGCAACAGTGAACAGCTTTTCAAAATCCTTTTAGATCATGTTTCCAGTTGTTAATTGCTGTCAAGTCAACTTTGACTTCTGGTGACCCTAATAACAAAAGACCTACATATCAACGTCTAGCAGCCCTGTTGAGATCTTGCAGAATCAGGGTCATGGCTTCCTTGACTAAGAGTGCATCTACACTATAGAATTAACACAGTTTGCCACCACTTTCACTGGCATAGTTCAATGATGTAGAATCATGAGGGTGTAGTTTTACAAGGTCTTTAGCCTTTTCTGCCAAAGGACCTCATTGGATGGACTGCCGGAATCGCCATACATTGTGGAGAATCCAGCAGTGCCCGTCATGGGGAACCCGTCGCCCCACACCCTGCATCGCCTGGCTTCCCACCTTATCCCATGGGGGAAGCGTCCACTGGCTGTTTTTCTCCCTTTGATTCCAATTGAATACAGGAAGTCTTCCATGTTGTCGATGTGGTAGGCGCCGATTCCTTCAAGGAGCCTCGCTGGAAGTAGTTCTACATTGTGAGACGGGAACCAGCGGGCTTCATCGTAAAACTAGAGAGGAACTATTGCATGCCGCTGAAAAGTACCTCGCATCTGATGAGGTCAAAAACATGTTAGTGCCTCACCATATGACAACTCCCAGGATTCTGTACCATTGAGCCATGACAGGTAAAAGTGGTGTCAAACTGCATTAATTCTACAACCTTATGCCTATCTACCTGCAATGCAATCTTCCTCTTGTCCTATCGTCTTCTACCTTATTCAACCATTCTTGTTTCCAGCGCCCCTTTTTACTTGGTTAACCAAACAACAGCTTTTCAGCTGAAATTTTCATCTGTGAATAATTTCATTACTCACAACTAATCTCTTTCCCTTCCTACCCACTATGACAATCCATCTCCTAGATGGGGAAGTAAATTCAAGATCAATCTATTATCTGTCGTGAATTAAAATGTTCTTGCTTGTTGTGGGCTCCTGCCAGACAAGTATAATTTATTATTTCAAATACCAAGCCAGGATGCGGACATTTGTGCCAGAACCATCTATTGCTTTCCCAATATATCAGTTGCTTGATTGGCGTGATTTTGAGTCAAATGAATGAGACCAGTGCAAAGCAAAACATTATAAAAATATATGACGCTATTGTACCTAATAAACCAATGATTCTTCTCTTACTTCTTTCTCCTCCTCAGAAGTGACTTTTCCTTATTTTTTAAAGGCCAGTGGGATATGATACAAGACCATCTGCAAGTCAATTCTAGTTTGGCCCAAAGCAACCGTGAAATCACTGAATCAGCAAATGAGTTAATGAATCAATGAATAATTGAAATTGCTGAAAATGTCACTGAAATCAATGGAACTAGTTTCAGTGAAATCAAAATGAGAACAGAAGGTGTAACTCATGATAATCCACAACTATATCATATTTTGGTCAAATAAATAAATGAATATCCAGACCCAGAAAGTATAAGAATGTGACCATTACAGGTATGCTTTAACCCATAAAAAAGTAACATCCTAAACTTAAGTTCTTATTTCCTTTGTGAGTGCGTATGTAACAATATTTAGATTTCTGCTAAACAGAGTGACTAAAAGCAGTTTAAAATGTATGATATATGTTGTAAAATTTACAAAAGCTGTAGCAATGCTCAAATTAGCGAAAGTTCTTTAACCTGAAATATGAAAATATAGTACATTTATACAATTAAGGCTGGCCATTATTCAGCTTATCTATTAGCTTTCCAGTTTTGTCTAAGTTCTAAAATGAATTCAAAGCTTCCCAACTGACAATACTGTCTTTTTGTTGTATCACTGGCAGCTTCAAGAGCATAGCAGAAATATACAATGTCAGGTCTACATCTTCAAAGTACCCTGGATTTGTAAGTGAGGTATGTTCTGGGAAAGATGGACCCCATCTACACTGACCATTTAATGCAGTTTGAAATGTGGTAGCTAGACAACAAACACCCATGAAAGTGTGCGAAAGAAAACTTAATAAAGCTCAGCGCTCCATGGCATGCGTAATCACCATCTGGGGCCACAAACTGGTTACAGGATTTCCTATGTCATCATCTGCACAGAAAAATCATTTACAATACCCAGTTTGTAGTAATCAGTGTAGACAGACCCATGTTCTCTGAGCCTGGTCCCAACTCCTAGGAGCTTTGGGGAGAAAACGTATGGTGTCTTGATCTTCCTGGATGGACAGCAGGATGCAAATGTACAGTTCTTAATCCATGGTACTTTCTATAGGCAAAAGACTCATCCCGCTAGTGGAAAGGACAAAGATCTGTGGTGTATTCACATTACACAATTATAGCACTATTATTCCACTTTAATTATCACAATTCTATCCTATGTGTAGCTTTGTGAAGCAGAATGTATTCTGTCTAAGAATTCTAAATTCTCTTCCCTAAACTGCAAATTTCAGGATTCCATAGACTGGAACCAGAGTAGTTATAATTGCAGAATTATAGAACTGTAGAATTTTAGTACATGGCTTTCACTAAGCTCTATAATATCTTTATTCAAACTGGTCTTCCTGAGTCAGGAGTCAATACATGAGTCCAAAAATACCCTAAAGATACTAGATCCTGTTCTTGGAAATAATGTTGGGTCAGACCCGATTAATACTTGGATGGGAGATTACCAAAGAATACCAGGTACTGCAAAAAATATTTCAGAAGAAATATCTTGAGTAGTCCTTGCCCAAAAAAATACTGTGAAATTTGTGGCATTGCTGTAAGTCAACAGCAAACTTTTAAGCACATACACATAGAGAAATAAGCACATGCTTGACCGCCTAGCACTCAACTCCCTAAATTATAAATGTTTTGAATATTGTTTCTACTTGTAGCCAGTACCTTTGTTGTAAGTCATTTTAAGACGTTATGTCACTGAAAAGCTGGACATAAGTGTGTTGAATAAATAATATGCATTTGTTTGCAAAATTACACATAACACACTAGCACCACAGAAGTCGCCTTTTCAAGAAAGTTCTCCAAGAAAAACTGATAAAATATTCAACAGGTAGACTTAAATTTCAACCGTTTCCTGGAAGTAAACCCCAGCCCACCTTGTTTCCAAGTAAATGTGATTAGGATTACATCCTTAGCCAGTAAAGCTAGCCAAACAAAGTTTATATTCTCTAGTGTTCCAAGCCTTGTTTTTCATGCTGAAAATCTGAATGTTTCATGGTGGCATTACAATTACTTCCTTAGAACAGCCTCATGCTTGCTGTACTACGAAAGCTATGGCCTGAAGCAATGATGAGCTATCACATGCTGAACACCCTATATAATTGAAATCCAATTACTAGTCCCAGCCAAAGCAGGCCTACTGAATTAATAGAACCTTGGTAAGTCATTGATCCAATGAGTCCAACACTAATTGGGAAGAGCAATCAATTTTAGGTCTATGCAACTTCAACCACCTAGTTATATTCTTGAGTGCAGGTTTGCTACTCTAAAATAGGGGTTCTCAAACTTTTTCAGCCGCTGAACCCCTTTTGAAGCAAAAGTTTCTTGTGGAGCCCCAAAAATGTTTATATATTATATATAATGTATATATATCAGGCATGGACACATTTTTGACAGACGTGCTGGGCCAGAGGTAGATGAACGGAGAGTGTTTGTGTGAACTAATTGGAAAAAAAAATTCCTATGCACACTGCACATATCTTCTTTGTAGTGCAAAAAAGGGAGGGGAGAGAAAGAACAATACAAGATTTAAGATTACGAAGAATTTTAACCAACATAAACCAACATTAACAGTATTTAAGTGGAAGACCCCAGGGGCCATCCAATCCAACCCCTTTCTGCCATGTATGTTAATTTTCATTGTGGTATGTTGTTTTCTCATGTAAGCCGTCCCGAGTCCCTTCAGGGAGATGGAGGCGGGCTACAAGAATAAAGTTATTATTATATTATTATGTGGGAAAAGCACAATCAAAGCACTCCAACAGATGGCTACCCAGCCTTTGTGGTGATGATGATGACGACGACGACGACGACAATAATAATAATAATAATAGAAACCCCAAGGACCATCCAGTTCAACTCCCTCCTGCCATTCAGGAAAAGCATAATCAAAGCAGCCCCTGAGCTGTGGGGGGTTAATAGGGTTTTGGAAGCAAGCAAGGAAGAGGGAAGAACCACTGCTCTAAAACACTCAACAGAGCAATCTTTCCAAACATTTTATGTTGGCAACACAGTAATTTTGTGTTATTTGCAAACCAGTCCCTTATAAGAGATATGGATACATACATAAATTTCAATCACAAATTGTATGAAGACACAACATATCTCGTGAAAACCTTTCATTTATATTTTTAAATATATATAATCTATTGCTTATCTCATACAGACTCAAGAGGTTTCTTATTACATTCGTGTGACACACTGACAAACTGCACCCAGCACACAAATGCCTCATGACACAGCGTTTGGAAAGCTCTGCCATAGAGGCTCCTAAACCTGGACAGCATCTCTAGCCAACAGATAGAGAGATTTTACTCCTTGTTCATATCCCACCCTTTATTGTGAATTTTAGGGCATTATACAGAGAAAACAATATATTTATTCTATAGCTGAATGGGATTGTTTTTGACAGGAGTAAGAAAACATTTAACAGATTTATTCATTTCTCCTCTGTTGGATCTCATGTATTTTGAGCAGAACTCAGAAATGTTTGTTTTTTTTTAGTATAATCCAGAATAACCCGACCATGCTGGTTCAGATTAATCTGAAGTCTGCCCAATGTGAGATTTCCTTTTTCTGGCTTTACTGAATTGAAACCTGCAGTTATCAATCAGAGAACACAAAGAACTCTCCAAATACTGGCAGTCCCCAAGTTACAATCAAGATAGGTTCTGTAAGTTTATTCTTAAATTGAATTTGTATGTATGGTAAGTCAGAACACATACATTTTTAAGTGTAACTCTAGCCATATCTATATAAGCTTTGGATAGCACAGGGAAGGGTTAACACCCATGTGTAGTTTGTTTTACTATCTGTGCCCCTGTTCAAAAGATTTCACCTCACTTTCTGTCCCTGTGATAATTGGATTTTGAAAAAAATGACTACCGGTAGTTGTGGAAACAAGGATTGGAGATAAAGCTTCAGTGGAGACACTTTTTCCCCATGATAACTCTTTCAGGAGAAAATTTCCCTTCTGAGGGGTAGGTATATCTCACTTCCTGTTGTCTCACCCCCATTCTTAACTGTGGATTGTTTGTAAGTCGGATATTTGTAACTTGGAGACCGCCTGTACACCTTTACTCATTCTAAACACACAAAAGCCTAAATCCCAAAACATTTAGAGCAAAACCTCAACACAAAGTAGGTTACTGACTGCCGCATGATCCAAGATATCTCTTTAGCCTATTGCATTAGAGTGACAGAGCAAAAACCAGATTGACCTCCTAACTTTTATGATATCCAGAAATCACATGTCTTCAGCTTAAAGCAGCTGGGTCTTTAAAGGGAAATATCTAGAAGGGTGCAGAAATCCTTTTAAAAAAACTTCAGTTACTAAGCTTCTCACCCAAAATATTATATGATGAAGTCACCTTTCTTTGTGTACAACTGAGACTGAGCTGCTTTTCTCGTCTGCAAGATGAGCATAACTTACACTAAGCACATTATGGGGAATTAATCCTATCAATTTTAAAGGAGACTACATTAAATTAGATATGCTCAGAATTATAGTATTTGACCTAAATAAAATTTAGAAATGTTTAAATAAATGGCTTTAAGCATGCCGATAGAGTCAGGCCTTCATATTCACTCAGGTTAAGATCACACAACTCTCACAAAAGTAAAAAATCACAAATAATAGAATTGCTGGGGTTTTTTTAAAAAATATGTCTCTAGGAATTTATAGGTCTTCCAGTAAAACTTTATGATCAATGTTCACCAGAAATATGAAAAAATGTCTAGTTCCTCCAGGATGACTCTATGATCAGTTTCCAGCAGACGTTGACCATAAAGTCACACTGGAGGACCTAGAAAGAACATTTTAATCAAATCCACAAATGTGGGGGGGCTGACTGTATTTTGCATATGCAGTTAGGTCCTACATAAATGTATAATCTTCTGCAGCTTTACATAATCTTCTGCAGCTTTCCCATAATGACCTAATAAAAGGTATAGTTCCCATGCAACTAGTGGTAAAGACAGAACATGAATGACCATGAACAAAATTTATTTAACATATGTGTATGACATCATCAGCAAGACACAATTTCAACAGTCTCTGCATGTCCCAGTTTTAAGACTGCCAACGGCAAGTATCAGAAAAATTAAGAACATGCACTAACAAGGCAATGTACATTTTATGGAGGAACTTACCTTCTTTATTAAGCCATTGTTTCCTTTGCCTATAGTGAAGAAGTTTGTTGTGGACATATGGCAGAAGAAACTTGACACACCAGCTTTCTACGCCAAGTTTGTTTTCCACTAGGACTATTGGGCTCCGGTTATATCTGGCTTCAGGACAGGGAATTAATCCAATTTCATCTCTAAAAGCCAAAAACAGAGAAGTAAAAATATAATTAGATTCTTATTTCCTTCTTTCACTACTTATTAATCAAAAAGGGTCAGCCACTTTTTTTTTCTTATTTGGCCCAACCACTTCATTTCTTCTTGCATAATCATGAGCCTTCATCCTGCCTGTTTGATTCTTCTAAGATATTCTGTAGTGAAACAAAGGAACTGAAAAGTTCCTTTTACATAATGAAGCATTATATACATTGATTAAGCAATAAGTCCCCAAGTATTCAATTGGGTTTATCCCCTAACAAGTATGTTTAATGTACTTAAGAAGCCCCCAGTGGCGCAGCGGATTGAGCTGCTGAAATTGCTGACTGAAAGGTCAACTGTTTGAATCCAGAGAGTGGGGTGTTAGTCCCAGCTTCTGCCAACCTAGCAGTTCGAAAACATGGAGTAGATCAATAGGTACTGCTCCAGCAGGAAGGTAACGGCGCTCCATGCAGTGATGCTGGCTACATGACCTTGGAGGTGTCTACTGACAACGCCGGCTCTTCAGCTTAGAAATGGAGCATCAATCCAGAGTCGGATACAACTAAACTTAATGTCAGGGGAAAACCTTTCCTTTTACAAATACTTAAAAGCAACTCTTACTGGACTGAATGGGACTTACTACCACGTAAGTATGGATAGGACCAGACTACAAATGTTCATAGTGAATAAAACATTTCTCCTTACAGTGCCTACTTTCCAACCTATGAGACAGAAATGAATCCAAAAGCAATCTTTTGTCAAATCATGTTGTAAATTCCAGGTATCTTATTTAGAAATAAGCCCCAGGAATTTAAATGTAATAAATATGTGTAGCATTATAACCTAAGGGATTGTAATTTCTTCCAGTATTATATACAGATACAAGATACCGTCTTCCTACTTTTACCTTGCTGGCATCCAGTTCATGAATTACAATGGGCCGGGCTGTGGTGCAGGCTGGAAAGCAAGCCAGCTGCAACAAATCACTCTGACCAAGAGGTCATGAGTTCGAGGCCAGCCCATGCCTGCGTCTTGTCTCTGTTCTATGTTATGGCATTGAATGTTTGCCTTTATGTGTGCAATGTGATCCGCCCTGAGTCCCCTTCGGGGTGAGAAGGGCGGAATATAAATGCTGTAAATAAATAATAAATAAATAAATGACCTAAAATCTGGCTCATGTCATCACAACTCACCTTTATAGTTGTTGCATAAGTTGGAGGACTCTTCCAACCATGCAACAACCATAGTTCTCCCTCCCCAAACCTACCTTTTAAGCAGTTCAACAATTTCCATGTGAATGGAGAGTGGTAGTATATTGCAGTACATCCAGCTACAGAAGAACAATGACTCTCTAACAAAATGGAACTGGCCAGAAGCAGTCTATATCACTTAAAAGATAAGTGCTTGCAGTACAGCAACAGAATAGGAGACTGCCAATAAATACCATGTATCATAGGAAGGTACTAAAAACCACCTCTGAGAAGTCCTTGCCTGAGAAATCCTATGAAATTAATGTGTTCATCATAAGTCAACAGGTAACCAAGGCCTATACACACATACGAAGTATCAGAAGGCACAGCTACAAGGACATAGCTACGTCTCCTAATGAATAATCTCATGTCCTATCTACAAGCAAGTTAAGTCTATATGCTCATTACTTAATAACTCTTGCCTGGTCCCACCATTGTCATAGACTGATTTAACAAGCTTTTAAATACATTAATTAATTTAATTGTAGTTTTAAACTTCTTTATCATCTGAGTTTTAGCTGTATATTATTATAACCTTGCTGTAAGCTGCTATGGGTCCCATGCTGAAAGAAAGGTAGGATAATAAATAAATGGCATAGTGAAGGGGGAAGACATAGTTTATTTCATTTCTTTAAAGTTTTATGACAATTCTACCAATGTCAGAACTCCAGAGCAAAACACTGAGCTGATGCATGTAAACCTGCAACTACAGAACAATCTCATTGCTATTAATTATATTTACTTTTTAAAAATAAATCTCTTCTCCAAGAACCAGGTGACATATATATATATACAGTCTCTGACCTACTTTATCTTCACAAAAACTCTATGATGAAGGTTAAACTGAGAGAAACAGGCACTTGTCCAAGGTCAGGGAGATAGCTTTATGGCCATGTGGGAATTTGAATCTGGGTCTCTCCTCAGTGTCAAGTCCAACGTTCTTGTCACTTGATTATACTGCTTCTCTATCGTCTTCAGAGCACAAATAAAAAGCAATGGGTGGTCAGCTGGAAAAAGTGGTTAAGAGTAGAGGAATTAATTTGGAAGCTGAACACATATGAGCAGATCATGGAGGTGAACAGTTTGCAGCTCTCATTTGCTCTTTATGTGGGTCTGTAGGTGAAGAGAACGCCAACCACTTTTGTGAAAGAAAAAAAACAAAAGTTTCCCCGACAAACAACAATGGGAAAAAAGAAACCTTGTTGGCTATCACTATGAGACAAGAGAGGATTCATCTCCAAAAATCTCACAATGATCTTCCCATCTTTGTATGTTGGGATATGGTACAGTGTGTAGAGCAGTGGTATCTAACCTTTAGTCCCCCAGGTGTTTTGGACTTCTGCTCCCAGAATTCCTGAGACTAGGACAAACTGGCCATGGCTCCTAGGAGTTGGAATGCCAAACACCTGGAGGACCAAAGGTTGTACACCACTGGTGTATAGGAAGTGTAATATACAAACATATGTAGAACCCCTGTCAACCAACTGGCACCAGTGATGATCCTCAAGGACAAAAAACGTGTGGATGCCCATGCAGCATATCCTAACTATACAAACAGCATATACATAAGGTTGTCTTATACGTCAGTATATATGGTACATTTGGTCTGATGGCATAGTTGAATATTCAACATACAGTGAATTTCTAGGATCATCTAAATGCAATGCCTAGATCACATTAACATGGCAAGTCTTCATACAGGTGATTGAAATCTGGCTTGCTGTGACAAATTAACCTCCTACTGCTAAGAAACCATGGTTTTTTAAAAAAAACAAAACATGAACTCTTGTTGAAATATGAACACTGGCTTGGTTAAAGCACAAACTGTGAAAACATTCAAAACCACAATCATAGCTGTTTTTTCAGATGCTCACCATGAATTAAGTGAAAAGAATCAGGGTGCATCTACATTGTAGAATGAATGCAGCACGACACTAACTGCCACGGCTCAACGCTATGGAATTATGAGAACTGGGAGTTGTAGTGTTATAAGGTCTTTAGCCTTCTATACCAAGAATGCTGGTGTCTCACCAGGCTACAAATCCAAGGATGTAATAGCTTGGAGCCATGACAGTTAAAATGGTGTCAAACTGCATTAACTTTATAGTGTAGATGTATCCTAGGTGCGAAACAAACCAGAAGAAAGGTAAGCCATGAATTATATGATTATTTTCCACATCATTTCTAGCATAAGCAACAAACCACAGCTTATTATGATGTGAAACCTTAATGTTGTACTGGAAAGGCAATCTATGACATCTTTTAACCACAGGGACAGGAACACATTCTGAGCAGCGGAAAGCAGGTATTTCCAAGAACTTCAAATACAGGAACAAACATTCATTTATAATCCAATTTGGCAAAGTTTCAAGAGTGAAGAGTTTTAAAATGTATTGATGTTAAAATAATACCTACAGGTAGCCCCATTGTGATATAACTTTGTTTATGAACAGATTCTAAAATGGGTTAAAGCCCAAAACATGGCATATCAAGTTCGACAAATTAGATATTTAAAAATAGAATGGAGCCAAGGTGGTTTGTCCTACTTTAGTGAGAAAAACACTGAAGAGCAAAACATGTCAAAACTTTTGAGTGAAAAATATAAGGGTGATGTTTAATTTATAACTGCTACAGAAATAAAACTTACCTTTATGTAATGAGATTGCTTTAATCTACTTGAAAGCAAGAGAAAACCCAGTATGAAAGACAACACCACATATTGCAAGAACACAGGTTGAAAGAAACTGCCTTCTTAAGGGCTTTTGTCTTTGTTTATCACAAAGGCAAATGTGCTGGGAATCTGAGATTGTTGAGGCGGCTTGTGGTGTGCACATGCAGAGATAAACATGGATTTGCAACCACGTAATGTATGAGGCCACCATACACCCACCTAACAACAGCAGAGGTTCCCAGCAATTGAAAGAACAGCTGCATTTGATCTTAGCCCACAAAAGTACTTTGTTCTAAAAGTAATTTCGCTTTCTATGCAGTGTGAGAAGCATAGCCTCTTCAGTAAAAAGCAGGATGCAATGAAATACTTCTCTAGCTTTCAACGAACTACTTTAAGATATGAAACATTAATGGATTCCTCTCCTCCAAGCACTCATGCACCACAGCTGAAATGTCAGCACATAACCAAGATTCTGGCTCTATTTTTACTCCACATTTCCAACACTACTTTCTCAAAAATTCCCAAGCAAGAAGTAGAAAATTGAGAATAAAAGCACTGTCAAAAAAGGAGTACAATCAAACAACAATTAAAACATTGACATAAAAAAACAACTACAAAGATCAAACTAATAAAACCATACATATCCAAAAGTCTTGACAGAATTCTCTATTCTCTTGGTACTACCACAGAAGAGACCGTGTCCTGTTGCACTCCAAATTACACTGTCAACGAACTAGCTCCAGACAGCACTCGCAGAATAATAAAACCATAAAATTGGAAGAGAGGATAAGGGCCATTCCTTCATACAGGAATACATAATAAAAAATTCCTGATAGACCTCTGTCCAATCTGCTTTAAAATCTCTACCATACTCCCAGGCAACATGTTCCATTGGCAAATAGGTTTTAACTGTTAGGGTGTTGTTTAGGTGAAATCTCTTTTCTTGTAGTTTGAATCCACTGCTCTATGCCCTAGTCTCTAGAAAAGCAGAAAACAAGCTTGCTTCATCTTCAATGTGACATCCTTTCAAGATTTTAAACATAGCTATCATGTTACCTTTTAACCTTCTATTTCCCAGGCTAAATAGATCCAGCTCTCCATGATGCTCCTCATAGGGCACGGTTTCCAGACATGTTACCATTTTGGTCAGCCTTCTCTAGATATATTTATTTATTATTTTATTTCTTACAATACTTATATCCTGCCCTTCTCACCCGTAGGGGACTCAGGGGGGCTTCCAGGCCCTTCCTCACAGCTGATTAAAACCCCACATTTTCTGCTTTCAACTGAAATATATGGCAGTGTGAACTCAGATAACCCAGTTCAAAGCGGATATTGTGGGATTTTCTGCCTTGATATTCTGGGTTATACGTCTGTCCACACTGCCATATCTTCCAGTTCAAAGATAATGTGGGATTTCATTTAGCTGTGTGGAAGGGGCCTTAGTTTTTCTCCAACTCTCGCAATCTGTTAAGGATACTTTGAATTCTTATCCGCTGGAGTATTAGCTACTTACTTAATTTTATGTCATCTGCAAACTGACACACATGCCCTCTATTCCATCATTCATGTCATTTATGTAGATATTGAACAGTACTGGTCCCAAGGCTAAACCCTATGCCACACCACTAGTTACATCTCTTCAGGATAAAGAAGAAGCATTGGTGAGCACTTTTTGGGTTCAGACAGTCAATAATTTACAGATCCACCTAACACAGTGGTTCTCAACCTGTGGGTCCCCAGATGTTTTGGCCTTTAACTCCCAGAAATCCTAACAGCTGGTAAACTGGATGGGATTTCTGGGAGTCGTAGGCCAAAGCACCTGATGACCCATGGGTTGAGAACCACTGATCTAACAGTAACATTATGGAGCCCACATTTTAGCAGCTTGTGTGAAGGGAACCTCGTTGAAGACCTTATTAAAATTAATATATGCTACATCCACAGAATTCCCTTCATCTATTAAGCTTGTAACTTTATCGATTAAAAGAGAGGGAGGGAGGGAGAGAGAGAAGAGTAATCAAGTATTATTTGTTGATATGATATGTTGATTTTTGGGACTTCTTAACTGCATATGTTGATTTTTTAGGTATCACAGCTCTCATTTCTACGTGCTTACAAACTCTGTCTGTTCAACTATTGGCTCTGCAATCTTTCTTAATATTCATGTCAGGCTCACAGGGTGGTAATAGTTTGGGTCTTCTTTTTCTGCATTTGACCTTTTCCTAGAATTCTCAAAGAATTGCAATTTCTTTTAATAGGTCTTTTTGGCTCCAGGTATTCCTGCATTGCCTCTTTACGTAGTCTGTGGGGCATTTCTCCTGCTACATTGTCTGCTCCAATTTGCCCAGGTTGAACACTGTTCTACTTTTGGAAGAAGAGCAAGGCATTGAGGAGCTCTGCTTTTTTCTGTCTCCTGTTAGCATTCTGTCATTTTTTCCATGAGACCCTACAATATTCTTGTTCTTTCGTTTGTTATGGACATAACAGAAAAAGCTTTTTTCATGGTTTTTAACCTCTCTTACAAGCCTGAATTCATTCTGCACTTTAACTTTTCCAAGATTCTCCCTATTTGTTTGAAAGCCTCTTTGGCCATTTCCCCTTTTTCTATTGTATCATATTTCAATTACTGTGTCAAGAGTTCAATTTCATCTTATTTCCATGGTCTGTGCATCATTACACAGACGTCTAAAATCATGGGCCCCACTTTTTCCCCCCACTCCAAGTTTCTAAACTGTCTTTAAAGTCAACCTCACATGTTACAATAAGAGAAGTCAATGGTAGCCTTCCAGGGGTTTTTTGCCTCCAGCTTCTATTATGTATTACTAGGTGTTGCACTATTGCCCTCACAATAATGTGAAATTATGGGAACTGATGAGCAAAACCTATTTAGGAGGCCACATATAATCCAATTTGGAAATTGCCAGGGATGAAAGTATATGGTAAGGAAGTTTTTCAAAGAAACAGCATAACAAAGTACAAAAGGCACTTTTAAACTATCCAGCTACTCAGAAACTAGGATCTAGGAAGACACTTCTATGGTAAATCTGAATTTATGCAGGAATGCGGTTCTGTCTGAAACAACTGGAATACTACCAGATTCCCAGAACATCTAAGCCAATTTCACCTAACCTGAAGCTTTGCTGGACTAAAATTCCCATGATCCCCAAACAGAATTACTCTCTCACTGGGGCTGAAAAAGAGCAGTCAGTGCAAGTGCATCTGGAGAGTGCTGTGCTGGGAGAGACTATACAAAAAACCAGTATCTCCATGTCTATATTAAGCTTCGGTTTATTCACTCACAGCTTTTCCAGAACCAACTCAAGCCCAGTTCAAAACTTCAAGTGCCCTCATCAAGCCTGGTTTTAGAAACAGAAAACAAGCTAGCTTCATCTGAAATGCAAAATAGAGATAATATCACTAGATTACCCCCTACCACACCTATCTTGACACAGTATCATGTGAAAGTCTGAATAATATAGCGTGGTAAGAGACTGATCTTCTAAGTCCAACCATCAGGAAGGAAATAAGACACGTCAAATTGTATCATAGTCAGGCAGTCTAGAACAATACCAGGGTCAATGAAATTTAACCCGGTTGAGAAACTCAAGAAAATCTGCAGGGTCACACACACCTCTTAACTATGTCCCACCATAGATTATGCTTTTCCCCAATAGACAATACGCACAAGGTTGTGATATTTTTCTATTCCACACATACATCATCAAAAATAAAACCGAAAATAGAGAAAGAAGGAGAGATACTAACAGTCAAGATCACAAGAACATTACACTAAGCATCGGACCATGGTGTGTGATGAGCATTCACATGGTTTTTAAACAGGATTAAGCCTGCAATGGGCTGTATTTACATGAGCTGAAGCCTGTGGCCCTTTTTGCAGCAGGAGTGGAATTAGCAGAGTGTCACAAAGAGAGAGCAGAAGTCTGCACCTCACTGCTTGCCCCGTGGCAACCACTACTTTTGCAAAAAAGATAATGGCCAATTATGTAGCTGTGTTGTCAAAGGCTTTCATGGCCGGGATCACAGGGTTGTTGTATGTTTTCCGGGCTGTTTGGCCATGTTCCAGAAGTATTCTCTCCTGACATTTTGCCCACATCTATGGCAGGCATCCTCAGAGGTTGTGAGGTATGGAGAAACTAAGCAAGGAAGGTTAATATATATTTGTGGAAAGTCCAGGGTGAGGGAAGAACTCTTGTCAGTTGGAGGCCAGTGTGAATGTTACAGTTAATCACCCTAATTTGCATAGAATGGCTTCATCTATTGGCTACTTCAGCCCGGAAAACATACAACAACCCAATTATGTAGCTGTTCCCAAGCTAGTATCTAGGTAGACCTACTCTGTGCAATCAACTGAATGTCACATCTACCTCCAACACATACAAACTATTTGGGACTTACAGTGCTGAGATCTGTTTTATTTTTGCTCTTAAAACCCGCACCTGATAAACACCAAAGTGACATCGAAAGCACGATAGAACTCAGCAGAAGAATACCGCTGAGAGTGCATTTCAGGTCTTCTCTGCCTTATCAAGATTCCTCAGTCCAGCAACACAGAAAACATAACAGCAATTCCCCGTCTTCTCAATGAGGAGGTTCAACAAAATGTGAATTATTAGTCATTTTTCTTAATTCTAATTGGGAAAAAAAATCATGTAAACACAATGTAACAACTGCCCAGTGCTTCAAAGCCATACAACAACAATTATATCTTGGAGCTGCAGAAAGATAAACTCTCGCACAATATAGAAAAGTGTGTTTTTGATTGTACCATCTGTCCGTTAAACGCATCATTATAACACAGACAGAAGATATTTATCTCAAACTGTGCAAAGGCCAACAAAGCTTACAGTTATTCATTTTTACTACTTACAGTAGAGTCTCACTTATCAAGCTAAAGGGGCCGGCAGAAGCTTGGATAAGCGAATATCTTGGATAATAAGGAGGGATTAAGGAAAAGCCTATTAAGCACCAAAACATTATGTTTTACAACAAATTTGACAGAAAAAGCAGTTCAATATGCAGTAATGTTATGTTGTAATTACTGTATTTACGAATTTAGCACCAAAATATCATGATATATTGAAAACATTGACTACAAAAATGGCTTGGATAATCCAGAAACTTGGATAAGCAGGCTTGGATAAGTGAGACTCTACTGTATTTTTATTTTCTCTCCCCCCCCCCCCCCCAAGTTATGGTTGTGACTATGGAGAATTGAGTATTATTGTCCTGTGGTATTTGGCCAATCATCAAATATTTTTTTTTTAAGTTGGGGGAAGTGTTGCCTGCTTTCATTAATCTGAACAGCATTTTGGATTTTAAACAAGAAGACCTCACAAATTTTAACTTTTGAGAATTCAGGATATATACATTCAAAAAATTAGGTTAACCAGATTGAACTTATTTACCTTCTTTCTTTCAGCCTTTAGTTCTAAGAACAGATACACATCTTTATAACCGGCCCACAAACATGACCTTCAACATTTATTCTTACTTAACAGTATAAACCTTGGCTATTGATCCAGAGTCCCTCCCTCCAACAACAATCCACTCTAAACTTCTCAATTTCAGTTGATAATGACTGTGACAAAAGAGACGAAAATAAAGGTGCTTAGTACACACAAAACCCTATTAAGAAAGAGAGGGGGGGAAAGATACCTTCCCTAATGATTTTTTTTTAAAAAAGAGCAATGTATCACCATGTAATCTGAATATCCCTGGCATACTTTGGGGAAGTTGAATATAGAGCAGCCTTTTTGAAATGATCTCTAGAAGTTCTTCCTAGCAGAGGATCTCTCACGCTCCATAAGCTGGATCTACACTGCCATATCATGCAGTTTATAATGCAGTTTAGACTGATATAATGTAATGTAGACCCATGCAGTGCATGGTATGATCAGCATAGATCCATATAATGCATGACGTGATCAGTGTAGACCCATATAATGTAATGTAGACCCATGCAGTGCATGGTATGATCAGCATAGACCCATATAATGCATATGATCACCAGGTGTTTTGGAACTCAACTCCCACAAATTCCTAACAGTTGGTGCAGGAATTGGAGTCCAAAACACCTGGAGGGCTGAAGTTTGCCCCTGTCTGGTCTACACTGATATCATGCATTAATGGGTCTACAGTGATCATATGCACTATATGGGTCTACGCTGATCATACCATGCACTGCCTGGTGTTAACCCATATAATGCAGTGTAGACCCATTAATGCATGATATAATCAGTGTAGGCTAGTGGTCCACAAGAACTAAAATATGGTCCGTGTCCTCACTATTACTACTACGGATAATAACATAGTAAAGGTTTTCCCCTGACGTTAAGTCCAGTCGTGACCGACTCTGGGGGTTGGTGCTCATCTCCATTTCTAAGCCGAAGAGCCGGCGTTGTCCGTAGACACCTCCAAGGTCATGTGGTCGGCATGACTGCATGGAGCGCTGTTACCTTCCCGCCAGAGCGGTACCTATTGGTCTACTCACATTGGCATGTTTTCGAACTGCTAGATTGGCAGGAGCTGGGGCTAACAGCGGGTGCTCATTCCACTCCCGGGATTTGAACCTGCCACCTTTTGGTCCGCAAGTTCAGCAGCTCAGCGCTTTAACACACCAGGGCCCCCGGATAATAACATAGGCCAACCAAAAAAAAATTTTTTTTCTTGTTGTCTTCATTTTTAGGCCTGTTCCTGGGGTTATTTGGGGTGCTGATTCAGAAAACTGCATTGGATAGACCACAACAACTGAGATGGCAACTACTGGATGGCATATGTTCTGTATCAGAAACTTGAGCTGATGTGGTCTATCCAATGCGATTTTCTGAATCAGCATCCCAAATAGCCAAACCGAATCTCAAGTTGACCAAAAACTGATTTGTAACCCTTTTGGTACTAATGTTGGGGAGTGGTCCTTGATCAAAAAAAAGGCTGGGAACCACTGGTGTAGCTGCATATAATGCAGTGTAGACCCATATAACGCATAACATGATCACTGTAGACATGCTCAGACTGCATTCTATGATCCAGCCCTAAGAAGGTTAACTTTTTCATCCGCTCGGAAGCAAACTCTCCTACCGAGGCAAAACTTTGCAAAGGCAAGCTGCTTGGACCTTTTTTAAAAAATGCTTTACTATAAAGCCTTTGCTGCTTCCATGTTGCAAAGGGGGCTCTCTTTCCTTTTCTCTTTAGCTTTCTTTAAGTTATAAGTAAGGACTGAAGTTGGGCGAGAGAAAGAGAGGAGGAGGCAGCTAAGGTTCCCCCTGATCCTCTCCCCATTTTGCAGAAAGGACATGGGTAAACTTTTCTTTGCTCCCCAATAACTAACTCCCTCTCTCTCTCTCTCTTCCCTGAGGAAAGACAGGAGACAAGCACCTTATTCCTTCCTTCCTTTGGGGAAGGAGGAAGGGAGGAAGTTGTGGGGAAGCATCCCACCCGCTCCCTCCCTTCCCTCGCCTTCTTTCCTTGGCGCGCGCGCCGGGTCTCACATGTGCGGGTTGCGCTTGAAGGCGTTGTTGATGTCCTTCACCACCCGCTGCACCAGCACCGCCACCTCTTCCGGGGACTCGGCCATCTTCCGCCGTTGCCGCCGCCGCCGCCGCTGCTACTCCTAACGCTGCTGCTGCCGCCGCTGCCTATGCAGCTTACAACTGGCGGCACTGTCACCGCCTCTCGTTGGCAGGGCGGAGAAAGCCAAGCGCATCCGGGTCAGTGGCCCCCGCAGGGCGGAGCAGGCAGCGCCAGCGAGCCGAGAGGCAGCTTAATCATCATCGCTCGTAATCATCATCGCAGCCCGGCAGAGAGGCGGATCTCTTGCCTGTACAGGTTGAGTATTCCCTCTCCTCCGAAATGCTGCCGTGGGGTTTTGGAAGGTTTGCCTAAGAAGGCTAGCAACCGGGTTGTTATATACTTTCCGGGCTGTATGGCCGTATTCCAGAAGCATTCTCTCCTGACGTTTCGCCCACATCTATGGTAGGCATCCTCAGGGGTTGTGAGGTATATTGGAAAAACTAAGCAAGGAAGGTTTATATATCTGTGGAAGGTCCAGGGTGGGGAAAAGAACTCTTGTCTGTTGGAGGCCAGTGTGAATGTTGTACAGTGTTCCCTCACTTATCGCTAGGGTTAGGTTCCAGGACCAACCGCAATAAGTGAAAATCCGCAAAGTAGGGACGCTATATTTATTTTAATACATTATTTTAGCAATTACAGTGGAGTCTCACTTATCCAAGCTAAACGGGCCAGCAGAAGCTTGGATAAGCGAATATCTTGGATAATAAGGAGGCATTAAGGGAAAGCCTATTAAACATCAAATTAGGTTATGATTTTACAAATTAAACACCCAAACATCATGTTATACAACAAATTTGACAGAAAAAGTAGTTCAATACGAAATAATGTTATGTAGTAATTACTGTATTTACTAATTTAGCACCAAAATATCACGATTTATTGAAAACATTGACTACAAAAATGTGTTGGATAATCCAGAACGTCGGATAATCGAGTGTTGGATAAGTGAGACTCTACTGTATATTGGAAAAACTAAGCAAGGAAGGTTTATATATCTGTGGAAGGTCCAGGGTGGGAGAAAGAACTTTTGTCTGTTGGAGGCCAGTGTGAATGTTGTACAGTGTTCCCTCACTTATCGCTAGGGTTAGGTTCCAGGACCAACCGCAATAAGTGAAAATCCACAAAGTAGGGACGCTATATTTATTTTAATATTTATACATTATTTTAGCTGTTATACACAATTTTAAGTCTTCATCAACCAACTGTGTGTTGATAAATTGCCTACTTCTCCTCCCGTTGCCGCTTGGGCTCCTTTTCTCTCCCTTTGGCTTCTCCTTCCTCCCTTCCTTAGGCTGTAAATTGTAATTTTTTATTATTTATAATAGTCATTTAGAATTTATTGAAAAACCACGAAACAGCGAATCCGCAAAAAGTGAAGTAGTGAGGGAACACTGTAATTAATCATCTTGATTAGCATTAATGGCCATGCAAACTTCAGGTCCTGGCTTCTTCCTGCCTGGGGGAATCCATTGTTCGGAGGCGTCAGCTATAATATAATAATAATAATTTTTTAAAAAACTTCATTAATACCCCGCTCCATCTCCCAAAGTACTCGGGGCAGCTTACAGTGGGACAAGCCCAAAACAGTATTACATCAATAAAAACACGAACACAATAAAATCACAGTATAATAACACATCTTACAAAAGTTAAAATAACTTAAAACATAGACAGTAATCCCAATCCGTGGTCAAGCACCATAGTCCATGGGCCATTTTAAGGTGAATGGAAATCTGAAAATGCATATTCTTAGGTGACTAGGGATGGGAACAACTAAAGATAATGACTCATGTCTTGAATTCCTCTGTTTTTAGAGTGTTCTTCCTTGTTTACTGTTCCGATTTTTGAGTTTTTCCAATATAGCTCACTACCTCTGAGGATACCTGCCATAGATGTGGGTGAAACGTAAGGAGAGAATACTTCTGGAACATGGCCATACAGCCCGGAAAACACACAGCAACCCTGAGATTCCGGCCATGAAAGCCTTCGACAACACAGGCTAGCAACCACCAACACGAGCTCGATTCTGCAAAGATTTATAAGACTTGCAATCCTAATGGAACAGTACCAACCTCTGTTCCAGGCATGGGCAAACTTCGGCCCTCCAGGTGTTTTGAATTTCAACTCCCACAATCCCTAACAACCTACTGGCTGTGTTGTCGAAGGCTTTCATGGCCGGGATCACAGGTTGCTGTGAGTTTTCCAGGCTGTATGGCCATGTTCCAGAAGCATTCTCTCCTGACGTTTCGCCCACATCTATGGCAGGCACCCTCAAAGATTGTGAGGTCTGTTGGAAACTAGGCAAGTGGAGTTTATGTATCTGTGGAAAGTCCAGGGTGGGAGAAAGAGTTCTTGTCTGTTTGAGGCAGGTGTTGCCAGTGGCCACCTTGGTTAGCATTGAATAGCCTTTCAGCTTCAAGGTCTGGCTGCTTACTGCCTGGGACAAAATTCACAGCAACCCAGCCTACTGGCTGTTAGGATTTGTGGAAGTTGAAGTCCAAA
Source organism: Anolis carolinensis (assembly GCF_035594765.1). Lineage (NCBI taxonomy): Eukaryota > Metazoa > Chordata > Lepidosauria > Squamata > Anolidae > Anolis > Anolis carolinensis. The sequence goes on from NC_085842.1 coordinate 244,035,483, forward strand.
ACACCTGGAGGGCCAAAATGTTCCCATGCCTGCTCTATTCAGTTCATTGTGCCACACAGTTGTCTCTGGCTGTACTGGGAACATTTGAATTCAAGTGTGAAAAGTTTATGGTCTTCTAAGTATCTCACAGGAAACTGAGGGAATGATCTTCTTACTGTAGCATTTAGTTCCTGTCGTGTACAGGCATTCCCTGAGTTACAACCATTTGACTTATAAATATAACTACTCATAGTTTAGAACAGGTGTGAGACACAGAAGTTTTGTGAGGTTATGTTAGGCAGAGTGAAGAGATAATTAAAACTTACAACACTACGCTATCTAAACCATGAACACCCATTTTAGCAGAGAGTCAACAGTGTGATGCAGCAGCTAAAAAAGCCAATGTGATTCTAGTATGCATCAATAACAGTATACTGGGAAATAATAATAATACCTTTCTTTTCTGTTTTGGTCAGATCACCTGAAATACTGTGTCCAGTTCTGGGTGCCACTATTCAAGAAAAATGCTGACAAGATGGAACATGATTGAAGATCTAGAAATTGTACCCTATGAGAAACAGCTTAGGCGGCTGGGTATGTTTGGTCTGGGGAAGGAAAGGTTAAGAGAGACACGATAGCCATGTTTAAATATTTGAAAATATGTCATATTGAAGATGGAGCACACTTGTTTTCTGCTGCTCCAGAGAGCAAGACATGGAGCAATCAATTCAAACTACAGAAAGAGATTCCTCCTAAATATTAGGGTGAATTTTGATGGAAGCAGCTGTTGGAAAATGGAATACATTGCCTTGGAGTGTGGTGGCTTCTCCATCTCTGGAGGTGTTAAAGGATATTGGGAGTTCTTTGATTGCATTGCATGGAGTTAGACTGGATAGCCTTTGTGGTCTCTTCCAACTAAATAATTCTATGAACGAGTGCCTATATTAAATGGCTCTTCAGTTATTTTAATTAAACCATTCTCTCATAGCGGGAAGCAAAAGCACTATCTCTGTAGAATGGTCAGGTAAATCCTTTGACTAGAACTTCCTTCATATACAACATTTCACATTTACAATGTTTCACAAGAGATAAATAAATGAAAATCTCAACCACGGTGCATAGCTCTCTTAGTGTAAATGAAGATGGGAGAGGCAAGAAAATGAGGAGGGCAAGATAAGAATGAGATTTTGTGGATGAAAACTAGGCTTCTTTTACCTATCTAGGTTTGGTGAAGGGATGAAAGCAACTGCAGTCTTTCTTTTTTAAGGGTTTCCTTTACTTGCTTCAAAGAGCGTGTGTGAAGGGGAGAAAGAAATCCCAGATTTTTGATGGAAGTGTTTCCTCCACCTAATCAAGTGGTAATGGTGTGTCGAACAAGAGAGCAAATAAGTAACAGTGCCAAAAGGGTTTCAAAGAGATAGCCACTTGCAGCATAAAAAGGAAGAAGGGAGGAAGAGAAAATAAAGAATATGTCAGTACCTTTAAGAGAATTGGTTTTTATTTTAGCATAAGCTTTCATGGATATTAATAAACCCAGTTTTTCGGGTCCATACAGAGTGATAATAAGGTCTAGCGCAGGGGTCCTCAAACTTTTAAAGCAGAGGGCCAGTTCACAATCCTTCAGACTGTGTAGGGGCCGAATTATCATTTGGAGGGGAAAAAAAGAACAAATTCCTATGCACACTGCACATGTCTTATTTGTAGTGCAAAACAAAAACAACAATGAAAACAATTGTAACCAACATAAACCTATCAGGATTTCAATGGGAAGTGTGGGCCTGCTTCTGGCCAATGACATAGTCAAGTTAATTAGGATTGTTGTTGTTGTGTGCCTTCAAGTCATTTCAGACTTTGGGCGAGCCTAAGTCTAAAATTATTTATTTATTTATTCATTTACTACATTTATTTATTACATTTATATCCCGCCCTTCTCACACCGAAGGGGACTCAGAGCAGCTGTATGTACATACAATATATTATACTATTAGCATAGCACAATATTAGCACTATATTGAACTATACCATTATACTGTAATATTATATGTAATATACATCATATAATTAATATTATTATATGGTATTATTAGTAGTATTATATTGTATAACATTATAATATTATTATCAATATTATATGTATATACAATATATTATATTATTAAAACTGATATAAAAATATTATATTATAAATGAGGACGGGGGCCAGGTAAATAACCTTGGAGGGCCGCATCCGGCCCCCGGGCCTTAGTTTGGGGACCCCTGGTCTAGCGTATACTGTGGCAGGTTGGTGATAAGGTAAGAAACCTGCTTAAGCCCCTGTGGGTGCAATTAAACTGCAGAACTAATGTAGTTTGACACCACTTTATCTGCCATGAATCAATGCTATAATCCTGGGAATTGTAGTTTAATGAGGTGGCAGTTGTTGCAGTCTGGCAAGCATCAGGATTTTTCTGAATGTTCAGGGGATGAGGGGGATAATGGGTTCCAAAATGAGGAATCTGTGAGTGTTCGGACCTTGCAGGCAGATGAGGCTGATGTTTTGGATTCTTCAGCTCATTCCCAGGCAGCAGGGGAAAATGAAAGTACCAGTTCCCTTGAGAACAGACCTTGGGAAGACGAGGAGTTTTCAAGGGAGAATAGATTAGACCTGAGAATGCAGGGCATGAAAAGCCTGCAAACTAGATATTCTGAAAGGATTCGAGATAAGAACCTTGAGGTCCTGATGTGTTGGGCATAATGTCATAGGTGTCTTGGAGAGCTTAAATTAAGTAGTTTGCTTTCAGGCCTTTCAGAGGAGACAACGTTGCTAAAGGAGATCCTTCTCCTGTTAATGATTCCAAATTCTTGGTTCATGTATTGTCATGTATAGGTTCCTGTTTCATGTTCCTGTTTATTCCTATGTATCTTTGGAGAAATTAAATTGGAGAAGTTCCTGTCTTCATGTTCCTGCATATACTTTTGGTTTAATGTTATGCTGTTGCATTCCTTGGTTTTGTGTTTTTTTTTTGGCTTTTTTATTACTGTTACTGAACTCAGGCTTCTTTTGAGAAGTGCATTTTATATCATTTACTGATTTTTTTTTGTATTTTGTCTTTTTCCTTTTTATATCCTTTCTTTAATAAACATCCTTTTATTGGAGTACTGGACTCTGGTGTGGTGTTGGGTGAAAGGGTGTTCCAGTGCTGGAGTGCAACAGCTGTAGCCTTTGACAGAGAAGGCACTGAATCATTGCAGTTAAAGTGGTGTCAAACTACAGGGTAGGTGTATCCAAAGGGTAAAGGTAGGTAAAGGTTTTCCCTGACATCAAGTCCAGTCATGTCTGACTCTGGGAGCTTGGTGCTCATCTCCATTTTTAAGCTGAAGAGCCGGCATTGTCCGTAGACGTCTCCAAGGTCATGGCAATTAAATGAAATCCATCAACTATTATAAGGACTCAGTTTGATGCAATGGTATGAGCATTGGAATATAACCCTGGAGACCAAGAATTCAATCCATTCTCAGCTATTAAACACTGGGTGCTTTTGGCCAAGTCACACTCATTCTCAGAAGAAGGCAAATGCGAATCTCTTTAGGACAAATCTTGCCAAGGCAACCTTGTGACCAGTTGCCATGAGTTAGAAACAACTTGAAGGCACACAATAACATTATATCTGGAGAAAGCCTTAGCATACATAACTCTTCATTGACAATGTACATTTCACAGCTTTAATGGAAATGTGTGCTTGAGACCACTGCCGATCTATACAGTATACACATTGGAACTGAGTACATCTGGAGGAATCGTTCCTAACTAAACATACAAGTGGCTCCACACTAAAATTAATGCTGTCTCGTACCACTTTAACTGCCATGGTTCAATGCTATTTGCAATTTGGTGAAGCACAAGCACTCTTTAGCAGAGAATGGTAAAGTAAAACTACAGCTCCTAGAATTCTATAGCATTGAGTCATGGCAGTTGAAATGTCAAATTGCACTAATTCTACAGTATAATAGATGCACCCCCAGCATACCTGCCTGGTTTTGCCTAATACACAGAAAATCGTATTGCAGGGGGAAGAAGTGTATCAAAGATAATCAAAAAGCCCTTCCATTCTGCATGCATGGTTTTGTGTGCCCAGACATCATGTGCTAGTACACCACCGGAAGGAGAAAAGTAAGATAAATGTCTCCTCTTACATCCAAACTCATGCACAGAAGCAGCCATTATAAATGCAACCTTATACATATTTATGCAAAGCTCAGCTCTGTCTATTCAAATAGGGTGGTCAAAATATCCAAAATGGTTTGAATTTCAGGTTCATTTGGAATTTGGAATATCTGTATTTGCAACTGCGTAAATAATTACATATCATGGAGGTAGGGCCCAAGTCTAAAAACAAAATTAATTTACATTTCAAATGCACCTTTTTACACATAGAGCCTGGAGATCTTCTCAGGAACTGCTAATTTTAAAGAGCTTAAGGTATGGCAACCATTGCTCCCAAGTTTCTTATGATGGCATGATCAACATAACTACCATATTTACTCAGATCTAATGCTCACCTTTTTTTTGGACAAATGACCTTGCCTAAATTGTGGTGTGCATTAGATTTGCGTCATACAGCAATCTTAGTGCTGAGCCAAAGCAAAAGGGAAAGCTGCTGCAGGAACTGCACCTGGAGCTCCTCTTTGAGGGATCTCATCTCTAATTTAGTTGCCATGGCTCAATGCTATGCAATCGTGTGATTTGTAGTTTGGTGAGGCATTAACCTTTAGCAGAGAAGGTTCAAGACCTTGTCAAGCTACAGCCCTCAGGATTCCATAGCACTGAACCAAGGCAGTTAAAGTGGATTCACTCTGCAGCGTAGATGCATCTTGACATTTCCCTTTCAATTGCCGAAAGCTTTGGTGCTCTAACGTGTTTGTGATTTAAAGAAAGAATTCTAAGCGGGCATCAACTGTAATGCACACTGTTTTGGCCAAATAATAAAGAGTGCATTTTTTGCCATTGTGCATTACATTCACCAGCAAATACTTTTTTGGGTTTCATGGTTTTGAAAATTGAGGTATGCATTAGATTCGTTGGCTCACTAGACTCCAGTAAATATGGGTGTGTCTGTGAGCATGTACAGAGAATTTAATTTGCCAGAGGGTATTTCCACAAAGCTGACACCTTCTCATGGCTGAAATATAGGCGTTGGTGGAAGTTTTGGGGTAGTTAATGTGAGCTCTACCTTTTCTGACATTAGAAGATGAAAAAGAAATTATCAAGGGAGAAGAAAGAGTTAAATTCCACTTTTCTCTGCCATTATGACAATTGTATTACGATATATATTAGAGTGGCTGCTACAGTTCCACATGCTTTTAATGTGTTTTAATCTTGATAAAGTAGATGTCTGTCTTGATAAAGTAGACTCTCAGATCCCTTCTACATTGCTATATTTTAATGTATTTTAATTGTCTTACGGGGTATATTTTAATGTTAATTCATGTTATTAGTGTTACCATGTCTATTGGATTATTTTATACAGTTTTGATTCTTTTGCTATAAGTTTACTTGAGAAACTTTAAGTCGCTTTCTAGTGTGAGAGGATTGGCCATCTGCAAGGATGTTGCCCAGGGGACGCCTTAATGTTTGATGTGTTACCATCCTGTGAGAGGCTTCTCTCATGTCCCCGCATGGGAAGCTAGAGCTGACAGATGGGAGCTCACTCCGCTCACCCTGGATTCGAACCACCAATCTTTCGGTCAGCAGTCTGCCGGCACAAGGGTTTAACCCATTACTGTTATTATTGTGTATTACTTTGATTTTTGATGTGCTTGCATTATTTTGAGCATTGAATGTTTACCTTTTTTCTGTGTGTAAACTGCCCTAAGTCCTTTCTGGGAGAGAGGGTGGTATAGAAATAAAGTATTATTATTATTATTATTATTATTATTATTATTATTATTATTATTATATAATTCAGATTATCTATGCAGATAATCTGGATTTTATAGAGCAGTGTCAAAGGGGCCTCGGTTAACCGGCAGCCATGGTGATTGCTCGAATATGGATAAATGTAATTTCTGGTTGCTTGAGAGTTATTATTAAAAATAGGCCTAACTAATACTAAACCCCATACTATAGCATACCATAAACTCTGTATTGCCTTAATATTAATATTGGAATACAGTAATTAACAGCAAATAACAACACATTCATGTAACACAGTTTTTCTGTATTATAAAAGCCTTGTGAATGCAGTATGCTTCAAGTCTTTGGATGTTTTAAAAATTGCCAGTTGCTTGAGTTCTGGTTAACTGAATACACTGATGGAGTGTTTTGTTATTAGTTCTTAAGCCTGTGGTTAATAGATTGATTTGTATGTTTAGTGTAAAAGTAAAGGTAAAGGTTTTCCCCTGACGTTAAGTCCAGTCGTGACCGACTCTGTGGATTGGTGCTCATCTCCATTTCTAAGCCGAAGAGCCGGCGTTGTCCGTAGACACCTCCAAGGTCATGTGGCCGGCATGACTGCATGGAGCGCCGTTACCTTCCCGCCGGAGCGGTACCGATTGATCTACTCACATTTGCATGTTTTCGAACTGCTAGGTTGGCAGGAGCTGGGGCTAACAGCGGGCGCTCATTCCGCTCCCGGGATTTGAACCTGGCACCTTTTGGTCCGCAAGTTCAGCAGCTCCGCAAGTTCGCTTTAACACACTGTGCCACCAGGGGCCCCTCTGTTTAGTGTACTAATGCTCATTATTGTATTATGTTTTGTTGTTATATGGTTTTAAGTTGTATAGTTTCCTTGCTATGTTAGAAACCGCCCTGAGTCCCTTGAGGAGATAGGGCAGTATATAAATAAATAAAGTTTTAAAAATTATTATTATTAAATGAGAGTCCAATGTATATTTGTTTTAAAGGCCTTGTGTTTTGATCTAACCATGTTGAATCCTTCCTCAAAACATGAGGAGAGGCAGCCAGCTAACATTATATGTCTCCTTCTCTAGCCTTACTAGAAAGAAAACTGCCTGACGAATGGCTTCTCAACTTGTGACCATACAGCGGGAGTTGTAGTTTATTTGCTTTGAAGGATCCCTGTGAAAAAGTAGTTCTGGCCTTCGTTTGGAACGATCTCCAAGATCCTTTCTCTCTGCAGCATCGCCGGTTGCCACGGAGACGGTTGTGTGCTCCAAGTACCAAAGCCACTGGCCTCCTGCTTTGTTAGCTTAGGCTAGAGATGGTGACCGGCTTGGGAAGTAGTTCTGTTTTCATTTTATTTACTTATGCATAGAGAGTGAGGTATTGGAGGCAGAGCTATATAGGGATTGATGAGAACCAAGAGAGAAGTCTGCCTTGCAAAAAGGAGAATCGTTTATTGAGGCTTAAGATAAAGTGGTTGTCCAAGAAAGTTTTGGAAATGGAAATAGGCCCCACAGATGTGATGGAGCGCAAAGGAGCGCTGACTTTGCGCTCCAAACAGGCCTTCTATGGGAGACCAACTCTTGTGTATGGCTGGTAAGGAGACAAAACCATTACCGATTGATCTGGGTTGTATACAGTAATATATAATACAGTGCTTGTTTTTATTGCAGTGACTATGAAATCGTCGCCTGACTTACTTCAGTTGCTGAAACCTGAATCCAAAATGCAAAAGTAGCTTGCACTCAACTCAGAAGGGGAGGCAGGAGAAGAAGCTCAGGCAAAAGCAAACTGTTGCAGACTCTCCTAGCTTCTATTTTCTTCCCCTCTAAAACTTGCCATCTTGACCACTTCCAAAAGATAAACTCAGGACAAGGCTCTAAGCCAGGCATGAACAAACTTTGTTTCTCCAGGTGTTTTGGACTTCGATTCCCAGAATTCCTAACAGCCGGTGGGAGTTGAAGTCCAAAACACTTGGAGGGCCAAAATTTGCCCATGCTTGCTCTAAACTAAATTATGATTTTATTAAATATTTCTGTATATTGAATACAAGTTTCGCAATAGCAAAGCTGCTCCATTCCGATTCCCTGCAATAGACCTTGTCTTCAGCAACCCAGTCGGAAACTACACGATCCGGAGGGGATTACTTAATCTTTCACCAAAATTGAATCCCCGCGGGGTGGAGGTGAATAGGAAATGTGTGTCTAAAAAACCCAGATCAATAAATCTATTCCAAAATCCCCTAATAAAGGAACTTCATTCCGCATCTGAGAATGATACCTCTATAGGTTTTTAAAAACATCCTTTGTATTATACACATGGTTATGATCCTTTTGGGACTCATACCCTGTTTCCCCGAAAATAAGACAGGGTCTTATATTAATTTTTGCTCCCAAAGATGCACTAGGTCTTATTTTCAGGGGATGTCTTATTTTTCCATGAAGAAGAGCTCACATTTATTGTTGAACAACAAAATGAACATTTATTATATACTGTAAAGTAGTTGTCATCACAAACCAGCATAACCAGACAAACTATGAATCCTATCAAGAATTTCTTGTTACTACCATTATTTACATGTACAACAATCTATGGTACCTCTTGCAATTTAGGTTTCACAAGGTTTCCACGCTGATTTCTCTCTATTCTAGTTTCAATGTAGTCATGAATGATGAATAATATAATATACTATAATAATAATATGATAATATAATAATAATATAATTATATACAATATATTAATGAGATAATATAATATAGGATATAATAATAACAGAAAATGATAATAATATGGTATTAATAGGATAATATAATAATGGGATATAATAACAGAATAGCATAATAATATAATAATAATAGGATAATATAATAGAATAATAGAATAGAATAGAATGATATAAAATATATTAATAGGATAATATAAAATGGAATATAATAATAATAACAGAATATGCTAATAATAATAAAATAATATGATAATATAATAGAATAATAGTATAGAATAGAATGATACAAAATATATTAATAGGGTAATATAAAATGGAATTTAATAATAACAGAATAATAATATAATAATATGAAAATATAATAGAAGAATAATAGAATAATAATATAATGATATAATAATAATAGAAAATATAATATAATGATTTAAAATATATTAATAGGATAATATAATAATGGGATATAATAATAGTAACAGAATATGATGATAATAATATGGCAATAGAATAATAGTATAAAATAATCAGTTTTATGGCATAGGATAGGAAGATGAGAGGAGAATCCCAATGCGTCCTGTACCTTTAAGGAGCAAAAGCAGCAGGACGAAAACCCTCTTCCTTCCCTCCCTCCCACCCTCCCTTGCCCTGGCTCCAGGAGCCAATCAGAAGCCTCTGGGAAGCAAGGCAGCATGGCCAGGAGGGAGACAGAAGGAAGGAAGAAACGGCAGCGCAGTAGCAGCCACGAAAGGTTTTTCAAGCCTCGGCTGGGGGACAGGCAAGGCAAGGCAGGGAGGGAGGGAGGCACAGAAAGCAAGCACTTTCCCTCCCTCCCTCCCTCCCTCCCTCCCTCCCTCCGGTGTGTGTATGAGTGCTGGTTCTGCCCTGCAGCCATGCTTCCCAATGGAACTCTGCTGCAGCCTTAGTTGCTAGGTCTTACTTTCAGGGGAGGCCTTATATTTGGCAATCCCCCCAAACCCGAGCTAGGTCTTATTCTTTGGGGAGGTCTTATTTTCGGGGAAACACGGTACATATGGGCTCTGTGTTAAAAACTATGATAACATGTGCTGGAGCAAGGAAACATATTTGGGTGCAATCTAGTGTTTAGGGGGAAAACGTAAACCAAATATTCTGCTTGTGTATGAACCTGAGCAGCTTTTGCCAGCTGCCCTCCTGTCGTGATGTGAGTCCATCAAAGAGAGACCATGACAGCTGGAATTTTTTATATATTTCTCACCCCTGGCAGGGGACTCAAAGCGGTTTCCAAACATATTATGGCAAAATTCAATGCCTACATAAAACAATGACATACAACTATCAATTATATCATAAAATGCAATAACATTAAACATTAAAACATGGAGTTAAAAACATATTAATATAAACATTTCCAAATGCTGTCAAAAGAAACTTCAATCTCCTGAAGGAATCCAGAGATGAGTGGCTGTCAGACACCAACAACATAAAATCTATATGTTTTTCATTGAACTAATCATATCTGCATAACAGCCCTATTATGTTCTGAGGCTCAACTTTTGTGCAAACCGAACTTGATCAATAATCCCATCATGAATAGTTGAACATACTGATTCACCATATGTTTGCCTGTCCGCCTCCTTTTTGGATGGGTCTTTCCAAATGACTTGGGTTCCAAGTTTACCAATTATACCTGCTTGTTTTTCCCGCCATGGAAGAGACTCTGTCCACCCCTGATATTACTAGGATTCCACAGCAAATGGGGACCCAGCAAATGAGGCTGATTTCTAGCCAATCGGGAGCATGCGAGAACGTCGAATGGCTCTTAAAGGGTATTAAAGGTCATGCACTGTATTTCATGGTTGTATCGGATCTTTTTGAGCAGAAACTATGTATGAGACATCCTTTTAGACCTGAAAGTAAAAAACCTCTGTTCTTGTTGCCTTCAAACCTGATTTGCGTGTTGATCTGGCTGGCAAAGTAACAGGGTATGCCAGACACTGGACTCTAACTCTGCTCTTTTGGAGGGTAGGTAAATGTCAGCTTCAGTAAATTGTGTCCTGGTTTTCAACTGTAAAATGTTGGTGAGTATGCTGTTGTGTGTATCTCTTTAATGTTGCCATTATTACATAAATGTTAGTAACTTTTCAATTATTTAAAGGTATTCAAATCGGGAGACTGAACCTAAGGATTATGATATACATGAAATTTCTTTGGGCTCTAAAAATTTATGTCGCTCTACTTACTGGCGTCTTGGAACCATGGATCAGGTAAAAAGGTTTTCTATCATTTATATGAAGTACAGTAGAGTCTCACTTATCCAAGCTAAACGGGCTGGCAGAAGCTTGGATAAGCGAATATCTTGGATAATAAGGAGGGATTAAGGAAAAGCCTATTAAACATCAAAATAGGTTATGATTTTACAAATTAAGCACCAAAACATTATGTTTTACAACAAATTTGTCAGAAAAAGCAGTTCAATACGCAGTAATGTTATGTTGTAATTACAAATTTACAAATTTAGTACCAAAATATGACAATATATTGAAAACATTGACTACAAAAATGTCTTGGATAATCCAGAAACTTGGGTAAGCGAGGCTTGGATAAGTCAGACTCTATTGTACTAATGTTTAATATTGAATTTGCTCTGAAGTTGGTTTAGAACTACACCATACAATTAGTGAGGCTTAACACCAGTTTAACTTTCATGGTTCCATGCTATTGAATTCTGAGAGTAGTAGGAGAATTTGCATTCTCTTAATCCAGTGGTTCTCAACCTGGAGTCCCCAGATGTTTTTTGCCTACAACTCCCAGAAATCCCAGCCAGTTTACCAGCTGTTAGGATTTCTGGGAGATGAAGGCCAAACACATCTGGGGACCCCAGGTTGAGAATCACTGTCTTAATCAGAACCTTCCCCAAAATACGATGCCCTAAATCAGGGGTCCTCAAACTTTTTAAGCCGAGGGCCGGTCCACAATCCTTCAGACTGTTGAGGGGCCGGATTATCATTTGAAAAAGAAATAAAAACAAATTCCGATGCACACTGCACATGTCTTATTTGTAGTGCAAAAAACAACAAGAACAATGAAAGAACAATACAATATTTAAAAATAAAAACAATTTTAACCACATACATTGATCAGAAGTGTGCTCCTGCTTCTGGCCAATGAGATAGTCAAGTTAATTAGGGTTGTTGTTGTTGTTGTTGTTGTTGTTGTGTGCCTTCAAGTCATTTCAGACTTTGGGTGAGCCTAAGTCTAAAATTTATTTATTTATGTATTTATTTATTATTTACTACATTTATTTACTACATTTGTATCACACTCTTCTGACCCCAAAGGGGACTCAGAGTGGCTTACAAATTATATGTACATACAATATATTATATTATTAGCATAGCACAATATTAGCATTATATATTACTATATTGAACTATACCACAATACTGTAATATTATTAGTAATATTATATGTAATATAGAATATATAATTAATATTATTATATGGTATTATTATTAGTGTTATATTGTATTACATTATAATATTATTATCAATATTATATGTATATACAATATATTATATTATAAAACTGAGGGCGGGGGCCAAGTAAATGACCTCGGAGGGCCGCATCCGGCCCCCGGGCCTTAGTTTGGGGACCCCTGCCCTAAATGATGCCCTAAATCCAATATAGACACAATCAGAATAAAAGCATTGAATTAAAATAATTTATTTAAATATTGACTTACAACCCTCTTATTAATTGCTATTGTAGTTGGATCAAACAATTCCATTTTAGTTATATATCAGAAGACAAGTCTAAATACCCTAAAGGTACTAGATCCTGCCTGATCTTGGAAGTTAAGCAGGTCCAGCTCTGTTTAGTATTTAGGTGGGAAATTGCCAATGAATCTCAGGTGCTGTAGGTTAAAATTCAGAGGAAGGAAATGGCAAAAACACTTCTTAGTACTCCTTGCCTGGGAAAACCCTATGAAATTCATGGAGTTGCCATAATGAAGCCACATAAGCATGCGCATATGCCAGGAGTGGGAATCATGTGTCTTTCCATATGCTATTGGACTCTCAGAAGACCTAGTCAGCCTACCCAATGGGCAGGAATACTGGGAGTTGCAGTCCAACTTTTGGAATATTGAGTGATTCCCATACAACAATTGCAACAATAACACTCATTGGCTCAAAAAGATATGGTTCTGGGAGTAAGCGTGTCTGGGACACAAGCTGGAGAATGAAGAATGATCAGATAAGGCTGAAGCCTTGGGAGACAGCTAAGACAAGATAGGTTTAATTGAAAGAAGAAGGAACATAATCTCCCTGAAAAAAAATGCTTTGCTTATAAAAATTAATCGGCCTTAACTAGTTTCAAAAGAACACTTGTAAAAGCATAAAGTACACGTGGATGCTTTTAACATGTTATATTTAAAACTTGTTAAACAATTTATCTAAATTACATTTGGTTGTTTTAAATTTTAAATGGTTTTGAATTGTTTGAATTAATTTCTTTCTACTACCTTGATATCTTATGATATGAAATTAAAATATTTACAGTATGTCCCATAATATGTAAGTAACAGATATATTGCATATAACATTACTATTACTACTACTATTAAGCTGACAGCTAGGATTTTTCTTTAAAATGCCTTTTCTTTCTTGCCTTATATTTCCTTTTAGAAATGGATCACCACAAATCAAGATTTTTTGTCTCAACCCTATAGAATTAAAGAGTATAAAGAACTAGAAATACCCACGCTCATGTTGGATAAAGATAATTTTGAAATTGGTGTTCTTAAAAGGTATCTCTGGATGCTTTTGAATCCATATTCACAATTTAAATATATTATGAGATATAACATATAATGGGTTTATTTTTGCACTTCTACCATTCTGCCTTCCAGTACTTATTCTCAGAAATATTTATTGCCATGTATATTGGATTCCAAGAATTCCTACATGTATTGCACACATATCTGTAATATAGTTGACAGTTCACCATGGGAATACTGGAAAATATTACATGGCATTCTCCATTATACTCATTTTGATGAATGTAGTTTAAAGTAAAAATTGTACCAAGCTCCCTTGTGCTGTCAAGATAGAAGATTCTTCTGTGTACTAGAGATATCTGCAAAATGAGGATAACTTTGATGTAATCACCTCAGAAATAAACTTAAATTAATGTACAGTACATGTCTTAGCCAGCCTGTCCAGTAGAGAGCAGTAGTGGCTATTTCCAGAAACTGTTCTAAACTTAGGAAGAATGTTGGCAGTGTCAAAAGCAGTTTTGGATTAAGGTGGTATGAAAAATTGATGGGGATAAAAGAGAAGCTGGTCTCATTCAATTCATCAGATTGTATTTATGAGTAAACCTATATACATTACACTAAAATTGTACTTGTACATAATTAATTTAATTTACTTGTAGTCTGAAATTATGTCTCTCTTTGATTCTTTCAGGGAGACAGGACGGCCTGAGAGAGGGCTTGGAGCTGTATTGCCATATCATTCTCCAAATCGTTTTAAAATGTTAGTACATGTAAATTTTGATCAAGAAGTTACAAATATATCATTTTGCATTACAGCTCCCAGAATTTTCTGACTGGGAAGTTCTGGGAGTTGTAGTGCAAAATACCAGAGGGAATGGGTAAGGTTAGAAAAAGAGAAAGATGCAAACATTGGCAGAAAACAAAAAAGCTTTAAATATGGACTAAGATAAAGAACCACTTTATCCCACATCAATAGTCACGCATGATAAAAATGACATACTGTATATTAATATTAGTTGTAAGTAACAGGAAATATTTCATTCCTAGTAAGAAAAGATACCATATATACCATATATATACCCTTGTATAAACCGACTTCATGTGTAAATTGAGAGCATTCATCCCAAGTGGCATACAGCAGCAATGTGAGAGCTTATACAGTAAGCCCCTATTTAAAGTGGTTGCCAGCCTTGCAAGGCTTTATAGTAAGCCCCTATTAAACATGGCTGGAACCTCTCCTTTCCATCTCAAGCACCCAAAATGGCTGGGAGCACATTTAAAGTGAACTGTGAATAAATTGTCTGAGATTTTTAGAGTCATGAGTATATATAGTACATAAAACAGATAGTTAATTCAACAGTAATATTGGCACAGTATCTCTTGATTGCCTGAAGGTATTGCTCTGCTGCTATTCATTTCCATTATATGATTAATTTCCATTTTCTGTAGTCTGTAAACAATAGAAAAAGATAAATAAATTCAGAGACAAAACTGAAAAGAAAGGCATTTCACATTCACAATACATTGAAAATAACAAATGCCTTTTACTTTGTTATATGAAAACTGAAAGTAATCTATGGGAAAATGTGCACTCTCAATACCGCTTATCTTAAATGGACCATTTCTGCACAAATGGCCATGTGCATTGGAAAGATGCAAAAGCTGTGCTTTACCAGCTTATTCTTTCCCTTCCTGCTATGAGGGTACAATATGATTTATCCTAAGAGTGAATGTTGTGGCCCCTCTAATCTTGCTTGATGCAAGGAACAACAGTGGCAGGTAACAACATTTGGAATAAAATAAATAGTTTAACAGAAAATTTAATTGACTTATCACTAAAAATCAATTGCAGTTATCTATTTTAAAATATTATTTTATTTCTCTTTATTAAAATATCTGATGTTTGCATTAATAATTAGAAACATAATCATATGCATGTATGAATTCTAAACTGAGTCTATAGGGTTTTGAGCTTATGAACTATTAACACTACAATGAAATCCTTCTTAGCACCCATGAAAATGAACAGCCAAATATAATCTGCCTTTCTTTCTCATATTTATGATTGTCTCTTTTACCAGTCTACTTCCATCTCTGTTCATATTCTTGCCTATTTTTTTACTGGTTTGTCCTCTAGTTCTTGTCTGTGTATTTACTTCTACTCCACCCAACTAAACACACATACTGCATCTTTCTTACTTCCTACCTGTATAACCTGCATTTCAAGGTACTGCACTTCAGGATTCCCTTTCCTGCTCCTTTCTCTTCCTTGTCCTTTGCTGTTTTTACTATTATGTAATTTGCAGCCCCATGGAGCCCCCAGTGGCGCAATAGGTTAAACCCTTGTGCCGGCAGGACTGCTAACTGAAAGGTCGGCGGTTCGAATCCAGGGAGCGGGGTGAGCTCCCGTCTGTCAGCTCCAGCTCCTCATGTTGAGAGAAGCCTCCCATAGGATGGTAAAATATCCCCTGGGCAAAGTCCTTGCAGACAGCCAATTCTCTCTCACCAGAAGCAACTTGTAGTTTTTCAAGTCGATCCTGACACACACAAAATATTTGCAACCCCATCCTAGAGTGATAAAAAGCAATGAAAGCTAGAATTACCTTGTTAAAATCTCCTCCATATTATTTCCCAGAAAATGCTTTCAAAATTATATTAAATTTTATTTGAAAAAAATTAAATACTACTCCAAATATAAAATTAATATATCACTTTAGTATGGCTCACTGGCACATACTTTCATTTATAGTGTGTATAGCCAGAATTTAATTCTTTGTTTCTAATATGCTGAAACTAATTATATGTTCAACATAGCCTATGTTACCTTAAGACAAAATACAACATTTTAATGTCCATCTCCTCTATCAGTACATTTTACAATACATTGCAATTTATTTGTAAGGTAGTCTGGTGGAATAAATTTGGCGTGGAAGATAATAACATACAATTATGGATTCAAGAATTCAATTTCAAATACTGGGCTTATCTGTTAATGGCCACTCCAAATGTCAGGAGAGAGTGGAAATTAACATTTCTCCTCCCTGACTTCATAAAAAAGAGGTTTGAGTTGGGGATGGGGACTAAATCCCGGAAGGAACTGGGATTTAAGTTACAATAGGTAACTGATATGCTGCCTTGTTTACAATTTACTAGGAGCACTAACAACTAAATATTCTTAGGACCAAAGAATAATAGGGCAGCAATTAAAGCTGACTGGCACTAAGACATTCCATTGCAAACCCCCCCCCCCCCCCCCAAAACAAACCCTATCATTGCTGCTCTATTCCCCCACCTCCCAAAAAACAAAACAAAAACAAAACGAAACAAAACTTGGAAAATCAAGCTGCTGTGTCTAAGGCTCTGAAAGACTGATTTACCTAATAAATGGTAATGATACTGGGTGATGGCAAAGAAGGATATTCCTGCCAAATCCAAATTGGGACAAACTGTGCAAAGTGTAATTAGTAAACAATATACTAAACGTTCTGGGTATATCCTCTGAAAATATCATTTCCAAGCACTTTATGTTCTCTTGCTAAGGAACACACAGATTTATATAATTATAGATTATTTTTAGTGTTCTTACATATAAAGTAGATAAATGTGTAACACTGTGGACAACTGCTTTTTTGTGTCTTCTATTTAACAGGCTTCTGGATACGACATATCATATAGACTATGTTCCACCTTATGATTATCAACCATATGTAAGTATATGGGAGTTGAAAGTGTTCCCCTGCCCCCAAATTCTATATATACAAGGAGCATGACATACTGAATCATTGCCACAAGGAGGTGTTTCCATGCAGCTTCTACCAAGTGAATGGAATATGAAGACATACAGTTTTAGATATATAGCAACAGAATTATAGGAGCCCCCAGATGGCGTAGTGGACTAAGTGACTTGAAGGTTGGGTTGCTGACCTGAAAGCTGCCAGGTTCGAATCCCACCTGGGGAGAGTGTGGATGAGCTCCCTCTATCAGCTCCAGCTCCATGCGGGGACATGAGAGAAGCCTCCCACAAGGATGGTAAAAAACATCAAAACATCCGGGCGTCCCCTGGGCAACGTCCTTGCAGACGGCCAATACTCTCACTCCAGAAGCAACTTCGGTTGCTCCTGACACGAAAAAAAAACAAAAAAACAAAACAGAATTATACAGTTGGCTTTAGTGAAGTTTTAATGTCTTAACATTTAAGCAGTATCCAAAGTATATGGCACATGAGCATTTGAGCATGCACGAATTTTTCTAATGGGCTAATTGGCAAATCACTTTAGACAAATCACTTGTCTTACCATATATTTCCAGGAAGAAAGAAAGACATGGGGGAAAAAAACCATTTGCTTTATTTTCTGAGCAAGGATGGTGCTTAATTGGAATTCCAAAATTGTTTTTATTGTATATTGACATGCATTTCTGTGAGCACTGAAAGTTTTAACTTTACCGTGATAGAGACTCCGTGAATTAAAAGAATCAAAGGAATGCTAATTTGTTTCCATGTGTATGTGGTTCTTATGATGCTTTTAAATGAACTCTTTATTGCAGTTCTGAGCCAAAAAACGAGGATGAAAAATGTGTTGATGTGTAATGCTTTGGTCTACATTCCTGGCTTTATCTGCCAGGGGTTTTAGTACAATGAGAATCATGGCAGGATATTTTTGTAACCATAGCGACTCATAATAGAGAGTGTAATTTGTATGTGCACATAAAATGCCTGCAATCATTGGGGCAGATCGCTCTCCCCCCGCCCTGAACATTTTGATCTCATTAAGCACATAAAACATTTATTTATTTCAAGTTAATATGTAAAATGCATTTTCCATCTTTGCTTTCCCCGTTTCCTCAAATTCCCTTGCAAGATGTCCCAGCTTAGGCAAAATTACTTCCCTATATTATCACATAGTTTCAAAATTATATTCATCCAAAGCAGGCATGGACAAACTTTGGCCCTCCAGGTGTTTTAGACTTCAACTTTCACAATTCCTAACAGCTGGTAGGCTGTTAGGAATTGTGGAAGTTGAAGTCCAAAACACCTGAAGGCCAAAGTTTGCCCATGCCTACTCTAAACCAAATTACGAATTTATTAGATATTTCTATATATTCAGTATAAGTTTTGCAATAGCGAAACCGCTCCATGCTGATTCCCCAAGTTTGCCCATGCCTGATCTAAAGGTTTTTATTTCGAATCCCATTACTGGCTTTGTTCATCTTCCATCTATTGCTTTACTTCATAAATCTCTCATCTTTTTCGCTTGTGCTTTCCATTTCCCCCATTCCTCAATTTCTATACCATCTACCCCAGCCTTTCTACTCTTCTTTCTGGCATATTTCTTTCTGAATCCCATGAAATCCTATGAAACTCCTTTTGCAACACAGCCCTGCTTTTCTCTTAATAGATGGATAGAATGGCATAACTTTACAGCTTACCTCTCCAATTCATTATTTAGAATATTCACAGCTTTCCATCCTATCACATAATTTGAGCAAATGTGATGAGGAGAACAATGGCAAATTCTTCCGTTATACACTACAGAAACAGAAAGGAAAGGCCTCCTCACATACTAGAAACTACAAAATCAGAAAGGAAGGATTTCACATACTTGAAACACCATCACAATCCCATTCGCCTATTATTTCAGGAAAGCAATGGATTTGCTAACATTTTAACAAAATTGTTCATAGTTTCTTTCTGTCCTTATTTTTTCTCATTTTACTACTTTTTAAATCAGGAAAGGCTAGGAAATGGCCCAAGGGCATTCTTGCAGCCCAAAGGTGCCCCCAGAGCATTTGTACGTCACCTCCCACCAGACTTTCCTTTCTCCTGTAAAAGATGTATTTATTACTTACTTGCTGCTCACCCACTTCTGGACCTGGAAAAACACCTGTGTGAGTTGGATAAATATAGAGGACATCCATTATTTGAAATAAAATAAAATAAAATGTGAAGTGGACTTCCAGTGACTTCTAATTTTAATTGTTTTCATTTTTTCAGCATTTTCTGAGCTTGATAAAATGGTATCCCTTATATAAAAATGGCAAAGTCGAGCTTTTCTTTTTTTAATATTTCAAAAATATTTTTGAGCATTGGATGGTTGAATCCGTGTATACAGAAAAATGATTGTACAGTCCCTGTGCTACACATCAATAGATATAAACCAAATGGTCTAATCATATAAATTTTACTGGAGGAAAAAAATATATCCTCAACTGGATAATTTCTGATTAATCTTAATTACAGTTAATGTTTATTACTTAAATTTTTCTTTTGATAACTAACATAGCTTTCTGCATTTTCTTTAGGTTACACTTGATCCAGCTGGCTACTCTGTAGTTCATAGAAAGTGTCACTCTCAGTTTTGTGACACAGCAGACTACAGAAGGCATGGTATTAATACATGGCAAGACGAGAGTGGTGTGTATGCAAATGCGGATCTAAGGCAAAAAGTATTTCCTGTTGTTAACCCTATACCGACAAATGTGGAGGAGGAAAAACCTTAAACATTGCTAACACTAAAAAGATTTTCCAAGGCAAAGTTAAAAATAAAAGGAAGGTCTGTATATATTTGTTTTTGTAGACTCATTCTCATAAAAAGCAAGGGCATTATACAATAATTTCAATGTTGCAGCATGACTCTGGAGACCAGGGTTTTGATCCCTGCTTGTCCATGAAACCCACTGGGTGGCCCTTGGACACTCCTTCAGACACAGAGAAAAGCAATGACAATCCTCTTCTGAACAAATCTTGCCAACAAACCCTTTTGATAGGTTCACCTTAGGGTTGCCATAGGTCAGTGGTTCTCAACCTGTGGGTCCCCAGATGTTTTGGCCTTCAACTCCCAGAAATCCTAACAGCTGGTAAACTGGCTGGGATTTCTGGGAGTTGTAGGCCAAAATACCTGGGGACCCACTGGTTGAGAACCACTGCCATAGGTAAAAAATGACTTGAAGGTACACAATATTAAAAATATTAAAAAGCATATTAAATGGGGAACAGATACTCTTCTACTTGCTGTCAGAAAAGCAAGTAGAAGAGTACTGTCTGTCTCTCCCATTGCCCCGCATCATCTTGCTGATATTTTCAATGCGAGACTTTCAGCTTATCAACTGTATGCTGTATCTGTAAAGTGTGGTCCTTCACCTTTGTGAGAACAAACTGCATTCAGGAAACAGATTTTTTAATATAAAAAAGATGTGTAGTTATTTGAAATCTTCCATCAGCGGCTGCTGTAGCATCACACCAATCACTAAGATTAACGTCTCATAGCATTTCTTTTTACAACTATGGCATGGAAAATATAGTTGCTGGCTCTTAACTGGCTATTTTTGCTTTTCGTGAAACTGGATTGGAATTTAAAATACAGGATCTGTTAATGAGGCATTACATTGTTTAATACTTTTTTCAAAAAGAATGGGTTTAAGTCTGAAGTCTTTCTTCACTGAAGGGCCGCCTTTGAATGACTAGAGGGAATGTAACTGTGGAATATAAAAGCTCCTTTATAAAGCAGTAACATAGCCAAGATACTTCTCTAATGAATGGCCAGTACCCCGGTGTTAATCTATCCCACACTGTCTACAATTAATGCACTGCAAGAATTTGGCAAGTTCAAAGACACATTGTGTTATGCACAGGATGTAGACAGAATAGATTTTAGGGATTGGATGGAACACCTTACAATTTTCATTTTCTAGCATATCTCAGAAATGAATAAGGCTTTTGGTTTTCATTGCTCTCAAAGCAGTGCTTTGATTTTTTTTTTTTAAAGAGTTTTACTTATGTGACCCGGACTCTTTCATTTGTTGTTAACAACCGTGGAAATTCACATTGTTGTCTTTAAAAGAGCACTGTCATTTTCACAAACTCACATGTTTACATGGTTTCTTCTGTTTATAAAAATAGGGGCAAATGCTAAGAGCAAAAAATGAGGTTTGATCAGATATTTTCCTTCTAATGCTCAATTTCCTGACATTCGGGCCAGTGAAAACCACTGAGAAATAATGGAAATAACTAAATGACAATCTTCATTTGTTATCCACCAAAAAAGAAAAATATATAAAGGGGAAAAAAACAAATATATAAATACAGATGCACATTTAGAGTTAATTATTAACTTAAAAAGAAAAATACACATCTCATAATAGTATAGATGACTGGTCTGGAGCTTGTCTACATCTGCAGATTATTCAGACTTGGATCTTCCTCTGGATTCATTCTGTTAGCATCATACATACCTGTAATAAACCAACTGAAATTGTATTACTATCCACATTCAAAATTCAAATTAGTGCTATTTTCATTTCTGCTCCAAGTGATCAACCTGCTGCTGTCTTCCGATCAAACAGTTTCCCAGCAGAGATCCTCTGGGGAAATCACTTGCTTGGATATCAGAACAAGTTGCCCAATCATGCAATCTATGGTTACCAGGCACCGGTTTAACACATAAACTGTTTTGTTGGAATTATGTGGAAAGGAGTGATAGGGTTGGGTGTCACTTGCATACACATCGCATTGTACTCCAAAACTCCAGATGTCCTCTCCCAGCAGTTTTGTGTATATGTTGAACAACATGTGGGGGCCCTAAGAGACCCCATAAGCCAGTAGGCAAAGAATTGAACAAGAGTCCTCCAGCACCACCTTCTGAGAATATCTCTCCAGGAAGGAAAGGAACCACTGGAAATAATACCTCCAAGCCCCATCCCATGGTGTCAGAAGGATACCATGGTTAATGGTACCGAAAGCCACTGAAAGGTCCTGGAGAACCAACAGATACATACTCTCCCTGTCCAGTTCTCTGTGTAGATCATCCACCAAGGTGACTAAAGCTGTCTTTGTCCCATAACCAGGCCTGAAACTAGACTGAAATGGATCTAGATAATTCGCTTCATCCAGGAACCCTTGGAGTTTCAAAGCCACCACACGCTCCAGTACCTTGCCTTAAAATGGGAGATCGGAGACAGGTCTGTAGTTATCCATTACAGTGGAGTCTAGGGAAGGTTTTTTTAAGAAGTGGTCTTGCCACAGCCTCCTTGAGGTCTGCGGGAACTGTGCCTTGATGTAAGGAGACATTAATCACTTCCCTGACCTACTCCAGTCCCCTCAGGCTTGTTTTATAACACAGGAAGGACAAAGGTCTAGAGTGCATGTGGTGGCTCTCACCACTCCAATAATCCTATCCACATCCTCAGGCTACACAAACCCAAAAATATTCATCAACACTGGACAAGCAGGAGCCAAGGTTACAGCTACCTGAGCTATATCATCTGTGACATCCAAGTCAGAAAGAATCTTGCAAAATCTCACAACATGCTGTTCTATGGGCAACATTCTCTTTTGAGCCATCTGAAAACCACCTGAAACAGTTCTGCTGAACAATTTTGTGCTGTAGCAATAGTGTTGGTATAAAATGCTTTATTTGGCTGCTTTTATTGCCACCAGAGTTCTTCAGATATATTTTTGCTTGTTTTCAGTCAAAATCCTTCTGAGTTCTCTGCCACTATTGCTCTAGTCCCCATCTCATGTGTTTCATGTTTTCATGGTGGTCTATCTCCACCATGAGAAGGGACACTTCGGAGCTATCGCTTTTATTGTCCTGATCATTTCCCCATTCCAGAGACCAACCAAGGTTTCAACAGGATCACCTGCCCAGATGGTGGGAAATTCCCCAGGAGCTGTCAGGAATCCATCCAGATCCATAAGCTTTCTGAGGCAGACCATTTTAATGAGTTCCCTACCCCTGCAGAGGACAGAGGACAGACACATGGTTGTCATGGCACTCATGAAATCCTGAATCACTCCCCACAGGACTGCATCAGCATGAATGTTGAAGTCTCCCAGTACTATGAGCTGTGGAGACTCCACCACCAACCCCGAGACCACCCAGGCTAGCTCAGGAAGGGAGACTTTAGAACAGTGGGGCAGGCAGTACACTAACAAAATCCCTATTCTGTCCCGTCTCTTGACATTTAGGTAAATACACTAAAACCCTGTAGACTGAGAGATAGGGCACCTGGTCAGGGGAATATTTTCCTGATAGACCACTGCAACTTCACTTCCCTACCCCCGAGGTGAGCAGAGTTGAGAGAGATTGACTTCTCCAGCCTCATCCAGCCAGATCTCTGTAATACACGCCAGGTCGGCATGTTAATCCAGGATCAAGTCCTGAATGGCAGCTGTTTTGCCATTTACCGACCTGGCATTAAGCAACAGCATTTTCGGCCTGGGGGATTGCTACCAAGGCTATCCAGATTGGGATGGGGGACAGATTTGGGGTGACCAGCACCCTGTTGTTAACTTTGCCCACTGGGCAATATGCCTGTCCCCCATTTCCGTATCTCCCTCTCCCCTGTATAACTGGATAGCTGCTCCCTGAGGACCATGGTCCCCCTCCCTTCCTTGAGGCAACATCCCGTTGGCTCTGGACTCACCCCTCCTAGCTTCTGGATTTGCTACAGCAGGATGTTTTCTTCAAAGTTAGAAGAGGTGTTATGGGATTTTTCTTGCTGTCTGCAATCAGCTGAGAGATGGAGTGTCCCAAGAGATTGTGAGGAGCCACGTCTTGCTGGCAGAAGTTCTTATGCTGTGACCTAGAAGGTAAGCAAAGCAAGAATGCTGGGTGTAAAAGCTCTAACTTGCAACCAAGTAGAGCCGGCTCTTGTAGGCTTCTGTGGTCTCCCTTTTTTTCTGCTGCTCTCTTCAGCTGGGAGTTTCATGGCAGGGGTTGGACTGGATGTCCCTTGTGGTCTCTTCCAACTCTAGGATTCTATGATTCCTCAGCTAAACCATTCTGTTATTTAAACAAATGTACGTAATTTACCTCTGCCAAAGGATTATACAAATGTAGGCATGGTGAGTCTCTTTTTATGCCATTCAAAAGCTGTTCTCTTCCATACCTTTTGCCTTTGGGGGATTAAGTGTACTCCTAGAATAGTACATACATTCTGTGATGAACAAGCAGCTCTGAAATGATGTTTGTCTTTATTTCTGTGGCAACCATGCCTGCTTAGACATGCAATACTAGAGGGGAAACCCCAAACCGAAATGCCCCCACACAATTCTGAAGATACAGTATTTTTTTTAGCAAATTGTTTGATCTTCATTTGTTTTGGAGACTTTAACTTAATGTGGCAGGAATATGACATGCTTCTTATGGCATGGATCTGTTCCATAGCTTCAAAGTGGTGGGTGAGTGAGATGAGCAGTTATCAGAGAGAGGCATTTTCCATGTTGTATCTTGCTTTCTCTGGCAGGGTGACATTTGGAATCTGTCCCTGTTGCAGGGACTTGTGGGTGGCCAAATGCCTAGCACCTACTTTATTGTCTTTCTTTGCTTGGAAAAGTAAGTTTGTGCAAAGAGCTATTTTCTACAGATGTTCATGCTGACTATGTGGACACCTTGAGAACCTCTATGACATGTACATAAAAGAGCACGGTTAAGTATTATGGCTGTGTTAAAGGAAGATCACTTTTGAATACTCAAACAGAACTTCCATTATAGTAGAATAATATCCAACAGCCACAAACAATGATACCTTTATTGGGCCAACCAAAAATGCACATGATGTACATGATGTACACTTCTTAATCAGTTAAAGGTATTAGAAAACTTACAGGCAAAGAAGATTCAAAGTGTTCTGCCTAAAACAAGGAACATGGACCCTCACCCAGGTCGGAAACAGCTTGGATCTCAAAGGGAGTTGCTTACTTTGATGTTAATGGAATTTGCATTTTATTTCCTGGACTTTTCATCTACAGTATTTGTCTCCAGAGCACAAAGCCAACGAGTGGAATGGCCACTGCCTACATGGATATCCCTACATACCATCTTGATAAAATGTAGGCTTGTGACTCTAACATTGGCATTCTTTTCCTTCTCCTGTAAGATTTTTCACACCTTTGCCTGATGAAGAAGCCAGTGGAGCTTCAAAGGTTGGCATCATGTAATTTAGGCATTTTGGGTTGGATTGATAAAGGAATTGCTGTTTAATGGTGATTTTGCATTTTGCTGTAATGGCCAATACAGCTACTCCGATGTGTTTTCCATCATGGTGTGGAAGACAGTGAGTAGGTGACTTATGCGTTTGCTCAATTTCCCATTATGCCTGCTCTTTAAACCATGCTTAGGCTGACATCCTAGCAATTCCATCATCGTGGCAGGATGATGGTTCTTTGTTAGAGGCTGGTTCTTAGGACAGCTCTGTAAAGAAAGGACTGTCCATTTGGAAACAGAACATGGAAATATTGCTTTTCCAAATGACAATACTCAGAATCCCTAGCAAGAGACATGGTAGCTTTAGTCCCAAAGTAACTTTCCAAATCACGTGATTATCTTAACATAAACCATCCTATTTGCAACTTGACTCATCATTTCAGTTTCCTTAATCCATTGTTTGTGCAAGCCTGCTTTCTCTTTACATTTCCAGATCATGAGTCGAACAAAGTGCCTTCCCTTGCTGTGGGGACTCTATGGCAATGCCACTTACAAAATATTCCTTTCAAGGAAAAACAGGCACAATTCCAAGTGAGCCAGCCTGTTTTCCTTTAAAAATTGTTCTTCTCCAAACAAGCTGGGCATTTCTTTGAAAAACAAGGCCAACCTCATAACAACTCCATTTGCCTTTCCTAGGCCATTTGTTATTCAGGACTGGAGTGGAAAATGTTATATGTAAATGTTTTGGTAGTCAAAGCATTAGGCCTGAATATAATGCTAAAGAAAAGCCAAGTGATTTGTTCAAACACAGGAGGATGACATCTGGAATCTGCCACTGTTGTTGCATACACTTCTGAACAGCTAAATGAACAAACGTTGACAGCTGAGCTCGTCAAAACAGAGCTAATGGGACTCCTAAAATTCAGGGTTTGCTTAAAATGTAATGTTTTCAAGGATTTGTGGAAACCTAAAACTGGTGTGCTTTTATATAAAGATATTTAATGGATTTTGAATCTATGTGTTTATTTTTTATTCAATATGATTGAATTTTTTAATGCATGATACTGTTGCTTGCCCTTTCAGATGTGTTATTTCAAAAGCCATCTTGCTTGTTTTCTGCTGCTCCAGCAATCAAGACATGGAGCAATGGATTCAAACTGCAGGAAAAGAGATTCTACCTGAATATTAGGAAAATTTCCTGATGGTAAAAGCTGTTTCAAACTGTGGTGGAAGTTTTTAAGCAGAAGCTGGATGGTCAGGAGTACTTTGATTGTGCATTCCTGCATTGTGGGGCATTGAGCTGGATGGCCTTTGTGGTTTCTTCCAACTATGACTCTACGATACTACCCACTGAAATGTTTTTACCTCAAGAGGATATTTGCTGTGAAGTCATAATTATCATACAGTTATTAATCTGATTTTTTAAGGTCGTCCAGGGATGTATTCTTGAAAATAAACATTTCCAATACTCCAAACCAATCAGAGTCCATAAAGTCCCAAACTGGTCCATTTATGCAAACAATCATCATATGCTCCACAAATTTGTAGTATTTTTTTAAAAAAATATATTAATTTATATCTTCCCTTTCCCCCTATAAATAACTCAAGGTAGCTTATAAAATATTAAAATAAGTACAAATTATAAATATGAAAAAAATCAGCATGATTATGTATCTCAGTGATGTTTTTGTGTATTTCTAATCTCTATGATGCCAGTATCCGCAGGAGATATATTTCAGGAATTTGTGTTAATATGAAATACTGCAGTTATTTCCACACCATAAGGCTTGCAATCTAAATAAGACATAAAAATAAGGAGCAATGGACAGCAGTGAGGAAGAGAATTATTTTTTAAAAGAAACGAAAAATAATGAAACAATCTATAAAGTTAAAACAACATTTCAAAAAATCAGCAAAGCAGCACATAATTAAAAATCCATCACAATTAATTCCTGAAAGTCTGAAAGAATAGAGAGCTATCTCAGCTTCTCTAAGAAGGAGGTTTCTAAGCCTGGGATCAACCACTGAGAAGGGTTTCTTCCTCATTCCCACCAAATGAGCCTGAAATGGTAGCGGGACAAAGAGAAAGCTCTCTCTCAAAGACCTTAATGGTCTAACACAGCATTTCTCAACCTGGGGGTCGGGACCCCTGGGGCGGGGGGTCGCAAGAAGACCATCAGAAAACATATTTCTGATGGTCTTTGGTGACCCCTTTAGCAGAGAAGGCTGAAGATCTCTCCGCCTGTCCTTTGGCCCAATTCTATCATTGGTAGGGTTCAAGGGGCTCTTTGATTGTAGGTGAACTTTAAATCCCAGCAACTAAAACTCCCAAATGTTAAAGTCTATTTTCCCCAAACTCCACCAGTGTTCACATTTGGGCATATTGAGTATTCGAGTCAAGTTTGATCCAGATCCATCATTGTTTAAGTCCACAGTGCTCTCTGGATGTAGGTGAACTACAACTCCTAAACTCAAGGTCAATGTCCACCAAACCCTTCTAGTATTTTCTATTGGTGATGGGAGTTCTGAGTGCCAAGTTTGGTTCAATCCCATAGTTGCTCTTTGATTGTAGGTGAACTTTAAATCCCAGAAACTACAACTCCCAAGTGGCAAAATCAGTCCCCCCAACCCTATCCAACTTATCCAACATAAACTCATCCAACACTTATCCAACATAAACGGGCCAGCAGAATGTTGGATAAGCGAATATGTTGGATAATAAGGAGGCATTAAGGAAAAGCCTATTAAACATCAAATTAGGTAGTGATTTTACAAATGAAGCACCAAAACATCATGTTAGACAACAAATTTGGCAGAAAAAGTAGTTCAATACGCAGTAATGCTATGTAGTAATTACTGTATTTACGAATTTAGCACCAAAATATCACGATATATTGAAAACATTGACTACAAAAATGCGTTGGATAATCCAGAACGTTGGATAAGCGAGTGTTGGATAAGTGAGACTCTACTGTATTTGTGCCAAATTTGGAAAATACATCCTGTATATCAGATATTTACATTACAATTAATAACAGTAGCAAAATTATAGTTATGAAGTAGCAATGAAAACTATTCCACAACTTGAGGAACTGGGTGGCGGCATTAGGAAGGCTGAGAACCAGTGGTCTAACAGATTCATACATGGAAATACACTACTTTGATTAGCCTGGACCAAAGTCACATCACATTTGTACACATATGAGCATCAATTTTATCATTATTTAAAGTTTTAAAAATAATACATTTTTAAAGTGTATTTTATTTTCTTTAGCATGGCTGCTTTTGTTTATCCTTCCTGCAACTAAGAAAAAAGTTCAGAAACTCTGAGAAATACTTACCATGGCAGACTGCATGAGTCCCCAGCATGTTCCTCCTGCCTCTGCAATGACTTCTTGATTATATATTTCCCCCCATAAATTGCTTACTGTCTATACATGTCAGAATAGTTTCCAAGAAATCCTGTCTCATGAAGCATTTCTTTGTTCCTTTCTGTGAAAATTAGAAGCTGGGAAAATATCTGCCATGACATCAGAATCTTTTTGGTGTCTTGACCCAGGAGACAGAAAGAAGTCATGAAAAACAGCTGTTTCTGATAGGAAAGACATTGTTATGGTTTGATGGATGTAATGGTAGAATTAATCCATAAATAAAACATGCTCGGTTTTTAAAACTGCTGATATCTGGCATGGCTCTGGCGTATTCCATGTCCATATGTCTAAAAATATAAATAAATGAAAAACTGTACTCCAGAAATAGAATTTTATTTATGCCACGATTGACCCCACCCCCCTCCCCAATATCTTGCCCTGGTTAAGAAATACCATAAAATAAAGGGTTTTCCTGAGATCCAGTTTCATTCGGAGCTGGTGCTATGACCCACAGCAATTCCAAGGGTTAGGAAATTACCCCTAGAAGCCAATGAAGTTGCCTATCCTCAGTGCAGATGGGAACTCCGAAAGAGGAAGTCATACTAAGCAACTTACTAAGGAAAATAAGATATTTATGCAAAGATTTAACCATTGCAATGCATATATTATTTATCAATCTTCCTTTTGCCATTCACACTTCAGAAAATAGTAATGATCAGAATGACCCACTAATTTAATTTACTAGATGTAGATAACTTCCAAGGTGTGGACACTACATAAAAACAAGCAAAAATGACTGACTGTTGCTCGGAGTTTGGTGACATAAATGATGCAGCACAAGTACGGCAGCTTGCAACAATGGATACATCTACACCGTAAATTAATGCAGTTCAACACCACTTTAACTGTCATGGCTCAGTTCTATGGAATCATGGGAATTGTAGTTTGGTGAAACACCAGCACTATTTTGCAAGAAAGGCTAACGATCTGGTAAAACTATAACTCCAAGACCTCATGTCATTGAATCATAGAAATTAAAGTTATATGAAACTTAGATCCATCAGTGAAACTGTCTCAATTCTGCAGTGCTGATGCACTCAGTGGCACTGAAGCAGGGCTGTTGAGGATATCTTTCCCTGTGAAATCTGGAACTGATATTCACGGACTATGCAATAAAGCTTTTCAAAGTTTTCCAACAAGAATCCTTTCCTAGTTCTAACCTGGGATGTCAAGGATTGAACCTGGCATCTTTTACAGGTAAAGCATATCCTTTACCAAAAATACACAAATATCTACATCAGTTAAAACCAGACAGATGGTTAATAATTGGGATTCATAATTCTGGTTTCAACAAGATTATGAAATGACCAATGAGTACATAATGGGAGTCTGAAACCTACATGGTATGTTTGCAATAGTTCATTTGTGTGAATGATGCCAGCAGCAATTGGATTAGTAGCTTGAAGTATCCTTTCCTAATCCAATATTTTTGTCCTGGTCCATATTCTACCATACTTCAAAGCTTCTATGTGTTTTTGGTGAGTCAGACAGTGATACTCAAAATATTCCGAGACTTTCTAAACATAACATTTGACAAGATCTCTGTCTGAAAACTTCATACACAGTCTTAATTGACATAGCAAATGAGCAGCGGTAGTAGAATGTTTTCATTAAACTGAAGCAAGTCATACAACTTCTCCCAGACTCAATTATCCATGTATTTGTTGAGCTTGAACTTACCATGTTAAGGTCTTTTTCTTCAGGGCTTTGGGGATGGCTAACAGTTCAGTTCCAGAGCACACACTGTCCATACACTGTATCTGTTGCTAGCAACCAAAATTAAAAATTATTGGGGAGCAAGTCTAAAAGAAAGGATTGAGATATTAGAGTCTTGATTGCAGTAAGAACAGAGAGTGCTAGATGTAGTAGACCACTCAATTAATCTTTATTTATTTAGTGTCAAAAGTGTTGCATAATTAAACAAACAAATATAAAACTGATACAATAGAGGGAACTCAAGCGGCTAAATAATTTTAGACCAAAAACAGGCAGCAGTGACTGCATTATCTGTAGCTTTAAACAGTTCTTCCTCTACGCATGAGGCAGGGCATTGTGAGAAAGCATACAGGTGCAGAGTTGTTTGTTCTGCTTCACAGTTGCGCAAAGTGGAGGTTTCTTTTAGGTAGTGCCATTTATCCAGGTGTCTCTTGATCTCCCAAAACCACTTTTGAGTCTGTTCAGGGACTTCCAAGTTGCCCATTCTTGGCTTGCCCCTGGAGGCAGATCCTCATGGGGGGCATCCATTTGGGATTTTCTAGTTTAGCTGCCCAGAGGGATACTCTTGCTGTTGCTGGGGGAACATTAGGAGAAATAGTGGTTCTCATGAAACTTTTCCTTTATTTGAGTCTACTGCGAAGAGGCTGATAGACATGCAGTGGATGGCTTTCACAGTGACCAACCTTATTTCTCTCACAGTTGGCAGCAACTTCCTATCGCACATCATGGGGGGCAATGCCAGCCACCTTATAGAATCTATCAACAGGTGTAGGTTTGAGATAGATTATAGAATCTATCAATAGGTGTAGGTTTGAGACTTCCTGTGATTATTCTACATTTTTCGCTCAGTGCCCCTGCTTTCTGTGGGCAGACTTATTCAGCAGTTGAGCAAGTTGTTTAAACTAATCTTGTGCCACAGTTTTAGGTAAAGGTAAAGGTTTTCCCCTGACGTTAAGTCCAGTCATGTCTGACTCTGGGGATTGGTGCTCATCTCCATTTCTAAGCCGAAGAGCCGGCATTGTCCGTAGACACCTCCAAGGTCATGTGGCCGGCATGACTGCATGGAGCACCGTTACCTTCCCGCTGGAGCGGTACCTATTGATCTACTCACATTGGCATGTTTTCGAACTGCTAGGTAGGCAGGAGCTGGAGCAACAGCGGGTGCTCACTCCACTCCCGGGATTTGAACCTGGGACCTTTCGGTCTGCAAGTTCAGCAGCTCAGTGCTTTAACACACTTCGCCATCGGGGCTCCTTAGGGTTTTACTGTACAAATAATTAGATTTTGTAAGTCAAAGGCTTTGAAACCCACCCATGGGAGAAAAGCAGGATAAAAATGATTAATAATAATAATAATAATAATAATAATAATAATAATGTGGGCAACTATTATTCCCCAACATTATTAGACTGCAATTCCCATCATCCCTAGCCAGCATAACAAGTGATGAGAGACTTTGAAAGTTCCACTCCAATAGCATCTAGCATTTTTGACTTACAAAATCCATTATTAGCACAATAAAACTTACTACAAGACAGATAACTATGCAAATGTTTGTGTGTGTATGTAGATGGATGATTCCCTTTGTCAACAACAACAAAATCAGGAAGTTTGGTCATTTAACTTGTGTCTGAGAGTCTGCCACTCCCGCGGATGGGGGGGCTTAGTAGATATGACTTCATTAACTCTGTCGCCAATTCCATAGCAATATATTCCATGGTGGTGGAGGAAATCAGGACAGGTAGTAGTGTATGGGTTGTTATTGATTCAAGCAAAAATAGAGAGAGCGAGACTTGAGAAGATGATGGAAAGCAGAAATCACAGATCAGTATCCTAGGATAGACAGTTAGTTCTGCTATGCGTGGTAGGTGGTGAGTTCAGCCAGAATGCATTTATTGATATGGCATCCTACCTTTCAATACAAAACGATTCCCAAAGCAATTTATGGAAAATAATGAAATGTAATTGTATGTGTCTCTTTTAAGTCCTTTGATACACACAATCTGCCCCCCCCCCCCACATTTGCTGGGATTAAGGGTGCAGGACCCCCATAAAAGTGGAAACACAGATTAAAAACTTTTTTTTCTGAGAAAACACTTCTCTAGGAATCTCTAGCTGCCACAGCAGACTCTGCCAGATGGTCAGCATTTTTTCACCTTCCCTGCTTCTTGTTATAAATGTGCAGGTGAGCAAATAAGAATGGCAAGAAACAGAGAAAAGCATATAAGCATGTTTCAGCATATAAGCAAATATGCACATCTGTGATGGGAATCTAATCCCCTCTCCACAGCAGCTATGGTTGTGGGACAAGATATAAACTGATACGGGAAATATGCTTCATCCTCCATATCTATGCATTCTGCATCCATGGATTCAACCATCCACAGTTTGAAAGTGTATTTTTTTAAAAATACCCTAAAAGCAAACATTGATTTTTGCCATTTTATACAAAGGGCACCATTTTTCTGTGCCATTTTCAAAGGCCCTCTATACATGCATACAGTAGAAGGACCCCCTTGCCTTGATATAGCTATGTAATGGAGTTTCCTTATGGCTTTCCCATTTGGATGAAAACAGGTTTGTGTTGCAGTTAAGTGGTCAAACTGGAGCAGGGATACTAAGCAATAGAGCTGAGATATAGATTCAGCCTAAGGCATGCCTTTCCCAGGTCCCCAATTTCAACCCTTTGTTGTTGTTTATTTGTTCAGTTGCTTCCAACTCTTCGTGACCTCATGGACCAGCCCACACCAGAGTTCCCTGTCAGTGGTGGCCACCCCCAGCTCCTTCAAGGTCAAGCCAGTCCATACCATCCATTCATCTTGCCCTTGATCAGCCCCTCTTCATGTTTCCTTCCATTTTCCCCAGCATCATTATCTTCTCCAAACTTTCCTGTCTTTTCATTATGTGACCAAAGTACTTCGTCTTTGCCTCTAATATCCTTCCCTCCAGTGAGCAGTGGGGTATTATTTCCTGGAGTAAATTTCAACCCTAACTCATACTATATAAACTACAAGGCAAGAATTGCAGAATTCAGTTCGGGTTGACCCTGATGTTAAATGCAAATTAAATGCAAACTGAGAAGATTTGTAGGGCTTATGCATAGTACTGTACCTGTCAGAAAGAATTAACACTGCAGCTACCTTCCTTCCATTTCATGCCATTGCATTTGATGTGCTGTTATTAGCACATCTAAGAACAGAATCCTTTATCAAGAGAACACAGGCAAGTTGCCTAAAGAAACAGCGAGGTGCCCTGCTTTCTGCACATTCTGAACGCAAATTCCATTGTGGTGAAGTCCTGTGTTTCAGTTCAGCTTTTATCCATTTCATCTACAGCAGAGCTTGTGGTTCCCCTCTTGACCTTGGGACTGTTTTGCTAATTTGCTGAAGGCAGGGGAGGAAAAGGGTATTTTTCTTTTCCTTGGGGCATTTGTGGGGTTTTAAGGTGCATTATGAATGGCATAGGACAGATCTGTTAGTATAAATAGCAGTGTGTGTAATTCATTCTATTTCTGCTGTAAATCACAGTAAGGAATAGGTAAGCTGTGAATCCCTCTATTGTTTCAAGTGATCAAAGTCATGTTTGGATTGGATATTTTTTTAAATAACCACAATGAATTTGCTCATAAGGAATTTCCAGGAGCCTTATGCTTGTTTGATTTTTTATACTGTTGTTACTTAGACCAGGGCTTCTTGACCTTTTTACACTTGCAACTCCTTTCTGCCCAAGAAATCTTACCTATACCCCAAGGATATTGGTATATAAAATAGGTATAAAAATTAAACATTTACTGATAATAAATCAGCATTTGTAAGGCTTGCTGAACAGATTGATTGTCCTTTTTATAAAGTACAGCTGAAGCATTTTCTGCAAATTTGCTGTAAACACTGGTATTTAGTAACCTTTTATGGCTGCCAAATTTTCTGTGACCCCAATATTGAGCTAAGGGGACCCCAGTTTAAGACCCCATCAGATGGGCCACCAGAATCATCACACATCGTTGTGAATTCAGCAATGCCTATCTGAATTAACCACGACCTGCACCACTTGACTCACCCAAGACCCCATCCCACGGGGGGCGTGGGGGCAGGAATGGGACTGTTGGCTTCCTGACATCCCCCTGTAGACTTTGATTCAACACTTGAAACCTCCTGTGTTGCTGTGGTGTCAGCATGCACCGGTTCGCCTCTACTTTTACAACAGAGCCTGTCGGAAGTTGTTCTGCATCAATAGATGGGAGCCAGTGGGCTCCGTTGTAAAAGTAGAGGCGAACCAGCACATGCCACCAAAAAGCACCTCATGATTTTTTGAGAAACTGCAAGTCACTTCTGGTGTGAGAGAATTGGCCACCTGCGAGGATGTTGCCCAGGGGATGCCTGGATGTTTGATATTCTACCATCCTTGTGGGAGGCTTTTCTCATGTCCCCGCATGGGGAGCTGGAGCTGACAAAGAGAGCTCACCCGCTCTCCCCGGATTCAAACCGCCGACCTGTCGGTTTTCAGTCCTGCCGGCACAAGGGTTTACCCATTGTGCAACCAGGGGCTCCTCATGTGATGACCATGCGATAAATGGGTAAACATTCTGTAAATATAGATCTAAGGATCCCCTCTCTAACCCCCCTTTTGCTATAATAGCTTATAGCAAAGGGGATTTAGACAGAGCATCCTTAGATCCACTGCAGGGGTTCTAGATCATGATTCGCTTTCTCTGACTCTGACACAGACACAGAGAACACTAACATTTCCCAGAAAAGTACCATGATGAAAATATTTTGAATATCAAAAGTAAGATTTGGATAAGGAGAAGTTGTTTGCTTAAAAACCAGTGTGGACTGGGCTAAAATGATACCCCTAGACGATCAGGTTTTAAGTGTCAGCCTTAAACATGATTTATAACAGTGCTTCACAGACTATTTGATGTGTGGACTGGCAATCCCTCCCCCACCCCAATGTGCTATTAACTAGTACCATACTTGTAGCCCTTGACTATTTATTTCTTTGAAACTTGCTGTAGATGATCACTTTGAGTAGGTCTGATTTATATGGTTTCATCTCAATTTATCTGATGCGGAGGGACAATATTTTCCTCATCAATGTGCCATAGACCATGGTGTATTTGCGCCCATTGGCTTGAACTGTTAATTTCTTAGACTATCAGCTGTACACCACTTTGAGCAAGATTGGTTTGCATGGCTCCCCAATGCAGGCTTTTTTTTTACTTCAGCCCATTTGTCACTCCTAAGAAGTAGACATCAATAATACACATTGTTCCTGATTATCTCTTGACAAGGACAGCATTTGTTCAAAACAAGCCAAATAAATTCTTGTTTATTGAAAAATACAGGATAACAGAAAAAAACCTATACAGTAGTTAGCAAATTATGGCGCCTCTCTAAAAGAGGGAGGGGGACCATGAAGTAGCTTTGAATCTAAATTTTATATTCTTTTCTGGCTGGGAACATTGGCTGTTGGCCAATGAGAGACATATACACATTCTTCCTTTGCTATTATCTGGCAAATGATGCTGTTATCTTACAGTTTTTGCAAATATATTGATAAGCAGGGACAGGTCATGCAGAGATTACACCCTGTCATTGTTGACTAAATGAATTTCTGCTTCATTTGGGGTAAACATCTTCAGTCACTTATCTTACGACATGTCCTTTATGTTCTTGAGCAAATCAGGAATCTCAAACACAAGACTGATGGGTTTTCTTTTGAAAAATAGAGAGCTGAGGATGTGTCTAGTGCTGGTAGATCTTCCATGAGCAGATAAACTCTTACATTTGCAGAATGGCATTCTCTGATTTGTTTTTGGTCAAAAACAGATACTTGGACTCTGGAAATGTTGCACCTTCACATATGGTATTGCGTAATCTTTTGCACAAGATCTAAGGATACAACTGGCAAAAGTATGTCATCTTCTCTGACAGTGATACATGATCACTCAGAGCATTACACAATTTCTTGCACAACAATTTCCAGAAAATCACTACTGCCAGAATCTCTTTTGCTGGATCCTACCACATATTTCTGTTATATTTGCTTTACTTTTAAATATTCAGGGAAAGCATCTAACGACCTCGTCACATGGGTTAAAATTGGTGGCATTCACTGATCTAGCCCCTGGCACCCATGGAGCCAACTGGCTCCCATCAAACGATGTCATGCTGGCTCCATGGGTGAAGGAGGGCGGAATCGGCTTGCTGCCGCAGCAACACAGGAGGCTTCCTGTGTTGCATTTACTTTAAAGGTAGAAGCCACACGCTCCATGCGCACATCACGCTTCCTCCCATGGGATCAACAGCTGCAAGAGCTGGGCACTGTGAGTTGAGGGGTGGCAGCTTCCCCACGCCCTGTGGTGAAGCAAAGCAAGGTGAGCTTTGTTCGGCAGCTGTGTGATGAAGCAGTAAATAACACGTAGGCAGTCCCCAAGTTATTAATGAGCTAGGTTCTGTAGGTTTGTTCTTAAGTTGAATTTGTTTGTAAGTCGGAACCGATATATTTTTAAAGTGTAACTCCAGCAAAAATTGTTATTTTGTAGCTTTGAATAGGATAGGGAAGGGTTAACATCCCTGTGGTATTTATTTTGCGGTCTGTGCCTCTGTTCAGAAAATTTCATCTCACTTTCTGTCCCTGTGATCATTGGATTTGGGAAAAAATGGCTTGTTGTGGAAACAAGGATTGGTGATAAAGCTTCAGATGAGACCCCTTTCCCCCATGATAACTCTTTCAGGAGTGTTGTGTATTTTCTGAGATGTATGGCCATATTCCAGAAGTATTATCTCCTGATGTTTCGTCCACATCTATGGCAGGCATCCTCAGAGGTTGCGAGGTATATGCCTCACAACCTCTGAAGATGCCTGCCATAGATATGGGCAAAACGTCAGGAGAGAATACTTCTGGAACATGGACATATAGCCCGGAAAACACACAACAGCCCTGTGATTCCGGCCATGAAAGCTTTCAACAACACTCTTTCAGGAGTTAATTTTCCTTCCTAGGGGCAGATTCTTCTCACTTCCTGTTGTCTCACCCCAGTTCTTAGCTATATCATTTGTAAGTCCTATATTTGCAATTCAGGGACTGCCTCTATAATAATGAGATTATCTTGGAGAAAAGATCACAAGTCTAAAAATGAAATTCATGTATATTTCATGTACATCCCATGTACATCAGGTCTCTAGAGGCACTTTGTATCTTCAAAGTTTTCCAGTCTTCTGATAACACTCTTTTATTCCCATGTTTCTTCTCCTGTTTTACTCAATTCCCTAAACTGTTTCTTTTGTTCTTCTTTGTTGCATAATTTAAATATATATTAAATACAAGAAATGCCGAAACCTATTCCTTCTTCAGAGGGTTTTAAACAGAATCTCAATACCTATCTGTCAGGGGTACTTTGATTGTCCTTTTCCTGCTTAGCGAGGGGTTGGACTGGATAGCCAGTGTGGTCTCTTTCAACTCTATCATTCTATGAGTCTCGGTGTCTCTTTGTTTGTATGTATGAACAAGCAGATTTTCCTTACCCTGGCAGAAAAATAGTGAATTAAATAATTTAAAAGTTTTCTATCACCATACATTTAAATATGGCTTGAAGGTAATGTAGAGAACCAGCATTGTGTAATTCTGGAGACCAAAGTTTGAATCCCACATCAACTATGGAATCCCACTGGGAGACCTTGAGCAAGTCACACTTTTTCAGATTCACAAGAAGGCAAAAGGAAACCTCTCTGAACAAATCTTGCCAAGAATACCCCATGTTAGGTATTCTTGCCATAAATCAGAAATTATTTGAAGGCACACAACAACAAATAATGTGATGTGATACAAAAAAAAAACTTTCAAGCAATCTTGGGGAACTGTCTAATTTGTCTCTGTATGGAGTAGATGAAACCATGGACTTTTGGCTCAAAATAACGATAGTCATTGATTCGGAGTGACAATTACAATGAACTCTTAGAACAGAACCTTCCAAACTATGTTTTGGGACACATTAGGGTGTCATGTGGTGTGTAGGTGTGTTGTATGAATGTAGCAAGAAACCTCTGAGTCTATGTGAAATAAAAAAATAAATCATATATTTTAAAAAATATAAATGAAAGGTTTTCATGAGATATGTTGTGTCCCTCTTAATTTTGTTATTACAATTTACATATGTGCCCTTCTCTCTTATAAGTACCTTGTGTCTACACTGTCCTATAAAAAAGGTAAAGGTTTCCCCTGACATTAAGTCCAGTCATGTCTGACTCTGGGGGTTGGTGCTCATCTCCATTTCTAAGCCGAAGAACCGGCATTGTCCGTAGACACCTCCAAGGTCATGTGGCATGACTGCATGGAGCGCCGTTACCTTCCCGCCGGAGCGGTACCTATTGATCTACTCACATTGGCATGTTTTCGAACTGCTCGGTTGGCAGAAGCTGGAGCTAACAGCAGCCGCTCACGCTGCTCCTGGGGTTTGAACCTGGGACCTTTCGGTCTGCAAGTTCATCAGCTCAGTGCTTTAACATACTTCGCCACCGGGGCTCCGTATAATATAATCCATATAATCCAGTTCAAATAAGATAATCTGTATTTTATAGGCAGTGTGGATCAGGCCTACGTGCACTCTGCCTCTGCTCTGGGCGCCATTTTGGCTGAGGGAGTTGCTAGGATACGAAGGGGGTGGGGCCTAAAGGCAGCCGGGGGGGGGGGGGGGGCTAAAGACAGCAGAGCCTACCTTTCTAACTGGCAGTTAGAGGGAGAAAGGCTCTTCCTCATCCTCTGTAATTTGGACTATTTTTCTAGGTTTTTTATTGAAAGACATATTTTGGATGACTATGTCTTCTGTGGTCAAATTTGGTGTGATTTGGTTCAGTGATTTTGTTGTTTACTCCATAGTAAAACGAACATTACATTTTTATATATATAGATTGCAATGGGTCCAAAACATTGCTGCAACATTTCATAATTTGCTGATATGAAGCCTCACCTTCTCAAGATACACCCTGTCTGATGTTCCATGGTTTCAGAAACCCCCGATTACAGCTTTTGCTAACTATGTTTTACAACCTGATCTCTTATAGAATCCCTCTTTTTATAGCCTGAAAAATAGCTATAGTAACCTTAGGAGTATTGGTCATTCTAAGGGTGGTGCAGAAAGTTATAGACAAATTAAAATGGATTAAATTATAAACATTATCATCATTATTATTACTATGAATTTTCTGCAAAATTGGGGCAATTTTATAACAAGTACAATATAGACCACACAAAGGTCAAGATTAAAATAGAATGAAGTTGTTGTTAAGAATGCTACTGTGAAAATGCTGTTTTTGTGCAAAACAAACATGCGACTTTTTTTACACAGAATAAGTCTCTAATTGCAAATAGTCTTTGAAAACTACAATTTTCAAACTAAAAGGATTTTGGTCTTTCCTTTAAGAGAAATGGTAATTCATAAAGAAGAACTGCTTTAAGAAAGCCTGGTCTCTGGGCATATCTTCTCTCTTTGTTAATTTGGAGTCAGAACACGTTTAAGCAATGGCAGTATTTTGGTTCATACTATCTCAAGTACAGCTCAAAGGATTAAGCACAATGACATTCTGAAACTGCATGGCTGAAAAACTGTTGACATTCCATAATGAAGCAACAGCCTGCTACTGGCAGACAACTGATAAGTAACACCAGATGTTTTAGGTTATTAATGCATCCTATATTAAAAGTGTATACTGTTCTGCCTCATATCAGTTTCAGAAAGCATGTGAGCATGTTTGTTAAAATTAATGTCAGGAATTAGGCAAGCTGCTAAAAAATATGCACAGTTCAAGGCAGGGAGGAGTGGGAGGAGACAATTAATGCATTACAAAGAGAGCAAAGAAATTATCTGGTGAGTCTGGTGGATCATCGAATTGTTGATTTAACATGTAGTGGTTATAAAATAGTTTGTATAGTCTTAAAGCCTCCTTTTGTGGCCCTCATGCTCTCCATATTCCCAAACCACCATTTTCTTGCTCCCTTGAGAGAATGAATGGGTTTTCCTGAAAGCCTCTCTAGAAACAACCATTATGTTTTAAAATAGGCTTCAGGGACTTTCACAATTTAACAACTGGAATTCACTTGGGAAGTTATGTCTTTGTAAACCAATTTATGTCTACAGGAAATACAATAGAGTAGTTTTCCAATATCCTATTACTATTATGTTACTACATAGTGCACAATGGGACATTCGCTAGGGAGTGCTGATGTGCATTGATAAAGTCTGATGAGCATGAGAACACTCTTGCCAAAGTCCTATTATGCATCTTTGCAATTCACTAACAGAGTTCCTCAGCAAGGGACTACAAATGTGCAGTGTCCGTTGCACATTGAAACTGATGCACAATAGGACATTGGCTAGGAAATATCAATGTGCATCAATAGACCCCAAAGCACATTAGGACACAATGCATCTTTCCAATTCACTAACAGGATTCCTTGTTGCCTCTGTTATGTAGCTAAGTATGTCTAAAGTTACACAATATACATTGTGATAGAGAATTCCAAACAACATTTTAAAAATACAAAATTTATCACAACCGTAGTGGACTTTTGGCCATGTTTTGTTTTGTAGCAGTTTTGGCAATTTGTGCAGCCCTTGGAGGATGATGGAATGGAAAACTGGACTCAGGACCCAACTCAGTTGGTCAGTTCTTCCATGGAATGACTGGGCGCCACTGTACTTTCACAAGTGATATTATAATTAGTCTACACATACAGATGGAACAGTACTATGTATTTCACTGAGACAGCCAGATGTCAATATTAACATCTGATACAGATTCGCAGGTCCATTACTGCTGAGCTTTGAGTTCCACCCAGCATTGCAGCCAACACTCTTTCTAGTCTCAAGGTCAAATTAGATATCAAGGGGATTGTGTATTCCAAGCAGTTAGCATGTTTCCTTCTCCAACAATGGGATTTCCTTAGGAACACACACCTCAAGAATCAGATTTACAAATTAAGCCAATTTTTATCTTCCCATGACTAAAATAAGTAAAGCATACTGGGATGCAGAATATGAAGGTGAGGAAAAAAACATGCTTGGCCAAATAGCCATCTCTTACCATTTAAGAAAGCACTCCAGTATGACCCCCTTATCCACAGAATTTATCACCATGTTTTTTACTTACCAATGCACCTACTGGATGTAGAAAGGCCCAGAAATTGTAGCATTTATTAGCCTCTCTAGGTCTTCCAGTGCAATTCTAAGATATGCTTCTGGCTTGAGTACAGTCAAAGTATAGTGTTCACTATTATCCATAGTTTCAGGTATCCATGGGTTATCTTGGACCGTATTCCTCATAGTGTACTTCTCAGTATTTGTTTAATGTATCATCTACTTTAACACTCAGTGACAATTAAATAAATCTAGGTGAAGGGCACTGTCAGTATTATTGATGAGGTCACCTCATATTTAATACATATTTGCTATAAAACATGGCTAGAATGCAATAAATTAACTTGTGGACTTTGAAAATTGTCACTCAAGATTTAAAAAGGGAAGAATGAGAGAAAGAACACACAAAAACTTCACTTAGCCATTTTAAATTTATTTATTTTCAAGATCCTGATAGATATTCTGAGTACTTTCAAGAATACTAAAATCTTGATTTTATTATTGCTTCACCTCATCCCCCAAATATTCCTTTGAAAAGATTTATCTAAGCTGCTTTTTAGGTTAATCCTTCTGAAGGCAATGTACAGTAAAACAACTCTATACAGCAGAGCTTTCTAAACATTTCATGTTGGTTGGTGACACGCTTTTTAGACATGCATCAATTCACAACATAGTAATGCAGTTTTACTAGCGAACCAGAGTTTATATCAACCCCTTATAAGAGATACAGACAGACACACATAAATTGTAATAATTAAATCCATGGGGAAACAACATATGAAAATATTTCATTTATATTTTAAAAATATATGATTTCCAAGAATTTTGTCATTTCTTGTTACATTTGCGTAACACACCTACTCACTGCACCGATACACTAATGTATCGCAACAAAGAATTTGGAAAGCTCTACAAACCTATTCCAATTGTTTGGGCTAAAATAGGAGCAAACCCCATTAGGTAGAAAGCTAGAAATGGTGCAGGAAATACATTCCAAGAATAGTAGTTTTTGTTGGTGAAAAGGAACAGAAGGAGGGAAATGGTTTATGTAACAGCCAATCATATCAAGATTTTTCTGCAGCAGTTATACCACTTGAAAGCTCTTTGCCTGTATAACACATTACCTACGTATATTTTTCTCCACAATGTTGATGACATGGTTTGCTAATAAAACACAAGCATTGTGGCCTAAACTTTAAAATAGCACTTAGGAAGTGAATCACACAAAAGAACCTCTTAATTTTATGGAAATATATTTTAAAGCTGGAAATAGAAAATGACTCTCATGCCAAGGAACAACTGCTGCTGTGAAGGGGTTTGAAGCCCACACTGAGTAGTCCAGACTAAAAATTGGAATAATTATTTAGATGGAGATCTTGATTTATTAGACATTCAGAACTAAAAAGCTTTTGGAAAGGCATGACCTTTTAGAGATCATAACCTTTTGGAAAACCAGAATCTCCATAACCTTTTAGAGAATAATGGCATTCACAACCATTTGAGAATCATAATCTTTTGTAATAGTATGATCTTCCAGAGAAGAGCCAAAATCTTTTCTTCAGTGGTATATAATCACATGTACTTATGCAAGGCAATTTGGTTTTCAGTTGTTAGACTGATAACCTAGTTGTCTCTGATATATTAGGAACAGAGATTATGCCAATGCACAAAACAGCACAGTTTCAGAAGTGTTCTTTTCAGTGCCCAAAAACATCTACTCTCTCGTAAAATATCTTATTTCTATATCATGCTCTCAACAGACAAAAATAAAGTAACATATTTGGTTTACTCTTATCCTTCATGTATTCAGCATACAGGCACAAAATTTGTCAATCCAATTACAGATAGATTTGAAGTACCGTATATACTCGAAGATAAGCCGAGTTTTTCAGCCCTTATTTATGAGCTGAAAAAGCCTCCCCCCCCTTATATTCGGGTCGAGGTCAAGCCAG
Source organism: Anolis carolinensis (assembly GCF_035594765.1). Lineage (NCBI taxonomy): Eukaryota > Metazoa > Chordata > Lepidosauria > Squamata > Anolidae > Anolis > Anolis carolinensis. Next base: position 244,078,980 of record NC_085842.1, read on the forward strand.
CAGCGGAGCCTGGAGGCCACAGTATGTTTTCTTTTCCAAAACCTCCCTTCTTCGCTTCTCCTCCCAGGCTGGTTATCTTATTTTTTGGAGAGAGAAAGACAGAGACAAGAAGCGAATGTTTTCAAAAGCAAAAGGAGAATGTGAGAGAAACTCTTGCAAGCCAGATTGCATGGGTAGAAGGGGAAGGAAAAAAGATATTCTTGCAAATTTGCACGATTCATTACTATTACTACTACTACTACTACTACTACTACTACTATTGCAAGAACATTTGAGTCCAAAGGGAGGGAAGGAGGGAAAAGAGAGCAACAGAAGGTGTGTATTTCTTTTTATTCCTAAAGAAACAAAAATGAGGTGGGGTTTTTGGGAGGGGGAGAGAAATTTTAAAAAGCCTTTTCTGGCTACTTTTAGAGTTTGAAAAAGGGAGAAAGAAAAGAGGTGGGAAAGGGCAGGAGAAAAGAGGACAAAGTTGCTTTTAGGGGGACTTTGCTTGCATTTCTTCCTTGGGTAAATGCATGCCCCAAAGCTTCTAAATATTTATATAGATGTTCCCCCTACAAATACATTAATATATGAATTTTCCCCTCATATGTTTACAGGTCTTTGCAAATCCTATGTAAATATAGATAGAGATTTCCATGTATCTGTATATCTGTTCCTATATGTATATATTAATTTTATATATTAATTTTATATATGAATTTTACCCTCATATGTTTGCAAGTGCAGAGGGAAAATGCGCACACGTGCGCGCGCACACACACAGAGATGTCTAGATAGATATAAACATTGATTAAATCAGGCTTGGAAATATTGCAGGAGGAAAATGCACATAGAGAGAGGATTTGCAACGATTTCAGGGGGAAATACACATTGAAATTAGTATATATAATGATAGATCTATATCTAGCTCTGCATTGTTTATGTAGGCATTATATGTTTGCCTGTTACTATGTTGGAAGCTGGCCTGAGTCCCCAGGGGGAGATAGATAGGGCAGGGTACAAATGAAGCTATTGATGATGATGATTATTATTATTATAAAGTTATTGTTGCTTTTCCACTTATAGAGTTAGTTTACTGTTTTTCTTTGAAATACAGTAAATATTCAAAACATTTAACCCACTGATGCCTCAATTAATGTAATTTTATTGGTATCTAATTTTATTTTTGAAATTTACCAGTAGCTGCTGCATTTCCCCCCCCCCCCCCCTCGGCTTATACTCGAGTCAATAAGTTTTCCCAGTTTTTTGTGGTAAAATTAGGTGCCTTGGCTTATATTCGGGTCAGCTTATACTCGAGTATATACGGTAGTTTCTCTGTGCAGATAACATGGAGCATCTTTCTTATAATCAGCAGCAATATGAGTTTGCTCTTAACTGTCCATAGTCTAATAGCTTCTCTCTGTCTTGTTTAAAATGGAGTCTGAGATCTAAAACGGAGTCTGAGCTCTGAGCAGTCCCAGATCTGATAATGTGGTCTGCAGCCTCTCCCACAACCTCGAAAAACATAGAGTAAAGGGAAATCTGCATACCAAAACATACATACCAAAGCAAAGAAAATCACATACAAAACAAATTATTAGTGGAGGCTTGAAGAAGGTTGCTATTTCCATCAAAAGTTTACTTTTACAGCACACTTATAGACATAAACATTTGTGTTATATAGCAGACTTTCTTTTTCAATTGCTTGCTCAGTGCAGGAAATTTAGGCTAAAAAAAACATTCAACAAACAGCTGTCTAGTCTCACCTTGAAGTCATCCAGCAAGAGAAAGCCACCCTGTCAGTATTTGGTTTTATTTTTGCACTGTACAGTTAAAGCATGTTGTTTACTAGTTTAATTGGAATGGACCATTTTTTAACTTAAGCCAGTAATAATAATATTCAGAACTTAGAAAAGTTATTTTGGGGGGGGGTACAATTCCTAGGATCATTCTGGGAGTTGTAGTCCAAAGAAGTAATGTTTCAAGTGTTGGTGGCAGCAGCAGTAGTGTAGTAATACTAAAACCCTTATTTTATTACTTTTTACTTTCCCCATCTCAGCATCCCTGTCTCAGAAACTGATGGATTTTAAATTTCTATGCAAATTTAAAAAAATGTTTTAAACATCATTTTCATTTTTTGTTGAGTTGAAAAGATACACAGAAGGCAAACTTGAGTTTGTCCGTTGGTAGTGGTGGTGAAAATCCCTAAACAGAGGGAGGAACAAGCCTGCACTTTCAGATTTTGTCCAGAATTGTATTTCACACCTAAGCAGACTTTCAATTAATTTAGATAGTAATATGAAGGTAGGGAGAGGTGGAAGATGGAAGGGATCAAGGAATAAGTCCTAGTATTTCTAAGGGTTTTAACAGGCAATACAAATGCACAGTAATTTTTTTTCTGGCTGTTGGTTTGAGCCTGTGTTTTGCTCAGTTGTCAGAACAGCAAAAGGCAAAGCTGTTCCCACCATCCACAGCAACAGCACTTGTTTTTCAGATGCTGAGAAAAAAAACCCCAAAATTGAGAGGTTCAAAGGTAAATGTAAAATTGGCCCTATTTTAGAAGAATGGTGGGATAAAATCAAATTTATAAACAAATCAATAAATTGGTAAAAATATTGGAACCTAAATGATGTTTTGAGATCAGATAGGGCCTATGGATAGGACTATACATAGTTTCTTGCTCAGCCCCTGGTGTTAGCTCAAAGCATCACTTACATCAGTGTTTCTCAACCTGGGGTTTGGGACCCCTGGGGGGTCACGAGGGGAATGTTGGAGGGGTTGCCAAGGACCAGCAGAAAACACATATTTCTGATGGTCTTAGGAACCCCTTTGGCAGAGAAAGCTGAAGATCTCACTGTCTGTCCTTCTCTTCCTTTTTAGGAACAGACATTGAATCCTTCAACCGAAAACCCTCCTCTTGCTGTGATTGGCTGGCCGCTCAGCTGGCCTCTCAGCCAAGGGGAAGACTCTTTCTGAGACTCCAAGCGGGGAGGGGAGAGCAGGCGTGCTCGGCGCATGGCAGTGTGGTGTGCATGCGCAAACAAGGGAGAGTGCACAAGGTTGGTGGGTTGGGGGGGATTTATTTTGTCATTTGTGAGTTGTAGTTGCTGGGATTTATAGTTAACTTACAATCAAAGAGCACTTTGAACTCAGTCCACAATGGATCTGCACCAAACTGCACCATGACCAACAGAAAATACTGGAAGGGTATTTGTGCCAAATTTGGTCCAGATCCATAGTTGTTTGAGTTCACAGAGCTAGGTAGAGGTAGGTGAACTACATCTCCCCTAAATCACTGTCAATTCCTCCCAAATCCCTCCAGTATTTTCTGTTGGTCATGTGGGTTATATGTGCGAAGTTTGATTCATTTCCATCGTTGGTGAAGTTCAGAATGCTCTTTGATTGTAGGTTAATTATAAATCCCAGCGACAACTCTCAAATGACAAAATCAATCCAACCCCACCAGTATTTAAATTTGGGCGTATCAGATATTTGTGCCAAATTTTGTCCAGTGAATGAAAACAATCCTGCATATCAGATATTTACATTACCATTCATAACAGTAGGAAAATGACAGTTATGAATTAGCAACAAAAATAATTTTATGGTTAGGGGTCACCACAACATAAGGAACTGTATTAAGGAGTTGCGCCATTAGGAAGGTTGAGAACTACTGATTTAACATAAATATTTTTATTTGAAGACATTTGTGGTCATTGTCTTCTATATATAATGGGATTTTTTATATCAGATCACCCTTTTTACTGTTTGTGTTTTTGTGAAACAAAATACGAGTATTGTTTCCATAGATGCGCATGGATAATGAAGAACTCAAGACTATAGCTGTGTTATCCTGAATCAGAATGCAAAGGGATCTTTGAGAACGAGACCACTTGCTCAGGCCCCATCTACGCTGCCAAATAAAATCTAGATTATCTGATTTGAAGTGGATTATATGTTAGTGTAGACTCATATAATCCAGTTTCAAGCACTTAATCTAGATTATCTGATTTGATAATCTGGATTATAGGGCAGTGTAGATCAAGCCTCAGTTAAATATCCCTTTTCAAAAATAAGGAAGGGAACTGAAAATATGTTTGATTTACACTGGAGTTATACTGCCCTATATCCCAGAATCTGATCCCAGATTATTTGGCAGTGGAGACTTATATAGTCCATTTTAAAGCAGAAAATATAGGATCAAGTGCTGGGATATAGAGAAGTGTATATCCAACCTCAGAGAGACCTTAAATTCATCTTTTAATTGTATGGCCTAAATCCAACCAGACTGTTGGTACCATTGGGGTTATGGCCCCTTTTTTCTCCACTAAAAAGCAGGGGGAAATACCTTTTAGTATTACAGGTCTTAGAATTAAAAATAAACCCATTCAAGAGTGGGAATAACATTTTGCAGCTGGTGCTGACAGTTGCCAGAAAACAGTCTGGGAAACCAAAATACCCCTAGGAACTACGTACAAATGCCTTAACCCCCAACTACCTCCTAATACATTTGCCTTATCTGGAGGAGCTTTCAGACTGAATTAAGGAGTGAACTCCAAATGTTTTCTATTCTTGGAAACTGTCTTACCTGCCCCAGCGTAAACCCAGCCTAACAAACTGAGACCAGATCTATATTTCTGGATGCTATTAAGTGCAGATGTTTTTCCAGTCACACGCTTAAACAAGAATGTACAAAGAAAGACGCTACTATTTGATGATGCTGATGCTGACAGTGATATGGAACATGGCTCCAACGAAGGTGGTTGTAACTTCTGAAGCAATAGCAAAAAGTAAGGAAAGAAGGCCTTTCCTGCTCTCTGGTGTAATTCATCTATTGCTCAAGAGTGTCTTCATCAAATGAAAAAATACAGATGACCAAGTGAAAGTATTTTTCCTGTCTATTGCGGCCAAGTTAAAAAGAAATCACATAGGAAAACTTCTACTTTGTATTTTGACAAGAGGTTGGAGTTTTGCCTATACCATCATACTCAGTTCTTTTGATGTTGCAATTTTTATATTTAGTATCTTATGTAATCCATCTTGTCTTCTTCTGAACCTTATCATAGGCTGTAATAATCTGCCGTCTTTTTTTCTATTTCAAGCTAGTCAAGGAAGCCACAGACCAGTCATTTTCTTGGGAGCTTAAACCTGTTTCCAGTGCAGCTCAAATGCACGCATACACATATTCTTCCAGAAATGCTGGGCAAGTGCTATTGCTTAAAGGGTGGGGAATTTTGGCCTCGGGTTACCCAGCTGATGGGCAAACCATGGTTTTAAAGCACTGAAAGCAGCTGACACTGCAAACCACAGAGACAAATACAGTGTTGATTTTAGTCTAAATAAAAATAGCCAGAGGAAGCAGGCTGGTCTAGTGGCTAGCCATTAAAAAAGCAAGAACAAGCCTGTTCAAACAACAGACCTCTTAGCAGTGAATGTTTATTCTAAACATATACTCTAGTATCAGATCCTTAATGTGAAAATGTACAAAATAATATACAGTAGGCTCACAGTTAATCAGCACCCATAGAGATTGGTAGAGGCTGGATAAATGTGGTTTCTGGTTGCTTGAGAATTATTCTTAAAAATAGGCCTAACTAATATTATATCCCATACTATACCATACCACAAACTCTGCCTTGATATTAATAGTGAAATACATTACTTAAGAGCAAAGAAAGACAAACTTAATGAAACACAGTTTTACTGTTTTACTA